>NC_000084.6:30432500-31107500 GCF_000001635.26 Mus musculus | reverse complement strand
TCCACCCCAGATGCTTTATCATGAGCGTACGAAAATAAGAAAAACAGTGACATGAAGACCCTTGTAATTCCTGAGTATAACAGTTTTGTAATATAATTTCTAATGATTATGAATGTATTAGTTCATGGACTCCATATGTACACTAACCTCTATATCACTGCTTCTATCGTGTAACTTTTTGTTTTGCTATTGACACATGTAGAGTTAATTCTCCAAGCATTCCACTCATATTCTATATCCATATAACCAGGTAAAACACATGTATTTATAGAAATGTATCTATAAATATGTATTTATAGATTCAGTACAGTTAAGAGCATCAGCTTTGCCAGACTGATTTTATAAAATAAAAGAAGTGCTTATTAAATAGCATTTTAACATAATAACATGAAAAACAGCACTTTTTATATTTCTCCTTGCTACTTATAAAACTTTAATAAGCTCCTTTTACATTTTTAGACAGTCTTATTTCAGATTTCCAGAGTAGAATCTCCCCTTTCTACTTCCCCCCTAAATTCACTAGTAGGTGAACTAATGATTTTGAATAATTTGTTGAGAATGGAATTAAAACACAAGTCAAATATTAAAGATGAGGCTAACAGGAAAAGGCAGGAGCACACAACAAAATCAAGATCAATTAAGACAACCCATTTTATTGATTGATTGGGTATGAGCCTTGCGAACTATGTTAGCTAATCCTTTAAAGAGTGTATACATTAAAGCTCTACAAGTATTCATGTTGGGGACAAGAAGTTTAATAAATTTCTATCCATCTTTCAAACTGTCAGATTGATTTTCACTTATCTATTGGGAAACAGGTCCTTTGGTAGGGTGAGAGGGATACTTAGTTCTGCCTTTAGTGTAATTTCTCGTGGGACTGTACAAACTACTGATACCTCAGGCCCAGTGTCAGAAACTCTGCCTTTACTGATTCAATTTTTAAAGATGTAAGAACCCTACAGAGAACTCTAGTTTGCAAAAAATATGGATAATCATGGACACAGGCATGGCCCTTTTATTGTATGTCATTGGTGCCTCCTGGAATAAGTATCTAGTACAAAACAGTACTGCATTCTGTCAACTTTGGTTCTCAAAGGGAAACATCTTGTGAAGATTGTACGCCCCAGTACAGGGGAATGCCAGGGCCAGAAAGCAGGAGTAGATGGGTTGGGGAGCAGGGTGAGGAGAAGGTATATGAGATTTTTGGAGAGGAAACTAGGAAAAGGGGATAGCATTTGAAATGCAAATGAAGAAAATATCTAATAAAAAATTAAAAAAAAAAGAAATGCAGATGGAGCAATTCTAAGCTGAAAATGTGTTATCACACCAATACTCAAACAGTTTTGGACTTTGGATTTTTGGATTGGGGTATTCAAATAGGAATTCTGTGCCAATACTACAAAACTAAAAACATAATTTAAAATATTCCCAAATAAAAATGACTTCTGGACTGAATTACTTTTTTTTTTTTTTTCATTTTTTTTTATTAGGTATTTAGCTCATTTACATTTCCAATGCTATACCAAAAGTCCCCCTTACCCACCCACCCCCACTCCCCTACCCACCCACTCCCCCCCTTTGGCCCTGGCGTTCCCCTGTACCGGGGCACACAAAGTCTGCGTGTCCAATGGGCCTCTCTTTCCAGTGATGGCCGACTAGGCCATCTTTTGATACATATGCAGCTAGAGTCAAGAGCTCAGGGGTACTGGTTAGTTCATAATGTTGTTCCACCTATAGGGTTGAAGTTCCCTTTAGCTCCTTGGGTACTTTCTCTAGCTCCTCCATTGGGAGCCCTGTGATCCATCCATTAGCTGACTGTGAGCATCCACTTCTGTGTTTGCTAGGCCCCGGCATAGTCTCACAAGAGACAGCTACATCTGGGTCCTTTCAGTAAAATCTTGCTAGTGTATGCAATGGTGTCAGCATTTGGAAGCTGATTATGGGGTGGATCCCTGGATATGGCAGTCTCTACATGGTCCATCCTTTCATCTCAGCTCCATACTTTGTTTCTGTAACTCCTTCCATGGGTGTTTTGTTCCCACTTCTAAGGAGGGGCATGATAAGGGTATTTGTACAACTGTTTAGAGCCATCCAAGGCTTACTAAACCCGAATTCTGAGTGTTCTGTCATTTGTAAGCCCTGGACATAGGACTTTGGAATTCAGAGAATCCATAAAGCTTCTTGTCTTTAACCACATTTTAATTAATATCTGAACATTATCAGAATTTCCAGTGCTAAAAATCAAGAACAATGACTCAGTGAGAGACCTTAACAAAGCACCTGCTTTGCATAAACCACAGGACAGCCTATGAGAGCTCTGCCTAACAGTACAATGGAAGAGGTGTTAGCTCTGTTTTCCCCAAACAAAATAAAACCTCTAAAACTTACTCCAGCTCTATCTGGGTCCTTTCAGCAAAATCTTGCTAGTGTATGCAATGGTGTAGCTGTCTCTTGTGAGACTATGCCGGGGCCTAGCAAACACAGAAGTGGATGCTCACAGTCAGCTATTGGATGGATCACAGGGCCCCCAATGGAGGAGCTAGAGAAAGTAACCAAGGAGCTAAAGGGGTCTGCAACCCTATAGGTGGAACAACAATATGAACTAACCAGTACCCCCCAGAGCTCGTGTCTCTAGCTGCATATGTAGCAGAAGATGGCTTAGTCTGCCATCAGTGAAAAGAGAGGCCCATTGGTTGTGCAAACTTTATATGCCTCAGTACAGGGGAACGCCAGGGCCAAGAAGTGGGAGTGGGTGGGGGTACTTGTGGGGGGACTTTTGGGATAGCACTGGAAATGTAAGTGAAATAAATACCCAATTAAAAAAAAAAACTTACTCCAGCATCCCCCTTCTTTGGGGCTGCTGCAGTAAGTTTTGATGCTTAGGTGGGGAGTTCCCTCTTAAAGGCAAAGGAGAGGCAGGTAGAGTGAAGAGTTCCTGGAGGGGAGACCAGAAAGGGGAATAACATTTGAAATGAAAACAAATAAAATGATTAATAGATTAAAGAAATCTTATTCCAAATTTGAAGGTGTTAATTTAGGCATGGTGGTCTGTGGTCTGTACACACTGTAGGATTCTCTAAGAATGGTGTCACTGCGCTGCAGTTACTGAGTGTCTTAAGCTTCATGTCACTTAGCAACATGAAGCCAACTTGCCAGGAGACTTGCAGCACCAGTCTGAGAGTCAGCAGGTCTTTTTTTTTTTTTTTTTTTTAAGTTTTAAAAACTTTATTTATTTACATTTCTAATTTTATCCCTTTCCCAGAGGGGAACCTCTGCAAACCCTCTATCCCATCCCCCCTTACCCTGCTTCTATGAGGGTGCTCCCCCACCCACCCACCCACTCCTGTGTCACCGCCCTAGCATTCCTCTATACTGGGGCATCAAGCTTTCACAGGACCACGGGCCTCCCCTCCTGTGATGCCAAACAAGGCCCCTTCAGCTCCTTCAGTCCTTGCTTAACTCCTCCATTGGGGTTCCTGTGCTCAGTCTGGTGGTTGGCTGTAAGCCTCTGCATCTATATTGGCCAGGATCCTGCAGAGCCTTTCAGGAGACAGCTGTTATCAGGCACCCATCAGCAAGCATTTCTTGGCATCTACAATAGTGTCTGGGTTTGGTGTCTGCATGTGGGATGGATCCCCAGGTGGGGCAGTCTCTGGATGGCCTTTTCTTCAGTCTCTGCTCTACTCTTTGTCTCTGAATTTCCTTTAGACAGGGCAATTCTGAGTTAAAATTTTGGAAATGGGTGGGTGGCCCCTTCCCTTGACCAGGGGGCCATGCCTAACTTCTGGATATGATCTCTACAGGTTCTCTCTCCCCTTTGTGGGGTATTTCAGTTAATATTGTCCTGTAGAGTCCTGGGAGGCTCTTGCTTTCCTGGCATTTGGGACTTTCTGCTTGCTGTCCCCAGCTACCCAGTCCTCATTGCTACACACCTCTATTCAATTTCCTGACCCGTTGTTCATTTCTTCAATCTCCTCTCATACCTGATTCTTTGTATCTTGTTCCCCTCCCCCTCTCTTCCTCCCAAGTACCTCCCACACTCTACTTCTCTTGATTATTTTTTCACTCTTTCAAGTAGGACTAAATCATCTACTCTTTGGTCTTTCTTCCTCTTGAGCTTCATGTGGTCTTTGAGTTATATCATGGGTATTCCATGATCTTTGCCTAATACCCACTTATCAGTGAGTACATGTGTGGTATTTTGTGACTGAGTTACCTCATTAAGAATGATATTTTCTAGAACCATCCATTTGCCTGAGAATTTCATGAAGTCATTGTTTTTAATAGCTGAGTAATATTCCATTGTGCAAATGTACCACATTTTCTGTATCCATTCCTCTGTTGAGGGACATAGGAGTTGTTTCTAGTTTCTGGCTATTATACATATGACTGCTATGAACATAGTGGAGCATGTGTCCTTATTACATGTTGGAGCATCTTCTTGGGTATATGCCCAGGAGTGGTATGGCTGAGTCCTCAGGTAGTACTATGTCCAATTTTCTGAGGAACCACCAGACTGATTTCTAGAGTAGTTATACCAGCTTGCAATCCCACTAGCAATGGAGAAATGTTCCTCTTTCTCCACATGCTCACCAGCATCTGCTGTCTCCTGAGTTTTTGACCTTAGCCATTCTGACTGGTGTGAGGTAGATTCTCAGGGTCATTTTGATTTGCATTTCCCTGATGACTAAGGATGTTGAAATTTTCTTTAGGTGCTTCTCGGCCATTTGAGTTTCCTCCATTGAGAATTCTCTGTTTAGCTTTTTTCCCTGTTTTTAAAATAGGGTTATGTGGTTCTCTGGAGTCTAATTTCTTGAGTTCTTTGTATATATTGGATATTAGCCTTCTATCAGATGTAGGGTTGGTAATGGTCGTTTCCCAGTCTGTTGGTTGCTCTTTTCTCCTATTGACAGCATCTTTTGACTCTCAGAAGCTTTGCAATTTTATGAGGTCCCATTGTTGATACTTGATCTTAGAGCAGTTGCTATTGGTGTTCTATTCAGGAAAAATTTCCCCTGTGCCCATGTGTTGGAGGATTTCCCCCACTTTCTCTTCTATTAGATTCAGTGTTTTATGTGGAGGTCCTTGATGCACTTGGACTTGAGCTTTGTACAAAGATATAAGAGTGGATCAATTTGCATTCTTCTACTTGTTGACCACCAAGTGAACCGGTACCATTTGTTGAAATGCTGTCTTTTTTCCACTGAATAGTTTTAGCTCCTTTGACAAAGATCAAGTGACCATAGGTGTGTGGGTTCATTTCTGGGTCTTTAATTCTATTCCACTGATCTACCTGCCTATCATTGTACCCATATCATGCAGTTTTTTATTATTATTGCTCTGTAGTACCACTTGAGCTCAGTGATGGTGACTCTCCCGGATGTTCTTTTATTGTTGAGAATAGTTTTCACTTTACTGTTTTTTGTTGTTGTTTTTTTAATTCCAAATGCAGATATTTCCATCTTCTGAGGTCTTCTTAAATTTCTTTCTTCAGAGACTTGAAGATCTTGTGGTACAGATCTTTCACTTGTTTGGTTAGAATCACACAAAGGTATTTTATATTGTTTGTGACTATTGTGAAGGGTGTTGTTTCTCAGCCCATTTATTCTTTGAGTAGTGGAAGGTTATATAGTAGATTACCTTGACCAATTTGAATATATTGAGCAATCTCTGCATCCCTGCGACTACTTGATTGTGTTGAATGATCGTTTTGACGTGTTCTTTTATTCGGTTTGTGAGAATTTTATTGAACATTTTTGCATGGACTCTCAGAAGGGAAATTGGTCTGTAATTCTCTTTCTTTTGTCTTTGTGTGGTTTTGGTATTAGTGTACCTGTGGCTTCATAGAATGAACTGTGTAATGTTCCTTCTGTTTCTATTTTGTGGAATAGTTTGAGAAGTATTGGTATTAAGTCTTCTTTGAAGGTCCGATAATATTTTGCACTAAACCCATCTGGTCCTGGGCTTTTTTTGTTTGGGAGACTTTTAATGACTGCTTTTATTTCTTTAGTGGATATGGGACTCTTTAGATGGTTTGTCTGATCCTGATTTAATTTTGGTACCTGGTATCTGTCTAGAAAATTGTCTATTTCATCCAGATTCTTCAAGTTTTGTTGAGTATTGGCTTTTGTAATAGGATCTGATGATTTTTTGAATTTCCTCAGTTTCTGTTTTTATATCTCCATTTTCATTTATGACTTTGTTAATTTGTGCCCTCTTGGTACTTTGCCTAATGGTTTAATCTATCTTGTTGATTTTTCTCAAAGAACCAGCACCTGGTTTTGTTGAATCTTTGTACAGTTGTTTTTGTTTCTGTTTTGTTAATTTCAGTCCTGAGTTTTATTATTTCCTGCCATCTACTCCTTTTGGGTACATTTGCTTCTTTTTGTTCTAGAGCTTTCAGGTGTGCTGTCAAGCTGCTAGTGTATGCTCTCTTCACTTTATTTTTGGAGGCACTCAGAGCTATGAGTTTTCCTCTTTGGACTGCTTTCATTTTGTCCCAAAAGTTTGGGTATGTTGTGGCTTCATTTTCATTAAACTCTAAAAAGTCTTTAATTTCTTTCTTTCTTTCTTCCTTGACCAAGTTATCATTGAGTAGAGTGTTGTTCAGGTTCTATATATATGTGGACTTTCTGTTGCTTTTGTTGCTATTGAAGCCTTAGTCTGATAGGGTGCATGGGATTATTGCAATCTTCTTATATTTGTTGAGTCCTGTTTTGTGACCAATTATAATGTCAGTTTTGGAGAAGGTACCCTGAGGTGCTGAGAAGAAGGTATATTCTTTTGCTTTAGGATGAAATGTTCTATAAATATCTGTTAGGTCCATTTGGTTGATAACTCTTGTTAGTTTCACTGTGTCTCTGTTTAATTTGTGTTTCCCTGATCTCTTCATTGATGAGAGTGGGGTGTTGAAGCCTCCCACTATTGTTGTATGGGGTGAAACCTGTGCTTTTAGCTTTAGTAAAGTTTCTTTAATGAATGTGGATGCCCTTGCATTTGGAGCATAGATGTTCAGAACTGAGAGTTAATTTTGGTAATTTTTTTTTTTTTTTTTTTTTTTGGTGAGTATAAAGTGTCCTTCCCTATCTTTTCTGGTAACTTGTGGTTGAAATTTGATATTACTCAATATTATAATGGCTACTCCAGCTTGTTTCTTGGGACCATTTGCTTGTAGAATTGTTTTCTAGCCCTTTAATTTGTGGTAGTTCCTGTCTTTGTCACTGAGGTGTGTTTCCTGTATGCAGCAAAATGCTGCATCCTGTTTCCATATCCAGTCTGTTAGTCTATATCTTTTTATTGGTGGAACTGAGTCCATTGATGTTAAGAGATATTAAGGAATAGTTATTGTTGCTTCCTGTTATTTTTTTTTAAGTGGTGGAATTATTTTTTTGTGGATATCTTCTTTTGGGATTGTTCAAAGATTCCTTTCTTTGCTATTCTAAGATGTAGTTTCTCTCCTTTTGTTGGAGTTTTCCATCTATTATCCTTTGGAGGGCTGGATTTGTGGAAAGATATTGTGTATTTTCATTTTTATCATGGAATATCTTGGTTTCCTCATTAATTTTAAATGAGAGTTTTGCGGGTATAGTAGCCTGGGCTGGCATTTATGGTTTCTTAGGGTCTGTATGACATCTTCCCAGGATCTTCTAGCTTTCATAGACCCTGTTGATGAGTCTGGTGTAATTCTGATAGGTCTGCCTTTAAATATTTGTTTACCTTTTTTCCTTACTGCTTTTAATATTTTTTCTTTGTTTTGTGAATTTCTTTCTTCCTTCCTTCCTTCCTTCCTTCCTTCCTTCCTTCCTTCCTTCCTTCCTTCCTTCCTTCCTCTCTCTCTCTCTCTCTCTCTCTCTCTCTCTCTCTTTCTTTCTTTCTTTCTTTTTGGCAAGTAATGTTTATTGTCTCATGCTTCTCTTCAGCCACATGATTGATATTTTTCTTTTTTTCAATTTTTTATTAGATATTTTCTTCATTTCCATTTCAAAAGCTATCCCAAAAGTCCCATATACCTTCCCCCCACCCTGCTCCCCTACCCACCCACTCCCACTTCTTGGCCCTGGTGTTCCCCTGTACTAGGGCATATAAAGTGTTTTGATTATTATGTGAGAGGAGGAATTTCTCTTCTGGTCCTATGTAGTTGGAGTTCTGTAGGCTTCTTCTATGTTTATGGGTATCTCTTTCTTTAGGTTAGGGAAGTTTGTTGTTGTTGTTTTTTTTTTCCTATAATTTTGTTGAAGATATTTACTGGCCCTTTAAGTTGGAAATCTTCACTCTCTTCTGTACCTAGTATTCTTATGTTTGGTCTTATTGTATCCTGAATTTCCTGGTCATTTTGAGTTAGGAGCTTTTTGGATTTTGCATTTTCCTTGACTGTTGTAACAATGCTTTCCATGTTATTTTCTGTACCTGAGATTCTCTCTTTGATCTCTTGTATTCTGTTAGTGATGCTTGTGTTTATGACTCCTGATCTCTTTCCTAGGTTTTCTATTTCCAAGGCTGTCTCCTTTTGTGATTTCTTTATTGTTTCTATTTCCATCTTTAGATCCTGGATCATTTTGTCCAATTCCATTACCTGTTTGGTTTTGTTTTCCTCTAATTCTTTAAAGGATTTTTGTGTTCTCTTTAAGGGCTTCTACCTGCTTACCCGTGTTCTCCTGTATTTTTTAAAAGAGAATGATTTATGTCTTTCTTAAAGTCCTCTATCATCATCATGAGATGTGATTTATATCAGAGCCTTGCTTTTCCAGTATATTGGGGGTATCCAGGGCTTGTTATGGTGTGATAACTGGGTTCTGATGATGCTGAGTAGCCTTGTTTTCTGTTGCTTATATTCTTTCCTTTGCCTTTCAACATCTGGTTATCTCTAGTGTTAGCTGGTCTTGCTGTCTCTAACTGTGGCTGTTTCTACTGTAAGCCTGTGTGTCAGTAGTCCTGGGAGACCAGTTCTCTCTAGGAGGAATTTCTGGCACAGAGTCAGCTCTGAGCACAAATGGAAACCAGAAGGATCCTGTCCCAGGCTGCTCCTTGGTTCCTGTATCCTGAGGGCTTTAGGTAA
This sequence comes from Mus musculus, assembly GCF_000001635.26. Taxonomy (NCBI): domain Eukaryota; kingdom Metazoa; phylum Chordata; class Mammalia; order Rodentia; family Muridae; genus Mus; species Mus musculus. Next base: position 31,098,445 of record NC_000084.6, on the reverse strand, counting down.
GTCCCTCTTGGGCTAGGTATTTGAGCAGAAGTGTTCATATTATCTGTGCTCTCAGCTTGTTAGCACTTCTGGGAGACCTGCTCTCTCCAGGCAGGACTGGATATGGAGTCAGCAGGTCTTTATGACAAAGAAACCCTTTAGTGCTTTTTGCTCAAGAGACAAGGCTTCTAAAATATGGAAAACTTTTTTTTTGTTGTTCCTAATAGACCCTTTTATTTTCAGTACTACCTTTAATTTTAAAGATCTCATCACATTATTTTCCTATGGATAATCCCAGATTACATATCAAGAACTATTTTATTCTTTATTTCTTTTTAAAATGAGTATTCTTTAATCTTTTTTTACAGTCCAGTTATTATTCCCTCTCTGTCTGCCCTCTGACTGTCCTTCATCCCATTCCCCTGTCTCCAAGAGGATTTCCCCACTCCCCCCCCACTCCTACTCTACCCCACCAGACCTTCCCACTCCCTGGGGCCTCAAGTCTCTCAAGTGTTAGCAGCAATCTTCTCTTACTAAGGCCAGACCAGGTAGTTCTCTGCTGTATATGTGTCAGGGGCCTCATATCAGCTAGTGTATGCTGCCTGGTTGGTGGCAGTGTCTGTGAGATCTCAGAGATCTAGGTTATTTGAGACTGCTGGTCTTCCTATGGGGCCATCCTCCTCCTCAACTTCTTCCAGATTTTCCCTGATTCAACCACAGGAGTCTGTCTTATGTCCATTGATTGGGTATAAGTTTCCACATCTGATTCTTTTAGCTGCTTGTTGGGCCTCTCAGAGAGTAGCTATGCTAGGCTCCTGTCTGCAAGCACTCCATAGCATCAGTAATAGTGTCAGGTCTTGGAGCCTCCTCTTGAGCTGGATGAAAGAACTTTTATAAGCCTTCACAGGCTTACTCCTAATAGAATAGCTTAGACTCCCTTTAGAATACCTTGTAAGTGACCCAGACTGAATTCAAGTGAATGAAATGCAAAGAATCCACTAACTGTCTCTAAATAGAGGTACTTTGGATGCAGTTGTTTTATGACTCCAACTTGTATAGAACCTGCTTCTCACTGCACCTAAGAAGCTGCTTGAACATCCAAGGGTATCTGAGGCTCACATAAATCCAACCATTAGAGAAAAGTCATCCTGCAAGAAAATGGTTAGCTGGAACTAAGACCTAAAGCATGAACAGGCTCATAGGTATATAACTAGTTATAATCAAGATACATAGGTAAAACAAATCTGACAGAAAGAAATATCAGAATCATGAGTATAGAAAGATATTTAGAGTTGTCTGAAGTTGTTTAAGTCCAAATGAAAAAAACACCTTAAACTTATAGATCAATTTATCATTAAACTACGCTAAATACTATTATGAACAAGTATGCAAAATAAAAATTCAGGGACTCCAGGAGTAAAGGGTATCATTTCTGTGCTGTTGTTGACAAAACAATGAATCCTGAAATTATTACCAATTCCATGTTACATTCTACAAAAACCAAGAAGAATTATGTAATTCTCAACAGGGAAAGCAGGGTAAGAAGTCCATGGTTCAGGCAGGAGACTTACACACGATGTGGGGACATGTAAAAAAGCTAAAATTGCATATGCATCCATTTGAAGAGACTCTAACTGAACTAACAAAGCGTGTTCATTATTTCCCTGTGCTTAACTCATTAAGATCCCCAGTGCATACCTCTCCCTTCTGCCTGTGATAAGCTCCAGCTTTATTTAGATGATTCCAGAGTGTGGAGTATGTATTCCAATACTAATCACGGTATTCTTGATTTAAAAAAAAATAGAAAAGAGTTGAGTAATTAAATGATAACTTTGCACAAGGTATCATGTGGATTTGTAATTTATAAAACTTTATTTTCCAATTATTCCAGAACATAATGTAGAAAAATGATGAAATTGAGACTTGATTTGAAAACCTCATTATTGGCGTGAACACTGCAATTGTTGATACCAGGCTACACAGCTTCAATGATTATTTTTTAAGTCTTTTCAAATAGAAAGAAGACAAGCAGAGCAGTCAGCAGGCAGGCAGAGTGACTGGTAGGAAACTCTTAGTTAGTGCACTTGGTCATGAAGTTATTGAAGGGCTTATTGACTCTGCCGATCAGTGTCACCAGCAGACTGTTTCTGTTTCCTGCAACCGTCTGGTAGGCAATCTGAGAATACAGTTCTTAGGTCCTGGGTACAATTTTTAATTTTATTTCAATGCTGATTGTTCCTTTACTTTGGGTCCAGAACCCGTTTTAATTAGCTTATCTTAGCCTTGCAATCCATAGATTTCAATTATTTACTGTTTTTCTCCAGTTCATTTGTGTTTATTTGTGACATACATTCTGTGCTTGGAATTTGAGAATTTATAGAATTTTCTTCAGTGTTATCTGATATTAGGATTAGGGTATTCATTAACTATATTCCAAGTTTTTCCTCTCACTGAATACTAGTGAAATCAGTTTGAGAAAATGGAGTAGAACAATGAATTTCCTGGGAATTAATTTAGAGGGAGTACTTAGTGTAGAGTCTGTTTCTTGGCTTTTCCACGCACATTAGTTATGTTTCTCATTAATGTGACCACATACCTGATAGACAAAATTAAGGCAAAGTTTGTTTTAGTTCACACCATGTGGGTAGAGTCTATTATGGTGGGAAGGAATAGAAGGCAGCAGAGCATCTCATGGCTACAAGGATGGGAGACTAAGTTTTCTGCTCTTGCACCACCTTCTAGAAACTGGGGAGATTAAGGCTGGTGCTCATTTGGCTTTCTCCTCTTTCCATTTTTATTTAAGCTGGGCCCTTGTTTCACAGGATATTTGATTCACATCACAGATGCTCTTCTCTCCTTGGTTAAACCTCTCTGGACACCCAGTCAGCCAGGCACACAGACACACAGATGGACAGACAGACAGACACATGCACTTATGCACACACAAACACGTACCCTGTGCTCATATGTGTACAGATTTGTGCATGCTAGTTGATTCCAAGTCAAGTCACATTGACAATAAAGATTAACCTTTATTCAGATAGTAAATCATATTTTCGATTTTCTCAAGTTCTCCCCAAATCATCTGTCACTCCATTTCCAAGGGAGCTGAGGCCTCTTCCGATCTCTGTGGGCTCCCGCATACGCATGGTACACATACAGACTCTCTGACATACAGATGAGATCAATCAATCAAATAAGGAAGTAAATAAATAAATATTTGTAAAGAATGACTAACCATTACACCAAGGGAACATCGTTTTGCAGACTTCATTCAGAAGCGTTCCCTTTATTGTGGTATAAAAGATCTAGTGAAATAATGTGTTGCTTTCAGTTAGGTAAGGTTTTTCTTTTAATGCGGAGAATTAGAGTAAAGGTCTGAAAGAACAGTTTCACTCTGATTTAAATGCATCTAAAGGAAAACCAGGGATGATTAAATGTTGGCATTTAACGTGAGAGTAAAGTAGAGATGAGCGGTGCTGGTTTAGATTCAGGGAAAGTGATTAGACTCTTGCAGGACTTTGCTCACTCATAGCACGTCCTGCATCCATGCCAGTGACAGATGGCCAAACAACATTTAAATTAATGGTCTAGAAAATACCTTTGGTCCAAAACACACCACAAAGATTTGCTCAATTTTCAGAAGCAGATTGGATTTCCTGCTACTCAGTCGGTTCTGCATACATAGGATGGGTTGTTAGGCTTTGCATTTTAGACAAGAATTCTTGAGAATATTGAATTTCCCCCATGGTTAAAAGTCTCTCTAGCCATTGCCAAATAGTAAGAAATGTTTTTAAAGTGGGACTCTGATGATATGCAAAGTAAATACACACGGGGATGTTAGTACTCTAGAATTCCAAAAGGTAGCAGGTGGAAGGCGATGAATATTAACTCAGAAAAATGTCAGCTGTGAAGAAGAGTTTGTGCCTCACAGTGAATTCTGCATTTCTGCCTTGAGTGTGATCCAAATCTGTAAACATTAGCATACACTTCCCTCAATGAAGCTTCTTCTGAACTCGGTGGAAGTATCTAATTTTTAAACATTGAACCTTTTCACTGAAACAAGAGAAACAGGAAGTAACACCAGGCTCATATATATCTTTCAGTGTAGAAACTCTCAGATTTAAGTGGTAACAGGTTCCTCATTATGTTGCTCTGATCCTTCAAACTATTCCCAACCTAAATGTATATGTTATTGTAAGTGTAAGGAATCAGAGATTTGCCTTTGTTCACATAAGTTTCAGTCTTTTTAGAGAAATTAGAAGAAAAATCTCAGAGATTAAATGACAACGGAAAGAGACCTTTGGAGGCTGTCATGGTACTAGCCAGCAGAGTTCAAACAGTTTGCATCTGTATCTACAGAGAAAGACCCTGCATACAACATCTGGGAAATGCACCCATGAACACGTGTGAAAGATCTTTGAAGAGATCTAACAAGTTACAAAGGGCTCCCAAAATATTAAACCTGTACATGTTCACAGCTAAAACATAATTGTTTAGTCATGTTGTAAGCTCTGGCAATATTTTTATCTGCAGGAGGAGGGGCATTGCTTTGTTTCCCTGTAGACATCATAAATGTATAGTCGTACCATGATGGAGGAGGGGCACAGGGACAGAGGAGGGAGAGAATATGTGAAATTTTCCAACATGTGAAAATTTTTTACCACATTGGATGTAAATATTGAACTTTTAGGCTATGAAGGGGATGTGGGATACAGTACTGGAAATATAGAGATAAATAAAGCACTTTGAGGGTTTAAAATAATGTTACCTTTTGAGATGATAAGATTATAAGCCATAAGCCATATTTTTGTAATAAAAATATAGCATTTTCTTATTTAGTGTAGCAAGGACACACTAAGACTTCTGGATATGCTGATGGAAGTAAGACAGAGATTCTCTGCACTTTCACTTTTAGAAGATTTAGGACAGGGTTCCCCATCCCTTAGTAAAAATGACCCCAAATCAATGAAGGAAGAATGTCAACAGCATCAGACATAACCACACGGTCAGACAGTCCTTTTTACATTTCTGAGCTTTAATCTGTGCTATAATATCCATGTTCCATTGAGAATCAGACAGCCTACAGCAGGCACACTGATCAAAGCAGTGGGTGGTGTCACCACAGACTTTGAAATGAGTCCCCACAAAGTACCTGGCAGACTGGGGAAGAGGAAAGTTGAATCCACTACAATGCCACTTAATTAAAAATAATATTGTTACTATTCAAATTATAGTCTTTTTAGTATTAAAACCACAAGATCATTTGAAGTTTTGGGGAAAGGCACTGTAGAAAGAGATATAGAATCTTCTTTGTCTAGTCATTGCTAGATTATCTAAACTACCTGTCCATATTGATGTGGAATTTGAGATTAGCTGGTGGTAGAGATAACTGAGAAAGCCCATGCATGTGATATATTTATATGGATGGGATGGATTACTGAATCATAACACACTGTAAAGCAAACTTCAAAAATATAGTTGCTGTGTTCACTTCCTCATAGCTCATAATTATAAATATTATAATTATAGAAATCATCTAAGGCTGCCACTTCTCGGTTGCTATGAATACAAAGTCAATTGGAGAGGCAGGAACACATATGCATCTTGCATAAGAATTCATTTTCAGAGACTGATAATATGAATGAAGAAATATCATCCCCTTACATAAAGTGTAGCCCTCACAGCTGTTTCTTTCCTAGAAATCTTTGAACATGGCTGTGTAGACCAGGGTTCCTTTTGTGTTAGCATCTACTTCTGTCAGTCACACCCTGCCCAAAGTTTTCCATAAAGAACATATAAAAAATAGGGTTCATTATAAAGCCCTCTACATCTTGTTGAAGGTAGAAGGAAGAACAGCTGATATTTGCTGGACCTTGGAATAGGCAGCCATCCTGTATGAAGGGTATCTTCTACTCTTAGCAGAAACCCATGATATCTCTTGGCCAAATTCTAAAGCATTTCTAGAATGTAAAGTAAGTACCTTTAAGTATATCTGACTCCATGAACAATGGAAAGATTGCAAAAAAAAAATTGTCAAAAATCTACATTTTTTAGAACAAATAAAATAGAATTAATCAAGTTAGTTATGATGGTAGTGATTTTATGATTGTATTAACTAAAAATATCTGAACCTCAATAAAACCAACTCATTGTTTAGCTATTTAACCCATACTACTCATTTTCCCCCCTTTCAGCTCATGTAAGCATTGAATGATGGCTTTAGAACCATGGTATCTAAATGTCTTCAGCATACTGTACTGTAGGGTAGGGAGGGGCAAGTCTAAGCAAAGTACGTATTTTATGGGAGATCACAGGAGAAGCATTGTTCACATGTTCCTGGGATTTGTTATCAGAGCCATTCAGTATGAAATGATGCATCATTACACATTTGCCAATAATAATAATAATAATTAATGACAATTTTCATTTATGCATCTGAATGAGTCATATACATTAAACAAAACCAAAAGGTATGAACAACTCAGACATATTCATGAGAATATGGGAAGCCATGACACATATCCCAGAGATGTATCACTAGACCATGATCTCAAAAGATGGCTGGTAGTGAAGTTCTGTTCTAGAAAGAATTAAAGATTAAGACAGAAATACAAACTTCTCAGAGACCTTCAGGCAGGGTGGAAACTCACAATTTCCCTCATTAAATGCCAGGGAAGTTACTGAGAAAGACGCTCAAAGAAATATTTAGAGCCATTTCTATATCTATTTCAGGTTATCATGGACTGTTGGAAAAAGCTCTACGTGAACCAAAAATGTTATAATAAAATCTAAGATATTTCTCTATTACATCACCATCTAGTATTCCTCTGTACTTCCAGCTCTTCCAAGTGCTAGCATCTTTAGTATCACCAGATGCTGGACTCTACTTCCTTCACATATCTTTTGCTTATGATGCTTTTTGCCTTACACCAAAGCTTTTCATGCATTCTAGTTTCAAAAACAAAGACTCAATTCAAATCAATGATGTGAAAACATCGTGAAGTGTTTCTCATCTGTGATTCTGACAACTTGGGACACATGATTTTGTTCTTGATACTGTTTTGTACTGTGGGGTGTTTCGTACCCTTTCTGTACTTTCTCCAATAATTGCTAACAATCACCTTGACTATATGGTAATCAAAAATGTCTACAGACATTGATAATAGTCTTTGTGAAAAACAGAGAGTTCCTTTTCCTACCAACTAAAACACTTTTAGTCATATCCCTTCATGTTCACTAGAGAGATTTAGGATCAGTGATTTTTAATTGGATGTTCATGGTGAATGAAATTTAAAAGAGATGTTAATTAAGAGGATGTCATGAATTTTTATTTAGTTCTTGATATTACCCTGTATAAAAACAGCAAACTGTTGTTGAATTTTGAAAGAAGTATTTGAATTTCTGTATAGAATAATTGTTTATAATCATTCAGTACTTATCAAATGCTTGCATGACATCCTGCTTTTGATGTAACAAATAATGCTGAAGCAAGTTTGAAAACAATAAACTAGAATATAACAAACTAGAAAAACTTGATTCAATGCATATTATAGGCTAAGCTCTTTGCCTATTTTCTACACTTTTTGTAAGAGCTTGTCCATGTTGTTTTTTAAGTGGAAGAGATTTTCAACAGATTTGTCACTAAGTTATCCAAGGAAAAGCATCCTGAGATTATAGCTCAATAATGACTTCCAGAAGGCATAATGGAATTCTCTTACCTTCTGTTTGCACACTGGGTCAAGTGAATAGTTAGATTCATTTCATTTTGTGCTCTCATTACAGGTTTTGTCAGGAAAAATGAATTACCACAGAGTTGCATTATGTGATACATTTAGTGAATTATGGCAGCAGGCAAAGGATGGTTAACCTTCTCATAACTGTATATCCTGAGTGACGATCCTGCCCTTTCTCCCTGCCTCCAGAATAAAAATTTACCTCTTAATTGATACATAAATTTCAAGATGATAATGCTTAAATTAAACTAATAGAATGGTAGAGAATATCTCCCTGATAAGAAAATGACTCTACATAATAATTTAGCTTCAATCAAAAGTATGATCCCATCATACTTTACTATCCAACAAATATAAAAATTACTTCAAGATCTCATAAAATAGCATTTGATAAAGCTTGACATGTCTTTCGCATGTAGAACATTTTCTAGGGTTTTTAGATATGATGGTGCCTGCGCTATAAAAGTCTAATGGTAGATTTCTTTCTTTATCCACTTGCTTGTTGCTCTTGGCTCTTTCAAAATTTCTCCATCAAAAATTATTAGGGTTATGAATCCAATAAGAGAGAAAGCCATTTCACAGATTCTTGGTGCCTCAAAAGTATTAAGTTAGGAGAAAGCAGTTGTAAGGTTTGGGACCTCAGCTGTAATTTGGGGGTAGAAGTTGCGAGAGAGAGGTAATTGTTCACATTTATTCAGAATTTATGCCATTAACATATTAGCTAGATAGATACAGAAAGATAGAAGCCATAACACCACTTTTAATCTGCAAGGCCTTGTCTTCAAGATGTTTCAGTGAGTGAGTAGTCTTGTCTTTCAGGAGTAGATGTTTCTTACAGCATGGTGAATCTGAGTCTCAGTACTAATACATTGTTTACATGACAGTTTAAATAGGAATGGCCCCCATAGGCTCGTAAATTTGAATGCTTAGCCTTGTGGGATTGGCACTACTTGACAGGGATTAAGGGGTATGGCCTTGTCAGAGAAAGTGTGTCACTTGGGGTCAGGTTTGAGGTTTCAAATGCTTGATCCAGGTCACGTATCACTCTCTCCCTTCCTGCTGCCTGCAGATCTGGATGTAGAACTCTTAGCTACTTCTCCAGCACAATGTCTGCCTGAATGCCACCTGCTTCCACCTATACTGATAATGGATTGAGCCTCTGAATCTGTAAGCAAGCCTCAATTAAGTGATTCCCTTAGTAAGAGTGGCCATGGTCATAGTGCCTCTTTACAGCAATAGAACATAAGAGAGTACGCTTGGTCTCAAAGATTTGGAAATATGTCTCATCCTCACAGTTCAGGGGAAACCAAGTGTGTTTCAGTCTCCGATGTAATTTAAATGCACAGTGACCATTAAGATGAAAAGAAACCCACCAAAGGAAATGTATGTAGAAACTCTCATTAACAATAGAATGTGCAGAGTTTAATAAAAAGCTCCAATCAGCCCTCATGAATGTTCTCAGGTAATAGCCCTTGGGAAAGTCAGTAGTACCTTGCCTCTTATTTTCCTTCTGTCATAATTACACAGCAGCTTTTGTCTTAAGTCATTTATCAAATGTTTCATATGCTTATCTTATTAAAGGTCCTAGGCAAATAATTATCAGGGTTTGATATATTTTCTTATATTTTAAATATTTTCACACACACACACACACACACACACACACACACACACACACGTGTGCACACACGCGCACACACATGCATAATTTGTTTACATTGGCCCTCCCCATTATCTTCTGTTTTCCTTCTCTCCCACTCCCAGGACTCATTTTCCTTCCCAACATGTCCTCTGATTTTCATGTTTTTAAAAATTTGTCTTTAATTTGAATTGTTTGTATGAACAAAGGTATTGGTTACTTCCTTTCACAATGTCAACTAATGGTTGTCACCCCTGAGACATCTCACTCCCCTCCAGCAGTAACCACAAATTGCCTATGCTCCTCCATGGCCCAATCTAATGAGTTGCAGATTTAGAGAACCAGAATGTACTAGAAATCCAGATAATTGTTGAACATGCACAGAATACTGTAACAGCCTTAGCATGAGCAGCGATCTGCAAGAGAGCATCTTCAAGTGCCCCGAGATTCTCCTATAGGGCAAGATTTCAAATGGTAATAGCTCAAAATATGAGGATAGAAATCAGAAGCATGAAGTTACACGTGACAGTAGAATCTATAATATGTACAATAAGCTTCTCCCTTTCCTATTTATTTTACTTATTTTGACATGCAAAGGTGAGTAATGTAAACACCCGTGGGAGAAAACAATAAAAAGTTATGGAAGAAAGATTTTATCAATTTATTCCGAATTATGGATTCAATTTCTGTGTTCAGACCATCCACATTTACTACAATGACCAGAACAGCATCTGACTTGCAGATAGCCTGGTTCACATATACTTAAGTTCATGTTAAATATGACATCCCAATATGAGTCCTTTAGACACTCAATTGACACAGCAGAAATACTTATCATGATCTTTATTATAGTAATAGTGAAGCTACAGGTGGCTAAGTTTGAGGAATATACAAGGCAAGTGCCACAGATTTATTTCCAGTTGGTACAAAACACAAGTCTAAAGACTATTGTTTTATTTTCTGCAAATATCTATTAATACCACTGTATTTTGTGTATATGGGCTTTATGCATATCTGCGTTCATTGCTTGTGCATATGAGTGTGTGCACATGTTTATGCAAGTATGCTTGTACCAGGAGAGGCCATAGATAGACAATAGTATGTCCTCCTCAGTTTTTTTTTTAATTTGAGAAAAAAAATTATCACAAAACTTGGCACTCGTTTAGGCTGACCAATAAGCTCCCAGAATCTGCCTATCTACCTCGTCTGTATAAGGATTACAGACGAGTCTTTCCGTTTAGATTTTTATATGGATACTTGAGCTCCAACTCAGAAATACAACTTGGGATACTCCCTACTACCTAGGTTTTTCCCCCAATTTTTTACTAGGTATTTACTTCATTTACATTTCAAATGCTATCCAGAAAGTCCCCTGTACCCTCTCTCTCCCCTCCCCACCCACTCCCACTTCTTAACCCTTTTGTTTTGTTGGTTTTGTTCAGTGTTGTTTCCAAAACATTTGAACTCTTATCACATAGCATAGGTCTTATAGCAATAGGATCTTATAAAATTCTACAAAGTTAGGATTTTAAAGTATATGTTCGGCTTTTTATTGAGTGAAATATCAATTAATATTAGGAAGAATAATCATATAAGGCTAAAGAAATCTCATGGAAGAAGGCGTATAGAGGCTGTACCAGTTGCAAGGTTGCAAAATGGGTGTAGGTTGCCCTATTCAGGGCAAGACACAGGCACTGCACACATGAGTTTGGCTGTAGTTTCTAGCACTGGCCTGCATGTGACTGCCTCTATAAGCTGTGAATCATGGGAATGGGGGCATGTGAAGCTGTACCCTTGATGGCTGAACTACTGGTGGCGAATCGGTTCTGGGAAAGGGGGAGTCATTGTCTTTGCTGTGCACACCCTGGTAAGCTCACCAATTTAAAGGGACAGTTCAAAACCCACTTCTACAGACAACACTGGTTAAATTCATTCAAATAACAACAAAAGGATATGAATGTGGGGAAGCAGCAGGTTTGATATAGATGAGGTTTAAATTAGAATGATTAGGCTTAGAATGAATTTTATGTGCATGAAATAAAAATGTAATTAATAAAATGAGAATTCATATATATCTTTGAGATAGTTAGAGAAGAACACTTTTGATAATAAGCAAATTGCCAATAAAAGTTATGTAGTGGTTTAGCAGAGGTAAAATAGAAAAAACACACCTCAATTGTGGTACTCCTGAGTAAAACATTGTCATTTGAATAGAATTGTGAGAAGTCTGAATACAACCATGGACTTTAGTCATCTATAGAGAGTTTGACTTGCTTGTTGGCCAACTAGCTTTTGGATACATTCATTCATTAATTCTGTACATTTACTAATCAGAGTACAATGTCTACAACACTCCTATCACAGATGGTATAAAGAGTATAAGCAGCTATAACACCTGATTCCTAAATATTTGAAACACACATGGTCATTGAGAAAGTGAGACATAATGCTGACAGCAAAACACAGACAAAGCCAACAGTGTGGCCATGACAATCCCCTCAGAGGTAAATGAGATCACCGTGCAGCAGATGTGGGCAGAAAAGACACGCAGTAAGCTTGGGAAGGAGTCAGGGATCTAAACTTTGGCATCTAGGAAACAATGTTAGCAGATTTTCGTGCAATTCTGTAAAGAAATCAAGGTATGTGTTGAGTTTTTTTTATAAATGAGAATTTTCTCTATATGTATGCCTCTGTCTTCAAGCTCTAAAAGCTTTGGTGTGTTTGTTAGAAGATGAAGACAGGACTATTTTTCCCCATTCTCTGTGATCGTCACCAAAAATTTGAAATCGATCTTTTAGGAATCTTTGGTAGTGACTCTGCTTGACATGTCAAAGGAATTCATGTGGAAAGGCTGCTATTACCATCATTAAATACAGTCTGCACTAGCTTTACAGCCAGAGCAACCTTATCCCTTACAACACAGTCCATTAACTCTGCATAAACACATTCTAGCAATTGAGATAATGTAGGTAATGGTGAAAATGAGTGATGGTTAGTCTTGCCCCAGGGCAGCATGATTCAAAATTGCTGGCATTTTGAATGTCCTAGCCAGATGATAACTGATTGTTTTGATAGCAAATCAAACATAGAGGAAGTGAATGGGAGGGCAATCCAAGGAATTATCGTTGCCAAATACCTTTCTTTCCTAAATGTCCCTTTGAGCCACCAAATGGATTCATACCATACTGTTCATCATCTTCTGTTTATTCATGTGTGATACAAGCAGTATACACACACACACACGTGTGTGTGTGTGCACACATACATAGGAGCACACACACATGGGCACACACACGCACATGCACACACACACACACACACACACACACACACACACACACACACATACGCATACATACACAACTATTTTTATCAAAAAACAAAACCAAAAATAATCAACACAATTTTCATCTCTTCTTGTATGCTAGCCACTGTGCCTTGAAAAGAGTTGTATACAACTTTCATTGACTTTTGTTTTCTCATCTGTAGCTGATCACAGGGTCACCATATCACAGCATCTACCTATAATATTTAAGCACTAGGAAGGAGATAATCTTAAATCTGGGGTGACTGGCATTACAGTCATGGTCAGCCTTGACGTTCCGGGAAATCGGCTTCTGCTGATTTGTTCCTTTATACATCGTTGAGATATATTTAAACACACTAGCAGCTGTGCTTGTTTGGAAGAGTAGTTTGTATTTCCCAGTATTTCTCTAGTTATGATTTATTATAAAAACTCATGCACTAATGACAATCTAACAATGCTGTAAAAATTGTCTCTTAGGAATATGGTGGAATTATGGCGACAGAAACAATCTTATTGATAAAAGTTGTTGGCCATGGATAGCTTTATAAAAGTAATAAAAAGATTGTTTTTTAAAGTCTGTCTTTTCTCAGGATAACTTTTACAGATTGTTATCTTTGTACTTAACTGGGATGATATTATGACCCATGTTCGCTCTTCATTCTATTTTATGTTCTCTCCCTCCCTTTTTTTTCAATATATTCAGGGACTAATCCAGTTTTATCAGTTTTCTCTATAGTTTTTCTTCTGGGCTTTATTTTTTATTAGATAATATTTTGCTCTTATGTTTGTAATTTGTTTTTATTTATATACCTACTACTTTGGGGGTTTTGTTCCTTAAGTCTAATTTCTTAAAATGAATATTTAACTAGATTTCCTTTTTTTGAAAGAATGCTTTATTTCTCATATGTACATAAAAAGATGAAGTTTTAAATTTCCCTCTGGGCTCATCTTTAGCTATGTATGAGAACTTCTAAAACTTATTTTTCTTTGTTTTTTTAAATTTTAAAGACTTCTGAATTCTGTTATAATTTCTGCTTTATTCTTTGGCTATGTGTTTGAAAAATTGTTACAATCTGGGTACAAATAATTTCCCAATTTGCTGTTGCTTATGTTGGCCCCTAGCTTAATTACAGGATTGTAGGGTGATGTGAAATTTGGAGCCTGTATTTTTGTTTCAGGTATATTAAAAAGGATATTCTATATTTATCAAATGTGATGATCTACATACCAATTAGATCAAGTCTATCAATACTATTCTTTAAGACAGTACTATTGTTTATGCACGTATTTGCCATTTCATCTGGTAGTTGGTAAGAGCACTATATACAACTCTTATTATGATTGAGGATTTATTGAATTCTCTTTGCTATTGATGTCAGGCTTTAAAACTACATTATTAAGATTATCTATATTTGAAGTATATTTTATCATTTGAAGTGTTCTTTGGGTTTTAGATTAACAGTTCAATCATAACTTAAGCATAATATTCCTTCTTTGGCCTTCGTGTTCTCAATTCTGCCTAACATTTTCTGTCCTTTTAAACAGTTTCTCTACTTTATCTTGAAACTGGTTGCATAGACCAAGCTGGTCTTGAATTCACAAGATATTCATTTGCCTCTGCCTCCCAAATAATGTATTAATCACATTCTTTCCTTCTTTCCTTCTCTCTCTCTCTCTCTCTCTCTCTCTCTCTCTCTCTCTCTCTCTCTCTCTCTCTCTCTCTTTCTTTCTTTCTTTCTTTCTTTCTTTTGATTTTTCAAGACAGAGCTTTTCTGCATAGCCCTGGCTTTTCTGGAACTTGCTCATAAACTTGGCTGGCCTTAAACTCAGAGATCCAACTGTCTTTGTCCCTCCAATGCTGGGTTAGAAGTGTGCACCACCACTGTCTGGCTTGTTATGTCTTTTGTTCACTATCATGTGACTACTATAATATATATCTAAAAGTCAGAATACATTTTATTATGCTATTTTCCTTTTGACAATATTTTTTCTTGGTCTTTTCTTCTTTACATAATTTTTCTTGGTAGAGAAATAAATATCATTATCATTCTGATGCAACTTTAATGCATCTTCTGCAGTTAAGACAATTTAGATTTGAGTTCAGCATTTGTTTTGAAAATATTTTTGATACAAAATATTCTGATCATCATTTACATTCTGTATACTTTTCCCAGAGTCTTGCTAACTCTTTACCTAACTTACTCTATGCCATTTCTATAGCTTTCATTTTAGACATTAAATAGAAAAACAAAACAAAGAAAATAAGTGAGAATTTTAAAACAACAAAGTAAAACAACCCAACACAACCACCACCACACATAGGCAAGCACAAAATTGGAAACCTTTATATACAAGCAAAAGGCCAATAAAAAGAAAATGTCCAAAAAAAAAAAAACATGAGAGAAAATGCCTAAAAAATTACCATTGAGTTCATTTTCTGTTGGCATTTGTAAAATGACATTATCATTACTAGAAATAAAATTACAATTGTTATATTATCAAACTTCAATGTGTTCCATTTTTAATTCATTCTACTCATAGAATACATTTTATGTCCTACTCAAAAAAAAAACCCTCGATGGTCAAATTTCAAACTACTTATCTCTGTATATATATCATCTATATCTATATGCATATGTATATCTCTGTGTCTTATCTAATCTATATCTATAGTATTAAAGTATTAAAACTTTAGACAGCATACCCTCCACCTGATTGTAGTTAGCAAGGAGTTTAATATTGTTCTTCAGTGTGTCACAGAATTTAGCAAGAGACTTCATTGTGTAGGGCACAATATTACTCAGAAGCCTTAAAGGCATTTCCTTCTAAGAGTTAGCAGAAAGAGGAGATATCAGCAGGACAGGAAGTATTGCTGCTCTTGAGATGGAAATGCCTCTGAAAGTTTATGGCCTACCTTCTGAGGCAGAACTGCCCCTCACTAACAATGAGCAAAATACAGACCTACAGACATAGCAGTGCAGACCTGCAAACCAACTGAGAAAATGAAAAAGGATTTCTCTCTAGGGACCCTTGCTCCATTAGCCCCTTGATTTTAGCCATACCGAGACTGTCAGATTTTGATATAGAGAACTGAGCACACCTGGGTGTTTGTTTCCAGTGGGATCTCAATTAGTAGTTATTTTTTACACCATAAACAAGTGAATACTCCGTACAGGTCATGCTAATAATTATTATGTAAATGAGATATCAAGAATTCATTACACAGAAGTCATCATATAGGCAAGAGAAGTTATAGAAGAAACTCTGAGAATATGTTGATTTTGACACTATTATCAGAAAGACTAACACCATTATCCCTTCAGTTCTTAGTCGTTTCTGCTGCAGTGAACCCTTTGCTCTCAATACCACACTCAAGTTATTCTCATGAATGTGAGTGACTGGCTAATTGTCAGACTTGATAGACCATCTTCATTTGAAATCTTGTTTATTCCTTTCCCTGTGCATATATACGACCTACACACTGTGCTCTTTTTATCTTGACCTTTAGTTTCTACTATCTATGGGGTTTCATTTTCTCTTTTCTGCTTTATTTTCAGACAGTCACCATGAAAATTCTTTAATTATATCTCCAACTGTATCTGACATACTAATGACTACAGAATCTACATTGTCATAAAATTTATTGACTTACAATCCCATATTTCTTGCTACCTAATGTTGATGTGTATAAAGGCGATGCTAAACCTTCAGGCATTTATACTTGAACTCACCGGAACTCATACACTTTAATGTGTATTTTATAATAAATGTTCCTCACACCTTATTATCACCTTGAATATTTTGGTGTCCATATATGCAACTAACAGTCACATGCTTATTGGATGCTTCTAATGCACTTGATGCTGTTTTAATTATTACTTACATTTCCTCTCTTTAATATTCCTTAATGGATTCTTATTACTTTGTCTCTAACATTTAATATGTTGGGCCTTTTGCAATGAATGTATGTAAGAGCCCATTTTGTGACTGTCTTTGGAGTCTTTGCTATAAATCTCAACAATTTTCTAATTCTAGTCTCAGGTATATTCCTGTCTCAGTTATATTCCTTCAAAGTTCTACAGAAGTAGGTCACAATAACATTTTAAACCGAGAAAACCCTGAGCTGGCTGGCTTCATTCCAATGTCACTGAAGCCAATAAAATGATAAATGAGCAGAATTTTCTTTGAATCTATATATACTCCTAATTTGGCTCTCTTTGGTTGAGGCTGCATGTTTCTGAGTTTTGACCATTGAGTTTCCTAACAAGTAGTCACACCATGCCCTACATACAATCTCAACCAGTATATCAAAGAGTTTTATAAAACCTCACCTAATAACTTTCAAAATATTACTTTATATAAATATTACACCATTTTCTTTTGGTATTTTATTAGTGGGGAAATAGGAGAGGCCCAAGTGAGAGCAGAAGCTAGGCTGGGATTTTGGACAACCTGAAGTAATTCTTTTTACTGAGATTCTTTTTTCCATCTCCTGTATTCTGTTGGTGACATTTGCATCTGTAGTTCTTGTTTGCTTACCTAGATGTTCCATTTCCAGAATTCCCTCAGTTTATGTTTCTTTTATAGCTTCTATTTCAATTCTCAGGAGTTGAAAAGTTCCTTCACCTGTTTTGTTTTGTTTTTTTGTTTTTTTTTTTTTTCATGGCTTTTTTGTCATTCTTTAAGGGGTTTATTGACTTCCTCCAAATTTTGTGTTTATATTTTCCTTGTTTTTTTTTTTAAGGGATTTTAACTTTTTTTCTTTATAGACCTCCATCATCTTCATAAAGCTGGTTTTAAGGTTGTTTTCTTGTGTTTCAACTTCAGTGAAATATTGAAGTCTTGCTGTCATAAATTAGCTGGACTCCTGTGGTTCCTTACTACCCTTGCTGTTTTTAATTGTGTTCTTTTTAAAAAATATGTATTTATTTGTTTTTATAGTCCATATTTTATTCCCTCCTTCCCCACTCACCCTCTGACTGTTCTACATCCCATACCTCGTCCTCATCTCCCTATCTTCTTACACCAATGTAATTTAGGATGATTATAGGTCTTAACTGATTTCTGACTTTATCTTTGTTGGATGGATGTTTTGTTCATTTGTTTCTGTTTCCCCTTTGCTCTTTTGTGGGCTGGAGCTCTGAAGGCCTGCTTTTCCTCTGAACCACTAAGGAGTCTCTGACTTGGTTGGGGGTTGACTTTTGGCAAAGGTTTTGGCCTTTAGTGCATCAGGGGCATCTCCGTTCTTTTGACTGGTATAGTATGTACCTGAGTCTCTGGAATGTGCCAGAATTGGGACAAGGGGTCAGGAACTAGCCTTGGGGAAGGGCAGTAAAGTGGAAGTGGGTAAGCAGTAGAATGGGTCTTGGAACCAGCTCAGCTGCCACCAGGGCCATATCCAGGACTTTGAGTTGGCCCACCCCAAATTTCTCCACCATTTGTGAACTGTTGGAACATGTGAAAAGGCCAGCCCTGCCTAACCAAAGCTGCAGGATGTCCATGATATAGGGAAACAATGGAATAACTAGGAGGAGTCCCCAGGAAGATCCAATATTATCACAGAAGCCAGAGACCTTGAACCAAACCAATGATTCATTGCAATGAACAATTGCAAGTGAAGATGTGTGGACAGGGGATATTCAGTGGGATACACTGTGGCACACTACTGGTTCCACAATGAGAGTTTTTTTGTGCTTGGTTTGGTCTTGTGTGTTAGTTTATTGTGTGTGTGTTTTATCTTGGGGTGGGGGGGTGATGCAAGGGTTGAGGGTGGACTCAAGGGGACAGGGAGATGAGTAGGAGTACAGTGCATAATGTGAAGCTGACAAAGAATACTTAAAAAGAAAAAAGGATGGGTCTTAGGGGACTGGATGTAGGAAGAGGAAGAGTTCAGCTGTCAGGCAGGTCACGTACCCGTTGTTTTGACTGCTTTGGCCTGTACCTGAGCAGCTGAATCTTCTCTGTTTTTAACCACAGTCTTCTCCATGATGGCTTTACTATTAAATAGTTCTTTCTCATTTTTGAGGAAAAAAATGTCTTTTTCAGTGGTATATCTCAAGAACCATGTTGGTAGAAAAGAGATTTCTTGATTGTTTGAGCAAAAGTCTTTCATTCATTTGAAACATTATTGCATAGAGCCAAAATTGTTACATTGTTATTCACAGTGCAATCAGAATTCACTGATTGGCTTGGGACTGAGCCAAGGCTCCTGTCTGAACTGGATAGATTGGATTGTTTGCATTTTACTTGAATATGTACA
The DNA here is from genome assembly GCF_000001635.26 of Mus musculus. NCBI lineage: Eukaryota > Metazoa > Chordata > Mammalia > Rodentia > Muridae > Mus > Mus musculus. The sequence goes on along the minus strand of NC_000084.6, from coordinate 31,079,525 downwards.
CCAAATCTCATTTGGTTCCCCATTTCATGTGGTAGTTTACCACCTAATAGAAGGTGATAAAATGTTGATCATAAAGATAATTAATAATGATTAATAAGGATATATTCATTCATTCATTCCCCTAGTTCATATGAAGTAAGTGCAACTCTCTTGATTCCTTTTGTTCTATGTAGTTACTGTGTACCAACTGCATATCCACTAGCTTATTTCTGGACTGACTGACTAAATGAGTGCATATGAGTGAGTGAGTGAGTGAATGTGTGTGTGTATGTGTGTGTGTGTAAAACTAATCAACTTATATAGAGGATACACGTATCCTTGCATTAATCACTTAATCACAATGAAAATGATGGTTTTTCAGTAAAACAGTAATCTCAGGCAAATCAGTGTTCTTATAAACTGTCTCTGCCTTTGGTGTTTGATAAGCATCAATAAGTATATTTACACCCTGCCTTCTATAAAGTACATATGTATATTAATCATTTTATACATAGAAATACATGGTTATACTTCTTATTAATAATAAAATAGCAGTTTTTGAGTAAATCAGTTATTTTATATTAGTCCTTTATATTTCAATCTCCTGTTTCTGACTGGATAGTTTATATATTTTGACAAAGGATGACAGTCATTGGTAATGGAAGACCCAAGGCTATTATATTTCCAAGACAGTTTGATAATGCCCTATATTCATTCCACCAGATGGAAATAAAATTAAGCTATGAGAGATCTATATTAACAGATCATTAAATGAAAATAAAATTAACAAATGACAATCACAGTTGCATCACAGCAGAAGGTGAACCTGGCTAAGATCCTGATGGAATAATTTGCCTTGGGGAGCAATGTCATGAAAAACAATATCTGTGTGACAGACTCCAGCAAGGATGTTAAAAATCCCAGAAGTTTCCTGAACAATAGGAATAAATATAGAAATGATTCAGTAGAAATAAATGCGAGGTGTGAAATTTATCTTAAAAATAATCCACACGATAAATAAAGTATGCAGTATATTTTGTCCTGGGTGACATGAGATTTGTAAGAACGCTGTGGAGAGTTGAGAGAGAAAAGACTCAGCGTGACATTTGAAAAACATGAACTGATTCCCAGCGTGCAAATATTAGGACTAGATTAAGAGAAGGAAGTTATTCTTTCACAAAATAGCATAATTATTTTAGAACATTGAAAATGGAAGTTAAAATCCACAAATAGGAAGACCAAATAGCAGGGTTAAAACAATATTCATATGCTTCTACCGTGAGCATAATTTGGCTATTGAAAAGGAGCTATGCAAACACATAGAGACAGCCAGATTCTGATGAAATCCAAGGATATAGAAGCTGAATCCCTGAAGTTACCTATCTCAAAACTGACTATAATTCCAGTACTCTAGGGCAAAAGATGAAAAATATTTACTTTCATTTCTAGATAAAAGAAAGAAAAATAGTTTACAAAATAAATCATAAACTTTTTTAATAGGAACATATTTTTTAAAAAATGTGATTATGTAACTTAACCTTGTATGTTCTGCCAAAGAAACCTCAAGAGTTTCTTGTGGGAGTGGCCTTGCATTTGTAAACGGGAAGCTGTGAGAGCGCCACCTGGAGGCTACTTTCCATAAACCTAACAAGGGATGGGAGAGGAAGGAACGTGTAAATGAATAGGCATCTCTGAAATGATATGATATCCTGATACGACTATGCGTAGTACCTGAAATTTTCTAATGTGCTTGTTTGTTTTGTTTTTCTTTCCTCCAATCCTGGATATTGAACCCGGGAGCTTGTGCACGCCTGGCAACCGCTTCACTCCAGTAAATGGCTACTTGAAGTATCTTAATGAGGCTGTAATCAGAGCACTCACTGAAACTAATTGATATCCTGCATTTACTCCTATGTCCTGGCTAATCTGCTGTACCATCTGTGTTCTTACACTGATATGTATTCACAGAAAAAGCCATCCAGGACCAATGGCATTTTGTCAGAAACTCAAAGGCAAGCTGAGTGTGACATGGCTTTATTGTAGAGCATGAGAGGAAAGTTCCAGGAGTGATTCTTTGAAAGCTGTTAGCATAAGAATATGGAAGGGGTATTGGGTTAACCTAAGGTCATGGAGGGGCCATGGGGCTAACCTATGGCCACCCTACATGATCATGTAGTGGCACACTGTGTCTCTCTCAGGTTGGTTCTAAGTTGCAAGCACAGATAAAATTGAGGTTCTCTTGAAGTATTAATCCAGCTCTGTTGTTGGGAGAGTGATAAGTATTATCTATGTGAATTTTTACTGGGGTTACAAGTCTGGATTCCTACAATCCTGATTTTATCAGACTAGCTTGTTAAAGTGATTACTGCAGAAAAAACATCTTATATTTCCTGGTAAGATTTCTTCATGTGTGAGTTTGTTATTGCTGTCATGCATGGCCTGCCTGCTGCCTATTTGTAGATTCAATCTTTTTCCCCACGATATCGTGTGTTCTCAAGAGTATCTCTAACACTATTAATTACTGAATGGTAGATACCATGAAACGGATGCTCTAATGATTTGATTCCCAGCGCGTTCTAAGCTGACGTTAAGGTTTACTCCAGACTGTGAGCTTCTCTTTAGGAAAATTTTAGGCTAATCAAGTTCTCCAGTTACACTAGGATACTTTGATCTACATTTAATATTAATTGCAACCAACATGAGCGTTTCCACTTGGAGGAAATCATTTAGTGAAACGGAAGGAACTTGCAAGCAGTGCCCTGCCTCTCATTCAGGCAAAGTCCTACACAACACTCTCACTGGATTTGTCGTTTTTTCACTCTCTGTTGTCTTTCTAATGCTTATTGATTCTGTTTCCTTTATCACTCGCCATTGATTGCTGGGTCTCCATAGTCAGGCATTAATGGTATTGATCCTGAAGGAATAACCCTTTAATGAGGGTCAGCTCAAGTAAGACATGAGCTTGGCCCTCTTTGGACTTTTATTAATTTGGTTTATTTGTATTTTGATCATTTTCCAGCCTGTAAGAAGAAATTGGTTTGTGATGAGGAAAGAATTGTTAATGTTTTCTAGGTGAGATTCTGTTTGTCGTGATAGACTCTCACTTAGCACAGCTACAGGACTCATCCGTTTTGAGCCTGCTTTTCTGGGAAATTATTCCCATGGTGCAGCATATGAGTTCTGGTTAGCGCTTCCTCAAGTGAGGGGACCATGTGGTTGCCAGTTACAATGCCCTGTGTAGTCATCCTTAATGCTAATTCTTTCTGTCATAAATAACAGCTAATTCGGATTCTGGAGTGCTTTCTTAGAACTATTCTATTCTAAGGTATGAAATAAATTGATAGGTCTTAGCTTTTAAATTCTATTTATTTTAAATGATATTATAAACTTAGAAAGGTGAACTTTCACATAGTAAAACCAAAGTCACATGAAGTAAAGGATCTTTGGACTATGAGGAAGCTCTTTTGAGATTTTGCACTGACACTGCTATTGAGAACCTGTGTGAACCTGGACAAATGATTCAAACTCATTGAATTTCAGTATTCTCTTTTATAAAGGTAGTCCTGCCTCCTCTGAGGATCCGAAGTGGTATTGTAGAACCCATTTCCTAGTGTGCTGGCATCAACATTAACATTAAAAAATAATAGAAAAGAGAAACTTCAACAAACCAATTTAAAAAATTCAGCAGGGTGTTAGTCATCATGTTGATGAACCCCTAAATGATATTACAAAGTCAATTATTTTAGTCAAAATATTTACAAAGAGAAGAAATGGAAGCATGAATTCTGAGAACTTAATTTTAAATTGTCTTACGAAATCATAGATAAGAGACCAGGGTGTAGTGCATGGACCTTCTCACCTGGAAGATGAAAAGCGACTGAACCTTGTAATGCTTATCTAGGATTGTATTAGGTAGTAGCACCCAGGTCTCTCAGCATTTCAGAGAACAAGCTACCAGGCACACAGGCTTTACAGTTGCCACATTGTCTTCAGCCCTTCTATTCATAACACCCTTCACACACACACACACACACACACACACACACACACACACACACACACACCACATGTGGAGATGCACATGCAAAGAACTGCTGCAGTGTTTTCTCCCTGTAAATTACATAAGAGTACATTCCATCAGTTTCTTATTTAGTGGTTACTGAACTAGGTGATGGCGACAAGGGTAGCTAGGACCCTTATCATCAGGTTCCATTAAGTTCTATACAAATGATGCAGCATCTTACAAATTATGAAGAGTTCAGATTCACGATTTCCTTTCGTGGGGTGGGAGGAATTAAAAAAAAATGATGCATCACCTCCAACCCTTCTAACACTCAGCAAAATGGGTCCGTTCCACATTTCCTCGTTATCACTATTCATATTGCTCCTTAAGACAAGCTTGTCCTTGTCTATAACCCAGTATGGGGAAATGTTTCTTTTCCCAGAAGAATTATGTTCTCAGTGGTGTTTAAAAACAAAACTGTGATGAAAGTGGAATTTCCCGATATTGTGTCCCTACATCATTTTTCCAGATCATTTTGCTTCTGAATTTCCTTATCTAGGACAATTATACTAATTTCTCACATCCTCACTATTCCACAGGTTCTCAATCCTAAGGCAGGGTAGGGGGTTTTAGTTATAATCTACTTCCATTGTGTGGTTTCCATCAGTTTCCAACACTGAAACACTCATAGATAAAATACTGGTGTTTGAGTCACAACATACACGGGATATTACTTACTCTACAGAAACCTCAGAGATAAAGGAGGGGGAATGTTTTCTGGAGACATAAATATATAGAAAGATGGGCTTGATAGTCTTATTTTGTTTAGTTTATTCTATGTTCCCCAAGCTTCGGTCTAATTTCATTTTTGCCTTAAATATTGGAATAAAGATAAGAAATAATATTTTAAGTAAAATGTAAGGGACCTAAGATGGAAGATACTTAAAGAATACCTGAGTTTCCACCATTTTACAAAGTAGAAAAATTAATTCCTAAAGGGTGACATCTCTAACATTCTTTGGATACAAGTTATGCATTATCGTTAATAATGAGAAAATGACTTCCTTTTTGGACAAGTACAAAGTTATACATTTTATCTAAACAGCATCATCTTGAGAAAAAACACACCTTATGTTTTGGTGGTATTTATTAGTTACATGAATAATTACATTCTGTGTGTGTGTGTGTGTGTGTGTGTGTGTATGCATGTGCACACACAAGTGTGTGTATGTGTGCATGTATATGGTATATGGACACATTTCTATCACAGCATGAGTGTAGAAATCAAAATATAACATTAGGAGGTAGTCTCTCTACTTTCTTATGTGGGTGTCAGAGATCAAACGTGACATCAAGTTTGACTGCCAACATTTTTATTTGATCAGCTATCTTGTTGATCCTAACGTTTTGTTTTCATCTGCAGTCACTCTTGAATTAATTTTTTCACCTGGAACACTGATCTTTAATTGTTATTATGCATAGATGCCATTCTTACTTTATGCAATTCCTCAAGTGTTTGTATTTATTTATTTGTTTATTAGATAGCTTATCAGTAATGTCTTTTCTGGGACTAATTTATGACAAGCATGTCAAGAACATTCTATAGAACTGAACAAATTCAAGGTGGTCTAGAAAGTGGCACTTTAAGATAATAGTTCATCAGTGTACAATTACATATGTAAATGTTTTAAATTGTTTTAGAAGTGTTTTAATTGATATAATTTTAATAAGACATAGCATTCTATTTGCCCAATCCAACCTATCCATGTAGATGGAGAAATAAAGCAGCAAGAAATTGATGGGCACAGTCCAAGTCCATATAATGTCTAAAATGGATACAAATCTAGACTTTTCAACTATTAACTAAGGAATTTTCCAACGATGTGGTGAACAAACCAAGCAAGAAACTTTGACAACACCATGAATGCTTTTTTGTACATCTTGGTTGTTCTTGATAACAGAGTTTCTGCTTTTATACATTCCTAATCCCTAAGGAAGAGGAATTCTGTGAAGACTACCAAATGCATGGTCAACTGCATCAGATATAGTGATCGTTAGAAGGTTAAAATACTACCATATCCAGCCTTCAATAAGAACAATGTAGTCTTTCCTCTCTTCTCCTTTTCTTAAGTCATGCTTACACTTAAAAAGAAAAAGGAAAAAACATTAAACCTGTGCCCTAATATTTCTTCTTTTCAATATTTACCAAGATTTCAGACACAGAGCTCACATCGAATAAAGGTTTGCTTGCTTGAATTGAATTGCGTTGACTTACTTGAACCTAGTCAATCAATAAGAATGCATTGAATATGTCTCACATTTACTTTAGTTTGACATTGAGATAATAGAAATTTTGACTAAAATGAATTGATATAAGCTGGTTTGTGACTTTCAAATTGGATTATTTTAGGTAAAAGTTTTGTGCGTATTTAAGTTACATGTAAAACCATATGTACATAGAAGTAAAAGCACATGTCTATTAAAGTAACATGCACTGTTACTGACTGGGATTACCCTTTCTTTTATTTATTTATTTTTATTTTTTTTAATTAGGTATTTTCTTCATTTACATTTCCAATGCTACCCCAAAAGTCCCCCAAACCCTCTCCCCCACTCTCCTCCCCCTAACTCTCACTTTTTGGCCCTGGTGTTACACTGTACTGAGGCATATAAAGTTTGCAAGACCAATGGGCCTCTCTTTCCACTGATGGCTGACTAGGTCATCTTCTGATACATATGCAGCTAGAGACACGAGCTCCGGGGGGTACTGGTTAGTTCATATTGTTGTACCACCTATAGGGTTGCAGACCCCTTTAGCTCCTTGCGTACTTTCTCTAGCTCCTCCATTGGGGGCCCTGTGATCCTTCCAATAGCTGACTGTGAGCATCCACTTCTGTGTTTGCTAGGCCCCGGCACAGCCTCGAAAGAGACAGCTATATCAGGGTCCTTTCAGCAAAATCTTGCTAGTGTGTGTAATGTTGTCAGCGTTTGGAGGCTGATTATGGCATGGATCCCCGGGTATGGCAGTCGGGTAAATTCAGTTAACAAGAATGAATTTACCCTTTCTTTTAGAAGAACATTTGAATTTGTGGCCTTTTGCAGCAGTGTTTATTAGCAGTATTTATAATTCAAGATGTGACTTGGAAATTATGATTGGTGAAGTCACTGGGGGTGGAGAATGTCTACTTTTATCACCTTGTAGGTAGAGTGAAGATAGGGCTGACATGGTTCATTTTATTAAAAATTCCCAGGTGACATTTACAGTGTTTTTAAAACATTTGATGGTGCTATAGCCTGGATATAGATTGGATTTATTCTCACTAGTTTCCTGTACTGGAATCTTGGTCCTGTGTGTGGCAGTGCTGGTGTGCTCAAATCTTTAAGAAGTCTAAAGTGGGGCAAGTAGATAAGGGAGCCTCCCCTAGGAATGGATCAGTGGAGCAGGGCGAGTAAAAAAAAAATGATCTAATTCCTACCAGAATAGGTTGTTAGAAGATGCTTGGAGCCTGATCCTTACCAGGCATCTAACTTCTTGTTTTACCTTGTCATTCTTTGTTGGCTTTAACTCTAGTCTACTTATAAAGATGTATGGTAGCCAAATGGTGCTCATCAGAACCTAACAAGTACTAACACCATGATTTTGGGCTTCTAAAAGTATAAACTAAGTAAGCCTCTCTTTTTTATACCCTGTGTCAGGTATTCTGCCATGGCAACAGAAAGTGAATTAAGAACATTAGTTTTATTTCCACATATCAACAAAGGCCATCTGCAGTTGCCTTAGTGTCAGAATTGAGCTTTGTGGTCAGTTGAATGATAAAGGGTTGAGTCTAATGGAGGAAACTCCTCTATTGTTCCTTATGAATGCCTCATCCTTTCTCTTTCGATGTTTCTTGTACACATATTTGTTAGGTGATAGTGTGCCCCTGGGTCTATTCCTTTGAATCTACCTCTACCTCAGAAAAGAAATGTCAAACATAGGAACAGGAGATATAAACCTTAGGCATGTGCTTGTCTAAATGTGCTAAGGATCAGCAGAAAAACATATGGGCTTAAGTTTATTTATGTTTTAAATGGTCTCCAAGCCACATAATCACCAAGGGTCACAACACTTCAGAAAACACAGGACAGGACAGGACAGGACAGGACAGGACAGGACAGGACAGGACAGGACAGGACAGGACAGGACAGGACAGGAGCAGGTTAACCACTAAGATGACATTCCCAAGAAGGATGCTTATGTGAACCTGTGGGTGACAAGGGAGAGAGTTTAAAACTGCTTTGAACATAATTTAGTTTGTGTTCCCTATATCCACAGTTCATGCTTGCAATAATAACTAGGAAAGTAAGATATGCTATTTACAGGTGTAGTCCTAATTAAAGTTCCCTTTCTTGGCTCTAATTCTTTCTTCTCTCTTAACCCTCATCTTATTCTCTGGGCTCTGGTCTGGTCTGTTAGTGTCTCCAATGCACCCCACCTCTATGCCCCACAGCACACCTCTGTTTTTTTTTTTTTTCTGTTAGAGGAACTAATACAACAAACATTCCTAACAAGGCAATATATCCCGATTATCAGTGCTTAATTGAAGAAAATCAAGAAAATAATTATGGGTTTTATTGCCTCCAAAAGACAAATCTAAGACTAAATAAAAGCAAAGAATGGAAGCTTCAATTGCACGTCAAAGCACTCTTTTTCTGAAGCATATTCATGTCTAGACATCAGAATAGCTTTATGCAAAAAACAGTATTTAGCACTGAGATGATATGCTCCTCATCACTGGTATTTAATTCATTTCATTTGAGAAAATATTCCAAGCTTTCTTTGTATAGACCAAGTTAGGGATAAACTAGCAAGCATGTTCATTTACATAATCAGCTCAGTTTAAAATGATAATTAGTTACTCCCAGGCTAAAACATACAACTCAGCAGGCAAAAGTAATTTTAAAATCATTACACTTCTACATCATGGTCAGAAGGTCAGCACACTTGAATTTCATTAGGAAACAAGGCAAAGCACTTTCAGTTCCTAACTCATTGTCCTGTGCCCTTATTTAGATGACTAAATTAGAATACTACCGAGAAGCATCCATTTCCAACAATTACTCTCTATGAGGAAGAAAAGGAGTGACCTCTAATTCAGCTTTAAGTAGAGTGTGGCGACTTGCATTCATGTAATAATTCTGTGAAGTGAGAAAGCAGGCAAGCAATTACACTACTATAAATTCACCAATGATAAATGAATAATTTCACTGTCTTGTTTCAAAATCCTACAGAATCTCTGCTTTTTACCCCTAAGGGCAGTCAGATGGAGAAACAAAGTTTAATTTCAGTTAGGGTGATTTGGGTATCCTTGTTTCTGCTCTATATGTTTGTCAAATTTCTGCTTTGTATATCACGTCTGTAAGTTGGAGTCATCTACTTAGCAGGAAAAACCTTGAATATTATTCCAAGTTCGGTTTACAGGAAGCAAATAATTCCCTTGGACCACTCATGGACCCTCTGCCTTGGAAAAAAAAAAAACAACTCTTCAACACAATGGTAAAGAAGCTATCACACACAGAGTACTCATTGCTATCCAAGGATGTTGTATTAGTGAGAGAATTGCCATACAGACTATCCTACAGTGTAGAGATTTTTATATGTTTTTTCCTTTTTACCCTAGCAAATTTTGAAGATGCTGAATATATATATATATATAACAGGAGAGGAAAGAAGACTTAAGAGCACTTGCAGCTCTTGAAAAGAACCAGAGTTCATCACATCAGACAATTCATTACCACCAGTAGCTTCAGATTCTAGAAATCCAACCCCTTCTTCTTGTCTCTGCAGGTATTGGCACAATGCTGTGCAAATTCACACACACACACACACACACACAAAAACAACCCTCTACATTAGATTTATATCAGACAAATCTTAAATGTATTTTGAAATAATCCTTTACAAGAATCTGAGCCTAGAGGGAAACTACTACTATTATTCTGCTAAAGGAGCAAAGCAATAAAATGACCCCTAAAACACATTGCTGTACCCCTATTTCAGAGAATCACTGAACTCATTAGAGAAGTTTATTCTTAAGGTAGATCACAATTAGTGCTAAGAGCCAGACATTGACAATGAGACAGTGAGAGATTTTGAGCACTCAGTCCTAAATGGGATGCATATATCAAACCTTGCCCTTTAAGGCTAAGGATCTATGCAGAAGCTGAGGTGTGAAGGTTGTAAGAGCCATAAGAGGCTGGAAACTCTAAGGGAATAGCACTTTCTAGATTCCACAGGAATGACACACAAATGAACTCAGAGACTGTTCCAGCACTAACAAGACCTGCACACACTCAAACCAGGCAAAAATTGCAATGAGAAGGGGAAGTGGATGCAAAGACCCACTCCTCATCAAGAATGTAGCAATATTTGATAATTGTTGGGAAATGGAAAATCAATTTTCTTCCATGGAGTGTCAATGGGTATACTGACCACATACCGGTGCAAGCTTCTGGACCAGGAATAGTTGATCAACATAAAACACACTCTGGTTTTTCTGCATATGTATTTTGTTTGGCATTGCTTGTCTTACTAGTTTATGTTTGGTTTGAATGTTTTAATATTTTGTTGCTTTTTATGTCTTTTTGAGAGAAATTAGATAGATGAACAGGCAGACAGATAAGTGATAGATAGACATGATCTTGGTAGGTATAGAGGTGAGTAGGATGTTATAGGAATTGAGGAAAGGGAAGGTGTATGATCAAAATATATTGTATGTAAAAGTTTTTAGTTAGAAGGAAATTTTTGTGGACATACTATTTTATCATTTCTTAAAACCAAAAGCCAATAAAATAAGTGAAGTTGATTATTTTTATAGACAGAGTTAATTCAGGTCTTTATACTTGATATTACAAGATATAAAATCTTTCAGAAGTTTTTAATATTTTGATTTGATTTTTATAATCATCCAGCTGAACATAGCAGTTCACATAACATACATGGTACAAAATGTCAAAAATACATTCAAGGCCACTTCAGAAATTGTTAATATGCCTGTTCTTACCTTAAACCAATGTTATTAAAGCTTTTAAAAATGAAACTCAAGTTAGTAATTAAAAACCAAAGTATTAAAATTAAACCTTTTAGTATAATCCCCAAATATACTAATTTAACACTACATGCTGAGGAATGAGCATAGGAAGTGACTGTGTCTGATTTTTTGTAATTAAATCATTATGTTTCTGTAAGAATAGAGAACTTTGCATGTACAATTAAAATGCTATAATTGTTAATATACAATAGTGTTGATCCAAACTCAGTGTTTGGGACAGGGTTTGCTGGCTTTGAGTGGTATGATTACACACATGGTATAAAGCACACAGTTGTATCTTCAGAACCAAGGCTTCTGTGAAATACAAGTATGCCATGGGTAAACAAGGCCAGAAAGCCCGCAGGTTCATTGTACATGTGGTTTGAATTCCTTGGTAGCACTGCGCAATCAGAAACCGTCTCCATTCACCCACTGTCAGGATTCTTGCTTTGAATTATGGTCCCCCACTTTCAGACGACACTGGCCTAGCTCCATCCTAAACACCTGTAAATACAAACCATCCTGTGAACATCCAAGTGAGACAGCTAGTCTGTTCTTCAATTCGTAAACAGATGAGTCACCGTGTTAGAAACCCATGTCTTCACTACTTCTGATCATGGTTCTGTAAGCCTGGCCCTTAAAAGACAGCTGAGTGAGTCCAGGTACTTAGACATGGCTGTTCCTTGTTCACGAGAATAACACATTGTGTGGCCTGTGAAGGGTGAGACTGGACAGAATCCAGATTTCTGTGGGCTCTCAGTTCTTGTGACTAGTCATTTTCCTCTGCCCCCCAGTTTTCGTTACCTGCCTGTCATCTCATTTGTGGTCCTCTTGATTTCGATTACTTTTTAACTATGTTAGTGGATCCTTAAAACCATCTAATTTTATACTGAAAGGTTTATTTTCCATTTCACCCATAAATTTGCCTTCTGGTATTTTAAACCTCTAAGTGACTGTCAGTATTCATATTTTAGTTTATCTCCATTTCTTTTATACCTATTCCTTTCCTTTCCTTGTTTTGTTTTAATGTACATTTGGTCACACACTCCTCCTTACTCTGTGTGACCCTGAAGTTTCCTTTGCCTCTCTAGAAGTTTGATGGCAGCTTATTTGGAAGTAGAGTAGGATGATGGTGCTGACTGGAGGGAGAAGCCCAATGTGAGTCAGGCATTGTATATGCCGGAGAACACACAACTACTGGGATTCCTTCCCCCCAGAAAGACACAAATTTCAATCATTCCATAAATATAACCTTTAATATGGATGCATAAGTTGGCTTTATAGAAGTCTTATTCCTCAGTTATGTTCTCCATATGAGAACATAAATGTTCTAGAGTTACAATATTCCTTTTATGTTTGTAAGTGTAATTTCAAAAAGAGGATTTTGAAAGTCACAAACAAGCATTCTGATTTTGAGAGCCAGACACTGGTATGAGCTGTGGAAATGGAATCAATGAATAGTAAAATAAAAGCAAAATGGAAAAGCTGGAGGCCTTCCTCAGACCACAGCCTTCTTGTGTTCTCTACCACACTCCCCCGCCTTGAGTAATTTTGCTTAAGAAACAAATGCAATTTGACCTCTGGTGAAGAAACTGTGTATGACTTGTCTGTCTCTAATGGCTATTTCTAGATGATGCCTCCAACATTTCCCCAAAGGGATGCTAATCTCACTAACAGCATAAGAATTTAGTTGTAAGAGAGCATGAGGGGAATGATAAACAGGCATCTGTCTTAGTGGGAGGGGCGGGGAGAGTCACTTGTCTTACACTGTAGGTCAGGATGGCAAGGCTGTGCAGTTTCCATGACACCTCTCCTTGGCATTGACTGGAGTCTTCTTTCAAAATACTGCCAAGACTTGATTTTAATTTCATGAAGATTTTGCTCACTCAGTGTCCACCCTTATCAGATCTCCCATAGCAACTGACATTGTCATTGCTGTTCTGTAAATAATTATGAACTATGTGTCAGCTCAGCTAACACCAAAGCAGTCACTTTAACTGCGGCAGTGGTTGAAAAACCTTCTGGGAGGATTAATAATTTAGTCATTTTGGTGTCAAGACATGCTTAATGTGATACATTCTATTAGTTACTAAGTAAATTTTTAAAAAGCGATTAATATTTTGACGATAATTGTACTAAATAGTCTCTAAGCTATTTGGGGAGCTCATGATGCTCATGGAATATACTAAATAGTGACTGATGCTATTATATTATTTAGATTACTTTTAATTTTATGGTGATAACATTTTTCAGGTCTGTCTCATTTTCTCATCAATTCAGCCCCTTCTGACAGGTGTCACTGCCAAGATTCTCTCCCTTTGTCTCAATCCAATGGTGAATGATATGCAACTCATTCTGAATTTCATGTTACATTTGTGGATTAATGACCAAATATTTTCCTCTGCATATTTCTGTTATCAGTTCCATTTTCTCTTCTCTGAATTCGTTTTTCATTTCTTACATCTACCTTCCACTGCTTTCCTTTTTTCCCCGTGTTTTTTTCCCTATAACTAAAAAAAGAAAATATTCTGCATCCCCTTGTTCAGGGGTCCCTGTGGTTTGAGGGGAGGGATTGGATAAACACACCCCACTTCATCCTGAGTGTTCCTAGGTCCCTGCCTTATCTGATCTCAGGTTCTTGCCCACCCAAGCAGTGCTGGGGACGGGATCCATCTCATGGAGTAAGCCTTAAATCCAATCAGACATTGGTTGGTTACTCCTAAAATCTCTGTGTCACTATTATCCTAAGATGAATCTTCCAGGCCAGTCATCATTGTAGATCAAAGGATTTGTAGCTGTGATTGTGTTTAACTTTCTTATCTGGTAGCATGTAACTTCCTGTAACCTTGAACACTTCTCAGTAATGGGGAAGGATGTAGGTAGGCACCAGTTTGACTTCTCTATGTTTAATGATTTGTGTATGTAGGGCCTTATCATCAGTTTGTGGAGAGTAACCAAAAGGTTTAGCAATAGTTTGTGTTATATAGGGGTTCCTATGGTTCCCCCTTTGGCCAACAACTTGATTAGATGTAAACCATTCATGGAACTGGAGGGTAGGCCCACATGTCCAGTTGTTGAAAGCAACAGCATTTTGGAGAGATTTTGTTTCATAATGTTTTGTATGTTTCTCAAGATTTAAAGCCAAGCTATTTAAATGTTTCACTCTTTGCAAATAGTATCAACCTGAAAACTTAAGTAAAAAGAATTTATTGAAAACTTTTAAGTAACAGCTTTTTCTACTACATAGGTGTTTTTTAAAATGTAGAAGGTCTAGGTCATAGCAATAAATGTATTTTTAATGTGTAGAAATGCATTTTCAATATAGTGTATATAAAAGAGTTAGGTATCAAATAACTATCTTTGCTGCTCTTACTGCTATTGTTACTTTATGAAATTATTTGCTCTGAGTGTTGTTATGTGTTTACATAACTAAATAAAATGCCCTGTAATTTTCTATGAAAAGTTTTGTCTACATATTAGCTATGGATAAGATCTTAAAGAGTGCTATGTATTAACTTAACCATGATAGATAAGAGAGGGGGTTTTAAGGAGTGCTGGCCAGGTGGTTGCTCTTTTAAGTAAAAATTCATATTCATTCTGGAACTAGAAATATTTAGTTTGCATTATACAACCAATTACTCTCTCCATAAAGACACAATTATGTGAGTAGTCATGTCTCTCCATTAGCCTGGTCTGTCAAAAGTTTAGATCTAAATTTCTAATCTATTCTCATTTTACATTTAAGACATTATGGGATTTAATTTGATTTTTACACCTTTTCTCTTATTCTTTTGCCCTATTTTCATGTACATGTATCAATATTTGTCTTGTTAAATTATGTATATTTATGGAAATTGCTTTTAGCAATTATTAAAAGGAAACTGAAGTGACCATTATTTTTCATTAAATGGAGTAACACAAGTCTGAGTAAATCATCAGATTATTTCACTAAATAGTCTAATGAATTCAGTCAAAATAGCAGAACTGGGTGTTTATGCTAAATGTCAAATTCTTGCAATTACTTGAGTTGATGAGAATGGTCAAATTCAATATTTTTCATTTTAGCCTGGAAACGGCAGTTAATTCAGCTTCATGATTATGCCTCTCTGAACATGATCTTCTGTTCAGCACAGATTTAACCTGTTGAAATTTTACAAGCAAAGCTGTGATTACATATGCTTTTTATTTTTCCTCTATTTCAAAAATTTCTTCCTTGCTTTTTCCCTATAGTAAAAAAAAAAATAAAATACAGGTTTTAAACTAACTATAGAAAGAGATTCACTTAGGGGAAATTTTTAATATGAATATCATTATTAAAATCCTACTGCCTCAAATGGATTTTAGATTAATGTACCTGCAGAGATATAAAATTATCTGATTTATAGCCCTGCACTATTAGATCAGAAATGTCAATTATGATCTCTCCTGCTCAATACTTAGATTACCATATAATTTTATGCATCTTTGAGAATAAAGATCGAAAGGTAGCAATGATATGAATCTCCTGTAAGTTCAGTGTCTCTCATCACTGTGAATATTGCACTTTCATGCTGACTTAGTTTTAAGAAAAAGGGGACAGAAGTAATGACATCTAAGCTAAACTTTATTTGCGACCAATCTTTCTAAAACCCAAATTGACTTACTGTGTCAATTGTGACCTTCCACCTGTTCTTTGGTTCTTAAATTGAGAGAGTGCGGGAAATTAAACCAAGAGAATCCATCAGCTCATCTTTATCTCCTTTCAGAATTTAAGGGTAAAAAAAAATGCATCATATTGTAACAAAGAGAGTTGTTATGTCAAGTATTTCTCATAAAGTCTTTAACTTGTGAGTCTGATACTAGTAATAAGAAAAGTAATAGTAAGTTTTCCTGAATTTTACCAACACTTAATGAATAATGATTTCATATGGATTAATAAGAGGCTGAATAGAGAATCAGAAGGTTGAGAAAGAGCATTTTCTGAAAAGATGATGTCTAGGATGACATTCTGCTGTAAACTGAAGGTATTTAGGACTGACTGATAGACATTCCTTCCCTCTACAAGGATAAAGAAGTGAGGGAATATGCCCAGGGCTTGAGCTGCCGAATGAGTTTTTTCTCAGCTTGTGAGCTTGACTGTTTTCTTATCTCCTAACTATGAGCATCTCTTCCAAATGTTTTCTATGAGCACAGTAGATATGACTATAGAAACTCACAGGATTGTTAAATTCACATAGGCACATGATAAAATGTAAATGTACTACTATATTTTTGTTTTAATTCATATTTCCCTTTAGGGTTTGGAAACAGGCCTGTGGAGATGAGTTGCACACTGCACACAAGCACATCACATGAACCTTAAAGTCAGAAACTGTCTTTTGACCCTCTTATGACACTTGTACTCTAAGTTGGGTTGTTTTGTGTTTACAATAAAACGGAGTTTAAAAAAAAAAGCATATGGGAGTTTGGACAGTTCCTTTTCAAATGACTACACTCAGCAATTTACAAGAATATGTGCTGAATTTTCTTTGAAAGAAAGGAAATTTATAAAGAATTTCAGAAACTAAGTTTTAAACCTAAAGTTATGTGCAAAATTAACAGTGGATCAAATTACACTAAGGACCATTGGTTAGTCAATCTCAATGAAGAAAGATTTAAAAGAAAAAGGGTGGGAGGGTCAATCCAGTGTTAAGGGGAGAAGCCAGAGGGAGATGTGTTTCAAATACCTTGTAAGAAATTTTCAAAGGATTAATAAAATACCATAATAAGAATGAATGAAGGAAAGAAAGAAAACAAGGAAAGAAGAAAGATAAATTCCATTCTTTAGATGTAATCCAGTATTTAGAACTGTTAACATTGATGAGTTTCTTGGTGTGATCACTTGGACAGGGGAAATTAAATAAAGGAAAAAAGGGAGGGGAAGGAAAATTGGGAAGAAAGTAAAAGGGAAAATGGAGAAGAGGAGGTGACAAATACAATCATCTGGGTAAAACCCCAGGAATAATAGTTAATTAATTCCTGTAATCACAAGAATAGGTAGGCTGAGGAGAAAGAAGCATGAATTTCTGGACAGTTTAGGCTACATAGTGTGAGACCAGCTTCAAGGCAGTGCTGCTTGCTTTTTCTTGTTGTTGTTGTTGCTATGATGAAATACCTGAGAAGAGACTGGTTCAGAGCTCATTTGGGTTTACAGTTTGGGTGTGGACCCTGTCCAATAGGTAGGCGTATTGCAGTAGCAGAAACATGAAGTAGTTGGCCACATT
This sequence comes from Mus musculus, assembly GCF_000001635.26. NCBI lineage: Eukaryota > Metazoa > Chordata > Mammalia > Rodentia > Muridae > Mus > Mus musculus. The sequence continues at coordinate 31,062,231 of NC_000084.6, read as the reverse complement.
TCATCCATGGTCATGAAGCAGCAAGTGCACAAAAATTAGGGTGAGGCAATAAAACTGTGAGGCCCACCCTGGCCGTTTCTCCAATGAAGCTCTACCTCCTAAAGTGTCCAGCCTCCCAGAATAGCTCTACAGACTGAGATCCAAAAGTTCAAATATCTGCCTGTTGGGTACAGCTCATATTCAAACCACACAGGCTACACAATGAAACACTGTTCAAGAAAGAAAGAAATGGAGAAGGAGGATTGGAGAAAGTGAAAAGAGGGAAAAGATGGGATGAGACAAGATGAGGCAGTAAGAAAAGAGAAGAAAAGAGTTTGGAAAGAAGAACTGGTTAAATAACAGAAAACAGTTCTTAGCTATTAACAATCTGCTCTCTAATTGAAACTCAGTTTAAAATATTAATAAAACTTGTAATAAAAATAGCACTGAGTCTTCTGTGGTTGCGGTTAGTTGGTATTTCTTGTCTTTGCCTTCTTCACACCATCTCCCCTAAGTTCTATTCCTGCCTTATATAATTCCTTCTCAATTCTTGTTTGGCAAAGCTATTTCTCTTCCCATTCATAAGAAAAGCCTTCTCCCCTCTTTATGTTGCAGCTTTCTATATTTCTAGTCTCTACCCCTAACACAATGTTTATTATACAGGGACTTGTTTTAATTTCATTTTTTTTATTTCTGTCCAGTTTTTTTTATTACGTATTTTCCTCAATTACATTTCCAATGCTATCCCAAAAGTCCCCCCCACCTTCCCCCCCCACTCCCCTACCCACCCATTCCCATTTTTTGGCCCTGGCGTTCCCCTGTACTGGGGCATATAAAGTTTGCCTGACCAATGGGCCTCTCTTTCCATTGATGGCCGACTAGGCCATCTTTTGATACATATACAGCTAGAGTCAAGAGCTCTGGGGTACTGGTTAGTTCATAATGTTGTTCCACCGATAGGGTTGCAGATCTTTTTAGCTCCTTGGATACTTTCTCTAGCTCCTCCATTGGGGGCCCTGTGATCCATCCCATATTTGACTGTGAGCATCCACTTCTGTGTTTGCTAGGCCCCGGCCTAGTCTTTTCACTTGTGTCTAATCTGTGGGAGGCTGGGAGTTAATTTATTTCTCTGTACCAGTCTGTATCACAGGACTATCAGTGATATACATTCATGAAACCTAGTCAGTAAATATGTACTGACTTAAAGAACTCTCCCTGATTTCTTTCATTTTAATGGAAAACCAGCCAATCAAAAAATATGGGATGTACTTTATTTTTTTATTATTAGGTATTTATTTCATTTACATTTAAATTGGTCAACAAGTACAATTACTAAAGTTTGATAATACTGACATTTCAACTGAGTAGGTTGTTATCTCTATATTTCCTGTGCATAGTAAGATGTTTAGAACTTACAAGTTTCTATTCACTAAGCCAGCAGCCTCTTGTTCTTTCTAGTCTTGACACTCTCTTTAGTGTCTCCTTGAAAATCATTGTTTTGAAATATTAGTTATAGTCTTATATTTACAGTCTCCATAGCATTAGATGTCTATAAAATCTAGCCTCATTTTTAGGCAAATTCTCTATGTGTCATCCTAATACCCTGGGTTAGGGTTAAGATGGCATTTTTATAAACCATTTCCTTTAAAATCTCGTCTTTCTACTTAATTTCCATAAAATCTCCTCATTTTGTGAAACCTTGTTCCAATTCCCATCAGTTGGTTGACACTTTCTTTAGGGCTTTTAGCTGAAGCTAAAATGACTTTTGGAAAAATAGAGTATAGCTAGAATATGCAGTGTCTTACAACATGTCCTACCCTTGGAGCTTCCAGGACCAAGAGATGGGATGGATACAAGAACCTCCCTAGAAGCAGATTGTAGGTTTGTGTATTTCCATGAACCTCTCAAATTTATCCAGAGTTAAGCTTCCTTTACTTCACAAACAATCTTTTCCTCTTCTTTTCTACTAAGGACATACCACTCCCCTAGGAATGATTTAAGGTGAAATCTTAGAATAACACATGAATAACTAGGTAAATTTCACACTAATAAAGGTGAATCCTGTGAAGCTAACTCACCTTCATGACTATCAACATTTAAATCTATACAGGTCCACTGTAGCTTATCTTCTGAGCATCAGACTTGCTCAACTTCATGTTTCCTATCATGTGCTTGACTCCTCTTGAGTCATCTGCTTTCTTTGACAGAAGCCACTGTCTCCTGTTTTATAAGGAGTGACTGTAGTCTTCTGGTCAAATGAAAGCCATTTCTTAGAACTGATACTCAGATGTCAACAGTAGTAACAGGTGATACAAAGTAAATATCAAATGGCTCAAGTGAAAGCACTGGGCAAAGCAGAATGTCATGGGAGGAGAGATACCATGCAGAACAAGATAAGCTAGAACTCCCAGAACCAGGGAGAAGATGACACTTGTGCAAGATGTGAGGTAGCAGATTAGCGGTGTTTTAACTTCAGCTACAATGTTTTAGCTTCCTGAAACAACTGGGGGGGGGGGGGCAGGTGAGAAACTTCTTCATGTACTTCAACAACAAGCAATATGTTATATTATTCCAATAAGATGCCTCTGGCCTTAATCCATCACTCTTGAATAAATATATGCCCCCTCTTACAGTTCCCCTAAAATGCCTCCAGATTACCACTATATCTTTTTATATTTTATTTCTATTTTTTAGATTACAACATAATTGCAACATTTCTCTCCTCCTGTCCAGTCTCCCAAGTTCCTATAGCTGCTCTCCTTCAAATTCATGATCTCTTTTTCATTAGTTGTAATTGTATACATATATATGCGTATTATATATTATAGACAATATAATATTTTAGGGATATCTCTATATTCTATCTATCTGTCTATCTATCTATCTATCTATCTATCTATCTATCTATCTATCTATCTATCTATCTATCATCTACCTATGCCTAAATATAACTTGTTTAATCCATATATTATTACTTTAATATATTTCAGGAATAACATGTGGTACTGGACAACAATTGGTATACTCTTCCATGGGAAAGACCACTCCTGCTCACAGCTTCTTCAGTTGCCTATAACTCTGTGTGTGTGTGTGTGTGTGTGTGTGTGTGTGTGTGTGTGTGTGTGTGTGTGTGTGTTTGTGTGTAGAGTTGAGGCCTTGCAGTCTTTTCCCCATTTACTTTGGCATGCCCCTTGGTGTTGTCATTGTTCAGCTCATGTTGGGTGGTCATACTGATGAGACTTTATGGGTGTAGTCTGACATCACTTGAAGACACAATCTCACAGCAAACTCCACCTCTTCCCCGTTGTCCCAATATTCTGATGTTTATAATCTTTCTTCCCTCTCTTATGCTACGTCTCTGGTCCTTAGGTATTGGGGTGTTTTGTAGACCTAGCCATTGGGGCTTATCTCCACAATGCTGAATTTTGGTTATAGAGCTCTCCATCTATGGCAAAGCAGAGTTTCCATGATGACTGTAAGGACTACATTTATCTGTAGGAGTAAGGACAAATGGTTAGATTGTTGGCAGGTTCTATGCTGTGACAATGCATCTTCAAGTAGTTTCTTTCAGGATCTTATCTTCAACACTCAGTTGCTATTCAATGTCAGGGTCCTGCTTATATTCACTGTTAAATGTCCAGCTGTTAATATATTATCTAAACAAATGAATGACTTTTTTTTATCTAAGGTGAGCATAAAGCCAATGCTAATTGTGGCATGAAATGTACTTTGATGCACACTTGAATTAGGGTCTGAAAACAACATAGAAGGACTTTAAATTCCTTAGGTAATTTTAATAAAATCCCAGTGACACCCGCAGTCATTTGGATTTTCCCTTGGTTGTGTTTCCCTATGGGATATAAAGCAGCTTTTATTCTATCTTCGAAAACCTGGGGATAACATGAGCAAATGAATTATCTATGTGTGAGTCATAAAGCTTATGCTTTATTTAAAAATAAGAACTCACAGTTAAAACCCTTTCTCTTTCTGGAAAATAGATTCAGAGACAGAGCTATTCTTGCTTTAAAAGAATATAACCAAAACAACCACATCTAAGATAATAAGAATTGAACAAGATCTTCTTAGGAAATAAACAGTTTATGAATTTTTGTAATAGCTTCTATGTGTGACATATTGCTCAGACAGTATTTCAAATCTCTAAGTAATTGCAGTGGAATGGAACCAAAGGCTTTCTGCATAACGCGTTAGAATACAAATGCAAGGATCCTGGAATTTCCAGGGTTTTTGCATAATCTTATTACCTATTGAATACAAATTTCATCAGTAACTTCAGTAATTTGGATGCTACCAGTTTCTCTAATTTCAACAGTGCCATCTGACCATATAAGAGAACATTTGTTTTCAATTGGAGTATTTCAATTTTGCTCACAGGCTGGATTTTTAACACCTTTGTCTTCATTTGTATTTTTTGAACAAATGGATTTTTTGATCACTGCATGGATAACAATGATTTGGTTGTTGATCTTCTCAGTTCTGAGAATTTTTAGGACATCATGCCCTTGTTAGTAAATATAAGAAATAGAAACATATTCTAAAGAGTCAGTGTTTATGAGCCTTGAGTGGTCTTCGATAGCCTTCCTGACTTGAGCGTTTTCCCATCTCAATTCTTGCATAGCGCAGCCCTGACTGCTGAGCCCACAGCAGCTTCTGCTTTGTCATGACTCAGCCTCCTACCCACTCCCAGAAATCTCTCTGCCCCAGATCAGATGCTTTGTACCTGCCTGATCTATCAAGCTCTATACTCTGCTCCTAAGTACAGTCTGGAGGCATGTCTGAAGTGCTCTGTGCTAAAGCTCCTTGTGTCCATTTTCTGTGACACTGTAACATGTACAAAAATAAATAAATAAACAACAAGAAGATGCATGAATACATTCCACTATTATATTTATTTCATAAATGAATATAATGTTATATAATGTAGGCTTAAATATTTAAAACCTACTTTTTATAAGGGTATTCAAATGAATCAACCCACTTTCTAGAATACCATCCAAAGGTAAGGGAGAAAAATAGGACATGGAGATATAGACCTTTTTAGAAATAGATCTTTAGGACGATTCCAATCTCTGTGGTCAGGATACCAGCCGTCCAGTTCAGTAGTGTAAGGATACCAAACATGAATCAACAGTGGTGGCACGATCCAGCAGAAATAACCAGGCTCAGCAAAATCTATACCAGTCAGCTGAAGCAACCAGGACCAGCTGGGACACTAGGAGAAGTTCTCTGACATGCCTCTCTCAAAAAAGTGAAGACTGAAGCATTGCAAGACTAGCTATGCAAGTGCCCCGTCACTGTCCATTGAGTTCTATTTATAGTCTCTCCAAACATCACAAGTCCTACCATGGGACTGGCCTCAGCAAAATGCCATGTGATTCTGCATCACATGACATAGTTTGCTGTAAATAAATATGACCCATTTAATTAATATATATCACATTAATATAAATTGCAGCATAATAAATATTATATATATTTTCATAAAAGCCCTGAAAATGAGTATGTGCTACAAATAAGTATCAAATACTTGCTTTGTGCCTGTAGTCTCTTTTTTATTAATTATTTTATTTATTTACATTTCAAATGTTGTTCCCTTTCCTCCCCTCCCCTCTGCAAACCCCTCACCTATCCCCCCTTTGCCTCTAAGATCCCCTACTCACCCACCCACTCCAGCCTCACCCCTCTAGCATTCCCCTTCCCTGGAGCAACAAGCCTCCTAAGGACCAAGCACCTTCTCTCCCATTGATGACAGATAAAGCAGTCCTCTGCTACATATGCAGATAGAGCCATGAACTGACTCATGTATACTTTTGGGTTGGTGGTTTAGTTCTTGAGAGCTCTGAGGGGTCTGGTTAGTTGATGTTGTTGTTCTTCCTATGGAGTTGCAAACCCCTTCAGCTCCTTCAGCTCCTCCCCTAATTCTTCCACTGGGCTTAGTCCAGTGGTTGGCTTTGAATATCTGCATCTGTTTTAGTCGGGAGCTGACAGAGCCTCTCAGAGGATAGCTATACCAGGCTCCTGTCTGCAAATACTTTCTAGCATCAGCAATATTATCTGGGATTGGTATCTGTGGATGGGGTGGGTCCCAAGGTGTGGCAGTCTCTGGATGGCCTTTCCTTCAGTCTCTGCTCCTTTTTTTGTCCCTGCAGTTCCTTTAAATAGGAACAATTCTGAGTTAAAGATTTTGAGATGGGTGGGTAGCCCACCCATTCCTCCACTGGGGGCCATGCCTATCTACTAGAGGTGTTTTCTTCAGGTTCTATCTCCCTGGTGTTGGGGACTTTAGCTAACATCATTTCCATTGTGTCCTGGGAGCCTCTCGCATCTCTGGTTCCTGAGACTTCCTCTTTCCCACCCCCACTGCTACATATTTCTATTCATTCTCCTGGCCCTCTGGTCTTCTTTCCTGTCTTTTCTCATACCTGATCCTGCCTCCTCTTTCCTCTCCCCCTTCCCCTCTCCTACCCAGGTCCCTCCCTCCCTCTGCCTCCTGTGATTATTTTGTTCCCCCTTCTAAGTGGGATTGAAACATTCACACTTTGGCCTTCCTTCATATGGTCTGTAAGTTATATCATGGGTATTCAGAACTTTTGGGCTAATATCCACTTATCAGTGAGTACATACCATGTATGTCCTTTTGGGTCTGAGTTACCTCACTCAGATTGAACTCCTATACTTGGTAAACAACTTCAGCTGGATATAAAATTAACTCAAATAAACCAGTAGCCTTCCTCTTCACAAAGGATTAACAGGCTGAGAAAGAAATTAGGGGAACAACACCCTTTACAATAGTCCCAAATAATATAAAATATTTTGGTGTAATTCTAATCAGACAAGTGTAAGATCTATATGACAAGAACTTCAAGTCTCTGAAGAAAGAAATCGAAGATCTCAGAAGATGGAAAGATCCCCTATGCTCATGGATCAGTAGGATTAACATAGTAAAAATATCCATGTTACCAAAAGCAATCTATAGATTCAATGCAATCCCAATCAGAATTCCAACTCAATTCTTCACAGAGACAAAAAGAGCAATTTTCAGCTTTATCTGGAATAACAAAAAATCCCAGGATAGCGAAAACAAGTCTCAATAGTAAAAGAATTTCTAGGGCAATCACTGTTCCTTGACTTCAAGCTGTTCTGCAGTCTTATTAGGTAAATAATACATTTCCTTACTATTACAAGAGTCCTGAAGCATAGGTATTATTATCACAATTCTATATTCCAGAAAATTTAGGTTTAGAAAAGTTACATGACTTGTTTCAAGCATGGGATGAAATTATTTAGCTAACGAATAATTCAAACTCAGATTTCAATGGCTCTAAAATTGTGCCTCTTTTCTATGGCCCAAACTCGATCTCTTATTTCCCATCAAAAGACAAATGACCCCTCTCAAAATAATCTAACCCAGACAGACTTTGAATTTCAATTCAGTTTTATTTCCATCAAATGCATTTGCCTTCAAAAGCAAGGCTAATCTGTTATTTCAAACTCCTCATACATATCATAGTTATGACATGTAATAACTGTTAACCTTTTGGTGGAAGTAATTTCAGCCCTACATGAACATTATCCAATTAATTATTCAAAGACATTGTTGGATAATAATTGTGAAACTAATTATTACAGATCAAACTGGCTACAAATGGATTTTCTTTTCCATTATGTGAACAAGACTCTTGAAATCTAATCTATTGTCTTTCATTCCATAAAACCATTTAGCTAGATGAAAAGTATCAGAAGAAAATCAACTTCGAGAAAACAGTGGCTCAAATGATCAATTTAGCTTTAACTGGATTGAATGCTGTACTGACCCAAGTTCAGACTTGTTAAGAAAGCCATTTGCAACTCCAAGAATTTTATGAAGCTCCAGACACACCTCCTGTCTGACTCAAGAATGCCACCTGTGGAGATCTCACAATAAAGTCTGAGTCTCTCTGTCTGATGTCACCATACATAGTACCATAGTTCACTCTAGCAGTTCCCCTTTAAAAAGGCTATGTTGTAATCTGACCAGCTACAAACAGACAAGTAAACAAATAAAACAACCACAAAAATGCTTTTCCTTCTATCAGACCTCTCAGAATCTTAGGTTTGGTCCCCAGGCGAGCTGTACTGCATCATTTTCTAGAAGCTTGTTGGTAATAAATGAGTCTCATCAGGCCCTGTCTTAGAAAGTCTAACCAGAATCTTCATTTCTGTGTATATTAAATGATGTGACTTTAATTACCAAGATGTCTCACTCCCAACTTTCCAGTGGGCAGACAGCAACAGAACCAATGGTGTTTCTCACTTTCTCGTGGATAGATCAGGTTCCTCTGGGTATCTGTGGATACCTTTGTAATAGAGCTGACTGTTAACAGCTTATGTGTGCACAGCTAGTCAGGAATAGGTTTCAAAATTAATTATTATTATTCATATTACACTCTTGTATGCATTTTAAATATTAGAAATATTTTTGTAGAAAGCTGTCAGGAGCAACGACATTTAACTTTTTTATTCTCTTATAATGGTCAAGAAATTGAACAGACTTGTTCAAATACCGAAGACAGACAGCTAATACCAAAGCTAAGTGCAGAGAATGCATCTCTTCATACTTACTTTTTTCTGTGGTTTACTTTTCTATGCATGCTCTGGTAACAGAGTTTTAGTGAAATACTATAAAAACACACAACCTCCATTTATTAGGAAATTTGGCAAATTTACTTAGTAAATAGGAACAACACAGAGGTGCCCCTGGTTAACTAGGTGCTGAAGCTGCCTCACACCGATGTTCACCAAGTGAGGAGGACTAATTGTGTGCAAGCTTCGCTTTGCAAGTCAGTTCACACACGTAGTCACACACATGAGTCATGCTGGTTAGAGCTGAACCCTGGGATATGAAAATCTCTGACAATCCACCATTACCCCTGAAGACATGCTGTCATATTTCCACAAGCCTCTTATGCCTCTACTCTATTGCTGTTTCTAAAAGAGCCTTAGCTGACTCAGGAACCAAGCTAGTGGCAGGTCTTAGAAAGAGCCTGTTCTGTTTGCTGGGTAGACTGGTCCTGGAAGCAGATGCTTTTTGCCGCTCAGCAGTGACATTTAGGTGTAAAATTTATTTTGGCCTTTATGTTATGTAGTGATGTTATTCTTTTGTTATTTTGAATATTTTTGAGATTTTAAAACATGAATCAATGTAATAAATAAGATATAGTAAATATAATATTCTTGTTATAGTCATATTCATAATTTTGTGTGATGTGGATTTTATTGCTTGCCACTGCTAGCCTAAGGCTTTTCAGAGAAAGATATCTCCTAGACACAGAGAGAGTTGACCCAAGGTTCATTAATTTCTACATTTTTATGAGTATTAAAATTTCAACTTCTGCTTTACACCTTTCCAATCCAGGATATGCTTTTGTAAATGTTCTATGCCTATTGTAAACAGATAGTAACATATTCTTTCTGTGGAATAACTGTTAGTCTGCACTGGCAGTTTGTGTTCCAATTTCCAGTAAGCTGTGGCCATAAAAAGCTGCCATTTAGACGGCCGAGAGTAGACTTGCTGATGAAGAGCTCCTCTTTAGGCAGAGCAGTCCAGTTTCTGTGGGAGAACACCCATTAGCACTGTTCTATTGTGTGATTCGCTTTCTGTGATTTGGCCTGGCTCACAAGGCAACGATGGCTTAGTAAGTTGTTTCAGAGGTGAAGTTCTCTTTCTTCCATCTTTCTTTCCTAAAAGTAAAACTGGTTATCCTTGGTGGCATGTGGAGCCTGACAATAGAGTCATTCAGCATTGCTCAATCAGAACTCAGGCTACTGCTTTGCACAGATCTCCACATGCATGACTTTCTAATCACCCACTATGTCTGACCTGACCTCTGTGCCAAAAGCAAGCTGATGTAAGCAGTGTGCCTGTGAAGAGCTTTAGGAGTTCATGGAGCAACTGCATTGTTGGCACACGCACAGCCCACAGCTGGAGGAGGAGAGGGAACTGTAGTCTGGAGATGTTTAAAATGGAATGTAACCACATATATACAACCTCTGAAGACTGCTTCCTGCCCATGCATACAAAGAAGAGCTACACTAAGACCTGCTAACAAACACAATGACTTTTAAATGTCACATCTTTACTATCTCCAGCATAAACTGACCACCTAATCTTTAGCTGCTCTTATATCTCCCGGTAGCTTCTTCAGCCTTACCTGTTGTCTGTGAGCTTAAAATAGATTTCAAGTCTAGAGGAAGGCTGTTCACAGAGCACTCTGGCATCTGAATCATTTTATGTTTGATGCTCACCTTATTATTTATTGTTATAGTATCTTATAGGGAACTATTCCTGAACTGACTGCTAAAATTGACATGCAAGCTTACTCGATCACGTGACCCCAGAGACCACAGTCCACCTAATGACTTGATTCTCTCCTCCATCTAGTTGTATAAATCAAGACATAATATCATATGTATTTGTGTGTGTGGCATGATGTTTGATTTGTGTACATACTATGAAATAGATAAAAATGTATTGTTCTACATGGTTATCATTTCTATAGTAAGAATATGTAATAATCATGTAGGATACTGTTGTATGTGGTATTTATACACATGTGAACTCATGTTCACTGTGTGGGCATGTAGGACCATAATGTCCCAGGGTTATGGAAGAAGGATAGAGAGAGCTTCAACCCTGGATATTTCAAACATGAGGATGACAGGAATTGGCTACCTCCCCCTTCCCAACCTGGCACCATAAGGTCATCTCCCCTCCCCCGCCCCCACCAACTCAAGTAAGAATTTCTCACCCTGATAGTTATCAGGGTTCTCTCCTTACTTGACCTTATAAGGCCCCCTCTTTCCTCCTCGCCCCCACAACTCCTGAGCATGCAGATGAAACATCTTTCAACACTTCTGTCCTGGACAGTGGTTCATAGCCACAGAAACTTTGCCCCAAAGACCCTGTCTACCTTACCTCCCAGGGTCATACATACTCTCACCCCACCTCCACCAAATGGAACCAGTTTTCTGAAGTTGTTCCAGGGTGTGTTCATTGCCCACACACTCACTGCCTACCAAGATGCTGCACTGTACTCATCCCTAACTGGCAAAGTGTTCTTCCGTCTAGACCTGGCAGCTACTCTGGAGGTGAAGCAGACATGGGGCAGGGCATGAGGCATGGCATAGGCACACATGTGTCCAGGTACACTTGCATGTGTGTACACATGTGTGGGAAGACTAGGGATTGACATTAAGACATATCTTCCATGATCATACTTCACATTATACTTTACTTACTTAGTGAGGCAAGGTCACTCCCTGAACTTGGAGTTCACCACCTGTGCTAGTCTTGGTATCTAGCTTGCCCAGGGGAATCACCTTTCCCCATCTCCAGGACTATGGAGTCACCAAAACTGCCTGGCATTTTTTTGCAGGTGCTGCGTAGCTAGACTCTGTCTCTCATGCTTATTCATCAAGCATTTTATCCATTAGTTTCTGCCCACCAACTTGTAATTTTTGCTAAGTAAAACAACCAATAATAACTATAAACACCATATTGTACAATTGATATCTTGACTGTATTCATCATAACCACAATGGGTATTTTGACCAACAGTTTTTTAAGTTCCCAATCCACTACCATTCAAGCGTTAGATAACTCCAATACTGTTCCCAGCTTCTGTAAGATCAAACTTAACTCGATTCCACATGAAAGGTGAAGTCACATAGTTGTTTTTTCATGGTTTACTTAATATACTGTCCCCTAGATTTCCTTGAGTTGCCACAAATGACCTAGTATCTTTTCCTTCATTTCATTTTTTAAAAGATTTATTTTATTTATATGGGTACACTGTATCTATATTCAGACACGCCAGAAGAGGGCATCAGATCCCATTACAGATGGTTGTGAGCCACCATGTGGTTGCTGGGAATTGAACTCAGAAACTGTGGAAGAGCAGTCTTAACCACTGAACCACCTCTCCAGCACCTTTCTTTATTTCTTACTTAGCAGTGTTCTACTGTATACAGATATCACATTTCCTACCTAACTTCCTGGCGCAAGACAGCCACTCCCTCCCCCTAATCCTTTTTCTGAGGCAGGATCTTATTTATCCCATTTACCCTGAAACTTGTGATGTAGGCAATGGTGAAACTAACTCCTGGTCCTCATGTCTCTACCTCTCAAAGGGTAAGGTTCAGGTATGAGCCATTGTGTCCTGCTTGTCCTTCTGGCTCTTGAAATGCCATTCAACTTCTTTCTGTTGGCAAAAAAATTCACACAGTAATAGCTGTGGCCAACATATTCAATTCTACTATATCCAAACATCTGAGTTGCTGTCATTGGTAAGCCATACTAATAACATCGACATCAAGAGAGTTCACTAAGAAAAGTTACAACTTTAATCATGCTGCATATTCATGCCTTTGGGCTCCCTTCTGATAGCAATAATTTATGTACTTACAGTTTCAGGCTTTCTATATTAATGCATCATACTAATATTTCAGAATTATTTATTGATTGTTTGGTCGAAGTTAAATGTATACTTTGCAATATATGCCTAAGATTTTATATTTTTGTAATTTTTCTTTTGTGCCATTATATATTTGGCCTTTCACTATGTTGTGCCTTTTTCTAAGTGATTGTCCATATGGAACTCTAGAACTTTCTTATGAAAAATTGCTAATCTACACCAGTTACTTTTTTAAACTATTGTATGTATTTTCTGTGCATGAGTGTTTTCCTGGATGTGTCTCCATGTAACATATGTGTGTCTGGTGTCAGCAGAGTCTCAAATCCAATGTAATTGGACTTTCAGATGGTTGTGAGCTTCCATGTAAGTTCTGAGTAGCCAACTATAGTCATTTTCAGAATTAGTAAGTGTTCTTAATCAAATAACCATCTCTCTAGCCATTATGTGGACCTTAAAGTAGTAATAGTTTTAATTTATTAATTTTTAAAACATTTTAATTGTTTTCAAATTTGCCTCTTTTAAAAAGTAGACACATTTTATTAAGGAAGTTTTTTTTAAGTTATGCAAATGTGCAGTAATTATTTAAACTCCTGATTTGCTCAGAGATTATGTCAAAGCTATTTACAACATGGTAACAGTCTGGGGTAACTAACGCATTATACTTTGGACCTGTCCAGTTTTTGTTTTCTGGCTGTGGATCAACATAGCAATCTTTGCTTTAAATGTCAATTAAATCTATATGTCTCCTAAAATATGCATTCATTGTGAAGAACTTATGAATTTTCAAAAGCATCTGCATTTTTAGCCATGATGCTGTCAGTATCACTGGGAATTGACAGATCATGTACATGAACTGAAGTTGACATTTTCTTTACCGTGGGCTTGCAATAGATTTTGTATTTGAGTTGAAGCTTGGTGCTTGGAAACCTTCTGGCATTAATAAAAAGCAACATAATAAATTCTGCTAACAGAAGGCAGATTTAAGGTTGTATTTCTCTAACTTCCCCACTAAAATAAAGGTTCTTGCCTGCCTTTAAAAATGAGAGAATTGAGCTGCCATTCTAGGTATGAGGATGGTAAAACTAGGACATATCAAACATTTTTTAAGAGAAACTATGTATATAAAGTTTGGGTGCAAACTGTAAGAGCAGGCAATGCCATGTTAAATATCACCACTGAAAGGTGATGTGGGTACCAAGATTAAAGCCAGGCTAGAGAAAAGTTTTAAAACTAATATCTGAGGGTCTAAAGACCTAATTCTGGAGTTAAATAAATGGCAGAAACACTTCCCAATGAAGAAACTATTTGAAACTTAATATTTAACTCTTTAAGAAAGAAATCCATGGAGTTTTCGAAGGAGCAGAGATCCCCAAGCATCATCAGTAAGGTTTCTTCTAAGGTCAGTGAGATTTCTTCATGGAGATTAATGGACTGCTCTTTTCAGAAGATGTATACTCACTTCCTGGTAGTTGAAGACTGATGACCTCATGCCTCCCTTTTATCTTGTATTTTTATGGTACTGATTACATTAATTAGAAGATATTGTATAATGAAGCTTATCAGAAAAAATTAATAGGTTTTCTTAATAAGTTTTCCTGTGATTTGTGTTGCTGATATGAACAGCAATTATCTAGCTAAGTAATGACCTGGTAATGAGCATGTCTATTTGAAATTACTTTGAAAGTGCATTGATTTTTTTTTTTTGCCATGAGTGAGGAATTTTGACAAGATTTATAAAACCCACAGTGAACCCTGTTATTGATTAAGATGGACCCCCCAAAACATCTCTTTAAAAGCCCAAATTTCTTTAATTCTATTTTGTGGTCCTTTACAGCTCAATAAACTTCATTCAGGAATGGCATCATGTCTATGTAGGAACCTCACTGATGTGAGATATGTTCCACTGAATTGAATACAGAGATTTCATTATAACTGTCTTTTAATTAAAAGACGAATAAGTCAAAATAGACTTTGGAATTAATTGAAGTGTTCTCTTTGCATGGCTCAAAATGAAGCCATGCTGAACCAGGGTTCATAAGACCTGTGGCTGAGTAGCTTAGTGGATAGGATTGATATTATTTAAGTTCTGTACATGCTTAGCTCCAGCTGTAGATCTTTGCATATATCTTTGCATATCTATTATCCTTTCTTTTGTAATCTGAGTAAAAATTTTCATTCAGATTTTTCCAGCTTTCTTCCCTCCACTAAAATTTTGTGATAAATGCAAAGATTTTCAAACATAATTAAATTATTTTTTTTTAATTTCAATAGTCTATAGTCACATGATACAATAAGAATATAAAACTATTTAATTAAGAATTCTCATGCAGGGTTTCCTCCTGTAGCAGAGCTTTTGCCATAGCACTTGGAGGGAGGGATCCTTCCAGGAGTGCCCACAGGCCTGTAAGTACAGGTAGGACCACATTGCTGCTCAGAGGAACCTGCCCAGAACCCTCAGGACACAGGAACTGAGGGACTGCCTGGGACAGGAGTATTACTGTTTCCATCTGCGCCCAGAGCTGATCCTGTGCCACAGAGCTACATAAACATATACCTCTATACATTCAACCTTACAGAATAATTGTAGGGAACTTCAGTACCTCACTCCCATCAATAGACAGAGCAGGCAAACACAAACTAAACAGAGACACAGTGAAACCTACAGAAGTTTTGGACCAAAGGATTTGATCGATATCTTACAAAACATTTCATCTTAAATCAAAAGAATATACCTTCTTCTCAGCACTTCATGGTACCTCTTCCAAAAATGACCATATAATCGGTCACAAATCAGGCCTCAACAGATATAAGAAGAATGAAATAATCCCATGAATTCTATCAGATCACTACAGATTCAGGCTGGTCTTCAATAGCAACAAAAACAACAGCAAGCCCTCATAAACATGGAAGCTGAACAACGCTCTACTCAATGATTACTTAATCAAGGAAGAAATAAAGAAAGAAATTAGAGACTTTCTAGAATTTAATGAAAATGAGGATACAACATACCCAAATTTATGGGACACAATGAAAACAGTCCTAAGAGGAAAACTAATAGCTCTGAATGCCTCCGAAAAGAAACTGGAGAGACCATACACTAGCAGTTTAACAGCACACCTGAAAGCTCTAGAAAAAAAAAGAAACAAGTACACCCAAGAGGAGTAGATGGCAGGAAACGACCAAACTCAGGGCTGAAATCAACCAAGTAGAAACAAAAAGAACTATACAAAGAATCAACAAAACCAGGAGCTTTTTTTTTTTTTTCCAGAAAATCTACAGGATAGATAAACCCCTAGTCAGATTAACCAGAGGGCACAGAGACAGTAAACAAATTAAAATCAGAAATGAAAAGGGAGATACAACAACAGAAACTGAGGAAATCCAAAAATCATCAGATCCTACTACAAAAGCCTGTACTCAACAAAACTGGAAAAATTGGATGAAATTGATAACTTTCTAAACAGGTTCCAGGTACCAAAGTTTAGTTATGTTCAGATAAATGGTCTAAAGAGTCCCATATTTCCTAAAGAAATAGTCATTAATAGTCTCCCAACCAAAGAAAAGCCCAGGACCAGATGGGTTTAGTGCAGAGTTCTATCAGACCTTCAAAGAAGACCTTATATCAATACTCGTCAAACAATTCCACAAAATAGAAACAGAAGGAACTTGACCTAACATGTTCTATGAAGCCACAATTACTCTGATACCTAAACAACACAAAGATCCAACAAAGAAAGAGAACTTCAGACCAATTGTCTTTATGAATATCAATGCAAAAATATTCAATAAAATTCTCTCAAGCCAAATCCAAGAACACATTAATAAGATCATCCATCATGATCAAGTAGGCTTCATCCTAGGAATGCAGGGATGGTTAAATATATGGAAATCAATCAACAGAATCCAGTATATAAACAAACTCAAAGAAAAAAACCATATGATCATTTCATTAGATGCTGAGAAAGCATTTGACAAAAATTCAACACCCCTTCAATATAAAAGTGTTGGAAAGATTAGGAATTCAAGGCCTAAACATAATCAAAGTAGTATAGAACAAACCAGTAGCCAACATCAAACTAAGTGGAGAGAAACTTGAAGCAATCCCACTAAAATTAGGGACTAGACAATGTTACCTACTCTCTCTCTACCCATTCAATATAATACTCGAAGTTCTAGCCAGAGCAATTAGACAACAAAAGGAGGTTAAAGGGATACAAATTGGAAGGGAAGGAGTCAAAATATCAGTATTTGCAGATGATATAATTGTATACATAAGTGACCCCCAAAATTCCACCAGACAACTAAATCTGATAAACAACTTCAGCAAAGTGGCTGGATATAAAATTAACTCAAACAAATCAGTGTCCTTCCTCTACTCAAAGGATAAACAGGCTGAGAAAGAAATTAGGGAAACAACACCCTTCATAACAGTCACAAATAATATAAAACACCTTAGTGTGACTCTAAGCAAGTGAAAGATCTATATGACAAGAACTTTAAGTCTCTGAAGAAAGAAGTTGAAGAAGATCTCAGAAGATGGAAAGATCTCCCATGCTCATGGATTGGCAGCATTAATGTAGTAAAAATGGCCATCTTGCCAAAAGCAATCTACAGATTCAATCCAATCCCCATCAAAATTCCAACTCAATTCTTTATAGAGTTAGAAAGGGCAATTCTCAAATTTATCTGGCATATCCTAAGACTTAGGATAGCAAAAGCTATTCTTAACAATAAACGAACCTCTGGTGGAATAACCATCCCTGACCTCAAGCTGTACTACAGAGCAATTGTGATAAAAACTGGTACTGGTATAGTGACAGACAGGTAGATCAATGGAACAGAATTGAAGACCCAGAAATGAACCCACACACCTATGGTCATTTAATCTTTGACAAAGAAGCTAAAACTATTCAGTATAAAAAAGACAGCGTTTTTCTTACGCGCGTTCGCAACCGGCCAGGAAAGACGCAACAAGCCAGAATCTTCTGCGGCAAAGCTTGATTGCTTACTCAGGAGCAAGAGAGGAAGAGCGCGGCAGAGAGAGGCAGAGAGGAAGAGAGAGAGAGATGCAGAGAGATGCAGAGAGAGAGGCAGAGAGAGGGCCAGAGAGGGAGAGAGGCAGAGAGCAGAGGAAAAGACGAAGAGAAAGAGATGAAGAGACGAAGAGAGGGAGTGCCAGAACCCCGTCCCTTTTAAGGAGAATTATCCTCCGCCTAGGACGTGTCACTCCCTAATTGGCTGCAGCCCATCGGCCCAGTTGTCATCACGAGAAAGGCAGAGCACATGGCGGGAAAACAGCCCCTGCACATGTGCAGATTATTTACTACTTAGAACACAGCTGTCAGCGCCATCTTGTAATGGCAAATGTGAGTGCGGCTCCCCACAGCGTTTTCATCAAATAGTGCTGGTTTAAGTGGCTGTTACCATGTAGAAGAATGCAAATCGATTCTTATCTCCTTGTACAAAGCTCGAGTCCAAGTGGATCAAGGACCTCCACATAAAAGCAGAGACATGGAAACTAATAGAAAAGAAAATGGGGAAGAGCCTTGAGGACATGGGTATAGGGGAAAATTTCCTGAACAGAACACCAATAGCTTATGCTCTAAGATCAAGAATTGACCAATGGGACCTCATAAAATTGCAAAGCTACTGTAAGGCAAATGATACATACTATCAATAGGTCAAAATGGCAATCATCAGATTAGGAAAAGATCTTTACCAACTCTATATCTGACAAAGTGATAATATCCAATATATACAAAGTACTCAAGAAGTTAAACTTCAGAGAACCAAATAACCAAATTTAAAATGGGGTACAGAGCTAAAGAAAGAATTCTCAACTGAGAATACAGAATGGCTGACCAGCGCCTAAAGAAATGTTCAACATTCTTAGTCATCAGGGAAATGCAAATCAAAACAATCCTGAGATTCTTCCTTACACCAGTTAGAATGGCTAAGATTAAAAACCCAGATAACTTCCTTAGTTAGAGTCAATCCAGAAGATGTTCCAACCGGTAAGAAGGACACATGCTCCACTATGTTCATAGCAGCTTTATTTATTTATTTATTTGGTATTTTCCTCATTTACATTTCGAATGCTATCCCAAAAGTCCCCCATACCCACCCACCCCCCCAATCCCCTACCCACCCATTCCCCCATTTTGGCCCTGGCGTTCCCCTGTACTGGGGCATATAAAGTTTGCAAGTCCAAAGGGCCTCTCTTTCCAGTGATGGCTGACTAGGCCATCTTTTGATACATATGCAGCTAGAGACAAGAGCTCCAGGGTACTGGTTAGTTCATATTGTTGTTCCACCTATAGAGTTGCAGTTCCCTTAAGCTCCTTGGGTACTTTCTCTAGCTCCTCCATTGGGGGCTCTGTGATCCATCCAATAGCTGACTGTGAGCATCCACTTCTGTGTTTGCTAGGCCCTGGCATAGTCTCACAAGAGACAGCTATATCTGGGTCCTTTCAGCAAAATCTTGCTAGTGTATGCAATGGTGTCAGCATTTGGAAGCTGATTATGGGATGGATCCCTGGATATGACAATCACTAGATGGTCCATCCTTTCGTCACAGCTCCAAATTTTGTCTCTGTAACTCCTTCCATGGGTGTTTTGTTCCCATTTCTAAGAAGGGGCAAAGTGTCCACACTTTGGTCTTCGTTCTTCTTGAGTTTCATGCATTTAGCAAATTGTATCTTATATCTTGGGTATCCTAAATTTCTGGGCTAATATCCACTTATCAGTGAGTACATATTGTGTGAGTTCCTTTGTGATTGGGTTACCTCACTCAGGATGATGCCCTCCAGGTCCATCCATTTGCCTAGGAATTTCATAAATTCATTCTTTTTAATAGCTGAATAGTACTCCATTGTGTAAATGTACCACATTTTCTGTATCCATTCCTCTGTTGAGGGGCATCTGGGTTCTTTCCAGAAAGGATGGACCATCTAGTGATTGCCATATCCAGGGATCCATCCCATAATCAGCTTCCAAATGCTGACACCATTGCATACACTAGCAAGATTTTGCTGAAAGGACCCAGATATAGCTGTCTCTTGTGAGACTATGCCAGGGCCTAGCAAACACAGAAGTGGATGCTCACAGTCAGCTATTGGATGGATCACAGAGCCCCCAATGGAGGAGCTAGAGAAAGTACCCAAGGAGCTAAAGGGATCTGCAACCCTATAGGTAGAACAACATTATGAACTAACCAGTACCCCAGAGCTCTTGACTCTAGCTGCATATGAATCAAAAAATGGCCTAGTCAGCCATCACTGGAAAGAGTGGCCCATTGGACTTGTAAACTTTATATGCCCCAGTACAGGGGAATGCCAGGGCCAAAAAGTGGGAGTGGGTGGGTAGAGGGGTGGGTGGGAGGGTATGGGGGACTTTTTGGATAGCATTGGAAATGTAAATGAGGAAAATACCTAATAAAAAGTATTAAAAAAATAAACAACCTCAGATAACAGCAGATGTGGAGAAAGAGGAACACTCCTTTTCTGGTCGAATTGCAAGCTGGTAAAACCACTAAGGAAATCTGTTTGGTGGTCCCTCAGCAAATTGGACATAGTACTACCTGAGGACTCAGCTCTATACTCCTCGACATATACCCAGAATATGCTCCGACATGTAACAAGGACACATGTTCCACTATGTTCATAGCAGCCTTATTTATAACTGCCAGAAGCTGTAAAGAACCCAGGTGTTCTGCAACAGAGGAATGGATATAGAAAATATGGTACATTTACACAATGGAGTACTACTCAGCTATTAAAAACTATGAATTTATGAAACTCTTAGGCAAATGGATAGAACTTGAAAATATCATCCTGTTAGATAACCCAATCACAAAAGTGAATGGTATTCACTCACTGACAAGTAGATATTAACTCGGAAGCTCAGAATACCCAAAATACAATTCACAGAACACATGAAGCTCAAGAAGAAGGAAGACCAAAGTGTGGATACTTTATTCCTCCTTAGAAAGGGTAACAAAATTCCCATGGGAGGAGTTACAGAGAAAAAGTGTGGAGTAGAGCCTGAAAGAAAGGCCATTCAGAGACTACCCTACCTGGAGATCTATCACACATATAATCACCAAACCCAGAAACTATTATATATGCCAAGAAGTGCTTGCTGACAGGAGCCTGATATAGCTCTCTCCTGATGAACTCTACCAATGCCTGACAAATACAGAGGTGGATGCTCTTAGCCAACCATTGCACTGAGCACAGGATCCCCAGTGGAGCAACTAGAGAAAGGTCACAAGAGTTGAAGTGGTTTGCAGCCCCATAGGAGGAAGAATAATATGAACCAACAAGTACCCCAGAGATCCCAGGGACTAAACCACCAATCAAAGAGCACACATGGAAGGACCGATGGCTCCAGCTGCATATTTAGCAAAGGATGTCCTTGACGGTTATCAGTGGAAGGAGAGGTCCTTGATCCTGTGAAGGCTCTATGCCCCAGTGTAGGGTAATTCCAGCGCCAGGAAGAGAGAATGGGTAGTTTGATGAGCAGTGTGGGGAAAGAGGAAAGGGGGTTTTTGGAGAGGAAACCAGGAAAGGAGATAACATTTGAAATGTAAATAAAGAAAATATCTAATTAATAAAAAAAGAAAAATATGTTCATACAATACATTTTGACCCTGTTTTTCCTATCCGCTAACTCCTTCCAGATTCTCCCCTCCTTTTTACCCACCCAACTTTAATACTTTTGACATGTGTGTGTGTGTGTGTGTGTGTGTGTGTGTGTGTGTTCGCCACAGGCCTTGAAAATTACTCAAGAATAAAGTCAAGATATAATTCAAATGCCCCCACAAATGTAAAGTCATTCTTACAAAGTTTTCTCTTTCTTGTGATGTTGCTGGATCCCCTGGGAACTCCACAGCCTTTATGGAAAGCCTGAAGCATTTCTAGTCGTATCAACCTGTATAGGTTAAAAAGCCTGTCCAAACAGAAGAGCAAGGCTATACCTTTGTTGTTCCTAGAATTGGTAAGCTTATTGATGCAGCCAAGTCTTTGATGAATTTTACATGCAGCGACAGTTTACAAGAAGAAAATACATGTTCTATCATTCTTTCTGGCATTTACAAAATAGAAAAGAGCAAAGGACACTCATGAACAAGGAAGACCTGGTTTTCAGTTGGATTATGCTTTATCTGATAGTTTATTAAGAACCCCTTTCTTCTGTCAACACAAAAACACAACTTTTACTTCACAGGGAATGAGAAATTGTATTTATTCTGGAGCCAAATATGAGTGATTGTGGGCCCAGGAACACAGAATTATGTCACCCCAATTTGCATATTCCAACATGGTAACAGTTTGGTAAAGTTTTTATAGTTGTAGAGCAAAGAATGTCATTAATCAAGTAATTTTCCAAATACATTAGGTAGGTAGGCCTCATAGCAAAGCTGGAAAACGTCCACTATAGTCCTGAGGAAACAGTTGATGGCATACTTACTACCTTGATTTATTGGAAACTAGTGGTCTTTCCTACATCCTAAAGAGCTTACCTATAGGAGTAAACTGCTAAGTCACATACACAGAGGGGCGATTAGTGGTTACTAAGGGATAAATATGCCCCCGACTAATTTGTTTATGCACCTTCAAATCTTCACCTTTGCACGTCATGTGAGTTCTGAATAACGATCTTGCAGAAAGTGTGATGGGAGATTAGGTTTATCCTTCCATTCTCATTTCTTACTCATTAGGTTAGAAGATAATTGTATTTTCATTTGTTAGCTTTTGGATTAAAATGTTGTGGTCTTCAGAATGTGTTTAAGTGTGGGGTTTGTGCTATCACACGTAAAAAGAAACAAAACAATCCTAATTCTAGGAAGAGGTTTACAGCTTTTGCCATTTACAAAGGTATGGAAGAATCTACAGAGAAAAATTTAACCTCACACTTAACATTTTTTCACCCTCTCACCATATTAACTAGATCAACTCATCATTTTTAAACATTTTAATTTTAAGATTATAATATTATTTCATTGCTTCCTTCCCTTTCCTAACTGCAAACCCTCCCATACTCTTCCCTCACTCTTCTTCAACCTCATTCGATCTTTTTAACTGTGGTTGCATGCATATGTGTATATGCAAATCCATATATATTCCTAAATATAAATTGTTCTGTCTGAACAGTGTTACTTGTATGTAATATTATTCAGATATTTCAGGCTGATAATTTGATGACCAATTGATGTGTACTTCTCTAGGGAAGACCGTTATCTCCAACCCCAAGCTTTTCTCAATTGCCTATAAATCCTACTCCCTTTATTGAAAATAGATTATTTTCTCATCAAATATAATTCTAATTATAGTTTCCTCTTTCTACTCTCAAAGCTCCATCCCACCTCCTTCTATATTGGTATACTCCTTTTTTTGTCTCTCATAAAAATAGAACAGGCCTCTATATGATAATAACAAAATATAACAATAAAATATAATGATATAAAACAAAATCTTTGCCATCAGAGTAGAACAGGCAAACCAACATAAGGAAAAGAGCCCAAGAGAAGTCACAAAAATCAGTGACTCATTGGTTCACATGCTCAGGAGTCCCACAAAATGTACTAAATTGAAATCTATAATATATACAGAAAGGACATGGTACAGACCTATTTAGGCCCTGTGTATACTGCCTCAGTCTACTGTGAGTTCATATGAGCTTTGGTCAATTGATTTAGAGAGACCTGTTATCTATGAGTCCTCTATTGCCTGTGGCTCCATTGCCTTCCACAGGATTCTCTGAGCACTGAGGGAAGGGATTTGATGGAGATATCTCATTTAGACCTTTTTGATCCAAGGTCTCAATTTCTCTGTATTGTCCCTCTGTGGGTCTCCATATTTATTCCCCATCTTCTGTAGAAGGAAGCTTCTCTGATAATGGCTGAATAAGGCACTGAGCTATGAGTATAGCAGATTATCACTAAGAGTCATTTTTATCACTAACACACACACACACACACACACACACACACACACACACACACACACACACACACACACGTTTTATCCAAAGTCTTTGGGTATCAACTCTCTGATTCTTGGTCACCAAAGCAGTGTTGGGTATGGGTTCCAACTCATGGAGGGAGCCTTTAAGTAAATCAGATGTTGGTTGGTTACTCCCACAAGGTTTGTGCCACCATTACCCTTGCATGTTTTTCAGGCAGGACAGAGTATACTCTGTAGGCTACTGAAGCAGAAATGGTTGATGCCTCGTGGATTTTTCCAGTCCAGTTTGGCATATCCAATATTGTCATGTTGTGAGACTTTATATGTTCATAGGTTTTTATATTAGTAGGAGTCACAATCTCATAGCAAACCCCTGATTTCTTGGCTCTTAAAAATCTCTCTGCCTCCTCTTCTTTAGCATTCTTTGATCCTTAGGTATAGGAGAGTATTTCTGATGAATCTTTAGGGACTGGGATTCACAGCTCTGCATAGTTTTCTATAATGACCTCCATCTATTGCAAACAGAAATTCCTCTTATGAAGGATGAAGACTACACCTATCTGTTTATATAATGATAAATGTTTATAGATTATTGTTAAGGATTATTCTGGATTATTTAATTAACCAGAGGTTGTAGATTCTTTTCCAATAATCATGACTTCACTAGAACTGAGTAGTCAGCTAGGTTTCTAGTACCAGGCTTTTTATATTTTTCTGGGCAGGTCTTAAGTTCAATTAGAAAGCTTTTGGATATTATCAGGTTATTTGTGCCACTTCTGTATCCTTTCAACTGTGATGTCATGCTAGTAGCTTTTGTGATTCATAGACACAATGTATGGGTGAGACTCTGGAATGCTTTACTCTTTTTGGAAGCTTGCAAGGTATCTTCTAGTACCATGAAAGCCATTTCTCAGGGAGAGGGCTTTCAGCTCAGTTCTAGCTCATGGGTCTCTGGGCTTTGTGCCCAGAGTACATGGTGTTTTCTGAAATAAGAAATTACCATCTCTAGCAGAATTTTCCCTGTCCAATTAATTTAAATGTTAATACAACAAGAAGCCTGTGATTGGACAGGGAAAAGGGTGGCGGAGCAAAGAGTTTCTGGGACAGAGAGAGAGACAGGAGGAAGATGGAGGACAAACGACGATTCAGATTCTGAGTGGCTTTAATAGCCACAAGTAGCTATAATATCATATAGAAATAGAATAATTGGGAAAACTTGTCTAATCTAGGTGGGCAGCTTGTATCATCAATTGGCTCTGAAATTATTGTGTGGGCATCTTGTGAACTGAGAATTTAATGATAAATAAACCTGACTGATGCCGGGCAGTGGTGGCTCACCCCTTTAATCCCAGCACTTGGGAGGCAGAGACAAGTGGATTTCTGAGTTTGAGACTAGCCTGGTCTACAAAGTGAGTTCCAGAACAGCCAGGGCTATACAGAGAAACCCTGTCTCAACAAACCTAAATAAATAAATAAATAAATAAATAAATAAATAAATCGACTGAATAATTATAAGCTTCTAGATTTTTTTATTTACTGGGTTACTGGAATTTGGGACCACCAACCACAGGGGGTAGATGGCTGAGAAGGTTGGGGCCAGCTTTCAGGTTGTACAAGCTTCTTTCTTTCTTTCTTTCTTTCTCTCTCTCTCTCTCTCTCTCTCTCTCTCTCTCTCTCTCTCTCTCTTTCTTTCTTCCTTTCTTTCAACTTTTTAATGAAAATCATCTTTAAAAGGGTCATTTTATATTTTTCCTGATTTTTTTGAATTCTTTTTTATTAGATATTTTCTTTATATACATTTCAAATTTCAAATGCTATCCTGAAAGTTCCCCATGCCCTCTGACCCCCACTCCCCTACCCACCCACTCCCACTTCTTGGCCCTGGCATTGCCCTGTACTGAGGCATATAAAGTTTGCAAGACAAACGGGCCTCTTCCCAGTGATGGCTGACTAGGCCATCTTTTGATTCATATGCAGCTAGAGAAACGAGCTCCGGGGGTTACTGGTTAGTTCATATTGTTCTTCCACATATAGGGTTGCAGATCCCTAAAGATCCTTGGGTACTTTCTCTAGCTCCTCCATTGGGGGCCGTGTGACCCATCCAATAGCTGACTGTGAGCATCCACTTCTGTGTTTGCTAGGCCCTGGCATAGCCTCACAAGAAACAGCTATATCAGGGTCCTTTCAGGAAAATCTTGCTTGTATATGCAATGGTATCAGCGTTTGGAAGCTGATTATGGGATGGATCCCGGGTTTGGCAGTCTCTAGATGGTCCAACCTTTCATTTCAGCTCCAAACTTTGTCTCTGTAACTCCTTCCATGGGTGTTTTGTTCCTAATTCTAAGAAGGGGCAAAGTGTCCACACTTAGGTCTTCGTTCTTGAGTTTCATGTGTTTTGCAAATTGTATCTTATATATTGGGTATTCTAAGTTTCTGGGCTAATATCCACTTATCAGTGAGTACATATCATGTGAGTTCTTATGTGATTGGGTTACCTCACTCAGGATGATGCCCTCCAGGTCCATCCATTTGCCTAGGAATTTCATAAATTCATTCCTTTTAATAGCTGAGTAGTACTCCATTGTATAAATGTACCACATATTTTGTATCCAGTCCTCTATTGAGGGGCATCTGGGTTCTTTCCAGCTTCTGGCTATTATAAATAAGGCTGCTATGAACATAGTGGAGCATGTGTCCTTCTTACCGGTTGGAACATCTTCTGGATATATGCCCAAGAGAGGTATTGCGGGATCCTTCGGTAGTACTATGTCCAATTTTCTAAGGAACTGCCAGACTGATTCCCAGGGTGGTTGTACAAGCTTGCAATCCCACCAACAATGGAGGAGTGTTCCTCTTTCTCCACATCCTGGACAGCATCTGCTGTCACCTGAATTTTTGATCTTAGCAATTCTGACTGGTGTGAGGTGGAATCTCAGGGTTGTTTTGATTTGCATTTCCCTGATGATTAAGGATGCTGAACATTTTTTCAGTTGCTTCTCAGCCATTTGGTATTCCTCAAGTGAGAATTCTTTGTTTAGCTGTGAGCCCCATTTTTTAATGTGGTTATTTGATTTTTCTGGAGTCCACCTTCTTGAGTTCTTTATATATACATACAATATATATATACAATATATATATGTATTGGATATTAGTCTCCTATCTGATTTAGGGTAGGTAAAGATCCTTTCCCAATCTGTTGGTGCCCTTTTTGGCTTATTGATGATGTCGTTTGCCTTATAGAAGCTTTGAAATTTTATGAGGTCCCATTTGTCTATTCTAGATCTAACAGCACAAGCCATTGCTGTTCTATTCAGGAATTTTTTCCCTGTGCCCATATCTTTGAGGCTTTTCCCCACTTTCTCCTCTATAAGTTTCACTGTCTCTGATTTTATGTGGAGTTCCTTGATACACTTAGATTTGACCTTAGTTCAAGGAGATAGGAATGGATCAATTCACATTCTTCTACATGATAACCGCCAGTTGTGCCAGCACCATTTGTTGAAAATGCTGTCTTTTATCCACTGGATGGTTTTAGCTCCCTTGTCAAAGATCAAGTGACCATAGACGTGTGGGTTCACTTCTGGGTCTTCAATTCTATTCCATTGGTCTACTTGTCTGTCACTATAGCAGTGCCATGCAGTTTTTTTGTTTGTTTGTTTTTTTGTTTGTTTGTTTGTTTGTTTGTTTTAATCACAATTGTTCTGTAGTACAGCTTTAGGTCAAGCATGGTGATTCCACCAGAGGTTCTTTTATCCTTGAGAAGAGTTTTTGCTATCCTAGGTTTTTTGTTATTCCAGATGAATTTGCAGATTGCCCTTTCTTTCTTTTTTTTTAAAATTGGGTATTTATTTCATTTACATTTCCAATGCTATCCTAAAAGTCCCCCACATGCTCCCCCACACACTCCCCAGCCACCCACTCCTACTTATTGGCCCTGGCATTCCCACTTTGGGTTTTCTTTATTGTGTCTACTTCCCTTTTTAGGTCTTAGATGGTTTTATTCAATTCCATTACCTGTTTGGTCGTGTTTTCTGCAATTCTTTAAAGGATTTTTGTGCTTCCTTTTAAGGTCTTCTACCTGTTTAGCAGTGTTCTCCTGTATTTCTTTAAGTGAGTTATTAAAGTCCTTCTTGATGTCCTCTACCATCATCATGAGATATGCTTTTAAATCCAGGACTATCTTTTCGGGTGTGTTGGGGTGCCCAGGACTGGGTGGGGTGGGAGTGCTGCGTTCTAATGATGGTGAGTGGTCTTTGTTTCTGTTAGTAAGATTCTTATGTTTGCCTTTCTCCATCTGGTAATCTCTGGAGTTAGTTGTTATAGTTGTCTCTGGTTAGAGCTTGTTCCTCAGGTGATTATGTTAGCCTCTATCAGCAGACCTGGGAGACTAGCTCTCTCCTGAGTTTCAGTGTTCAGAGTACTCTCTGCAGGCAATCTCTCCTCTTGCAGGGAAGGTGCCCAGATATCTGGTGTTCCAACCTGCTTCCTGGCAGAAGCTGTGATCCACTCACCAGAGGTGCTAAGATCCTGTGGAGAGTGCTGTGGGGACCTTGGTGGTGTCCGCAGACTCTGTGCCCAAGGTGCCCCGGTGCTGGCACAGACGGGAAGTGACTTGTGACCCTGGTCAGGCTGGGTTTTCTGCTTCCCTAATTAATGCAGTCTCAGATCCTTTGCGATTGGATTGGAGCAGAAGTTGTGTTCCACGCACCAGAGGTCTTAAGTTCCTGTGGAGGGTCATGTGGGGACCTTGGGGGTGTCCGCAGACTCCGCGCACAAGGTGCCCCGGTGCTGGTGTGGACTGGAAGGGACTTGTGACCCTCATGTCTCCCTTTACATTTCTGATTTTGTTAATTAGGATGCTGTCCCTGTGCCCTCTAGTGAGTCTGGCTAAGGGTTTGTCTGTCTTGTTGATTTTCTAAAAGAACCAGCTCCTCGTTTGGTGGATTCTTTGAATAGTTCTTCTTGTTTCCACTTATTTGATTTCCCCCTGGGTTTGATTATTTCCTGCCATCTACCCCTCTTGGATGAATTTGCTTCCTTTTGTTCTAGAGCTTTTAGGTGTGTTGTCAAGCTGCTAGTGTGTGCTCTCTCTAGTTTCTTTTTGGAGGCACTCAGAGCTATGAGTTTTCCTCTTAGAAATGCTTTCATTGTATCCCATATGTTTGGGTATGTTGCTGCCAATCCATGAGCATGGGAGATCTTTCCATCTTCTGAGATCTTCTTTAATTTCTTTCTTTAGAGACTTGAAGTTCTTATCATACAGATCTTTCACTTCCTTAGTTAGAGTCACGCCAAGGTATTTTATATTATTTGTGACTATTGAGAAGGGTGTTGTTTCCCTAATTTCTTTCTCAGCCTGTTTATCCTTTGTGTACAGAAAGGCCATTGACTTGTTTGAGTTAATTTTATATCCAGCTACTACACTGAAGCTGTTTATCAGGCTTAGGAGTTCTCTGGTGGAATTTTTAGGGTCACTTATATATACTATCATATCATCTGCAAAAAGTGATATTTTGACTTCTTCCTTTCCAATTTATATCCCCTTGATCTCCTTTTGTTGTCTAATTGCTCTGGCTAGGACTTCAAGTACAATGTTGAATAGGTAGGGCAAGAGTGGACAGCCTTGTCTAGTCCCTGATTTTAGTGGGATTGCTTCCAGCTTCTCACCATTTACTTTGATGTTGGCTATTGGTTTGCTGTAGATTGCTTTTATCGTGTTTAGGTATGGGCCTTGAATTCCTGATCTTTCCAAGACTTTTATCATGAATGGATGTTGGATTTTGTCAAACGTTTTCTCAGCATCTAACGAGACAATCATGTGGTTTTTGTCTTTGAGTTTGTTTATATACTGGATTACATTGATGGATTTCCATATATTGAACCATCCCTGCATCCCTGGGATGAAACCTACTTGGTCAGGATGGATGATTGTTTTGATATGTTCTTGGATTCGGTTAGCAAGAACTTTATTGAGGATTTTTGTTGTAGCTTCATTTTCATTAAACTCTAAAAAGTCTTTAATTTCTTTCTTAATCCTTTATTAAGACTTTAATTAAGTCTTTAATTTATTTCTTTATTTAATTAATTTCTTTATACCTTCCTTGACCAAGGTATCATTGAGAAGAGAGTTGTTCAGTTTCCACATGAATGTTGGCTTTCTATTATTTATGTTGTTATTGAAGATCAGCTTTAGTCCATGGTGATCTGATAAGATGCATAGGACAATTTCAATATTTTTGTATCTGTTAAGGCCTGTTTTGTCACCAATTATATGGTGAGATTTGGAGAAGGTACCATGAGGTGCTGAGAAGAAGGTATATCCTTTTGTTTTAGGATAAAATGTTCTGTAGATATCTGTTAAATCCATTTATTTCATAACTTCTGTTAGTTTCACTGTGTCCCTGTGTTTAGTTTCTGTTTCCACGATCTGTCCATTGATGAAGGTGGTGTGTTGAAGTCTCCCACTATTATTGTGTGAGGTGCAATGTGTGCTTTGAGCTTTACTAAAGTTTCTTTAATGAATGTGGCTGCCCTTGCATTTGGAGCATAGATATTAAGAATTAAGAGTTCCTCTTGGAAGATTTTACCTTTGATGAATATTAAGTGTCCCTCCTTGTCTTTTTTGATAACTTTGGGTTGGAAGTCGATTTTATTAGATATTAGAATAGCTACTCTCGCTTGTTTCTTCAGACCATTTGCTTGGAAAATTGTTTTCCAGTCTTTCATTCTGAGGTAGTGTCTATCTTTTTCCCTGAGATGGGTTACCTGTAAGCAGCAAAATGTTGGGTCCTGTTTGTGTAGCTAGTCTGTTAGTCTATGTCTTTTTATTGGGGAGTTGAGTCCATTGATATTAAGAGATATTTAGGAAAAGTAATTGTTGCTTCCTATTATTTTTGTTGTTAAAGTTGGCATTCTGTTCTTTTAGCTGTCTTCTTTTAGGTTTGTTGAGGGATTACCTTCTTGCACTTTCTAGGACATGGTTTCCGTCCTTGTATTGGTTTTTTTTGTTGTTGTTGTTGTTGTTGTTGTTATTATCCTTTGAAGGGCTGGATTCGTGGAAAGATAATATGTGAATTTGGTTCTGTCGTGGAATACTTTTGTTTCTCCATCTAAGGTAATTGAAAGTTTGGCTGGGTGTAGTAGCGTGGGTTGGCATTTGTGTTCTCTTAGTGTCTGTATAACATCTGTCCAGGCTGTTCTGGCTTTCATAGTCTCTGTTGAAAAATCTGGTGTAATTCTGATAGGCTTGACCTTTTTCCCTTACTGCTTGTAATATTCTATATTTATTTAGTGCATTTGTTGTTCTGATTATTATGTGTCGTGAGGAATTTCTTTTCTGGTCCAGTCTATTTGGAGTTCTGTAGGCCTCTTGTATGTTCATGGGCATGTCTTTCTTTAGGTTTGGGAAGTTTTCTTCTATAATTTTGTTGAAGATATTTGCTGGCCTTTTGAGTTGAAAATCTTCATTCTCATCTACTCCTATTGTCCTTTGGTTTGGTCTTCTCATTGTTTCCTGGATTTCCTGGATGTTTTGAGTTAGGATCTTTTTGCATTTTGCATTTTCTTTGATTGTTGTGCCAATGTTCTCTATGGAATCTTCTGCACCTGAGATTCTCTCTTCCATTTCTTGTATCCTGTTGCTGATGCTCGCATCTATGGTTCCAGATTTCTTTCCTAGGGTTTCTATCTCTAGCGTTGCCTCACTTTGTTTTTTGTTTGTTTGTTTGTTTGTTTTTTTATTATTTTTTATTGTGTCTACTTCCCTTTTTAGGTCTAGTATGGTTCATTTCCATCACCTGTTTGGATGTGTTTTCCTGTTTTTCTTTAAGGACTTCTACCCGTTTGGTTGTGTTTTCCTGTTTTTCTTTAAGGACTTGTAACTCTTTAGCAGTGTTCTTCTGTATTTCTTTAAGTGAGTTATTAAAGTCCTTCTTGATTTCATCATCATGAGATATGCTTTTAACTCTGGGTCTAGCTTTTCAGGTGTGTTAGGGTGCCCAGGACTGGGTGAGGTGGGAGTGCTGCGTTTTGATGATGGTGAGTGGTCTTGGCTTTTGTTAGTAAGATTCTTATGTTTGTCTTTTGCCATCTGGTAATCTCTGGAGTTAGTTGTTATAGTTGTCTCTGGTTAGAGCCTATTCCTTCCGTGATTCTGTTAGCCTCTATCACAGACCTGGGAGTCTAGATCTCTCCTGAGTTTCAGTGGTCAAAGCACTCTCTGCAGGCAAGCTCTCCTCTTGCAGGGAAGGTGCACAGATATCTGTTGTTCGGACTTGCCTCCTGGCAGAAGATGAAGTCCCGAAACAGGGCCTGTCCCAGAAGCTGTTACCTTCTGTAGTCCACACTCTCACCTGCGCATGCTAATCTTGGAGGGATCTGGGAACCAAGATGACTCCCCCAGGTGCTCTGGCAAAGCTCTCCTGGGCTGGGCAGACACCTGTCCTCAGGCAGGGAAGGTGCCCTGATGTCTGGAGCCCGAAACAGGGTCTGCCTCAGAAGCTGTCCTCTAGGGACCTTGGGGTTGTCTGCTGACTCTGTGCCCAAGGTGACCCGGTGCTAGAGCCGACTGGAAGGGACTTGTGACCCTGGTCAGGCCGGGTTTTCTGTTTCCCTAATGCTGTCTCAGGCCCCGTGCAATTGCAATGGAACAGAAGTTGTGTTCCACTCACCAGTGGTCCTAAGATCACATGGAGAGTCCTCTAGGGACCTTGGGGTTGTCTGCAGACTCTGCGCCCAAGGTGACCTGGACCTTCCCTACTGGAAGAGACTTTCGATTTTTTTTTTTTTTTTGGTATTTTCTTTATATACATTTCAAATGCTATCCCGAAAGTTCCCTAAACCCTTCACCTGCCCTACTCCCTTACTGACCCACTCCCACTTCTTGGCCCTGGCGTTTCCCTGTACTGGGGCATATAAAGTTTGCAATACCAAGGGGCCTCTCTTCCCAGTGATGGCCGACTAGGCCATCTTCTGCTACATATGCAACTAGAGGCACTAGCTCTGGGGGTACTGGTTAGTTCAAATTGTTATTCCACCTATAGGGTTGCAGACTCTTTCAGCTCCTTGGGTGCTTTTTCTAGCTTCTCCATTGGGGGCCCTGTGTTCCATCTTATAGATGACTGTGAGCATCCACTTCTGTATTTGTCAGGCATTATACAAGACAGCTATACCAGGGTCCCTTCAGCAAAATCTTTCTGGCATATGCAATAGTGTCTGGGTTTGGTGGCTGATTATGGGATGGATCCCCGGGTGGTATAGTCTCTGGTTTCTTTAGTTACTCCATCTTCTTTATTTGCTCACCCCTGAATATTGGGAATTAGGAATCTCCCATGAAAGAAAATATTATGCCTATTAGGTTACCTCACTCAGTATAATCTTTTCCTGTTTAATGCATTTGCCTACCAAGTTCATGATTCATTCTCTATGTCAATGAACAGTGATTCTTTGTGTAAAAGGAAGTACTCCCGGTTTTGGATAAAGGACATTTAGGCTGTTTCCATTTTCTAGCTCTTGTGAATAGAGCAATAGTGAAGATGGCTGAGCGCTATCTGTGGAAGAGAATTCAATTCCTCTGGGCATAGTCTAAGGAATGGGATAGCTAGCTCATATAGTAGATTTATTGGTAAGCTTTTAAGAATTCTCTACTCTGATTCCTATAGGGCCTGCACCAGTTTGCAATCCTACCCATAGTGAGTGAGGGTTCCCTTTCCTCTACTTCTTCAGGTTTGTTGTTGTTGTTGTTGGTTGTTCTGTTGACCATCTCCATTCTAATGTGAGTGAGATGAAATCTCAAACTTGAATTAATTTTCAGTTCTCTATTTACTAGGTATGATGAATGTTTTTAAAGATACTTCTTAGCTATATTTTTCTTCCTTTGAGAAATCTCTGATCACGTCCCAGTCCATTCTTTGAAGGGATCTTGTCTTTGTTTGTTTGTTCATTTATGTTTTTTGACTCCTTTTTGTCCTCTTACATTCTTTAGTGCTTAGCGTCTCTTCTTATGAAGTAGATCAATTTCCAGAATCCCATGGTGAGTCTCAACAAAACATACCCTGTAACAAACTTCTGTGTTGCTATTCTAGTTCTTCCCAATAGTAATTTACTCCCTTGGTTATCCCAGGCAACCCAAAGATCAGAAATGCTAAATCACTGCTTTTGCAAACAACTTTGAGAGGTACACGTTCTGTCTTCTGAAAACTCACAAATCCTGTGTTCACATTTACTCTAGCACTCTGAGAATTCTGACTGGCTGAAACACTGATGGCTCATTAAGGTCTCTTCAATGCTTTCATCTGCACATGCCCTAATAGCCAGTTTCCATTTGCTGGCTCTTCTGCATACTCTAGCATAATGAATTCCCTTTGATATTCCTTAGCATCAAGATATTTAAACAAATAATTCTTGAAGCTCAGGGGCAAACCGTGTTAAAATACTATGCTCCCTTTTTATAAAATAGTCTTTCCTCTAGAATTTCTGTTTCTAATTGGTCCATGATGACTTGAGATATCTTGTCTTACATTTTTATTCTGACTCAAGATATGTGATAGTCTTCAGATAAAGTGTTTTAAAAATACCATTGCTGTTCTCAGAATGTGAGCACTTTATGCAGGGCTTGAAATGTATGAGATGCATGGCCAGCTTTCTAGGAAAATAGAAGAGCGAAGTCTACAAGAGAATTGTAAGGAAGAATCCTCTCTTGCAGAATATAATTTTTAATATTTTAAAGTATAAATTAACAAACTTATTTACTGAGTGACTGAGAGGGTCATGGTTTGAAGTGAACACAGAAAGGAAGAGACATAAGGCAGTCACAGAGAATGTAGTATATACTTTAAAGCTACATTCACTCCTAAACACAGCACAAGAATACACAGAAGACAGCTTTCATTTACTAAGAACAACACCCTTTATTTATTTTGGACTGAACATTCACTCTTATATGAGGGGTGCTTGCTATATATATTTTTTTTCTTTTTTTTTCTC
This sequence comes from Mus musculus, assembly GCF_000001635.26. Taxonomy (NCBI): domain Eukaryota; kingdom Metazoa; phylum Chordata; class Mammalia; order Rodentia; family Muridae; genus Mus; species Mus musculus. The sequence continues at coordinate 31,027,835 of NC_000084.6, read as the reverse complement.
TCTCTTTTTATTATTAATTTCTATCCCAAATGCTGTTCCCTCTCCTGACCTTCCCCCTACAGAGCCCCTCTGCACATCACCCCTCTTCTTCTCCTCTGAGAGGGTGGGGCCTCCCTGGGTATTCCCTGACCCTACTGTGCATTTTCCTATAGTAGGAATGCTGCTGCATCACTATGCTTTACAGAACACTGTGACTTTCAAGCTTATTCTTGATCTTGTGGCATGTATCTCTGCCACTTTATTTTTCAGTGCATGTATAAATGTCTGAATTACTCATTTGCCAGAGCACAAGACCCTCGGACTCTGTTTTATTTTAGAGACAAGACTGTATCAAAAAATGTGGCATTGACCACTTTCTTCCTTATTTTTGTTTGAAATAGTTATTTCTATTCAAATCAAAGCTTTCAACGTGAAGTTTTTAGCAATGAAAAGGTCATGGAGTTGCTCTTCTCATACTTTTGCACACTATTTTACTGTGTAAATGCTTTCAGATTTAGCAGAAAACCACCATTTAAAAAAATTAGAAATACAACTAAAAGGTAAATTGTTACACATCATAAATGACCTCACTGTGAAAAACCATTACTGAAGTCTACAGGAGAAATTACTGTTGCAGAGACTACTTTCTAAAAAGCAGAGCTTTGTCTCAGCAGTATTTGCCTGCTGTACTACTATTAGTCTAGTTTGGGGTTAAGTAATGTTCAAGATTTTAAGAAACACATTTTGTTTCTTTAAAAGGACTTTTGTTTTTAAATGTAATTAAGGCAGAATCTTTGTGAAATTGAATTTGTAGTATTAATGTTTTCATTTAAACAAGGTAATTTTATATAAGATTCTTTATAAGACCATTAATAAATACCTTAGGTAGCAAATAGCTTAATGTTCCAATGCACCAAAAAAATACGTTAATTACCCTATAAAACATCCCTTGTTTTGTCTTATAGCTTAAATTAGGTTTTGCCAAGACAACACTTTCATTCTATAATGGAACAGTGGCTAGAAGAATGCATTTTAAGGTCCATGAAACCATGAAGAAGGTTGACAGAAAAGCTGTAATGAACTAGAGTTCATATGCTTTATGCTTGACCAAGAACACATTGAAATATAACATTTGGTGACAGACAGTGGTATCTAGAGAGAGCAGGCTGGGTCAGACATCTAAAACAATGTAAGATCTCCAAGAGATCAGAATGTCAAACATCTTTGTTAAGTGAGCTCTTTTTGTCAAGCCAACTCAAAATGTGACTGTTATATTACCATCTGGGAAAAAGAACAAGACAAGAAATTACATTTTTAAAAGGCCCACTGAGAATTAATAGGTACTTGTCTTATCCAAGTTTTATCTTTATATTTCTCAACTTATTTTTTATTTTTTTAAGTTGCAAATTTTTGTAATATAATATTATTCCATTTTGATAAGTATAAAACTTTTAAACATTATTTTAATCTACATGTCCTGATATTTTAATTTATACCTCTGTTGTCTACCACCAATCTACATGTTAAAAATTACTACCCAGTTTTATGGCCCTGGTTCTGGTAATCCTTTGGACAGGTGTAATTTTGGATAATTTATATAAATTCTCAATAAAATGGCAGAGGTATAAAAAGATAATCTGCTGAACATGAGAAGCAGTTTAGTTTAATCATAGTTGTAATTAAAATTTATACTTTTAGATTTGACCCTTGTTCAAGTCTTATCATTTATGAATCTGGAAATTCTTTCATTATTATAAATTTGGCTTCATATTTAGATTTCTTGTTCTACTTATATATCTTTAAAAAATAATTTGTCTAAGTAAATGAAAATCATGATAAAAGAAAACAGAATTGCAGACAAATGCCTGACTCTAGACATTTGGATATCCAAAGTAGCATTAAGTTGAGGCACCATGTGTACTTCCAGGAATTGTTCAAGAAATATTTAATAACATTAAGAAATATTTAATAGCATTAGCATCCAGTTAAAATTTTTGCATTGGATGAAATGGTCTGTCATAACAAATACATTCAAATAGTGTTTAAATCAATCTTCTCTCTGAGATTTGGAATATAGTTTTAGAAGAGAATAAGTAGTTGCCAGTAATGACAGGAGATGGAGACATGATGGGGAAGATGCAATTGCAGAATAATAGTGACAAATGCTTAACATAAATATAGAATATTTTAATAATATATTTTCTGTCCCTGTTGTTTTCCATCAATTTACATTACAAAAACTTTTAGTACTAATTTTAATATCAAAATATAGCCACTGGCATGGATAGGCTTCAATAAAATCTAACTAGTTGCTAATGTGGGAGAAAATACAGCAGCGGCAGTCAGGTGAGCAATGTAATAAATACTTCAGTTGGGAAACCTTGACAGTTTAGCTGTTGTTTTAGCAGGGCAGATGCATATGAGAGGTAATCATATTTTAGACTTGTTTACATTTGTTTTTCAAATGAATACAAATAATGACTACTAGAATATTGTGAAACTCTGCTTTGTGTATAGGCTTTGAATGACTTATAAAGTCCATCTGACAAAATTTTATGATACTAATATTTGATAATCCATTGTCCAGACTCCCCTGAGGGCTGTGAGCATGGAGCCCTGGGTTGCAGGAGGTTACCTCGGTTCTTCTGACTTCCGCTGAAGGATGAAAGATACTCCCCGTATTTCTCGGAATACTTAATTTCTTCCTGATAGCTGCTGGAGTAATATGCTGGCAAAATGACTGTAGTTGTGGAAAACTAGTAATTACAAACAATACTAAAATGAAAATCAACAGAGACTGTAGTAGGCCTGGATCCACTGGCTTGAGCTAAGCATGATAAAAGACTTGTGGAAATGTACCAGAAGAATCCCCCCCTGCACACTGAGATCCTAAGGGGAAGGATTGTCATGACTCTCCCTGCGTGGGAGATCTCACCAAGCTCTGTCTCACAGAGGATCAAGAGATCTTCCAAATAAATCTTATGAATAAGACAAAATGAATTTCAGAAACAATCATTTGAAATCTGTGGCGATTCAATTTCCAACATATGATGTAGCTATCAATTGGACAGATGCCAATGATGAAAAGTGTGTGATCCAGGGAATGCAGGCCAAAATGGAATAGTAAGTACAATTTAAGGTTCTCTGGCAACCTTGGTTTTCTCTATTTCCATCCAGGACAGTATGATTGAACATCAGTAATTGTCTTTCCAATTTAATAACTATTGGTTACATGCTATTTTATTTATTTTAATAATACTTTATTTTAGTTCAATAGACTTTAGAGAAGGAAAGTCAATATTATAAGAAACTATTGGACATTGAATTAGAATAAATTAGCTTCCATCAAATATATATAATTCCAATGCTTAAAAAAAGAAGAGGACTGTTGCTGCCAGAAGCACTTTCAGCTTTGCATTTGTAGAGCCGGAGTCAAGTTTTCTATAAACTGAGGTCCAAAAATCTTCAAATATTTCATTTCCTCCAGAATCAGTAGCAATTTATTTGAGTTAAAAATTCAAAAGTAAATTGTTAGCCTTTATCAATTCAAAATAGTTCCTTTCAGAGTAGGAGTTTCTATAGACACAAGTGATTAGCAAAGGCCATGGCATCTTAGATTTCAGTGTGATGGGTTAAGTGCTTTGTGAGGTCACTCCATGTGCTTCCTGGTGTTATGTAGTAGGCTTCATATTTTGTAGATGTCAAGCCTTTAGAACTAGGACCTGCGTGGTGGATTGTACCTATAATCCCACCATGGAAGTTTAGCTCTAGAATGTAAATTAAAAGAATTTGTAAACTTAAGCCAAAATATGAAATTCTTAAGAGAGATATGCAAAAGAATAAATTACAAGTGTTGGAGCAGGCTTTATCTTAGAACTTGAGTTTTACTCTGAAATGTTTCCCAGTAATTAGCTTTTGCTTGATTGCCTCCCTCCCTCCCTCCCTCCCTCCCTCCCTCCCTTCATTTATTTATTTTAATTTTTGTTGTTGTTGTTAATAGTTAGATCTTGCTGCTTTGGGGAATTAAAAAAAACAAACCTTTCTTTTAGTTTTTGCCATTAAAGCATAATTATACCATCCCCCCTTCCCTTTTTATATCCAATTCCCCCATATACCTTCTCTGCTTTCTTTCAGATTAAGTCTTTTTCATTAAAAGATAATACAAATATACATGTGTGAGTATATACAGATACACACACACACACACACACACACACACATATATATATATATTCATAAGTACATAAATACAACCTGCTCAAGCTATATAATATTACTTGTATGTGCATGGTTTCGAGGCCATGCATTTGATAAAGCATAACCAATAGGTGCTCCTTTCTCTAGGGAAGCTTATATCTACTAAAATTACTACTCCTTAGTTGCTTATAATTCTTTGAGTAGGGCTGAAGCTTCCTGACATGTCTCTGTCTGCATTGTCAAGTCTTCTGGCATCATCCTTTTGCAACTCATATTTAAGCAGTTACGTTAGTGGGCTTTTCTGAGGGTAACTTCTAACATTACTAGAATACAAAATCTCACAGAAAATTCCCTGATCCTCAGGCTCTTATAATATTTCTGTTCCCTCTTACCCAGTGATATCTGAGTAACAGGTGGAAGAATTGTGTTGTGGATGTTAGTATTTGGGATTGGGCTCCACAACTGTATTTTTATTGGTGGTGGTTGTCTGCAATGGTCTTCATCCATTGCAAAGAGAATCTTCCATGATGAGGAGTGAGGACTATGCTTTTCTGAAAAAAAGAAAAGAAAAAATATTAGGAGTATAGCTATAGATTATGCTGGGTTAGTAAAAGTATTTGAAGTTTCTCTTCCAAGATCCATGACTCCACTAGCTCTGGGTAATTTCTGTATAGATTTTCAGTAGCAAACATTATTTCCCTCTTGTTGAATGGGTCTTCTTTCCAATATAGAGTGCTGTTAGTTACCACTAAGGTATGCATATGACTACTGAGTCTTAACATTGTAGTGTTAGTCTTCATGCAATTCTTACACATCATAACTGGGTAAGGCTGTTGGTTGCTTTCCTCCTTTGGAAACTTGCATGGTGTCTTCTGGCACTATGACAGCTAGTTCTCAGACAGGAAGCTTAGATGTCAAATTCAGCTCAGGGGGTTCTGGGCCCTGAATCTGAAGTGCATGATATCATCATTAACAAGAGTTTATCTTCCATCTCTGGAACTACAAGTAATGTAATAACTTACGATGTTTGAGAAGTCTCTTGTACAGCACTGATCAACAACTTAGAGGGCTCCTCATGACTGCAGTTGGGTTATTATTCAATGGTCTTTTGATTTTTGCAGGAACATCATCAGTCCAGATTAAAAAAAATTATGGAAACTACATATGGATACTTATGCACCAATTTACATATATGATAGGTATTTTAGGTAGACAATTAATAATGATTCCTTATGATGTTTTTAGAATCTCTATTGTTATTTTGCCTGCCTTCCTCCATTTTCAGTATTTATCCCCCTCCTCCTTCCTAATTGGAGCCTCCTCATATTATTCCAATTTTCCTTTCAGGTAACTTGCACTCTGATAATTCCACTCCCCATTGCTCCCTGACTTTCAACTCTAACTCCCACAATCCCAGCAATAGACAGTTTTTACTTTCTGTTTCTGAAGTTACTCCAGGGTATGTATTCATATGTGAAGATTTGTATATAGCTAGGTACCTAAAATGAGAGGAAAAAAAAGCAATGTTTGTAATTCTAGGTCTGGTTACCTCAATCAGTATGTTTTAAAAAATAGTTTCATCTATTTAGCTGCAAGGTGAACGATTTGGTTTTTTTTCTTAGAGCTATAGTATTGCTTCATAAGACCTAGGATAGGAATCTCCTTACGTCATTGCTCTTTCTGCACAGGATTGTTTTGGTTATATGGGGTCTTTTGTTGTTCCAGATAATGTTGGCATAGTTTTATTTTCTGTTTCAGAGCAGAGTGATAATTGGGATTGCATTTCATTTGTATATAGCTTTTGTTACAATGGTGATTTCCACAATATTAATTCTACAAGTCCATGACCAAAGAATATCTTTACATTTTTTAGTGTCTTTTATATCTCCTTCTTCAGAGATTTGAAGTCTTTGTTGTAGAGGTCTTTCACTTCCTTGCTTATGTTTATTTCTAGACATTTTATTTTATGTTTTTAATGCTACTGTAAATGACTGTATCTTTGATTGTCCCCTCTGTATATTTGTGTTTTGTGTAGAAAAAATTTATTGATTTGTTCAAGTTGGTTCTGTATCCTCACACATTGCTGAGTTTATTTGTTATTTCTGTAATTTTTGGTAGAATTTTGAGATCTCTAAATTATAGTAGTATATCATGTGAAAATAAGGATAGTTGACTTCTTTGTACATTAATATTTCTTCAGTTTCCTTGACTTGCCTTATTGTTCCAGCTAGGCTCTGAGCACAATAATAAAAAGGTGTTGGGGCAATGGACATCCCTATATCATTCCTGACTTCAGGGAGATTGCTTTAACTTTTCTCCATTTACAGTGATATTGGCTATGGTTTTCTAATATTTCAATTCTGTTATGTTGAGCTTTTATCTATATCTAGGACTTTTACTATGAAGACATGCTGGCTTTTGTCAAAGGCTTTTTCTGCTTCTATTGAAATGATCATGTGATTTTTATCATTAAGTATATTTATTTGGTTTATTACATTTATTGACTCATGTGTGTTAAACTATTCCTGTGTTTCAGAGATAAAGCCAACTTGGTCATAGTGAATAGTCATTTTCATTTATGTCCATATTCTGTCCACATGTACTTTTTGCATATTTCCAAGTTAATAAAGATTGGTTATAGATATTCCCTGAGTTATGGTAGAACACTAGAGAGTGGCAATGTTGTGTAGTGTGCATAGGGGTAGGATAAGGCAAACTAACCATGCTAGACCCTGGAGAATAATGTATAAAATCTGGCTTGAGTATACAGATTGAATACAACACAGGCTAGAATTTTTAAATCATGCTTATTTTAAATATTTTCCTAGTCTTACCCACTGGTGATCTATATGTTGTTTTGTGTATCTGTTTCCTATGTGAATTCCGGTTAGCATAAGAAAATAATGGTGAAATGTCTAGGGAACTTTTAGTTCAAGGCTATATTATGACCCAGAAAAAAAATGTCCAGACCCGTTTGACCACAACTGCTTTGAGATTCTAAGATTTCCAGGTATTGTAATATATTACAAAATACCCATTTATGAATTAATGACTTTTAACAAAATTGAAACTAAATCTCCACAATATACTTTTGATTCACATCAAAATATTTTCCCTGATCATAGGATTGACAAATTTGTAGTCTTGATTGTTAATCTTGGAATTTCATGAGGAAATGGATCTCCTCATGTTTTGAGTGGATGAAAATATTGTGGTTAGTATATCACATATACCACACCATCAATTTTTTCTTTCTTTCTTTCTTTTTTTTTGGTGGTTTGAGACAGAGTTTCTCTGTGTAGTCCCGGCAGTTCTAGAACTCACTCTTTAGACCATGCTGGCCTCTAGCTCAGAAATCTGACTGCCTCTGCCTCCCAAGTGCTGGGATTAAAAGTGTGGACCACCACTGCCCAGCATCCACACCATCATTCTTAACACTACAGTATACTTATGTACTTTTTGATTTCCTCAATGACCTTTCTAAGACCTTTGGCTCTGCTTCAGCTTGTGTGTCCAGTTTCTTCTACTAACTGATGTCTCCCTTATTCAGCTGAAGACTTACCCTCACAGACCTCCTCCCTGAAAGAAGATTCTTGCCATAAGGCCTCTTAATAACCTGTGAGGGCATGAATGAACAAATGTGTATTAGATATATCTGTAATCAGTTAATGAAGAATGTAGTTAAATACAGAGATTTAATCTTATGTTTACAGCTCCTAACAACTCTAATTACTCTATAAGTCCCATGTCCTAAACTTTCCTGTCTTGAAGCAGATAAAAAGCATAGATGTTTTTACCAGATATATGTCAAACAAACTTGAAAGTACATTGAACCTTGAATGTATGCTATAACCTGGAAGCTGAAGTACTTGGAAAATGTGCATATAAAACTAAAATTGATAAATAAAATGGTAAAAATAAAAACTTTAAAACACACTCTATGCAAGATTCCTGCAGTGGGCTTGAGTCCCACCTAGGTGGAGGTTGCTCCATCGTGGACAATGATGAACACAGACAGATGAGGACGGCCAAACATAAAAGGTAGACTTGTGCTCTAACTACTACATGCAGGCATCATGGCATATGTGCACCCACACTCAAACATACAGAACATATACATACACATAAGCACACATTAATGACTATTACTATTAATAAAACCAACAAATGACATAAATATGAAATGTTGTCTCAGTAGATAGCAGAACCTTGAAATTTATAACCACTGGGAAAAATTGGTTAGTTGTCCTTATGAATGATTCAATCATTAGTATTCTATGATAGCAGAAGAAATTAGAATAAGAGACTTTTAAAAACAGAATAAGAGACTTTTAAAAACAGGGCTTAAATCCTGCCATACACTAAGGAACTGTGTGCATTCAGCATCTCACTTGAAAGGTCAGGTATTAATGCTCAGTTCATAGTGTTACCCAATAGCAGATAATTCAGGAGACTCCCAAGCACCCCTCTGCCCACTCAGTGTGGTCAGAGAGCAGGAGCCTCCTCTTTCTCTTCACCTCTGGACTTTCAAAGTAAGTGATGCTTAAAATGCTAATGTCCAATTTACTGCTGCTTTGTCATATTAAATATGTTTTCTGTGGAAAAAGAAATGCCTTAAGTGAGCGGGTAAAGCTCCTTTCTCCAGTGTCAATGGACTTGGCAGCTGTTCTCATCATTTTTATTATGCATTATTCATTTTAAGGTTGAAAGAAAAATTTCACCGTTCACAGTTAGCAAGACAGGCCTCAAAGATTTTGTTTTTATTCCCTTCTGATAAACAGCCTGATGCGAAGCAGCTTTTACTGCATACTATGAACTGTTTCCTAGAATAAAAGCTCAGCACGCAGCAATCCCATCACCTTTATTAGACTTGGATTTTTATTTTAACTGCTTGCACACAGACGAGCATATGAAATGTTCTTGGTTTTAATCAGAGGTAGAAATCGGAGATATAAACTATTTCTGTAATATTGTGCTATCTATTCATGTGAACCTTCAAAATGCTGGCTCATGTTTCTAATCCTCTAATGGAGAGAACTGTTAGTGGAATTTAGGAAGAAAAAACATAAATACGTATTGCAATTGATAAAAACTAGTTAACTAATTAAGATGATTGTATATGGCTAAATTCTGGACAATGTGGCATCATGAGTAGTTGGTCGGATTTGGCCTGGGCATTCATGCCTTGCTTTGTCACTGCAAGTGTTGGACAACATGGTTGTAGCGCTGGGAGGTACTCAGACTCACCAAGAAAACCGTTTTCATGGAAGGAACTACAATGCAAGACCCCGAGATAATGGTTTCCTTTCATGAACTCTAAGAACTAAAATTAGAATAAAAAAGTTTATGTGTGTCTTAGGGTTTTACTGCTGTGAACAGACACCAAAACCACGGCAAGTCTTATAAGGGCATCATTTAATTGGGGCTGGCTTAAAGGATCAGAGGTTCCGTCCATTATCATCAAGGCAGAAGCATAGCAGCATCCATGCAGATGTGGCTCTGAAGAAGCTGAGAGTTCTACATCTGCATCTGAAGGCTGCTAGCAGAATACTGGCTTCCAGGCAGCTAGGATTGAGGGTCTTGTAGCTCCCACACCCAGTGGCACACCAACTCCAACAGGGCCATGCCTTCTAATCGTGCCACTCCCTGGTCTGAGCATATACAAACCATTACAATGTGACAGTTTAGCACATGCCCATAATAAAGCACAAATGGGAACTTTGAGCAGATTATGTCTAGATTGTTGCTTTCATAAAACTGTTCAAGCTGATTTAAACTCTGCAAGAAAAGAAATCAAGGCATCTTTCAGTTAAGCCTCATGTGTTATGCAAATGAGCAAAATTATTGTTTTCTACTCTGTCTCACTCGAGGATTTCCACCGAGTCATCTATGTGCTCTTTCTTTGTCTTGTCAGTCTTGGTTTTTCATTTCTTCAACATCTAAGTTAGAGGCACCCAGATCTCTCTCAGTGACTTTCTTTATTCGCATCACAGGCTGAAGCTACTCAGATTCATCTCCTTAGCTCAGATGTTTCCCTTAAATAAAAGTGAAGAGCTCACCTAAGAAAAATACCTGTGTTTGAGAAGTCAGGTAGAATTTTTAGAGAATTTTCAGGGACTAAAGCAAGCCACTTCCGAAGAATGGGTGGGTTGTCAATACAAAGAATGCATGATGATATTAAGAAGATCCAAAATGCCCATGTTCTTATCAAGAGAATAGGAAATAAAATAGACCACAGGACAAAATGGAAAATGAAAGATTTTAGCTATTGTTGATAATAATATTGGGTACATGTAGGATAGGACATATTGAAAAAAGTGACAGAATTGAGAGTTGAGCCTCATTATGTGAAGAAAACTGATTCTGGGAATTGGAAGAAGTTGGTTGAAGGGACTCAATTGTGGTCTAATTTTCTCCCTTGTTGTACTAGACTTCCATGCCATTCATCACATTTCTTTTCTCGACTACAATGCTTTTCTCCAGCTGTTCATTAAATCAGCTGTAAATCAGAGCATCTAAATCAAGTCGGGTTTTGAAACAGAAACAATAGAAGACATAGATTCATTAAATTCACAACTGAAACTAAAACATTTGTGTAATTAACACCAAGTGTAAATTCTATCACCAAGATTTATTCATTTTTCTCTGTTACTCTTTTCTACATTATGGTTCCATCTTCACATAGATTTTTTTCCATAATGATGTCAAGACAGTTACAATAGATACACAGTCATATCCTTCCAAGTTTATTGCTACTGGAAAAACATGCATCTCTCTTACCCAGTCATCCCTCAGAATCCGCCTGATATTTTGTTAGCTAAGATTTGTCCTGTCTCTGATCAAATGACGATGACCTATAGAAGGCAGTTTTCTCTCTGGTTGGTCACACCAATGTCAAAAAATACCCTTTGAATCAGAAATAACAACAATAATAGTATTATGTGGAATAATAACAATAAAAGTGCTGAAAGAAGACTGAACAAATAAACATAGAATTATGGTAAGAAAGGAAAAGGATAGAAGAAGAAATCAACATTCTTTACTACAATAATGAGCAAACTCAGAACTGCAATTTTCAGTAAAATGAATTTATATTTTTAAAGTCTGGCTCTAGAATTCTGTTAAGATTTAAAAACTTAGTAAAAAACTTACCCAACAAATTGTAATCAAATGTATAATAAAACAAAAGCAAATGTATCAGTAAGACACTAATTATATTAGAGAGTAAATATTTGGCTATTTGAAAAAAATACTGTTAAATAAAAAATGTAGTTTAAGTAGCATACAGGATCAAAAAATATTAAGGCTAATTACAAAGAGAGGTTGGTGACTCAGACATGTGCAGATCAGGCTCAAATATGACATCACCCTTCATGTGCAAATTAAATGGTAAGACAAGGGTTTAAAGATACATGTCTAATTTAGTTACAGAAATACTCTGGGATCTGATTGAGGTTCATATAGACAGCTGACAGATGCGCTTATGTCAGTCATAGTTCAAAGAAACAGAAAAGATGTGGGCTGTCACATGAACATGTTAATTCACATATGTCATTTTTAAAATGTGGGCATCATCAATTCTAAAACTTCTTTTCTGATATGCTCAAATTAATATAATTAGTAAATGAAAAGGAATATCCCAAATCAGATTGCCTTCATCGTTAGCAACAACATTCCTTCAAAAAGGCACCACTGTCTCCTAGAAAGGGTGAAAGATGAATTCTCTGGAATCCAGGCAAGCTGATGATAGAATTTTCCCTGTGCCTGACAAGGTGGAATCTACCCCGAGGTAGTAGAAGACTACAATGAAACTGTATTTTCCAGATACAACAAGACAGCTGCAAAATAACTAATAATACAGTTGTGACTGTATGCACACACAAAATCTCTAGTGGAGGGGTGAGGTGAGTATAGCTGAGTGGGGGTATTGTTAATTGATAGCTTTGGGGAAAGATAGAGTTAATTTTTGTTTTATGATATGGCCCTGGGAGGTTGACTACACTCTAGTGGATAGCCACATACCCGAAGACAATAGTGGAAGCACAGAATGGAGTGTATAGAATCAAAGCACATAAGAGTGCAAAGTTAGATGCCTGAAGATGTGGTGTGGATCAAACCCTAAAAGATAGCCTCATTTAATAGAAGGAAAAGGGATGAATATGATCGAACTATGTTGTATAAAATCTTATACTTTTCATAGCATTTGCATGGGTGCCAATAATAGATAAGTTATATTAGGAAAAACTGAATTCCAAGAATATATCAACAGTGACTCCCAATATTTCTATCTTGTGTTATATTGCTGATATCACACAGTCATGGCAAAGGCCTATTCCAATGTTTAATATGTAAATGGTAGCATATAAACCTATACATAAAAGATCTATTGCAACCTTGATACTCAATAAGTTTTAGGACTAGGGTGTTATGATCATTAAGTTTGAGAATTACTGCATTAAGTCAGGATGAATCATATTTGATTCATTTAAAAGTTTTTATTAAGTATTCTAACAGTAAGTTGTTATAAAACAACTTAAAATATGTTTATCTGCTAAAAGTCAATAACTTGCTTTGGAGGAATGATATTTGTATTAATAGTTTAAGACAAGAGGAAACCAAAGTTAATAAATGACTTGGCATTGGCTCCTACAATGCTGAGTCACAGCAGAAATACCTGAATGAAAATGCCTTTCTTCTTTCATAGGTACCATGAGTTCTCTGTATTTTTAGTGTTTACTTCACCGTCTATAGCTGACTGACCTGAGGAGCCTCTGAGGAAAGCATTCCACATCTGGAAGCCACACCCGAGAGTTTGCTTTTAGTTTTCTTGAAAATTTCTAGTTTTTCTGTCTATAAATGTTGTGGCCTTTTTGATCTCTTTGATTTTTTCCTAAAAGCTGTGATACTGCAGTTTAACTACTAGTACTGCAGGCTTTCTGGACAGAGTAAGGATAAGGCAAGATGGAAATAGGGGGAAGGCATCCAGAGTGCCAAAACAAAATTGGAACAAGAGGCTTAACTTCACAGAAGGAAAGTATGGTGGCAGGTTCTGAGGAGTTAAGAGAAGTCACATAAGTGAAATAAGGCAGAGTATGTGGGTGGTAATGAAGAGCATCATGTCACCAGAGCAAAGAGTTGACATAAGTGATGAGATATTAATCCCACTGGTATGATAGGATGGGACAGGTTGATTGTCAGCTTCGGGACTTGACATTCTCTAATAGAGAAACTCCTCCAAACTATAATGTGAATTCATGACAAGGAAAATTATATGAATAAGCATACATCTAAATTTCAGTATTTGTGTATGTTACTAGCATGTTTGAATTGGGGAAGTCTGTCTCTACTAGAAACAAATATAATAAGGTGTTAAAAAAATTAGTGTCAGACATTTGAGTTTCCAAAAATACATTTACATTAGGTTTGTAACAGTATCATTTTTTATTTAAAAGGTATTTTCTGGAGTAAATAATATAATATTTGGAAAGGAGATACCTAACTTCATAGTTCTGATAGGGTGTTATTATTATAAAGGAGACACTCTTGGAACTAATACAAAGTCTTTGAGAGCCACAAAACGACACTATAGATATGAATAAAGTTAGCCCCTTCTCTACCTAAAACACCTCAAAGCTAGTATAGTAGTCAGCACATGGGTCTTTTTGTCAGTTAGATCAATAAGGCTACTTTTCAGTCTTGACCATTTTTATCTCTATATTTATCTCATTTTTACTGCTTTAAAAAATTAATGAAAGCTCCTTTGTGTATACCAACATGGAACTTGGAAAACCTTTTATGCTAGACCAATCACAGTGTGTATCCAATGGTACTGTCAGGAAATGTCAGAAAAGACCCAAACTCATGTCTGCCTTCAAGGTACACTCTATGTGCTGTAAATCATGGTAAAGTTGTATGTAACTCCTTAAGAATAGCAGGGAAATTCAATGGCAATTCACATTGACTGGCGTGTTTCCCAGAAGTTTGTTAACAAATGTAAGACTGGAATTGAATGTTAAAGGGCAGGTAGAGTATTTATTAACAAATTTTGCTGTAATTGGACAGAACTTCACAAATGAAACTTTTTCATTCCTGAAATTCTCTATTTTGGCAGGCTAACAGGAATTCTAATAGTTTTATTACTAAAGGAGTTTTGTTATTTATTGTGAATTTACAGTAAATTGCTGTCCTGGCTAATTTTATGTCAACATGACATACTCTCATTTGAGAAAATGCCCCTTTAAGTTTGGCCTGTATGTTACTCTGTGGTACATTTTTCTGACAGATGATTAGTGTGGGAAAGCCCAGCTCACTTTGCCTGGTGCCACTTCTGAGCTGGTAGATCTGGGTGTTAGAAGCAAGCAGGCTGAGTAGCCAGAAAAGAGCAAGCCAGTAAGGGCATTGCTGCATGGCCTCTGTATCAGCTCCTGCTTCCAGATTCCTGCCCTGTTTGAGTTTCCTGCTCTGACTTCTCTCAGTAATGAGCTGTGATGTGATAGGAGGTTAAAATAAATAAATCCCGCCTCAAGTTGCTTTTAATCAGTGTTTTAGAACAAAAATAGGCAGTGGTGATGCATGCCTTTAATCCCAGCACTTGGGAGGCAGAGGCAGGCAGATTTCTGAGTTCTAGGCCAGCCTGGTCTACAGAGTGAGTTCCAGGACAGCCAGGGCTACACAGAGAAACCCTGTCTCAAAAACAAAAACAAAAACAAAACAAAACAAAACAAACAAAACAAAAAAGGACAACAATAGAAACCCGAACTCAGATAAGTTTCAAGCAAAGCATTTTAAAAAAGAATTATCTCATTTAACTCTGTCCTCTAAGAATTGGTATTAATTGCATCCATCACATTGAGGACCTGGAAGGATAATGAGTGTGGAAGAGTATAAAATGAGGGAAAATGCATATAGTTTTACAAGATCAAATAACAATGTCATTTCAGATCCTGCCACATTTGAGATTTTTTTTTTTTTAATTCACTAAGCTCACAAATCATTTTGCTTTACCTGTGATTGGCTTCCTGGGTCTGTGCTACCAAATGAAGTAGTTCTGCATTTTCCAAAAATGCAGAAATTCCCTGAAATAAATATTTATTTGATAAGATTTAATTACATAGCATTCTAAGAAATAAAGTGAAGTGTCACACTATCTCATAAATCCCTCCCTTTACATTAATCACTCTTGGTTTGGTATATAATCCCTTCATGAATTACTCACATGTCAATCACTCATCAGCCATCTGTCTAAATAGAACCAAGTGCTTGGGCTCAGGTAACATTTTGTAGTAGCCAAAAATTATATCATAATACGTACAGTTTTCATTTCATCTCAGCATGTGTACATCATATAATTTCATGTCATTATAAGAAGTAAAATAACACAGAGAGAGGGCATTCACAGAGCTTTTACTTTGGCACAAGTATATATGGATGTGCAAAGTATAATATCTATGAATATTTGGAGACTATGAGTTAATTGTCTAGAGTTATAGGATATTTATGGTTAAGTGGAAGCAACTATATGCAAATTACTGAAAAATAACTGACAAGAGGATGGAAAATCAAGAAAACGATCCCCCGATAGCAGAAGTAGCTTCTGTGTTGTACATATTTTCAGGCATGTTGTCAATATTTATCAATAACGCAGCTCAATTCTGCTCTTCATCCCTCTGGGTTCTCAAACCTCAAAATTCATGAAGAATATGGTGACAGCTGTGTGGGGCAGAGACTTGACCTTCAGCAAAGCTGCCAGGGAGAGACCTGAGCCTGTTCTGGGCAGGTGGCCAAGCAGAGTACACACAGGATGGGTTAGAGGTTCTGTCCAACAGGCTTTGGTGTAGAGAAAGCACCAACTCCCATCTGTCTCCCTTGGTATTATGAAGAATAACATTCATGAGAAGATTATAGTTTTAACTCAGAAATAAGATATCTAAGCAGAATTCTCAAATCAGAAAGAAAGAATTTCTCATATAAAAATTATGAAATGGCATATGTAAAAATAATTGGTTGAACTGATTACCCCAATCAACAGAATTAGTAATGACATAAATTTTGAGAAGTTGACTAGTTTTCATTTTTACAGTGACCATTTGATGTTTTGATTTTTTTTTGCAGATTTGATATTTTATATATAAAGTTATTTTCACATATATTTTAATGAAATAAACAGTAGAGAACAGTGTATGAGCTCTTAGCGGGGATTAGGCACATATAAAAAGAACCTTGAGCAGAGTGTTTATTGTCTCCATGCCTCGGTTACCTCACATACAAAGTAGGAATGCTGACAGTGTAGCCTAGAGCTCTGTAGACTCAGAGGCATAGAACATGCACTTCGTTTAGTACTCCATAACTACCTCAGCCAAACTCCAACAACTTTGGGGTTTTTTGAGTCTTATCACATACTGGCTCCAAGATCTACAGAAAGTAATTGACCACTCAAGCTCACGGGATGATCAGAGGCAGTTCTCCTGGGTACTGCCCAGTCATCTTGCATATAGATGATATTTAAGTTACTCTGCCAGGCTGGACTTCTTCACTAATGCTTTCTACATTTTTATTTCTGTTTACTGAACTGACTCTGAATTCTATACATGACAACTCTATTTTGTTTTAATTTTTTATTAGATATTTTCTTTATATACATTCACTTATCAAACTTTCTCTGGGTTCTTGTTATCAAGAAAATCTTAAGTTTGTGTTAGTAAAAGTCAAGACTTGATAAAAGAAGAAAAACTGGATTAATTACCTCAATACCAAAAGAAGCGAGGGACCTTTAAATATTGGCACCAGTTAGTGGAAAACAGGAAAATGTTTGGGAGAGATTGTCAACATGGTTGGACCATGTATAATATGATGTCTGTTTTGGGATATCAACTTAACAAAATCTGGAATTAACTAAAAACTCAAGTGTCCCAGCACAACTGTGAACAATTTTTCTTAATAGGGTTGTTTGACATGAGAGTGATCACCCTAAATACCTTTCATTTGAGGTAGAAAGATTCAACTTTCTACCATTTGAGGTTTAAGGACTCACACTAAATTTGTGCTAAGCGTTCTCCTGTGTAAAGGGCATGGGAGAAAAAAGCTCTTGGTTTTGCCTGCTTGCCCTTATTTCTCACTGACAAATTCATATGTCCTCTGCTGAATCATGCCTTCAGTGGTGGTAGAGGATCTTTAGGATTCCAACATTTAGTGAAGACCTACCTACCTACCTACTCAGACACAGACACATTCTAGCAATCTTTTCTCTAGAAAACTCTGACTAATATATATGCCAAGCAATTATTCTTCAAGTTATTTTTAAATTTTGTATGTCTAGGTTTTTAGTTTGCATGTATGTTGTGAATCATATGAGTACCTGGTATGTGTGGAAGCCAGACAAGAGTAACAAATTTCCTGTACCTCATTTTCATTATCTATTTATTGGTTGTAGGTCATTCAGGCTGTTTTCATTTTCAACTGTTGTGAACAGAGAAGCAATGGACATGTTCCAGCATGTATCTGTGGGATAGGATGCTGAGCCCTTTTGTGTGTGCCAAGGTGTGGTGTAGCTGGGTCATATTTATTGTTAGCTTTTTGAGAATTCTCCACACTGATTTCCATAGTGGCTGGACTAGTATGGTCCCCTTTCCCTTTTCTCCACAACCTCTCCAGCATTTCTTCTTGGTTGTTTCTTAGATCTCTGCCCTTCTCATTCGGTTAGGATGAAATCTCAACATTTCTTTTGATTTACATTTCTGTAATTCCTAGGTGCAATGTGGTCTTTTTTTTGTTTGTTTGTTTGTTTTAATTTCTTAGCCAATTTCTTTTATGCAGTCTCTTTTATATCTCAGGTACTTTCTAGAATTGTGGTGTTTGTTATTCAGCATTTTTAGTTCATTTTCTGTATTCTACATATTAGTCCTCTGTCAG
This sequence comes from Mus musculus, assembly GCF_000001635.26. NCBI lineage: Eukaryota > Metazoa > Chordata > Mammalia > Rodentia > Muridae > Mus > Mus musculus. The sequence continues at coordinate 31,009,751 of NC_000084.6, read as the reverse complement.
ATGTGTAACTGGAAAAGATTTTCTCCCATTCTGTGGGCTTCTGTACCAGGTTGATTGTTTCCTTAGCTGTAACAATTGTTTTGTTTATTTGTTTGTTTGTTTTTTAATGTAGTCACACTTATTAATTGTTGGCTGTAATTCTTGGGCAAATAGAGTCCTATCCAGAAGGTCCTTGCCTACACACATATCACGTAGAGTACTGCCTACACATATACCACAGGGTTCTTCCCATGCTTCTATTAACTGTTTCATCTTTCACTTTTTGTTCTTTGGTTTATCAGGAGTTAGTTTTTGTGCAAAGTTATAGAATGGTTATAATTTCATTTTTTTTTCTGCATGGGATTTCAGATTTCCTAGCACCACTTTTTTTAAAGATACTTTTCCCTCCAGCTTGTGATTTTGATATCTTTATCAAATATTAAGTTGCTGAAGTTCTATGCACCCATGTTTGGGTGTTTGATTTTGTGACATTGGTAGAGATACCCCTTTCAATGCCATACCATATTGTTTTAATAAGTATGGCTCTGCAATGTATCTTAAGTCTTGGAATGAAAATCCATCCAACACTGTCCCTTTTTATCAGGATTTTTGACTATTTGTAATTATTTATAATTATAAATGTATATAATAATTTAATAATCATATATTTATAATCATATATGTATTTTTAATATAACTCTTTCTGTGAAGAATGAGATGAGGATCTTGATTGGAATTGCATGAAATAGCTTTTGGTAAAATGGTCATTTTTACAATATTATTTCTATCAACACATGAGCATGGGATGTGTTTCCATTTTCTAGTGTCTGTTTCCTGAGAGATTTAAAGTTTTTATTGTAGGGTCTTTCACTTACTTGGTTAGATTCATTCATAGATTTGTTTGTTTGCTTTCTTTGATGTTATTGTAAATGGAAATGTCCAAGGTCATCCTCTCTGATGTTTGATATTGGTTTATAAAGAAGCTATTGATTCTGTCTCCTGCCACATTGTAAAATGTGTTCATCATTTATAATTTTCTTGTAGAAAATTTGGGATCCCTAATGTACAGTATTCATCTACAAATGGAGATGGTTTAGTTTCTTCTTCCTACTTTATTCAATATACCTCTAATTTTCTTGTCTTATATCATTTCTCCAGCTAGTACGAAGAACACAGTATTTAGAAGGAGTGAGGATAGTGTACATCCATGTGTTGTACTTGACTACAAAAGGATATTGTTAAGCTTTTCTGCTTTTAGGATGATGTTGGTTGTAAGTGTCTTGTACACTGTTTTCATGACATTGATGTATATTTTCCCTACCCTACATTCCTTCAGATAAAGAAGGAATGTTGAATGTTGTCAAAGTCTTCTTTACATCTATAGAAATGATCACATGAGCTTTGTCTTTAAGTGTATTTGTGTAGTTTATTATATTTGTTTACTTGTGTATGTTGAACTATCCATTCATTTGTTTTTTGTTTGTTTGTTTGTTTCGTTTCTAAAATACTGTTTTGGTAGTAGAGTGATAATATTTTCATAGAAGTTTAATATTCTCTCTCTCTCTCCCTCCCCCTCCGCTCCCCCTCCCCTCTCTCTCCCTCCCTCTCCCCCCTCTCTCAATAGTTTAAAGATTGGCTGTAAATCTTCTATGTATATCTAGCAGAATTCTACTATGAACCCAACTGGCCTTATACTTTATTTTAGCTGAAAAGCTTTTTAATACTATTTCAATATTTTCATTTGCAATGGGTGTGTTTAGATTGTTGATTTATTTCTTCTTCTATATTATATTTATTTATTATAAATTTTATATTTATTTATACTCTTCTCATATATATATTCTTCCCATATATATATATATATATATATATATATATATATATATATATACATACATATATGATTTCTTCATTTCTTCTATATTATATTTCTTCTTGGTATAATTTTGGCCAATGTAATATTTCCCTATTAATTTATGATTATGTGAATCTGGTTTTCCCCCTCTCTCTTTCTGTTTATTAGGTCAAGGATTTGTTGGTTTGTTTATTGTCTCTAAGCACTAGCTCTTAGATTTGTTGATTCTTTGAATTACTTCCGTTATCTCTATTTCATCAAACTGATTTTTATTATTCTTGCCATCAATTGGGTTTAGATTTGGATTTTTCTTGTTTTTCTCAACTTTTTGATTACATCTTTAAGCCATTTATTGGTGCTCTTCCTGGTTTTTAAATGTAGACACTTAGAACAATAGATTTCCCTCACAGTACTGCTTGCAATGCATCCCAGATGTTTCACTATGTCATGCTTTCTTATTTATTTGTTATTTATTAATTTTTGTATTCATTCCTTCTTTGACCCATTCATCATTCAGTAAAGATGGGTATATTTTAAATGGCAGACTCCAAAGTCCTGGATATTAACAGTTCTTTTTGTAGAAGACTCAAATCACCAAAGAACAAAGTAAGAACTTTAGTTTTTTTAATGGAAATACTCTAACCCAAAAAAGAGTTCTGTATGTGTGGATAAGAAGAAACTTCTCTATATTTTAACCAGGGAAGGGGCCATTAAGGCAGCCTCTGTGAATATGAAAACAAGGTGTTATACTTTTTATTTTCTTTCTGAAAATAAGGCAGAATTTAGCTCACATTGCTTACTTGACAATATGTGTTGGTTCAGTTAGATTGTGGGGAAAAGAGGAGTTATAAAGGAAATAGAAATGTCATAACAATGCGAGCAGTGAGTTTAATAAATCATAAAATATCTCCTGTCCAAAGTGAAATCAATTTCAGCTCTGACTGACAAGCACTGAAATGCATTTCAGCATCATGTGTGCCTGCTATCTTTGCCTTGTATTTGTTAGAAGTGATTAAGAGCATTAGCTATCCACTAATAAAAAATATATAACCTAAGAAATTTATTATTGATAATTCAAAACAAAGATCTCACTCCCAAGATAATGTTTTATTTTATTATTTTTGAAGAAAAATGGATCTTGATTTTTAAGAAATAATTTTAAACATATAAAATAATTTTTTTCACTTTTTGAATAATTTTTGACATTATGTTTTAATCATACATTTCTCCCTTCCCTTTCTTTCCTCAAAGCCCTTCCTTGTACCCTTCCCCTTTCTCCTTCAAATTTGTGGCCTCATTTTTAATCAACTGTTATTGAATGCATATATAAAATTGTATATACATATATATTCCCAAATATAAACTCTTGAGTCAATATATTGCTACTTGTGTGTGTTTTTCTGTTTGACCATTTGGGACTGGATAACCAATTAGTGTCCTTTCCCTGGGGTGGGTAACTTCTCCTACTCCCCTTTTCTCAGTTGTCTGTAGCTCTTTGTGTATGGCTTTTCCCAGTCAATTGACATGTTATTGGTGTCCTTCTTGTTCAGCTCATGTGTAGGTTGTTCATGTTGGTGAGACTTTATGGGTGCATCTTCTCATGTTACTAGGGGCTGCAAGCTCACAGGAAACTCCCTGATACCTTAGTTCTTACAATCTTCCTATCTTTTACAATGTTCCCTGAAACTTAGGGATTAAGTGGTTTATTAGTTGTTGACTCAACTTCAACAAGCATGATTTCATTAAAACTGATTAGTTAGCTAGGTTTCTGGTACCAGACATAGTATTCCCTCTTTTGAGTGGGTTTTAAGGCAAATTAGAGAGCAATTGCTTACCTTCAAGGTATGTATGCTACTACTGTACACTTAGGGTTATTGTGCCATGCTGCTCATTGATATGTCTCATAGGCATCATGGCTATGTAGGTCTATTGCTTGCCTCTCTTCTTTGGGAAGTTTTCATGGTGCCTTCTTGTTCTGTGTAAGCTAGTCCTCAAGGAGGGGACATATAACTTTTATAGTCCAAACACAGATGATAATGTCTTGGGAATACAGATTCTCATTGTCCCAAATAGTGTTGACCAAAGCAGAAGTGATTTCCTCAAGGTTTTACAATTGTGGAAAATAATTGTGAGACAAGATATTTCTCAAATTCACTAGTGGGAACTTTAGGTAACAGTCTACAGAAAAGAGAAAATCTGTTCTACAGGCTTAAGATGCTACTGGATGCCACTCTTATCTTTTTGGTTAGTATAAGCAATAGGCCTATTACATTAATATCTCTAAAAGTATGTTAGCTTAGGCACAGGGATGAGTAGTGAATAAATTCATAGGACTAAAGACAGCCCAAGATAATTTGGGTTTATGTATGGATGGTACCAACTTTTCACAATCACAAAATTCTATTGAGTTGGATTTGTGGATCTTTTCGTAACTGTAATTTCCCTCAGAACTTTGGTTCACATTGTTTATATTGAAATATTTGAAACGTGTTAATGTCAACAAACGTTGGTCTCTTGGACTTGAAGCAAGGGAGATATATAGTGGAACTAAGAGAAGTGATGGAAAGTGAGAGAGAGAGAGTCAATGAGAATTTCTAGAGAAAATATGGGCCTTAGGAGGGGTTGCTGCTAGAGTAGAAGGAACTCAAATAAATTTGACTGTAGTTTCTCTTTCAAAATGTACTGAAAATGAAATGATTACTAGAACTAAATCTCATATTTCTTCCACATCAGTTTTATGTTCAATGTAATTTTATATGGGATTAAAAAAAACCATAATTAGTCCTAGCTGAGTAGATATTCATGGGTATGTAATTATTAGTGATCACATGAGTATTTTCTGGACCAATAATAAAAAACCAAACCAAACCAAACCAAACCAACCAACCAACCAACCAACCAACCAACCAACCAACCAAACAAGCAAACAAACAAAAAACCCAAAAACCTCCTGACATATATGACCAAAGGAGGAGAAATGATTGACAGTTTGCTTCTTTCCAAGGGCTAGCTAGAATGATCTTTTCTTGTAATATAGAAAGGTATCCTCTGAGATTGCTACATTTTATGTAAACATGTTTTTCTTTGGTAGCATTACAAGGAAGGGAATGAGTATATAAGTCTCATTCTCACTATGTAAGGGATCTGACAAGACCCATAGGTATGTAGTGATTTGTTCTGGGGGAAAGCACATCTAGGTAAAGATCCACAAATCCAACTCATTAAATATTTGTGATCGTGAAAAGTGATAGTATTTTAGAGGGTGTGAGTCACTCTGTAGTTGTCCCTGACTTTGCCATAAAATCTCAGAAATTACCTCCAAAAGATCAAGAGTTGTGATGATACAGTTCTGATGGCAACAACATGGTAGAACAAAATGGTTTAGTTACAACTGTTTTATTTTGTAGTAGAAGCCTCATATTTTATATAAACCAAAGCAATTGCATTTTAATGACCACATATTAAAGGGTAGGCTCAAAGAATCCCTATGTGAATGAGCTTATATGCACATGAAAAGGACTTAATGTTCAAATGTTCACAAAAGTTTCAGCATTTCATGTTATCTAATACATAATTTAATCAAATATATGATTTTTTGAGAAATAACCAGCTTCTTTTATTGGGTAAGCCCTGAAATATTTATTTTTACCAGCAGTATTTTCTGTAGACATAATTCCATAAAATAAAACCTGGAGGGAAAGTAATGCTTCTGAAATCTGTAAGAAAGATCGGCAACTACTCTCTTCAAAATGACAATAATAACAGAGCAAATGAGTGTCACTCTGCTAAATTTTATCTTTTTCTTCCTACACAACTAGTGTCATAGTTAAAGTTTTATTGCTGTGAAGAGACACCATGACCATGTCAACTCTTACAAAAGAAAACATTTAATTGGGGCTGGCTTACAATTTCAGAGGTTTAGTCCATTATCATCATGGTGAGAAGCATGGCCACATGTAGGCAAACATGGTGCTGGAGAAAGAGCTGAGAGTTTTATATCTTTCATCTATAGGCAGCAGATGACTGTGAGACACAATGGGTATCACTTGAGCATGGGAGACCTCAAAATCTTTCCCCACAGTAAAATACTTTCTCCAACAAAGGTCATATTTCCTAGTAGTGCTACAACCTGTGGGTCAAGAATTCAGAAACACCTAAGGTGGCCATTCTTAGTCAATCCACCACAGCTAGATTCTTCTTCATTTGCCTCCCGTGACTTGATTTTCACAATGTCCTCTGTGTTTCCTTAAAACGAAATCTTCATATTATGCATTTTTTTTCTCTCTTCTTGACAAGGAGCAAATGTCTGCCCAGTAGATCAATATACTAAGAGTGAAATATCCCTTTTCTCCAATTTTTAAACCCGTACTATTTTTGTAGCAATACCTTCAAAACATCTGAATCTGACAATTATTCTCTACCTTTTCTGTTACTGTACTAATCTAATCTACATTTTCTAAAATTCTTCAATAAATTCATTTTTTTCTGATGTTCTAGGTTCCCTTTAGTTTATTCTATATATGCATTGATTGTTATATTTGTTTGGCAAAAATTTTCTAGCTCGTCTGGATACATTGTGCTCTGTAAAGAAACATACTTAGATGCCTGATTCCTGATATTTCTGTATCATGTAGGTAAAACTAGTAAAAAGGTATCTGAAGGAATTCTATCTATTATATTACAAATTCTAACTATTGTCTTATGTCATAGCTGAGCACAAATTTTCTACAAAAAGTAGAGATGTCTTGTAAACGTATTGAACAGAGAAACAAGATGCTACTGTTTAGGCAAGAGAAGAAAAATTAAACCTATTCTGTCCTATTCTGTGACTTCCTCCCATAGACAAATTAGTAGATGTTGATGAAAGAGGCTTGGATTAATCTCCCATGTAATTAGAAGAAGGAGAAAGCCAGGGAAAAAGATGAGAAGAGAGGAGGAATGGCAAAGAGCAAGCAACAGGAAGAAATGTAGAAAAGGCACAAAAAGGAAAGGGAAGAATGTGAAACAGAGCTTGCATATGTAAATATTAAAATGAAATCAGGCTCAAATGGTCATTCAAAAGAGGGGAAATGATTTATTACAGTCTGAACTATCTTCTTAGCTTTTGTTTATCCAGAGTATTAACCTACTGACTCCTAAAGACACCAGTTATTTGCTTTCCATAGCATCTGAGAAACTGTTAATCCAAGGCCTAGCATTGTCTAGAGTTTCTTTGGAAAATTATTTGAAACTTAGAGACAAACCAAGTACAACGGAAGAGAGTTCTTCCTTTGGATTGTTTTAAGCAATTGTATTTAGGAAGAGTGAAATATAGCATTATCCAGCCCTTCTAGCCTCTCTCTGCGTTCACATTTTACGTTCTTGGAATCTTTATTAGACTTACTTGCTTTCATATATTCAAATTTTTGTGCTAATTAACATTTACTGTAATTATCATTTATAACTGACTATAGTTAACATTTTATATTAAATTATATAATTAATCACTTTATTTTTTTCTGCAAGATGGCATAGTGGAGAACAGAAGTTGTTTTACTACGTTGTATCCACATGATATATATATCAGACCTAGAGCTAAAAGTTTAAAGTAAATTTGGTTAAGGAATGTGAAGTGTCAGTCTGCTGGTCTCTCTATAGGATATCTCTTAAAGCCTATTGATATTAGTCTTCAATTCATTACCAAGACCTAGAGAAGGGATGGAGAACATTTCTGACTTGGCTTCCATTTCTCCAACGTAACTTCTCTGTGTCTATCATTCTTTTCCAGGATATACAAAAAGCTCTATTCCATTGCTTTTGGCCTGAATTCTTTTTCTGTCAATATGATTTTCTCAGTGATTCATAGATATCAGTTTATCTTCAAACATTATGATCAGTTCATAAATAACAGGAGCACTAACAATTTTCAGTTTATCTAGATGTACATGATTATTTACCAAGAAAACAGTAATATGTAGTCTTTGCTTTTCACAGAAGAAGGTTTAAGATAATTTTATTTTTCCATAGGTGCATAGATGCTTAAGATGCAAGGAAATTGGTTTTACAATTATGCTTAAGGATGTGGCTCCCATTGATGGACACATTTCCTGAAACTGGAAGAGGGCTTATCTGTAGTTATCTTCATTTCATTCCTGACCTTTCCCCATGTTCTTGGCTCTCTTCATTTTCAGCACAGCTCAAGTATGAGAAGAAAACCTGTAGAAATTTCCAAAGGTTATGGTGACCATTGTTTCTCATTATCCCAATGCTCATCAGCCTCTAAGAGGATGTGATTGGAGGTTACTGGTCTAAGCTTCTCAATCATGGTTTTCTTTTTCTTTGGAGCAAAAGACAGTCATTCAAAATGCTGAAAAGGATTAAGGGTATCAGTAGTAGGAGCATTTAATGGTAGAATGATGATGTAGTTAGAAATGACATTGCTCAAGAAATCAGTTAGGGACTCTGCCCCAAGAGGACAAGTCAAATATCTATATGGTATCGCCACAAGTCTAGAAGCACAATGTAAATACTGTAAGAAATTCTGAACACATGTATGCATTAATCAAAAGACAGTATAATGATTAAGGATTCTGCTAAGGAGGACTTTCATATGCTTATTAAACAAAGACTCCTGTTTTGTGCAAATTGGGGAACAAATATAGATATGAAAGTCCAAGGCTCTGTAATCAAAAATAATGAACAAATTTGTGTCTTCACAAAGAAACTGATTGTTAGGGAGCAACTGCATAAGAAGAAGAAACAATTGCTATGTCATTTGGAGGACTTTTAGTTATTGGATATGCTATGAGAAAACAGGGGGTCCTATTGTGAACTTCCTGTGTTACCTATATTAAATCACTTATGTATGAAAACCCTAAAATCTATAACTTGATGAGATTGTTTATCTTCAATATGCAATTTTGCAGTTGGTTCTTTGCAGGTTAAGAAGGAGCTTTGATTTGCTTTTGACATCACTATTCAATAACCTGACTGTAGCTATTCTATATCTCTTTGGACAGACCAAAAATATCACATCAATCTGTCACGCAGGGACTGAAAGTCATCAAAGAAGGGTTAAAAAGCCACGTGTCAATCTTTCTTATCCTTGCTCTATGTAAAAGATCGCTGTAATTCTTTGTATAGTCATATAGTTTATGTTTATGGTTAGAATTGTGTCTGATAAATATTTAAGCACATGTAAGTGTTGCTGCTTGTTGCTGATCATCTCAGAGTCTTTCTTCATGAGTTGGGCTACTACCAAACTAGAATTATACTCGTGCAAAAGGAAAAACTGTATGTCCTCTTCTCATTCTCTCCTGTGTCTTATAATCCTCCTCAGACCACTGCCCAAGATGATGAATTACTGTTTGTGTTTGTCGTAGTCAGGGTTTCTATTCCTGCACAAACATCATGACCAAGAAGCAAGTTGGGAAGGAAAGGATTTATTCGGCATACACTTCCATACCGCTGTTCATCACCAGAGGAAGTCAGGACTGGAACTCAAGCAGGTCAGGGAGCAGGAGCTGATGCAGAGGTCATGGAGGGATGTTTTTTATTGGCTTGCCTCCCCTGGATTGCTCAGCCTGTTCTCTTATAGAACCCAAGACTACCAGCCCAGAGATGGCATCACCCACAAGGGGCCTTTCCCCCTTGATCACTAATTGAGAAAATACCTTACAGTTGGATCTCATGGAGGCATTTCCTCAAATGAAGCTCCTTTCTCTGTGATAACTCCAGCTGTGTCAAGTTGACACAAAACTAGCCAGTACAGTGTTCAACAACAAAAAGACATTTGCCCGAAGGATTCTAAACCAGTTCATGCCAGAAGGATTCTTAAGTAGTTCAACTCATATAGGGATCTCTGCTTCTAGCCCACTGTGACGACTTCTTTGACTGCTCTAGGTGCTCATGAGTTCCTGAAACTGTATCTTTGGTGTTAACAATTATTTAGATTCTGTGTGCTAAATTAGGATGTAGTTATTATCTAGACAGCCTCAACAAAACAAAACAAAACAAAACAAAACAAAACAAAACAAAACAAAACAACTCCTGATCTCAGAGATTCCTTGAGGAAGTTCCACTTTCTCTCTCTCTTTTCTTTCTCTCTCTCCCCTCTCTCTTTTTATTAATCATTTACATTTCAAATGATAGTACCCTTCCCAGTTACCCTTCCACAGAACCCTCATCTCATCACCTCCCCCTCCCCTTTCCTTCTGTGATGGTGCTCCTCCACCCACTCACCCACTCCCACCTCACTGTTCTTTTCTTATTCACTGAATTACCACTATTTATTTGGTGCTTTGAAGTAGCCTCTAGATAGCCAGATGACACACTCACCTGCTCTCTAGACCTGTCCTATGCTGTAAGCAATCCTAGAAATTCTCCCCCTGCCCCCTTTTATTCTACATTTGTCATCCCATTTCCAAGCATTCATGTACAGAAATTTTAGTCCATGGCTGCTCTAGCAAGGGATCACATCCAAAGACCTTCTAGGTCTATATGAGCTTCTTGGAATGCAGAAATGCCCTAGATTATATTACAATACAACTGGAATACAGACACTCCCTTAATATACACCTTTAATCCCTGACAATGAAGATAAGATTAGTTGGTAGAAGGAAGCAGTCATATTTGTAAGTGACATCTAATTGAGGGACAAAGTAATGAATCAGAAAAAGGTTTGACAGAATGAGTCAGAGATAGGACACACTCAACTCACAGGAGCAGCACAGGAAAGGGAGGTTACTTAACACGCGCGCGCGCGCACACACACACACACACACACAGAGAGAGAGAGAGAGAGAGAGAGAGAGACAGAGACAGAGACAGAGAGAGAGACAGAGAGAGAGACAGAGAGAGCAGCAGTTTTATTCAGTTTTACACAGAGAAGTTGTAGGTGAAGACAGAATGAGACAGATTGAGAAGAAGCTAGAAAATAGAACAGACTGCAATAGTTGATTTGAGGCCAAGTGAAAGAATTCAGTCAGAAGTTGAGAGAAGCCAGTTTGAATCAGTCAGCTTGGAGAGAAATTTGGGCCAGAGCAACTGAGTTAAACCAGACAGCCAGAGTTCAAAAAGGGCTAGGAAGGGTGAGCTTATTCAGCAGTAAGTCTCTGAGACAATTACATCTGATAAGTAGAAGTTCCTGTTACACATTCATGTTTCAGGTGACACCTAGCATTAAATTTAAATCATGATGTAAAATGTGAAGGTCTACTTCTAAAAATGGCTCTTTGTGATTGTGTTTCTGTTTTCAGTTCTCTCTCTCTCTCCCTCTCTCTCCCTCTCTCTCTCCCTCTCTCTCTCTCTCTCTCTCTCTCTCTCTCTCTCTCTCTCTCTCTCTCTCTCTCTCTGTGTGTATGACTGTGTGTCTGTGTAAATGTGAGAGACATATACATGTCTGTGTATTTATATGTGCATAAGTGGGAGTTAGAGTATGGTGTGTGAGTGGTGTATATGCACATTGTGTGTTAGTGGGTACATATGCCTGTGTATGCACACATGTGAATGCTAGAGAAGAGAACTGGGTGCCCTCTCTATCACTTTCCAACCTCCTCTTTTGAAGTTAGGTCTTGTATTGATCCTGGAGATCGATCGGCTTATGAAGTGACCTACAAGCCCCTGGGACCCTTGTGTATCCACTTTTCATATCTCACAAGACTGGGTTATGGGCCCATGTGACCATTTTTACCCCATTGGTGTTAAGATCCTATCTCAGGTTTTTATGCCGGCCTAGCAGCTATTTTTTTTTTTTCAATTTAGCCTTCTCTCCAGCCCTCCAGCTGTGGCTTCTTTCATCAGTAAGTTCCATAACAGTCAAAGCCCCAGAGGATTAAAAAAAAAGGCACATCAGACAGTGTTCAAGCATGATGTTCTATTGCTGAAAATTGAAGCAGTATTAGAACATCTCCACTTTATAGAACTTCATGCTTTTAAAAAAATATGAAAGTAACAGAAAATAAATGCAATGATTCAAATAACTAGATAATACAATTTTGTTTCCTTCATCCCTAACTAGTTTTAGAGTCTCTAACCACATCATCAGAGTATATCTTTCTACATTTTCCTTATATTTCCATTGACTTTATTCTGAGGTAGATGTATTCTATATTTATTTCTTCACAACAGAAGGATATGTTTTAGCCTCTTTAGTTAATATGTAGATAACCAATATTTAGACGGGAAAACCCCGACAATAGCCAGGAGTAGGTAATTGCAAAGCCTTGGGTCAGAGATAATATATATTGTACAAAATTTGTTGAATATATATATATATATTTACATGTTTCAAGGTAATATAATATATATTTGTTGAATATATATATATATATATATATATATATATATATATATATATATATATATTTACATGTTTCAAGGTAATATAAGGACAATCACTTACAAAAGAGAAAGTCTTCCAGATTGCATTGCATCATTGAAACATTCCAACACATCCCACTTTCAACTTTTGAAAGACGTTTATTCATGAAAACAGAAACCTGGAAATTCCTGGTTTAGGTAACTGCTGATATATCAGTCAGACTTCAGTAATGATAAAATTTCACAGCTATATACTCTACTGCCTCTACAATTCAATTCCTTCATCTCTCTTGTTTCTTAATTAAAGTTGTCTTCAAAGGCAGTTAGATGCTTTCTTCCTTCTGGTAACTAATTAGGCTAGCCTCCTCCAAGCCTTCTTTCAAGAATGTTTGTCCAAAGAGACCTAAAGAGCTATCATTTAACCTCTTTCAGGTTGAGGTATCCATGGAAACCCTGAACTCCTAATGTCTGGTATTTATTTGCCAGGCTTCTGTACTCAGAGGGCAATTTATTGCTAGGCTGCTTTGAAACCAACTCTTGAACCTGTGCTTTAGATTCAGATTATTTTGTTAATAATAATCTCATACCTAATTGTATCTTAGCCGATCTCAATATTATCCTGAAATACTCATTTTAGAGGTAAACAAACAATCTTAGCTAAATAAGCTAGTAAGAGTAAGGGGCAGAAATCTTATATAAGGATTAGTTAGGGGACCAGAATAATTACGTTGTCTTTATGAGGTTTTATATGTTTGTACATCTATATATGTATGTATAATTACTGTGACATGGATATATTGTTACTATACACAATGCAACATTTATGCATATGTTTATATTGAAAGCAATTACGATCGCGATCCTTCATGTGTCTATTTCTGTACGTATATATTAAAGAATAGTCTTTCCCTTTAGGCTAAAGCTAGAAATCTCTGATGTTGACATGCTTTGTTCTCTAGCATCTCTGTTCTTCCAGACTTTGCTTTTGTCCTTCTGGTGTGTGAGGGCAGACCTTAGCAGAAAGTAGGCTGTCTTAAATATGGCAAGTCATCCATCAATTTCTCCCTGGGCTGTCTGAATTCCTTTTAATACCGCTTGTAATTTTCCAGGGGAGGTTTTCGAAAGCCACAAACAGAATTTTAATGCTGTAAAATACCTTCAGAGACAGTAAATATTTCCTTTCACATGAAAAGAAGCCGCATGTCAGCTTGTGTCTGGGAAGATAAAGACACGTTCCCAGTTAAAGTTTATTGTTTTTAATTCTCCATGAATCACATCCTTTGCATCACTATTCTGAAATGTGCCAAACAGTGTAGATGCTATTCTCTGTGCAGTCACAAGTTAGCCACCCTTCTCTGGACAGTCACAACTTGGGCAATGTTTTCTGTACAGCTTCAATGTGGGCACTATTCTCTGGACGGTCATAGCCTGGGTTCTCTTCCCTGGATACATGTCATAAATGGGTACTACTTTCTGTGCAGTCACAATTTAAGTGGAAGTATATATTTTTTGTTAGTAGATATTAGATTCTTGTAAGTCATTTTCTTTTTTGATACAAATTCCAAAATATTAATTGGCTTTGTAATTGCACAATATTCACCCAATTAATGTGCAAATGCTTTGATTATGCATCCCAATGCATCAGATGAAGAAACTAATGACAAAATTATTAGCTATTACAACCCCCATTGAGAAGCAAATTTAGGCTCCAGAAAGCTTATTCAAAAAAGCTGGACTTCATGGCCCTAAATATTAAGACAGTAATGACTATTCACAATAACTATATAAAATAGACTCTAAAATCTTCCCAATCAGCTAGCAAATAAAAACTATCCATTAAATAAGGCTGCATTGCAAATTGGTGTGATAAATGAACTTAAATTTTAATTTTTTATGATAATCTTCCATATTTTTCTTAGAGATTGCTTGTAATTAGTGAAATAAAGAATGTAGAAATACTTCCCAGAAATCCTTTGGACGCTTTGCAGATGAGAATGCAATGTCCTTGATTTATTTGTGAATTTAATTTAGTGAGTAAATGCTTATGAAACCTTTTATATGGTTGGCATCTGATCATGAAAAGGAGATGAAAAATGAGAGTTTACATCCTTGAGAAGTGCTACTTGGAAAGTAAAGGGGTCACCCGTCTCCAGGACCTGGGAGATGCATGGATAAGGGTAAAAATAATGCATCAGTTCAGAGAGAAAGGTTCCTTCAGGGAATGGGGTGTATTCACTGACAGGGACATTTATAATAGAAATTATGTGTTATGGAATGGAAACTAAGCATGATTTTAGTAACTATAGTGCTAAATACAGAAAGCTGGCAGCTATACAATGTATATGTATAACTTCACATGTACATTGGTTCTGCTCCTGGGGATGGAATGTGAAAGGGAGTCTGGTTCAATAGAAGACGGGCAAGGATGAAGAGGTTTTTGCCATCATCATCATCATCAATCATCATCATCATTTTATTTATTTACAATCCAGCTGTTACTCTCCTCCTGGTCCCCCCTTCCACAGGCCCTCATCCCATTCCTCATTTCCTTGTCTCTGAGTAGATGCTCCCCCATGCCCAGGCCTCTCCTCTCCCTGAGGCTGCCTCAAGTCCCTTGATGGTTAGGCACCTCTAGGGTTGGGCACCTCTTCTCCCACTGAGGTCAGACCAGTCCTCTGCTATCTTTGTGTTCAGGTCTCAGACCAGCTCATTTATGCTGCCTGGTTGGTGGCTCAGTGTCTGCGTGCTCCCAGGGCTGTGGGTTAATTGAGACTGCTGGTCTTCCTATGGGGTAGAGCTTTTAAAAAGGCTAAAGCATAGAAGAAATCACTAATAATTGGGGCAGAAGCAACTTCACACACACACTCTTACATTCTCACAAAATACTTGTGATTATATTACAATATGTTATTGCTTCACTTAGTAAAATATGTCCAACTTACTATTCAACATTTCTAAACACAGACATGATAGTGCATCCAGCTATATTCTAATAATAGAAATCTATCTGCACTGTCATAAAGATAAGAAGCAGAGCTCTCACTGAAGTCAGAATTCACAAGCATGTATGTCAGTATATGCACTTTGTAAACAAAGAAATATAAAGTTCTAAGTAGTTTTTGCATTGAGTGCATTATAAGCAAGCTTATCATATTTATTGTTTTCCTGTTACCATTTTCCTGTTACCATGAAAACACAGTCTTGGTGA
This sequence comes from Mus musculus, assembly GCF_000001635.26. Taxonomy (NCBI): domain Eukaryota; kingdom Metazoa; phylum Chordata; class Mammalia; order Rodentia; family Muridae; genus Mus; species Mus musculus. Next base: position 30,994,410 of record NC_000084.6, on the reverse strand, counting down.
AACTGAGTAACTTAATTGCCACTTAATTAGCAATTTGCAGAATATGCAATAGAGCCCAGGCCACTGGATTTCAGAGATCAGTCACTGAACAGGATGCCTTCCTGTCTGTATCTCAGCCAGTAGGGCCATTTGAATTAACACAGTCTGGGTTCTCAACTTCTTCTGTGAAGGATGGAATGCAGATAATGTCAGCAAGCTGACAAGTCCTTCCAGTGATAATGTCTGCTCTCAGGTACTTGGACATGACCAGAATCCAGAAGCAAAAGCAGGTGTCACAGATGTGAACAGTCTCAGATCGCTGCTTTGTAACAAGCTTGTCAAGAATGGCTGCTGTATGCTGGCATGCTGTGTACCCAGCTCCTGGGGCGGTCACTGGCCTCACCTGGGGAGTGATCAAGCTACTGCCCTGAGGAAGCAACAAATGGAAGACGTTTCTAAGGCCACACAAGGTCTCTTGCAGCAGTTAGAAACTGTCATGTGTGCAGCCACTTGAATCTGCATGAATATTCCAAGTCCAAGAGGATGGGACACTAAGGGACACAATTTTAAAAATACACCTTTGAATTTTATAGAAGAAACCCCAGTTTCAGATGTCTAACATCACCAGTTCTCTTGGAAAGCAGCATCCTCTACTCCCAGACATTCTTAGCACTCCCCCCTCCATTTTCCTCTTCATACAGATTCACTTGCAGCAGATACCATCCCTTCACCCCATTGTCACTGTGTTCAGAATAAAGAGGAAAATGAAATGGTAGGAAAAATACCTTTAGGTGTCAACTCAAATGTTAAAGAACTGAAAGGTTTAGGGGATTTGGGCACTCCCTGGTTCTTTTAGTTTATCTAAGTTATATAAGATGGATGGTTTTTTTTTTTTTTTTTGAGCATGATCTATGAGGGAAATCTCAGAAATTCAAATTATGTTGTCATTAAGTATAAAGAATCTTCACAAAATCTTGGTTTTACAGAGGGATGGTTAATCAAGGGCTTGCTTGTAGAAACTGGATAGTGGATAGGTGGAGAGCAAGATGAATGGATGTCTTAGGGATTTGAGAGTGATCCTCTTTAGGATCATTTAGGACCTTGCATTTGCAATCTTTCATCCTTTTGTATTTAGGTTCTAATAGTCCTTTATGGAACCAGGACTTACACACGAAAAGGGAGTGGTGGTTATAAACGCTTGGCTCATGTGATTATGAAGGCTGAGAAGTCCATGTCAGGTATATTTTTAAAAACTGGACGTCCTAGAAAGTCAGAATATAATTCCTGTCCAAAGAAAAGGATTTTAAACCAAGGGAGTTGATGGTGGCTTGAGTTCAAATCCTGCACAGGAAGGATGTTAATGTCTGAAGAACGAGAAGCTGGATGCTCTCACGCATGCTCTGGAAACAAACCCATCTTCCTCTTCACTCACTTTAGGCTTCTAATGGATAGAATGATTTGTCAAGCACATCACTGAGCACGATCTTCCTTAATCTACAGATTTGAATGCTAATCCCCTCTGGAGGAAAAAACGTACACAAATATCATCCAAGAATACTATTTTACCAGCTATCTCAGCATTCCATGGCCCAGTGATGTTGATACATCATTACAACAGAATTGAAGGACCATTAGCCCAACTGATGCTTTTTGTTCTTTTAAAAGGTCTAGATTATTCCAGCGCTTACTTATCAAGAGGTTTGTAGGCCCTGAGAATGTTACAGGCCATGGCATTACATAATCTTCTGAAAGAAATGTTATTATTTAGTATTGTTTCACTTATTTTAAAAAAGAGGAAATTCAAGTTTTAGAAGCAAAGTTTCTTACCCAAATATGGGTTTGTCTATAGTCTTAGCTTTAAAGATAAGGACTTCATTTTATGCAATTATTAAATGTTCTCCATGATGTTTCTGACAATGGGGGATCACAGAATTAACTAATTGGAGCTCAGATATTTGCATTAACTTTATAAACTCTCTTGACAGAAGAAAGACTGATTTGATTAGAAGATGAGGAAGTATTTCAAAGATTCCCATTTGATTCACTGGCTGCACTGAAGGCCTTGTGGGAACTTCCAAAGGGATTCTTCACAGGCATAAGACAAGATGCATAACACCACAGATGAATTTTCAGATACCAGTCTGTGATCTTAGAGCCATTAGCTTTGGACACTTTCTTCACTAAGGTGAAATAAGAGGGTGAGGATCTATTAAAAATGAGATGAGGTCAGAGATCTGAGAAGTATAGATTCTGAAAAACTAAATGAGATGCAGTAAAGGATTCTGGGTACTTACAAGTAAAATGATTGACAAGAGCATCAATAGCTCTGCTAAACTTGTGCCTTACATGTACAATGATGTCAGCAGGCACAGGCATACAGCACATTTGAATTACACACAAGTCTCTGTGTGTAAGGTCAGAGAATGATCATTTCTATCTTACATATATTCTAAGATTGAAAAGCATCAAACTTCCTTGTTTCAACTTCATATTCCTTTTCACAGCATGCCTTTGACCCCTAATATGACCTCTAATGCTACATAGGCCTATAGTGAGTATGAACAATCCTGGACAGAACTGTGAATCTGAGAGCTTTCCGAGGAACCTCTCAGGGTCATCTCACACTTCCAGCTCTGGACTCTACTTGAGCAAGCATGGCAACCCTGTCACTGTCATGCTGTCTGGGCATTTTTTTTTTTTTTTTTTGGAGAGTGTATGTTCCATCACAAAGCATATACGACCATATATTTTTGATGCTTGAAATTGATTGCATGCACATTTTATTGGAAATAACTTAAAGTCTTCATTAGTTCCTATACAATTGAAACTTCTGAATTTTTCTAATTCACAGTACCGTCTAGATTTTCTAAACTGTGTTTTAAAGGAGGTTGGTTCTTGCTTGGCCATCTTCCTGTATACTTACTCATTTATTCATGGGAGAGATAGTAAAGATATTTGTTTCACCAACAGTATGAACTAACCAGTACCCCTAGAGCTCATGTCTCTAGCTGCATATGTATCAGAAGATGGCCTAGTTGGCCATCACTGGGAAGAGAGGCCCCTTCATATTGCAAACTTTATATGCCCCAGTACAGGGGAATGCCAGGGCCAAGAAGTAGGAGTGGGTGGGTAGGGGAGCAGGGCAAGGGGAGGGTATAGGGAACTTTTGGGATAGCATTTGAAATGTAAATAAGGAAAGTCTCTAATAAAAAAGATATTTGTTTTACATAGTTCTATATGCAAAGGATTGAGGTTTTATAGAAAACACAATATTCCTTTTTCTCTTGTCTTATACTCTGCAGGGATAAGACATTATAAAGTCATACAATTATTGCTTAATTATAATAGTTGTATGTATTATGAGTTATAATTTCCTTCTTTATATTTTGCATAGTACAAATTCTGTTAATGTGATAAACAAACCATTAAAATATTTTTATACTGAAAGAATAAATTTTTGTAACTCTTGGAAAACTTACCTATGGATAATAATTTACTGAAGGTTTCAACAAATCATTGATTTAGTATGTATCGAGTGTATATATTTATTAGTATAACCATATAAAGAAATATCATAGCACATATGAGCATATATGCATATCGCTCCATATATATTACTATATACAGAGTACATAGGTGAATAAGTGTATAGATTTATAATTTTCACAATATCTTATTTAAAAATCTTTATAGGAAATTTTCAAAGAAAAGCTAGACATCATCACTGTTAGCAAAATATTTAGCATTAACCTTTGCTTCTCTCACTTAGTAGCAACTATTGGCTGCCATGGCAACCTTTCCCCCAGCATTGCACAGTTCTTTTAGATGAAAAGCACAAGGCCTTGGAGACTTTAAATGTCTCCTTACAAAGCAGTCCCAAACCCTTACCCTGGAGCCATTACCATCCTGGGCCTCAAAAGCCCTGGCTACCACATTTCATTTATTATGTCCTGCTTCAATCAATACTACTCTGGAGCACCAGGAGGGAGAAAGCCCACTGCATTTTGTTGCTCAGCGTATGCTCACAAAATGTAACAAGACTCCTTTCCTAATTTCTCAGTTGGGTTCCAGAAGAGTTCAGATGATACTAAGTAGTTTAGGCACTTACACTCACTTCTGTGTTCTTCTTTACTCCAGTCTCGGTGAACAACAAAAGTCACATTTACACTTCTGCTTTCCTCGTTCTCAGTCCCTGACTCCCTCTTTTTATCCACCTAGAAAATTACTGATTTCAATTTATGTTTCATATGGACGTTCTAAATTTGTTTTTAGAGAGAGAGAGAGTTGAGAATCACTAAAATGAGGTTAGAAGACACATTCACAAGTGACATCATGGGGAGAGTTTCTTTTTCATTTTTCAAGTGGCCCATAGCCAAAAAATAAGGTTCTGTAAAAGTTGCAATCCTGGCTGTCTGTCATCACACATCTTAGGACTAGTGACATCATTCTATAATTATGGCCTGCTTATAAGTGCCATTCCAAGGCTGGAATGAGGTACAGCAGAGGCTAAGATAACAATAAGAGTACCCTGAAGAGATAACTTGGCGTCTCTGTTTTTCTGAGAGACAGAAAATAGGCATATTAATACATTTGTAAAGTTATCTCTGAAAGCAACCAATGCCCTAGAGGAAATAAGGCAGAGAAATGGGGTAACATCTCACAAATGTTCATGAAGTCTCCTGAAAATGAGATGTTCACTTAGTTGACATGAGGAAATCAGACAGCAAGGAAGGTCAGAGGAGCACGTGACAAACAGAACATAATACTTGAGACAAGGCAGGAGAGTCATTCTAGTCCTGGAGTCCATGTTGGGTGAAGGAGGGAATAGCAGTGGGCCTAAAAGGCTTGATGTGTTGAGAAATCACGTTTTGTAGGTTTGCAGGTTGTCATGAGAAGGAGAAAAAACTTTCCACAGGGCAAATTTGCAATCCAAAGGTGAAACTTTTGTATGGCTTTCAAAAACATTAGAACAATTACAGTACCATTTATGTGTGTGCACACTCTGCCTGTAAATTACCTCAAATACTTTCCTGGATGCATCTATGAGTTGGTTTTTGTAAATACATAAAGAGAAGCACAAGAAGCCTAAACAACTCTCCAGGAGTTCACAACTTTAGGGCTCCTGGTTCTGGTTGCTGAGCTCTGGGAACCTTACCTCTTATAACTCCCCCTGTGAAAGGACTTTGTCCATATGCTAATGTCCATGCTGCAATAAAATGTCTTTTGGAAGCAGATGCTTGAGTTTGGCACCTTAGACCACTCGGCCATCCTGGTGCATACTCAAGAAAGCTCTTGACATGCTACTGTAGAACAAGGACCTGCAAAATCCTAGAACACAACAATGAGATCTGGGCCAGGGGTCACAGAACCTCTGTCTTCTGCTGCAGCTGAGCATGGAGACCAGAGAGTACAAGATGACCATAAGCTTTAAGACCCAAGAGAGACCTCTGGTTACCATTCCACTGTCTTCCTTCTTTATCTCCAATAAGTTGCTTGCAATAGGAAAATGTCATTTGGAAATCATACCTTGGCTTTTGGGACTGCAATTTGATGGACTCACTAGAGTTGGCCATCAGTCACTAGCAACAGCTTACGAGGCTCATATTGCTGTCACCAGGATTCAATATTTAGTGAGCTTTGGCATGCTTGTGGCTCAGCATGGTTAAAGATAAGATTTAGACCAAAATATGACTTCTGTTTCCTTATCTTGTAGGCTGGTTGATCACATAAAGCTCCCTCTGAATTTACTTGTTCTATGACAACAGACACAAGAAACCACATATCCAAAAGATCTAGGAAAAAAAGCATGCCCTTTCTGAGATGGGTTTTCCTCATAACTATTTCCTAAAAACTTGAGTATAGAAACTATCCACAAAACAATATATTTAATTAATTCTTAAGAAAAATCTTGAGATTGGAGATAAAAGGTATAGGGTTTATTTAAAACTTCCCCATTTTCCAAAAGGAACAAGAGAATTCTAAGATTTTAGTTTTTGTGTGAGTCTTGGAACCAAATCTTCCTTCAAGAAGACTTAAGGAGCTTCTGAGGTGGCGCCATCTTCAGCTCCAGACAACCGGCCACCTTCCTGGTGAGAGCACAGGGGTCCGCCCGGTTCAAGAGTTTTCTGCCTCAGCCTCTGCGGGAGCCACCTTGGCTCCGGGACTCTGCGGAGGGCAGGCTGCACGGGTGAGGGTGGGGAATACAGAGGCCAGCAGTTTCTGAAACAGGCAAGAGCCACAGAGCTTCTGAGGCGGCGCCATCTTCGGCTCCAGACAACCGGACACCTCCCTGGCCAAAGCAACACAGCTTCTGGGAAAGATCCTGTTTTGGGCCTTCATCTTCAGCCAGGAGGAGGTCCAAACACCAGATAACTGTGCACCTTCCCTGAAAGAGGAGAGCTTGCCTGCAGAGACTGCTCTGACCACTGAAACTCAGAGGAGAGAGCTAGTCTCCCACGTCTGCTGATAGAGGGTAACAAAATCACCAGAGGAACAATCTCTAAACAAAGACAACTATAACAACTAACTCCAGAGATTGCCAGATGGTGAAAGGTAAACGTAAGAATCCTACTAACAGAAACCAGGACCACTCACCATCATCAGAACCCAGCACTCCCACTTCGCCCAGTCCAGGGCATCCTAACACACCTGAAAAGGTAGACCTGGATTTAAAAGCATATCGCATGATGATGGTAGAGGACATAAAGAAGGAATTTAATAACTCACTTAAAGAAATACAGGAGAACACTGCTAAAGAGTTACAAGTCCTTAAAGAAAAACAGGAAAACACAACCAAACAGGTAGAAGTCCTAATAGAAAAACAGGAAAACACATCCAAACAGGTGATGGAAATGAACAAAACCATACTAGACCTAAAAAGGGAAGTAGACACAATAAAGAAAACCCAAAGTGAGGCAACGCTGGAGATAGAAACCCTAGGAAAGAAATCTGGAACCATAGATGCCAGCATCAGCAACAGAATACAAGAGATGGAAGAGAGAATCTCAGGTGCAGAAGATTCCATAGAGAACACCTGCACAACAATCAAAGAAAATGGAAAATGCAAAAAGATCCTAACTCAAAACATCCAGGAAATCCAGGACACAATGAGAAGACCAAACCTACGGATAATAGGAGTGGATGAGAATGAAGATTTTCAACTCAAAGGACCAGCAAACATCTTCAACAAAATTATGGAAGAAAACTTCCCAAATCTGAAGAAAGAGATGCCCATGAACATACAAGAAGCCTACAGAACTCCAAATAGACTGGACCAGAAAAGAAATTCCTCCCGACACATAATAATCAGAACATCAAATGCACTAAATAAAGATAGAATACTAAAAGCAGTAAGGGAAAAAGGTCAAGTAACATATAAAGGCAAGCCTATCAGAATTACACCAGATTTTTCACCAAAGACTATGAAAGCCACCAGAGCCTGGACAGATGTTATACAGACACTAAGAGAACACAAATTCCAGCCCAGGCTACTATACCCAGCCAAACTCTCAATTACCATAGATGGAGAAACCAAAGTATTCCAGGACAAAACTAAATTCACCCATTATCTCTCCACGAATCCAGCCCTTCAAAGAATAATAACAGAAAAAAAACCAATACAAGGACAGGAACCACGCCCTAGAAAAAACAAGAAGATAATCCCTTAACAAAACTAAAAGAAGACAGCCACAAGAACAGAATGCCAACTTTAACAACAAAAATAACAGGAAGCAACAATTACTTTTCCTTAGTATCTCTTAATATCAATGGACTCAACTCCCCAATAAAAAGACATAGACTAACAAACTGGCTACACAAACAAGACCCAACATTTTGCTGCTTACAGGAAACTCATCTCAGAGAAAAAGATAGACACTACCTCAGAATGAAAGGCTGGAAAACAATTTTCCAAGCAAATGGTCTGAAGAAACAAGCTGGAGTTCTAATATCTAACAAAATCGACTTCCAACCCAAAATAATCAAAAAAGACAAGGAGGGGCACTTCATACTCATCAAAGGTAAAATCCTCCAAGAGGAACTCTCAATTCTGAATATCTATGCTCCAAATACAAGGGCAGCCACATTCATTAAAGAAACTTTAGTAAAGCTCAAAGCACACATTGCACCTCACACAATAGTAGTGGGAGACTTCAACACACCACTTTCACCAATGGACAGATCTTGGAAACAGAAACTAAACAGGGACACAGTGAAACTAACAGAAGTGATGAAACAAATGGACTTAACAGATATCTACAGAACATTTTATCTTAAAACAAAAGGATATACCTTCTTCTCAGCACCTCATGGTACCTTTTCTAAAATTGACCACATAATTGGTCATAAAACAAGCCTCAACATATACAAAAATATTGAAATTGTATCCTATCAGATCACCATGGACTAAGGCTGATCTTCAATAACAAAATAAATAATAGAAAGCCAACATTCACGTGGAAACTGAACAACACTCTTCTCAATGATATCTTGGTCAAGGAAGGAATAAAGAAAGAAATTAAGGACTTTTTGGAGTTTAATGAAAATGAAGCCACAACATTCCCAAACTTATGGGACACAATGAAAGCATTCCTAAGAGGAAAACTCATAGCTCTGAGTGCCTCCAAAAAGAAACTAGAGACAGCACACATTAGCAGCTTGACAACACACCTAAAAGCTCTAGAACAAAAGGAAGCAAATTCACCCAAGAGGAGTAGAAGGCAGGAAATAATCAAACTTAGGGGTGAAATCAACCAAGTGGAAACCAGAAGAACTATTTAAAGAATCAACCAATGAAGGAGCTGGTTCTTTGAGAAAATCAACAAGATATCTGTGACAACTGATATTTTACAAAGAACAAATTAAATAAATCTTTGTTTCCACATCAAAAAAAAAAAAAAAAGAAGACTTAAGGACAAACATATAATATGAGACCATTTGGTTCACCCAGATATCAATTTGCAAGGAAGAATAAAAAACAAGATGGTTTGAATGGAGCAGAAAGTATCCAAAGATATCAGATAAAATTAAATAAATAAGTCAGGTAAAATTTATCCAAGCCATTTTCTTTGGAACTGGTCATGAAACTTACAAGGCTATTTAAAAATTTAAACTGTACACAATGGCCTAGAGAGACAGTACAGCACTTAAAGAGCACTTGGGGATCTTTCAGAGGACCCAGGTTGGGGTTCTAGGACACACATGGTGCCACACAATGAGCTTTAACTCTAGTTCCAGGAGATGTGATGTGCTCTTCTGGTCTCCACAGGCACCAGTCACACTCATGACCATAGGCAGGCTGTCTTAGTTAGGGTTTCCATTGCTGTGAAGAGAAACCATGACCAAGACAACTCTTATAAAGGAAAATATTTAATTGGAACTGGCTCACAGTTTTAGAGGTTCAGTCCATTATCATCATAGTGGGAAGCATGGCAAAGTCCAGGAAGACATGGTGGGTGCTAGAGAAGCCAAGAGTTCTACATCTTGATACAAAGGCATACAGGAAGAAACTGGCAGCCACAGGCACCTAGGACTGCAATGGGTAGAGCCTGAATATAGGAGGAAGCCTGCAAAGCTCTCCCCATAGTGACACACTCCCTCTAACAAGGCTTCACCTCCTATCAGTGCCACTCCCTATGGGCCAAGCATATTTAAATAACCATACAAGCAAAACAGAAATATATATATAAAGTGAAATGAAGTTTTGTAAACTTGAATGTTACTAATGAAAATAGAACAATATAAGCTCTCAGCTGGTTTATTCATTTGTATATATGTGTGTGTGTGTGTGTGTGTGTGTGTGTATGGAAAAGTATGATGTGTGGTATAAAGGGATATTTAGTAGCTCCATGAATTTAAGTGGAAAGAAACAGTCTAACCATTAATATATATATAAAATTATATATAAATAAACATATGCTATACATTAATATATAAATTCCAGACGTTGCCTCATACACTAAGCATTGAATCTGTAACCCTGTGAGAAGGCCTTCACTAAGAAGATACTTTGCCAGCAGCAGTTCTGCTGGAAGAAAAAGAGCCATCCTTCTGATTGGCTCTCCTTACTGAACATTAGCACTCACAGTAGTTGCGATTCTTATCCTTTTGTGCTATTAAGAGTTATAAAGCTTATTGGGCGCTACCATTACCATAATAACCTTCACTATCATTCAATTTATTACAATCTATTTCCCATTCACTAAGCTAATGTGAAAACTAAAACAGATGTAAAGAGTGAGGAAGCTCCTAGAGTCAGCGGATCTCTGCTACTGCGTGCACCAGCAGCTGGCCCATCTGGTACCAGCTCTGCTCCCTGGCGGCAGTGCTCTGTCTGCCTTCCAGATGTTTGCCAATCCCTCCTCTAGCTGGTGGAGAACCATCCTTTAGGTTTTTGAAATTCTCTATTACCTGTATGAAACAATTCTTGCTCTTATTTCCCCAGCCATTGTCCCGAGGCGTTCAGGTGAGCATTAAGTCTCACGAACTATTTTGTGCCTTGGGTTGCTCCTTGGCACACGAGTTCACCAAGTCTTACTCCCAGCATTCAGCGCACGGTCCTTCTCCTTGCCAGTGCTACTTTTCCTCAAGATTTAATTGTAACACAAAGTATTCTTTCTTCTAGCAGACTATATATCACGAGAGTATGAATCTTTTTTCTTTGAATCGGAGTAGAAAAGCTGCTACTTCTTGTTCAGTCTCAGGTTCTGACCAAGGCTGACCACAATTAGCAAATAAAGAGCAGGTTCCCTAAGTTTTAATAACACTTTGGTCATAATTACCGCCTCGACACTGGCCATATTTCCTAAGTATACAACCCCAGTATTTAGTGGAATTTTTTTCAACCGGTATGTTTGGGAGTAAGTTCCCCAATACATTCATAATTCGTAGATATAAAGTCAAAGGTAGGAATGATAAATATATGGTTTCATAATATTGATAGAGCGTGACTGAAATTTATTTCTTAAGTGCGTCTTAACATCTTCACTTAATTTCCTTTTTGTAAATGTAGGCTCTTTGGGTCACCGATCTAATTAGAATTTTAAAAAGATGTGTAAGAGAAGATAAATATGTTAGTGTTTAATTTCCATTTAGGTTTTATTATAAAAATGTGGAAATTACTTTGAAACTCAATTAGATCACTCAGAATTCATGTTCTAGTAACTACTTAAAAGGTGAACGCTTGTTGGTAAGTAGAAGGCACAGCGTTCTTGTGTCTCTTGCTGAGGGGTTAAAAACATAAAGATCTGAGCTTTCTTTAGTCTATACAGGCGAGCACTCTGACGGGGCTGGTTTGCTGTGTCTGACTGTAGCAAGAACCTGCATGTGGAATGTGTTCTCTTATTTTATTTGAGATAAACTTGATTTTTGCAATTGACTTTAAAATTTTTATATACTTTATTATCTAAAACTGTAACTAAGCAAAGTGTACTCGATACTGAAAGCTTAAAATCTAACCTGAAGCTTCATGGCTTCCGTTCGGAACACCAGTTTTAACTAAACAGAAGTTCATTTGGTTGTATAGACTTTGGACCTGTCTAATTTTTTTTTTCTGCCGTGAAGTTTTTATTTACATTTTTCTTTAAATAAATTATGATGTTTGTAATGGTTTCCTTGTGATGCTTATATTTTTATAATACAAAACATCTCATCAATCTGTTCATATAGAGAACGCACCACATATGAATGCATACGGAAAATGTTGGTAACTCGCAAACACATACACATAATTTTAAGGGAATAAAAAGTATCAATTTAACTCAAGACTCCTTTATTCCACTTTGACTGCCCCTTCCAAAATTCTACTTATTTGGTAGTAGACATAACTCCCATACATCTTGGTGAAAATATTCTCAAAGAATTAATAAAAATCCACACTGATAATTCTGTGTCCGGGCACCAGTGACCACACCTACATTTCATCACTCATTTGGAACACCATGCCAAGAACACATCGCAACCCTACTTACATGCTGATGTTTTGCTAGGTTCTCTGCCACTGATTAGTATCAGACTATATGTCTAATGTGTGCCCTATGGAGATAATTTGTTGGGTAGATGCTTCAATTGATGTGTTTACCTGTTTCTACATTCCTAAAACACGAGTACAGTGATACAAACATCATATTAACATAGATTTACATAATCCTACAAATTTTCATATGTTATATTTCATTTCATATTTCAGTCCCAAATATTTTATAATTTTCATGCAATTTCATTTTTACATACATGGGAATATATTTTTCACAAACGCTTCGAGATTTCCTAGCTATTCTTTCTATTGATTTCTAGCCCAGTTCTGTTTCTTTTTTTTTTTTTTTTTTTTTTTTTTGGAATAGGATGTGATGTTTATTCATTGCAGTATTTCCAGACATGGTTTAGCATGGTATCTGATGCTTACTTGAAAATAACACAAGTATCTGTGGCATCGGGTGTAGCATCAAATTGCATGAAAGTTGTATCAACTATTTTCATTGCTTTGTTCAAATCTATATTCTTACTGAATTTTGATGCCTTGTTCATTTAACTGCCAAGAGATATATGCTAGGAATCTCAAGTAAAATTGTGGATTTTAGTAATATCAGCTCTTTCTTCTTATAAACTGAAGTCATTCTTTTTTAATTAAAAGAAGTTTATTCACACACATATAATATTTCTGGTAGGTTTATTTTTATCTTTATAAAGTGTTTTCCTTATATTATAGTAATAGTCTTTTATATAGTGTACACTTTATCTAGTGTTTATGTAATTATATCAGCTTTTGTGTATAAAGTCAAATCTCATTCTTTACAATGTATTGCACATACAAGATATTAAAGAAAACAATATATATTCACAAAATATATTTGACAATGAAAATGTAAAATTTAATGTGATGCTCCATGCCTTTCATTCCAATTGCCTATTATAATTATATAGAAAATGCTCATTGATTTGTATAGACTCTGAGTCTAGTTAATCTTGGTGGGTGATATTTTATTAATTGCCAAGTTTTGAAAATAATAAAGTTAGTTAAAAAGAAAGGAAGGTAGGAAAAAAGGAAGAAAGAAAAGAAGGAAGGAGGGAAGGAGGGAGGGAGGGAGGAAGGAAAGAAGGAAAAAAGGAAAGAAGGAAAGAAGAAAACAGAATGGAGGAAATACCTTGGGCACTGTACCCAGGCTGGAGTATATACCTGCAGAAGAGAGTTGGGAGTGGAAAGAGGTGCTCTCCTGTGTATTAGGGGTAGGGAGAGGTGCTCTCCAAAAGGCAGCTTAAAGAGTTTTGGAATCAGGTCAGTTCTTAGTGTCCAAGGTTTTGATAAAGAACATATGAAGTTAATGCTTGCCTACTAATCTTTTTAAATCTTCTTTCATATTTAAAATAACTTTAAAGTTTTGAAATGTAATTGCATCATTTTCCCCTTTCACTTCCTCCCTCTAAACTTTTCTTTGCTCTCTTTTCAAATTCCTGTGTTGAGGTCTTCTGGGCTTCCCTTGTTAATTTCAGTATGGCTGTCTAAACACCATCTACAGATTATCATAGATTTTTGATATCAAGTTCCGATTTGTAAAGATGATGAACAGAGGAAAAAAACTGAACCTCTTAATCACACAACAAATAGCATCATAGAATCAATTAAATTCAGCTGAGGTTGCTGAAGGCCAGAGCAATGTGAAGCAGCATGTGGATGGAATCCTAAGTGCTATCTGTCCTAGAGAGGCAATGTGCCAACTTAATCCCTGGGAATCTGTGAGCAGCCCAATGCCTTCCCTTCTGGACTCTCTTCCCTTCAGAATCCGCTCAGTCATATAAATCAAAGTAGCATCCATCTTTGCTACTTGTTGGATCGATATTAGCTAGCAAGGGACATAACCAAACCCCAACACCAAAGAGGACAGGCAGTAGAAACTCACTATCTGGCCGCAGTCTAACTCCTCTCTGACATGTCAACTTGTCTTCAAATATAGTCCCAGCATTCCCTTACTCTAGCAGTAAAGATATGTTCTCATGATGTTGATGAATTCTCCCAGAGTGGCTCATCCTCAATGTTCATAACAAATTCTGGATCTGCCTTCATCCTCACACTCATCAGCTCAGGAAATAGCCTGCAGCACCCAGATAACACAAAAAAATCACTGAATTTTTCATATTTAAAAGAATAAATGCTAGACCACAGAAATAAAATGGGTAAATGGGGCCCATGGAGGAACACAAGGACTTTGTCATGCACAAACTGGGCTCTGAATAGGAAGGTACTTCTTTCAATATTTATTCATTAAAGAAAAAGGTTTTTTTGTTTGTTTGGTTGGTTGGTTGGTTGGTTTTTTTTAGAAATTTATACAGACGTTTTGAACTTTCAGGGCTATTCTTGAGTATTAATGACCAGAAGAATTCTTGGGATTTAATGGTTCAGGTTGCAAAATGGTAGGAAGAAAAAATGCTCAAAGTTAAAAGGTTAGTGACCCAAAGCCTTCAATCCTCTTTTGGGAAAGATCTTTCCAAGTCTTTGGAAGATGATAATAATATTACAGGGAACAGAGATAGCTCCAGAAGAGACATTCCCCTGGGTTTCTTATAACAGTGTAGCACTTGTGAATGAGTAAATTTTCTATCATCTATTATTCCAGCCTTTTATGTTCAGCGTTTTAACAAAAAGATGCAATTCAATGCTTGGATCTAGAATAAATCAGCCCTGTGTCTCATATCTAGACTCTGATGAATATTAGATTCTTACATTTCCTAATAGCTATGGAACGTCTATTTGTGACAGTGCCCTAAGTGGAATTAGAGGATAATGCAATATTAATTGCTCCTAAACAGGTTAGAGTGTAAAAATCATCTTCTACACTAAATCTTTCTATGAAGGCAAGAAGCATCGAATTACCGCAGAGATTACTTACTCCAAGGGAAAAGGTGTCTTTTTGCTTAATTTTAGTGTAATAGAATCATACCACATTATCAAGAAGCAGTTTTGAGCACATAGTGAGAAGGTTGAGAGTAGAAGGCTTATGAATTGTAGGATTGTATTTTTCAAAACCTACTTCAACATGTGTATTTAAATGTTTTAACCTCTCATCTAGCCCACCACCCACCAGAGGTAGTGGAAAGGAAAGGTTAGCAGGGCAAAGAATGATGTCTATCTGTTTAGAAATAGTTCTTTGGGGTGAATTCTGTCTGTGTTGTCAGCATATCAGCAGTTCAGTGCACACAAATCAGCAGCAGTAGCTCGATTCTCTTGCAAATACCACTCACAAATCAGCAGTGGCAGCTTGATTCAGAAGAACCCATGAGGCTTTTCCCGTTGACCTGATCCTGTAGAAGCAGCAAGAAGCTGCCAGAACACCACTTGAAGTTCTTGGGTTCATTTCTCTTTACAAAGTCATAACAAATGACAATCAACAAAGAGTGGCAAGATGAACCAAGACTGCACAATATCTGTCTGTTCACTGTCTTATGAGTTATATTTATACCCATTCCAAACATCAAGTATACTCTTAAGCATCCGCTTTAGGATGCCCTTTTCCTAGGCAGCTTCCAGAAATGCCCCATGTGTCAGTTCTCAGCAAAACATCCTCCCATGTGTCTAATTTAGCATAAACATCCTCTGATAAGACAGTGTCCAGAAAAATGTAACATAACACAACTGAGGCTCCCAAGAAACCAGAAATTTTCATTTCAATGTGTCCTGCTGCTTTAGGAAGGATGTCAGGATCTGTTGTGGATAGCCCTGGTCTTGTATTTTGATGCTAATTCTATTCTCCAGGAAGGGCCTACAGATGAGGAGTGAGTCTTAAATAGGTGCCTTGTGAAACTTCTCCCCACCTGAACTTTTCAAATAAAAACTAAAGCCAATGATTGGGCAGTAGGAGGGAAGGTGGAGCGAAAAAGTTTGGAGGAGCTGTGAGTCCCACCATGTGTTTTCTTTGGTTGATAGTTTAATCCCAGGGAGCTATGGGTGTACTGGTTAGTTCATATTGTTGTTCCTCCTAGGGGCCTGCAAACCCCTTTAGCTCCTTGGGTACTTTCTCTAGCTCCTTCATTAGGGACCCTGTGCTCTGTCTAATGGATGACTGTGAGCATCCACTTCTGTATTAGTCAGGCACTGGCAGAGCCCCTCAGGAGACAGCTATATCAGGCTCCTGTCAGCAAGCTCTTGTTGGCATCTGCAATAGAGTCTGGGTTTGGTGGTTGTATATGAGCAGGGGAGGGGGGAGGGGATAGGGGGTTTTCAGAGGGAAAACCAGGAAAGGGGATAACATTTGAATTGTAGAAAAAGAAAATATCTAATAAAGCAAAACTAAGCATTTTTAAAATGCTGTAAAAAGTTTGGGGGAGAAGGGGAGGTGGAGAGATGGGGGAGATGGAGGGGGAAGACAGAGGAAGAAGATAGAGGAAGACAAAGTAGAAGGAAAATGGAGCTGGAGCACGTGGCTTGGAGAAGTTGCAAGTCATATGGGATCTAATAGATGGGAACAAAGTAGTCTAGAGGCAGATCCATCCAATCTAGGCCTGTAGCTTAGACACCAATTAACTGAGTTGTAAATTCATTGACTGGGCTTTTTGGGTTAAAGTTTTACTGCAACAAAAATCATTTCTGTAGAAACTGGAGCAAAACAAAGACTTAAAGAAAGACAAAGTGCAGAAGGCCTTGAAAGGAAAGAAAAGGGAAGTCAATGAAAGATGGGGCTATTTCATGAAGAACAAAAATGCTGGATTTGTGATGAACCAGTACATGGATATCTTGGTGTGGTGAAAATTAGACTGGAAACTCAGCTCATATCCAAGGCAATAGGCATAATTAAGGAAAAACTGATTTCCTTAAACATAGCTTGTCATTCCTTCTTATTGCAGTATTTCCTTTGTCAGGGGTGCTAGGCTTTGTTACCAAGATACACAATCAAAGTGGAGAGTATTTCCCTTTTCTTCTTTGCAGCAGTTACCATTTTGACTTTAGTCCTAAGACAAATTTCAGGCTTTAAACAAATAATTCTTTCCTTTCCCAGATCTCATACTTTTACAAACAGTTATAAAGCCAAGTCTCAGGATCCAGTGTTCTATTTCTGCTATATAATCTTTGGTTCTAGACACATGCATGAGTGTACACACACACACATACACGCACACACACACACACTTACATACTTACTCACATGAACATGTGCACACTAATACATTTGATGACAGAGTTTTCATAATTACTTCCATCTGCAAATATTGTTTCTTCAGACTTGTTTTAGAAAATTAGTGTGAGAGGCCCCTTGGTCTTGCAAACTTTACATGCCTCAGTACAGGGGAACAACCAGGGCCAAGAAGTGGGAGTGGGTGGGTAGGGGAGTGGGGGGTAGGGTATGCGGAAACTTTTGGGATAGCATTTGAAATGTAAATGAAGAAAATACCTAATTGAAAAAAAGATAAAAAATTAGTGTAACATATTAAAATCAACTTTTAGGAAACTTAGTGGTTATTTATTTTGGAAGTGAGCTATTATATTATTATATAATATTATATTATTACATAATATATAAACTTGGATTAATAAGGTAATTTCTCAACTTATAAACAAAATAAAACAAACAAAAAAGAGATTAGGCAATCTGTCTTTTATTGGAGTCTTACCATATTGATTATGAAAGTCTATTATTTTAATTTCTATGAATTTATTATAAGGAGTTTTTCAATGTTTCCCTATCCATCTTTTCATGCCTCAATGTGAGCTGATTATACATCAGATTTGTTGTCTTTTATTCTCTCCAAGATTTTTCTTTTGGGTGTGGGGGGGGGGGGCATTGGGATTGGTATTCTCTATCAGAGTGTCAAAGCATGAAGAAGAGAGTGTAACCAGAATTTTATATAGCACTTTTTGTTTGCTTTGTTGATGTTATACCATGTCCAACATAGGTTGTCTTGGTGGAATTCACAGAAATAGAAATCTCAAGTGTGTCATGCCACTCAGAACCACAGATTGTAATCTGAAAGATTTATGGGAGACATAAATGTTGAGCAGGAATTCAAGAACCATCTATAGTACAATAATCTAGTGTTTAAATATGTCTACATAATTTATGTTTACATGTCTGTTAATAACTTTAAAGCCTTGAGTAGTTTTCTGGATCACTCTTTTGTCTCCAGGAACTATGATCAATATTCAAAGGATGATAAAAAATGCAAAGTGGCAAACTTCAGTCAGCTTATAGTTTCTAGAACATCTAGCACAATGATACAAAGCATAGCATGTTAAACGCACAGATGATATGTAAAGCTTAAGCTGGAGAAAGACTCATTTACCACAGTGACAGGGTTTTGCTTTCAGATTCCTTTATCAGAATGTGGTTTGGGAAATGTTCATTACGCATTGTTAGAAGGGAACTGTGAATTATATCACCAATAATACTTCAAAGCTTGAAATGTTCTCAGTGTTCTCAGTATAGTTGTTTTATAGATAATGGCAAGACGCATAACAAACCATCTGGTAAGTCCTGATTGGACATGCTGGTCAGCATAGCCAAAGAATGAATTTTGATTGCTGGATTATTCACCATCTATGATGCGAGTCATGTTCTTTTATGAAACAGAAGAGGAAGTTGACACAAAATAGTAATACAGATATCCATGTTTGCAAAACTAACTTAAAAACAAACAAACAAACAACAACCCAAAAAACAAGAAACAAAAATCAAAATCAATTAAGCGGGGGCCTTAATATAGAATACATCTACAGCTGTGCTGTTGACCACTGCACTACCATGAAAATCTTGATATTTGAGAAACTGAATTTGAGATATAATTTTTTTCCCGGTGTGGGATTCAGATTTCTCATCTGTTCTTCAAGTGCAGAATTTCTAGAACTTTTGCAAAATAAAATTATACATTTTACTTTTGTTCATAAAGCCTTTCTCTCCTCTTTTTAATATTATTTGTTTATGTCTCCTCCTCCCCGCGCCCCCGCAGGTATCTACAGAAGAAGGCATGAATCTTGCTCGAGACTACAACTGTGCCTTCTTTGAGACATCTGCAGCCCTGCGATTCGGTATCGATGATGCTTTTCAAGGCTTAGTGAGAGAAATTCGCAGGAAGGAATCCATGCTGTCCTTGGTGGAAAGGAAATTGAAGAGGAAGGACAGCCTGTGGAAGAAGATAAAAGCCTCCCTGAAGAAGAAGAGAGAAAACATGTTGTGAGGCTTTGCTTCCGCATCCTTCCTGTCTCTCCTTGTGGGTTTTATCAACCAGACAATTGTTCATATCTCCATCTCACTCTCTCTTTCTCTCTCCATCTCTTTTTCTTTCCCTTTCCCCCTCTCTTAACACACACACACACACAATCTACCTGCAGGCAGAAATTAGACTTCTATAACTGTGTGTCTTGAGATAGTTTTATTTTGCCTTTAACAGCTGGATAGATTTTGTCAATCAGCTGGATAATGCTTTATAGATTTTACAATATATTACCAAATAAAATTAACATTCCAATTGCCTCATTTTCCTGTAAAGTGTAGCTTCATTTTGCATGCTGTCTGGTTATAAAGAAAATCTGCAAACTTGTAACTGGGATGATAAAAGGCTTAGGGGATCTGCTTTTGCCTGATAACCCTGGTTGTTTGCATTTCACAAATCTGTAAATAATGAAGAGGCTGGAATAGTTTAGAGGAAAAAAAAATGTCCTTGTCTTCTCTTAAGTGGAAGAGTCTTGGTATTTCTTCTTGAGTCCTCTATAGATGAACATTAGAGAAATTATTGATAATAGGAACTGAGTTTGTGTTATTAAAATACTAAAATTACATGTCCCCATATTTAGTGCTCAGTCTGCCATATGCTTTATAGAAGTACCACAGTAAAGTTACTGTAATGATAGTCTATGTTATCTGTTGTAGGAAGACAGCAATACTATGAACTAGATGATACATGTGCCCAAGAAAGGACCCTTTGCCCCTCTCAATGAATCTTCTTAGAATTGCTTCACCTGCATAGTAGCCATCTGTCTGCAGCGATATGGCCTCTACATACTAAGTGTTCTCTTCATATTATTAAATTTCCTCTCTCATTTTCCAAGAAGCATTACAAGAAGCTGACATCAGAAATGTTGTTGTTATTTGTCTTGTTATTTGTTCATTGTGTAAAATAAAATCTCTCAGTCACCCATTTTCCCCTTGTGCAAATTAGTTTGTTTAAATTCAAGCTCAGAAAGCAACCACTGGAAAGAATGATAATGGATGCGTGTTAAGAGGAAACTGAAAAAGCTAAGCCTAAAACAGATCCGTCAAAACAATTTTCATGGATTGAGGCCAGTTTTATCATAAATTAGGGAACAGTAGAACTGAGGGACAAGGGTATCTTTCAGCAGTCAGTCTCTTTCACTTCTTGGGCTCACAATGACCCTGAAACCAGATAAGTGCTGAGAATGGAGAAATGAGTCACACAAGCCCTAGCTTCCTGTAGTTTAACATTCACCTGGCAGACTTATTCCACTGAAGTAACACTGGAGTCATAAACACTTGTAAAGGAAAATGATACATTTCACATGTTTACAAACAAGGAAAGTACAGATAAGGGGTTATCAATTCCTACCTGTTGGAATAAAACTCAATATTTCAGAATATTATATTTTAGAGTTACTTTATACTTTAGATTAAAATTCCTTTCTTAATCCCACAAAATTTTTCTGTTTGTGTGTTAGGTCTTAGGATAAGGGGTTGATGTTATTGATCTCTTGTGTTGAGTTTTTCTTAAACCACATCTTTTATACATTTTTTTCATTCATCCTAAAATTCTAATAATACCAAAAATACACTGTAAATTTCTCTCCTAAGGAATATATCATTTAAAAGGTATATCACAAAATGGAAAGAAAAGATGAAACTTACTATTTCATAAAGACTGTAAGTCACTATGATTTTCATTTATATTAAGGCGACATATAACAACTATACATGTTAATAAAGGTCCATGTGATATAGGAGTCTGACAGTTAGAACCTGCTTTTGCTATCTCCCTCCTTCCGTTTGGAATGACTAAGCCTTTTCTTTTCTTTTGTTAAATTGGCTCATTCACCTCCAGCATGTCCTTTGAGTCCTGAGTCTGAGTCTTAAGCCCTTCTATTTACCTCTCTGTTTTCACGGAAAACACAATTTAGAAAATAATTGGCACTACTTTCTCCATGATTGGCCTGTCTATTTGTAAACCTAGTGATTTCCTTGTCCACATGTCACACTTGACACATTTTCTCTAACACCAAGTGCTTAGGAGTTTTATATTTCCTTTGACTCTTAAACGCTTTGTCACTGAGTTTTCCTGATGTTACCTTTACTTCTTCTTCACTATAAACCATGAGTAAATAGTTTGTGTAACAGAATATTTGTACATAAATAATAATTTATGGTAAATTAATTTCATAGCTTAAAGATTTTATGGAAGTTGGGTTAGAGAATTTTTTTTCTCTATACTTTGATACCAAAAAAAAAAGAAGTTACCAGATATTCATCATCAAACTAATAGTATTTCAGACACTTATTACCAGCAAGGGCAGACGTGTGCCTGAAGCACAACTTTAACCCAGTTTTCCCTCTAGAAACCTGAAATCCAGAAGGAAATACTTCATGGATCTAGGTATTTCCTCTCAAGGGCTATGGAATTATAAGATTAAAATATTAGGATTTTTGTTCCTGGCCACAGTCTGGGAACTATACGTGGGTCATCTCATGAATCTCTAAACATGCCTGTGTTATTCTAGGATACTCTACTTTTAGTGGTTCTGGCATTTTCTAGCTCAGGGCCTCCAAACTCTACCAACTGTTCTCCATTACATAATCCTCAAAATCCTTTAGGATAGGCATAATAACAACCTCACTACCTATTTTCTCTATACCAGAGCTTCCAGGAAAGTACAATGAACAGAATGCAATTCTTCAAAATATTTATTAAATTAGCTTACCTGGTTACAGATAATACAGTTTGTAGAATAGACAAATAGAGGCTGGAGAGCCAGGAAGACAGTAACAGTTTACTTCTAATACATAGACTCTTTGGAAATACAAAAGAGCCCAGTGATGTGGCCTGTACCTTTCCTCTCCCAGAAGGCCATGGCCACAAGCTTTCATTTACAAAATGGTGCAAACTGTTTGATAAGGGCCTTTGTCATGTAGTTTCTGATTTTCTTAGCCTTTTATTTTTATAACAAATATTTGTGATAATTTATAAATGGGAAAGAGTATCAATTCTGCATCCATTTTAGGTGTTCAGGTACATGATTGAATGGTTTTAAGTCTTTTGCATCTGTTACAACAAAAGCATATAGTGGAACAAAGCCACTTACCTCATGACTGGATGTGAAAGAGGAAGTTGAAAGAGATGGGAACCATCATCTTATGAGGAGTACACAGGAGTCATTTAAAGAAATGTTACTAAGTCCCACCTCTTAAAGGATCCATCACCTTTTAACACATCAAAAAGGTGTGAATAAAGTCATCGACACACAGATTTTTTTCATTGTCAAAGGTATGTTTACCGAAACCATCACACTAACCCCTTGTCAGTGTTTTCTGAAAATGCCCTATGGCAATGTCTAGAAGCTTTCCTCACTGTCTAGTCAGTCAGTCATTCCAAACAAGTTGACCTTTCAATGGCTGTCATCACAATTAGGCTTATCATCTGACTTAATGGATTCTTCTAAAAACGGTGCAGAGAAAGAAACTGAAGTAAGAGGGACAAAGAAACATAAAATTTGAAAGTGATGAAGGATAGAAGGAGTTCCTAATGGGATAAATGGAATTTATCAATCAAAGCTGGAGAATGCAAGAAAGTTCTCTGAGCTGCATTCAATCACTCTCATTCTTCAGTCAAGCTTGCTTCCAGTTTATAACCTATAAATATTTCCATCAAGACTTCTGATTCAAGTGGTTAATTTTTACAGAAACAAAACAAAACATTTTATGAATCAAACAAACCTTACAAGAGTTTTTGGGAATGGCCAGACAATGATTAGTCTAACTTGAGGCACACATCACAAGAAAGAGCTTATGCCTGATTCTGCCTGAATAACCAGGAGGAACCAGAGATTGGATAGCTCAGAGATCTAAGATAGAACCACATGTGATTGGCAAAAGAGTCAATGAAAAGATTCCTAATGATAGGCAGACCAGAGCCTAGCATAATCACCATCAGATAGGCATCAACCAGTAACAGATGGGAATAGATGCAGAGACAAGTCAAGCATTATTCAGATCTTGGGGAACCCCATAGATGAGGGGAAAAAAGGACTATAGGAACTAGATGGGACAAGAACACCACAATATTAAGTCCCTCAGAATCAACTAACCAAGGCTTATTGGGGATATAGAAACTGTAGCAACAACCAGGGACTCTGTATCCATCTGAGCCAGGTCCTCTGCATATATGTTATGATTGTGTTGCTTAGTGTTCTCATGGAATTCCTAACAAAGGAAGTGAGGATTGTCTCTGACTCTTTTGTCTGCTTTGGGGACCCTTTTCTTCCTACTGGTTTGCCTCATCCAGTCTTGATATGAGGGTATGTGCCTAGTCTTATTGTGATTTGTCATGTCTTGTTTGGTTGATGTCCTTGGGAGAAGGAGTCTGGTCTTTTCTAAAGGGAACTAGAGGAAGAGTGGATCTGGGGAAGAGAATAGATGGGAAGGGAAAATTTGGAGATGTGGAGGGAGAAGTAGAGAAACTGTAGTTGAGATGTAATATATGAGAGAATAATAATTATTTTAAAAAGTTCTTCCATAAAGTATAAATATGTCAGCATTTTTATCCCATTTACTTTAAAAACATTTCATAGTAATCAATCTCATACCTTAAACAGAAAGATAAACTAAATAAAAATAAAGTGTCTAAGACTTCAATAGGAAAGTTCCCCTCTATAGATGAAGAAGCAGGTCCAGAAGAAATGGCATGGCTCCAGGCATGACAAGTCAGACAGGCCTTCTGTCCTGCATTCTGGTTGTCCTTGCCCTCCCCTCCACTCCTTCTTAGGAGTTTTGTAGACAAGCAGTCACGATAACAGTGACTTTGGAGATTTCTTCATCTGATATTTACTTGTCCCTCATATATACAGCAGAGAGAGAGAGAGAGAGAGAGAGAGAGAGAGAGAGAGAGAGAGAGAGAGAGATGGGGCAATGCCAGTTTTATTAAATGAAAAATTTTAGCCCCAACTTTTGCTAGGATGCCTTTAGGTTATTGTCATATTGCCTAGTTTTGGTTAAAAAAAAATTTAAATTGAGCAAACACTCTGACATTTTTGGCATGCCACTGAAGATCATAATAAGAATGGATTCTCTGAATCATCTATTTTGAATTTGGGGCATTTTCTAACTTTCTCTAGAGATGTAATTCAAGCCATCTAATAGTTAAGTTTAAAAATATCTTTTCTTGAGTTGATCAATAGGAACTCTTTAAAGTGTAGGAAAATATGGGGTTTGCTTACCCTCCTTTTTAGGTTAGGCAGACAGGATGCTGAACACATTGCATTGTAGACTATTTATTCCTTCAATAGTTAGTGAGTATAGAGTCAGCTAAGATGTCTAAGTGTATTGTTGGTAGGAAGTGCTTGATTCACAGAAATTTGACTACATAATCACGTGGAAGAAGACAGGAAACATAAAAGCATACTCAGTGGGACAGTAGCATGAAACATGCAGTAAGATCAGAAGAACTATGAGCCACAGACTCAATGTCTTCATCTGAGCTGCAGCCAAAGAACGGGCTCTATGACTTGGGGTTAGTTATAGTCTTTACCTGCTTAAACACCGAGAAACTCTTGTTTTAAATGGGATTTAAGGGTTTTAAGGGTCGGGCATTCTCTGAATGGTTTGGGTTGGTCTTTGGCATGCATTGTACACTTTATTTTATTATACACACTCTAAGATTACTATAGGCTAGTAAGAAAAGTCACTGTTAATTATAGGTTAATGCTACTACTCAGTTTGTCCTTCCAACTATCTTTGGAAGAAAATAATGTTATAACAACATTATGTATATAAAATACATACATGGCTGAAAAAGCCATACTAAACTGATAAATGACCCTCAAATTCAAAAGTAACTAGTTCACTCAGATAATTCAACATCCATTTATTCATGTACTTATCAACTTAAATTTCTGAACTCCAGTTATATGTATGACATGCTGCTCAGCATTATTTATTAATCAGAGTATTGAAACAAACTATTGTGTGTTTATGCAAATATTTTCTGATCAGTAATTATTTCAAGATGCAAACTGAGCTCTAGTGGAC
The DNA here is from genome assembly GCF_000001635.26 of Mus musculus. Classification (NCBI taxonomy): domain Eukaryota; kingdom Metazoa; phylum Chordata; class Mammalia; order Rodentia; family Muridae; genus Mus; species Mus musculus. Next base: position 30,969,205 of record NC_000084.6, on the reverse strand, counting down.
ACATTTTCTTTTCCAAAAGAACTAGGTTTTAGTGCATAACTCCTGGCATTTATAGCTGATTCACTGAGAAAGATAACCTTGAACTAGAGTCATCATATTCAAATTGGCATGTCTTATGTTGTCAGGGAGAGTTATGGGATGGCAATATTGTCATCTTTAGGAGAACACAGAGTTGTCTATATTGTTCTTACTAGGAGAACTCAGATGAAGAGACCACTTGCATTTCCTGAATACTGAAGGTTGAGGTGGTGTAAAAAGGTGTAATAGCTCCTACCTACCAAGAGGAGAGAAGAGAAGTTTGGATGTTTCCACAGCAAAGAAATTCTGGGCATTAACCCCATGGTTGACACATACCTGGTAAATTGGGACCATAGTTAGTAAATGAGTATATGAGTTATTGAAACAATATAATTCTAATAAGGCATGTGTGTCTATTAAAGTTAGAATCTGGTTCTTATCATGAGAGAAATAAGAAATTATGGAAGGGATCAGTGGAGAATAAAGTAACAGTGCTCTCCAGAGTGTTTGTTTTAGTTAGGTTTCTATTGTTCTGGTAAAACACTTTGACCAAAAGCCACTTGAGCAGGAAAAATATATTTCATCTTACATGTAAACAGTCCCATCACTGATCAAAACCAGGGCAGGAACTCAAACAGGCCAGGATCATGATGACAGGAACTAAAAAGAAAGCATAGTTAGCACTGCTTAATGGCTTTCTACCTGAGGCTTTCTCAGTCTGCAATCTTATGGACCCCAGGACTGTTCACCCATAAGTGACATCCCCCACAATGATCTGGGATTTTCATATCAGTTACTAATTAAGAAAGTGCTCCCATAGAATTGTCTAAAGGTCAGCTTTATGGAGGCAATTTCTCAACTGTGGTACCTTCTTCTCAGATAACTCTGACATGTATCAAATTGACAGACAGACAAATCCAAAAAATCTAGCCATCACAGTATTGAATCTTCCACAGTGCTCTCTAGGGTGATATCATCTGAAAGTGAATTGTCTATCTGTTGTCTTTCTTGAGCACCTTCATTCTCTAGAGTGAACTCTTGGAGACTCAGAACACACAGTAGGGACTTATGGTGATGAGATAGTTATTTCATGTTTTCCATAATTTGTTGGTTTGGGGAGCAGCTTGTAGAAAAGAACAAAAAAGGAAGATGAGAATATCAAAGTCAATTAAGAAATTCAAATATGTTTGTAAATGACAGAACTCAGTTCTCCTGAAAAAAAGTTGTCAACTTTAGAGAGGTTGCAAGTAAGGGAAATGGGTAGAGTAAAGATGCGTGGCATTTGTATTCAACTAAAAAGTCACTAAGGGAAAAATGTCAAGAAAAATTTTCACAGTATTTATGATTTCAATGTTGACCTAAGTTTCAGATAATACGAGTGAATTAAAGAAATTGACATTTAACCTTTCATGTTTTCCTTCCAACCCTAAATTTCATCAAGTTTTCTAATTGAGCATTGTCTAGTTAATTCTTAAATAAGTAATTAGGACTTCTAGTTCCAAGGATTTAAATTAAGTCAGAGGCAGGGGATTTTATTTTTACTAGCTCTCTATGAGCAATTGTAAAACATTTGCTTAGAAAGTCAAAATCCCCAGCAGCAGTTTTCAGCTGAAACGTGTTAGTGGATATTTTTGTTTATAGAATGAAGTGACAAATACACACCATTCCTTAGATACTCCATGTGCAATGTACCCTGAAGATTCTCCAACAGTTGTCAATAAAGAAACTAAATCTGGAAGCTGGTGGACGAGTAGCTATTTCCAGAACTGAAGAGCATCTTATTAAATCTCTGGGGTGTTCCTTTGCTTCTAGATCTCCTCAAATTTCACATTGAGGAAAATAAAATAAAAAACAAACGTTAAAATGCAAGAAAGAGAAAGGATGTTCACAGCAAGAAGGCCATTATCTTTCAGTCAGAGAGAGCTGACCCCAAAGGTCACAGATATGATATATCTTGGTCTTAGATTTCTAAACCCCAAAACAGTGAGAAAATAAATATCTTCAAATTATGCCAGTGCTATAGTGCTTTATTATAGCATCCCCAAATTTAATAATCATCTAATTGTATGAAGTCTCCTGAAAATGGAAGAAGGAATATTTTTAAACTCATTCAAGAATTTTATATTGATACAAAATCAGAAAATGCCATAAATGCAAAGTACATAAAACATTCTTATCAGCCTCTGCAAATATTGATTTTATATCTATATCATAAAAGGAATCAAATTAATAAATGTATATAATCTTTCATGTGTACTAGACAAGTAGCTTAACTTCCCTTATGTGAACAGTTAAAGAAAGAATTTATCTATCATATCACCTTGTACAGAAAAATAATTTCACAAAATGCAATAGCAACTCATGAAAATTAATAGAAAAAGATCAAGTAAAATATCAGAATATGCTCTCTGCAATTTAAAAATTGAGGAAGTAAATTTTGATGAGCTTGGAAATGTAGAAGAAAATGAGCTTAAGCATCATACTTAGCAATAAAAGGCTGAATGCTTCTCTCTGAGGATGTATGGTGGTAATCATACCATCACTGGTGTTTAACATAGTATTAAACTCTCTGTCCACTTCATAAGGCAAGGACATTAGACAGATGATAATTATAAAAGTATTCTGAAGGGCAAGAATGATGCAAACTGATTTCTAATTGAAGACAGCCTATTCTGTATACAAATCTCTAAGGAACTGATAAAAATGAATACAATTTACCAACGTCACATGATAGAATGTCAACACACAAAATTGTTCCAATTTATCTACACCAGAACATTAGAAACAATCAAAAGGAGTACTGCCATCTACAATTGTTTTAAAGATCATAGGATGAAAAAGATCCATGTAAAACACAGGATTTGTATGATAAAAAGTTATCATTACAAGGTTACAAACAAAAAAAGTCCTTCCCAGCTATGATACCTATAAAACTTGTCAATAACCAGCATGGTATGGTATTCCTGATGGGGCAGTAGTGGCACGCATAACTTGATAGTAACTAACACCTCTCCAGTGGGACTTAAGACCCACACAAGAAGAAGAAAACCATGATTGGTTTTATAAACCTAGTTAACTACCCAGTAATAGTCAAGAGATGGATACTGGGAGGAGAATCAACAACCACTAATTTACTAAAACAGTAGAAGTCCCAACAATGATATAATCATTTGTCCTTATACCCACAGATAAGTTTATTTTGGCAACAGATTGAGAGTACTAAAGAAAACCACAACCAATCAAAATGCAGAGTTGTGGAGCCCAGTCCCACTGAATTCATCTACAAAACACTCCCACACCAAAGGCTCAGAGAACATCATGGAAGAGGGGAAGAAGAAAGATTGTAGAAGCCAGAGGATCAGAAAACTTGCTGTGAGGTTGTGTATTCTAGCAATATCAGAAGCTACATTTGTAAAATATCAGCAACATCACAGATGAACTGGGCAAGGCAGACATGATCAGACAAGCTAAACTGCATGGAAAAAAACACGTAAATGTTCTACACTACATGAAGAACTACAGGCAACCAAGGAATGCTACGAGCCAAAGAAGTGATTTTCCACAAGAATCCTAAATGGTCAGCACTGAGAACATACATATAAGAAACATTATACAGACTTAGCAGGTTATATTTAGCAATGTATATGTAGATATGTATATATATGCAATAATAATGAATGAAAAAAGGGGCAATACATTTGAAAGAGACCAAGAAGAGGTATGTGGGAAAGTTGGGAAGTGGGAAAGAGAAGGGAAAAATATAATTATTTTATAATCTCAAAAATTTTAAACATGTAAAACAATAAAATGACAAATTTTAGGGTAAATATCTGTAAGTTTCATAATCAAAAAACCTTTAATTTTAGATATGCAGAAAACTCACAAAACTCAAATTTAAAAAGATAATTAAATTAGAAAACAGGATAGTAGAAAGAGATACATTTTACTAAAGATTATACAGATGGCAAATGAATACTTGCAAAGATTTTCAGCATCAATACCCATCTCAGAAATGCATATTAAAACTGCATTAAGATGAACACACCTATCAGAACAGCCTAAAGAACAAATGCTGATGGTACCAACTGCTTGGGAATGATAGGGAGAGCCTGGCCAGCCATGTACTCCTGGTGGGAAGGTGAATGCTTTAACCACTTTAAACTGGCTCACTTCTTGGCCAGTTCAATGTGGATACTAATCCCGTGGCCTTGCAATTGCAAACTTGAACATTTAAGTTTTAATACAAGATTTGCACATGCATGTTATCCAGGACAGTTTCAGTCCTTGCAACTGAGAATTGGAAACTGTCCAAATGCCCTTAAAAGGGTGAGCAGAGTGAGGAGATGTGTAAACTATGGCAAGCTATTCACAGCACATTACTCAGAAAAAGAAACAATATGCCCTAGATGTAAACAGGTTCGATGGACTTCTAGGAAATCATGCAGAGTGAAAAATGACAGTTTTAACATATTGTATGATTTTATGTAATATACATGAAATTATGTCACCATTGTGCTGGAAGAATGTGCCTGTGGGTGACATAGGAACAGTGGGTCTAGCAGGTAGGTTTACACACACAGGAGTTATACCCAGAACATTATGCAGCTGAGATTCTTGATTTTAATGGTGTTTGCGCTGACTGTGTGTAATGAGAATGTTCAGAATTATATACACATACATATATATGTGCAAGTTAAACCAGAGATCTGGATAACCCCAATGAATATAGCAGAAATAAGTTACATTGCTGTCAGTATGTATGTGAAGTAGTTTTATGGGGTGCTAGTTACCAATTGGGTCTAGTAACATAGAATATGAAAACTGCACATCGCATGAAATGGCTATGTCATTAACAAGGAAACTGCAAGTAAAAGCATCGAATTTGTCACAGATTTCCCTGCTCTCAGGAAAACCACACAGATTGGACAGAATCCCAGGAGCTGTCCACACCTTAGCCAAATTGCATCTGAAACTACACACCCTGGTTTTTAGCTGATGAGGAGGCAGGCTTGCTGTGCTGAAAGCTGCTATCCTTTTGTGTGTAGATAAAAGACTGGTCCAGAGCCTGGATTTCCCTTTATTTCTCTGGATGCTGCATTCTAGCACATTGGGGTTACTCTTAGGAACTGTGGTTGAAAACTGGGAGTGTAGAGTGATTCAAGCCTACCCAGACAACTGCACTCGTTGACTAGTATGACTGTTGACATATTAATTATGTAAAAGGAGATGCTACCACCATTAGAAAAGCAACAACATATATATAAGCAGAAACTCTGCCTATCAGATGAAAATAAATCCCAAATAAACTTTTGGCTTGTCAAACTATAAATTAAAATAAAAAGTAAATTGGTTAAGCTCTTAAAAATTGTTCAGAGTACGTCAATATGAGATAATATAAAAGTGAAATATGTCCAACTATGATGCTTCTGATCATTTAAAAATACAGTTAAAAACAGTGAGTGAAAATTATTTCATAATGAAACACTCCCTCTAAGGCAGCGGAGAGGACCAAAACCTTAGAGGAATTTAACTAACAAAATATCCCAAAAAGATAAATAATCACTTGAACTGTGTCCATGTGGTGCCACAACTTCTGTTCACTATTTAGACACAATGAAACTCCATGTGTCTAACATAAACAGCAGGATATCTTCGTGTGGGAAATGAGCGGGGCAGAGAATCTAGAAAGGTAAGGCATGGGAATCAGAGGTTACAGATAAGGGATTTATAAATCAAAATATTTAGCAAGTGAGAGAAAGAGAGAGAGAGAGAGAGAGAGAGGGAGGGAGGGAGGGAGGGAGGGAGGGAGGGAGGGAGGAAGGAAGGAAGGAAGGAAGGAAGGAAGGAAGGAAGGAAGGAAGGAAGGAAGGGAGAGAGAAATACACATGATAGATAGATAGATAGATAGATAGATAGATAGATAGATAGATGATAGATAGATAGATAATAGAACTTGAAAAGTGCCAGCTGCAACTTTGGTACAAATTTGGTTAGGTTTGGTGCATGGCAGAAGCACTGAGGTGGGGGGGGGGGGGAGAAGTCATGGACATGTTTTCTAGAATTGTCTTCTTTCTTCAGGACAAATAAATATCCCCCAGAGGATAACTCTGGAAAAAGCTTCCCATGTGAGCCTGGCCTGGAAAGAGAGTGAAATCCATGTCCCCTGGGACTTGCATCTGTCTTTCACTTTGTTGGTGTTTGTAGCCCTTTAATTTGATTAAACAAGTCCAAAGTTCTGTTCATTTAAAGAAATCTCCCATTTGATGCTCAATTATTTCAGAGGAGATGATCTTAGATAATCAGATAAACCATAAAGAGGGAATCTTTCTGAGCTCTAAAGGTCAACGTCTTTGTCCCGTTTAGCTTTTTGTTAGCTTGACACAAGCTAGAGTCATTTGGGAAGCTGGTGTCTCAGTAAAGAAAATGCTCCCTGCAGTTAGTTTTGCCTGCAGATGAGACTGTAGAGAGCTTTTTTGATGAATGACTGATGTGGGAAGGACTAGTCCACTGAGGATGATGTCATCCCTGGAAAGGTGGTCTTGAGTTGTATAAGAATGCAGGCTCAGTAAGTCATGGGGAGTGTCTCCACGGTGTTTCCAACCTCAAGATGTCTACCTTGAGTTCTCGCCTTGACTTCCCTGGATGATGGATTACAAGCTGTAAATTAAAACCTTTTTTTTTTCTCAAGTAACTTTCTGTCCTGCTACTTTATCACAATAATAGAAATTCTAACGAAGACACTCATAATCTGTTAAATGACAACAGTAGTGACTTCTGTTTTGCAAAGCATTATGAAAAACAAATGAATATCTGATGTAGACTGATAAATGGGTACTTAAATGAACACAGTTAATACTGAAGTTAACCACCTTTGTAGTATAGTCTTTCCAGAGAAAATATAGGAATTGTGATCATAAATATATCGACTTTTCTTTGGCAGAGAATAGCTAGGCCCACTTACAAAACATAGTTAGGCTTATACCATCTAAGAATCAAAAGGCTGAAATGCTTTGTATAAAAAGAAAGATGATATGTCGTTCTTCAAATAGAGAGAAAGAAAAACATCGCCTTTGTTGTGATTTCTCCCTTAAAGGTGCTACGGCTGAGCCCTCATTCTCAAAGAGTGCTGTTCTCTGAGAATTCAAGGTACTCTCAAGTCCATACCGAAGGCAGCTGATGGTTTCCTGAGTCTCATTTCCTAATCAAGTCAGTGACCTTTAAGGAAATCAAAGTCTTAAGCAAACAGGACTTTTGTTCCCACTGATATTGCAGCATTAGCCAACATATTAAATGTTCTTTAATTAAAGTGATCTTTCAACGTGGCAATTCTTCAACATATCAGCACAACAATTAACTAGTTTGAAACAACACCCTTGTGATCTAGACAGTTCTCTTTTAATTATTCAAAGAAATATAATCTGAAAGGTCTTTGATAAATACTGTTTAACCAGGCTTTTTCCAGAGGGTAAGAAATACAGCATAGAATGACTGAAACTCTAGGAAAAGGAGAGACTAGCCCAGGGTACTGCTTCATACAAAAATATGGATTCCACTCAACTATAAAAGTGGCAAAGTTAATTCTTCAGAGAAGATTTAAGGACTCCATGTTTCAAAAAGAAGAAAATGGAAGATGTAAAATTGGAAACAGCATATTCATTTGTAGTTTGAACTTTCTAAAAGCTAATCCTAAATAGATAAACTTAATTTACAGGAAACATTAATTCAATTCATTGTTTACTTTGCAAGCAATATGATCTGTGATCCTATCCACTTTTGTGTATATAGACCTTACTCTGACCTGCTGCTTTCACAATAAGCATCTTTAACAGAAACTAAAAGCCATGAAAGACAAAACAAAATCCCCATGACCCAAATAGAAGACGAGAAGGAAAACCCAGTCAATAGCAGCACTCAGTATTAGCACAAGATCATAAGGCTTGTGGGATACCCATAAAAAGCCAGGATAGGAAAGACACAAAAGATCAGAGGGAAAAGTTGAAGCAGAAAACAGCAACAACAACAACAAAATGAACAAACAAACAAACAAACAAAAAAAACAAAATCAGTAACAACGACAATAACAAAAACCCAAAGGTTGTTGTATTTTATCATATTTTATGTCTTTCTTATTCAAACCCATTAACAACGTCTAATCACTGCCCAGCTTTAATGCAATCCCCAAATTCCTATATCCCTGAAGTACTCAGTACTTCTTGCTGCTCTTTACCCAGCTACACATCCCTTGTCAAACACAGACCTCACATGACACTTCCCCAAATACATGAGTTAGTAGACAATAATTGCTATAATAAGTTACAATTAAATTAGTAGCTTAGTGGCCAAAGAACAGACTTTATTTTCCAGCAGTTCTGAAAATCAGGGGGATAAGCCAGTGCATCAGGATGCTCCTTCTGAAGACTCTAGGGAAGAATCTATTCATCATATTTTCCAGGTTCTCTTGGCTCCAGAACATTCTTGTGGTTCTTGCAGCATTCTTCCAGTGGGTCTTGTCACTGAGTCTTCTTATGGCTGTCCAAGACCCCTGTTAGAGGATCACTGCGCACGTTCATAAAGCGCCTGTTTTGATGACTTCTTCTGAGCACTGTCACATTATGGCTAGGTTTCAAAATTTGATTTAGGTCTCCAACTTTCATACAATTGTCATTTTCAGAAAACACAAGGGAGAGCCTGCTGCTTCTCCTCCTGCCATGTGAGGACACAGTGAAAGAACGGCTACACAAAATCTAGAAAGACTCTCACCAGAGGAGACACCTGCTGGAAAGATGGTCTAAGCCCTCTCGCCTCCAGAGACATATAACTTAAGCTATATAACCTGTGGTATTCCACTTCTGCATACCAGACTGACTCAGATAAATGAGACTATATAGTACTAAAATAAGATAATACTTACATAATCTGCTAATTAAAAATGGACATCCTTTTGAAGATTTTCAACCCAGTGTGATATTCTATATCCACTCAAATCAACTAAAAAAAAAAAAATCCCATAGATACTACTTAACCCAAGACCAGAAGGCATATGCTTAATCTTATTAAAATTTGCATTGTTATGATTTTAGGGTAGAGCTGAAACCATACACATAAAATTAACATCATTATATGGAGCAGATTGTATTTTTAGATTTGTGTGTGTGTGTGTGTGTGTGTGTGTGTGTGTGTGTAAAACAATTAAAGAAAAAAAGGCCAGAGTCCATGAGTTTTAGCGAGAACATGTAAAGGGTTAGAAGGAGGAATGAGAAAGGGAGGTGATGTAATTATGTTTTAGTTTTTTAAAAAATGTGAACGATAACTTGGCATTTAATTATTTAATGCTAATAGAGACTAGTTCTGTTGAATGAGGTACATGCTGCGGTTCACAGGTTAAATGTCTTAAATCTGGGTCTAAAGATGAATGCTGAAATCTGGAGAGGGTCAAGCCTCCTAGGAGTTAAATAGGCCCTTGGGGACAGCCCTTGGGGACGTGTTCTTAGAGGGTATGGCAGGACCCCAGCCTCATCTTTTTCCTTTCTTTGTTTCCTGGCTTGAAAAATAAATGTCATCGATCTACTGGCAGTGTTATTAAGCATGCCCACCGAGAGCCAAAAGCAAAGAGTTTGCCAACTGTTAGATAGGAATTTCACAAACTGTGAACTAAACAGCAACTACTACAATCACAACAACAACCCACTTTCTTTTTGTAAATTATTCACTTTAGGCATTATGCTCTAATGACTGCAGGTTGACCAAGATTGCAAAGGCTGGTAAGTTTGTGTATCAAGTGGGCACTTAAAGGGAAAGGCTGAGCTAGCACTTGGAAGAGTCAATATCCCAAGACAAGCCTTACATACAATGCCAAGAAAATTGGGATTTTATTTTGAAGGAAAATGGAACCCTTCCAGAACTAGGCAATATTGTGTAAAATTGACTTGATGGGGGAAGGATTTAAAGCAAAGGGATGCAGCTAAGCCAATGGTTAAATGACGAGAACAGAATCAACGAGCCAAGTGATCAAGAAAGAAGGTCCATGGTGATGCATGAGAGGGACATCTTCAGCCCCCATGTCTGGCTGGTTCAGAATCAGTTACTCGTGGTGATTCAGTGCTAATTCTCTTTCTCATGGGCTATTTAGCACAGCATTTTGAAAATTCTCCAAAAGTAATAACAACAGCCACAGTTTGTGCATGCTGCCATGAAGCAGGAGACTTTTGCAGTCCTCAGTCATCCATCCCCAATCCATTTGGCACTTCTTCCTTAACAGTGACCCGTGAAGGCCTTCACGGTGTTGCCAGGGAGAGCAGCTGCTGCTGACACAGCTGAGAGGCTGTGCAGTCTGCAGCAGAATCCTCCTCAGCATTTTGGCAGGGCTGGGAGCAGCCTAGCATGTTCAAAATCCATCCCAGGAAAAGTCCTGAAACAACATCTCTGATCATTCACATTTTCTCCTCTGGCTAAAGAAATGAGTCAAAGTTCAACAGAGTTAGACATGCAGACTAGCACAAACATCTCTTTTACGATGTTATCTCACTTTAAAAAAATAGGAATGTGAGAATTGGGAAAGAGAAAATACTTGAAAAAATTAAGATTAATAATAGAAATTTTGTTCACAAAAAATTATATTCTTCTAAGCTTTGTTTCCTTCATTATAAAAAAATATAAATAGTGAATTCCACTAGCCTCCTTATGGTAAGCATCAACTGGTTATAATGGATGTAGTATTTCAAAAGACAAAGGAAATATTATTATTCTTATGAATAATGTATCTAAAGCACTTACAGAGCCAAGGCAGCCCCTGCATGAAGGTATAAAGAGCAAATGAAATCCTGAGTGAGCATGGATTGTTGACACAGGCATGGCCATAACAAGGACTCTGCCTCACTGTGAGAATGGCAAAGCCATGCTATATGCGGCAGACTAAAAAGTTACAAAGGCTTCCTCCGGTCTGAGTGTGAATTCTGACTGTTTATAACACTAGAAAACAGAGACTCCTCTGGGATGTGCACATCCTGCTGCCTACAGAGGTTTCCTACCAAGATTACCCAACTCTTTCTACATACAACTATCCAATTTGACCTGATTGAAAGTAGTATCTTTTCTCAAATGTACATTATTTCTTCCTTCCTTCCTTCCTTCCTTTCCTTCCTTCCTTCCTTCCTTCCTTCCTTCCTTCCTTCCTTCCTTCCTTCCTTCCTTTTCTTCTTTTTCATTTACTTTCTTGTTTCCTTTCTTTCTTTTTCCTTCCTTCCTTTCTTCTTTTCTCTCTCTCTCTCTCTCTCTCTCTCTCTCTCTCTCTCTCTCTCTCTCTCTCTCTCTCTCTCTTCCTCCCTCCCTCCCTCTCTCTCTCTCTTCCTCTCTCTCTCTCTCTCTTTCTTTCTTTTTTTCCTTTCTTTGCTTCACTGTAAAAAAAAAAATACCCTGGTATCTATACATGTGTGGAATTATATACAGGTCTTCTATTCTACTCCATTGATCAATGTATTTGTTTTATGAACTGAGGCACACTTCAGCTTACAGATAAAGGCTCAGACTAGTTGAGCTACTTTAGGAAGTGAAACAGGTATTAGCAAGCTGAAGAGTAAAGATGGCCCCTCCTGCATAACCAGTGGTTTTAAAACTAAGATCTTTAACTACAGGACTTTAATTACAGGTGAAAAGATTTATCTGGTTCTGGATGGAAGTTAAAGAATATAAAATATCCAAAAGGTCATAAGATTAATATCTAGAAGAAGCTTTCTGTTAGAGAACAAAGGCATAGTGTTGTCCCGTTCACTTAAAAAGTTAATCTAGGAGACTGCAGAGATAGTTCAATACTTGCTACGCTAGAATGAAGATGAGTCCCTCGTACTCATGTAAAAGCAGAGCGTGGAGTTATATCTAGAACTTAGGAGGGAGCCAGGGAAATCCCTAGAGCTCATTTTTTTTATAGCTAATCAATGAGGTGTACATTCAGCAAAAGACCACTCCTCAATAGATAAAGAGGACAGCAACTAAGGAAGATACTCAGTGTTAACTTCTGGTTCCACATATGTACACACATGTACATACATATAATGCACACTTATGTGCACAGGCACACACACACATACACACACGGACACTCACTCAATGGAAATGTTGACCACTTAGATAGGACAATCCCCCTTATGAAGCCATCTGACCAGAAACTTTAAGAAATAGATAAAAATCTGGCTAAACATGTAGGTTGCCTGATAGTTTCTTTGGCCATTATCTGTCTTTACCCATTTAGAGTTGAGAGTGATCTGTTTCCCTCTGTAACACAGTCTACCTATTTGCAACACACTTTGTGTTCCTCATTTGAGTCCTTTCATAGAGATATCAAGAACTAAGAAGTTGACGGGATACCAGAACCAGATCCTGGTTATATCAGGATGCCTTTTAGTGAAGAGAAAGCTGAACAGAATTCTCAACTGGAGTCAGTCATAGCTTATGAGTTGGGGTGACAGCATTGCAAAGTTACCTAGACAAAATAACTGAAACGCATAGGGATAGAAACCAAAGAACACCAGCAAAGATGCCACTATTATTAGTCCTAATCCTCTTGTGTAACTGTTCCACTATTGTTCCGTATCTGAAAGATAAATCTTTGTATAATTTATGCCAAGCTTTACAAATATGTGAGAATAGTTCTACAGGAGTGAGTGCCAGATTGGGAATCATGTCATGAGGTAGTCCCCAAACTCTCTTCTACTCCTCTGGAAATTTATGACTTTAATATATTTTATCAATACACCTATGTGTCTATTAAACAACACAAATTTCTATAGCCTGAACATTTAACTTTTATTATCTCATAAGTGTATATATAGTTACATATTATTTTAATGTAATCACAGTAGTATAAATGAGAATAGAAAATATAACAAAAACTTTATGACCCTTGCAAATGTTCTTTTTTTTTTTTTTCTTTTTCTTTTGTCTCTAAGAATAGCACAAAGCTGTCCATCTTCTTGGGAGCCAGGATGCACATAAAAATAGTTTTTGTGAGAATACGCTACGATTTTATCTGAATCGCTAAATCCACATGTCAGGCTACTCAAGTTGTAAAATCAAAGGAAGGAGACAAAATTGAACATTTTCAAAAGTCCCACAAGGAAATGATTTCTTTACATTCAGACCAGAAAGGTATAAACTGTCTTGAACAGAAGAAAGCTAGTTTCGTTGTCAATTTAAGCTAAACAAAAGACAGTGATGTGCAAAGGAAGTACGACTTTCAGAAATAAGAAAAGGAATTTAAATGTCTTTGCCTCACTGGGAAGTGGAAGAAAACCACATTAGAGCAGCAGAATGACTTGAGTTGTCACAAAACCAGCCAGTGCTGGAATCTAACACAGAAGAAACTGTTCGTTTCTTTCAGCAGCAACAGAGATCGTTCTAAAGTGATTTTTAATCTTTTATATATTTTTATTATTTTTATGTATCAGGGATTTGCCTACATGCATGCATGTACCCCATGTATATACAATGTTAAGAGGTCCAGAAGAAGTCAATGTACTTCCTGGACCATGAGTTAGAGAGGCTGTGTGCTGCTAGGTTGGTGCTGGAAACAGAATTCAAGTGCTCTGTAAGAAGAGCAAGGGCTCTTAACCACATTATCTTTCCAGGCTCATGAGATTTATTTCAAAGACAGTTTCTCAGGCTGGCCTTGGACTTGCCATGGGGCTGAAGATGAAATGCCCTTGAACTTCTGATTCCCCTGCCTCTACAACATTCAGGTAACAGTATTATGGCTATGTAATGTCACACCTGGCAGACAAAGATATTTAAAGCAGCCGCTACATCCCCACCTGCCCAGAGTGAACTCATACTTTAAAAGATATGGAAAACTTTAGTGGCCACAATTTATTAAAATTACTGAGGTCTTAGTGAATCCAAAACTTATTTATGGAATTACTTATACGATAATGTAAGATACCTTCTTCATGAAAAATTATTAGGATTAAAAACACTGTAAGAATAATACAAAAATCATTGAGAAGAACATAAAATTACAAGCAAATTTCAAAAGAAAGGGGTTATAATTTTTTTATTTATGTGAAGGAGTGATTAGGCCAAGTTGAGCATCTGGAGACAAGAGGAAATCTTTGTGGAGTTGGCTGTCTCCTGCTTTTCTATGGGTCCCAGGCATGGAATTGAGCACACTAGGCTTCTATTGTAAGCATCACTGAGCTTCTATTGTAAGCATCACTGGGCTTCTATTGTAGCATCTTTACCCACTGAGCTATCTCCTTGCTAAGATTATTTCCTGAATTAGGTAAACATAAAAATCTTCCTTAAATAATGAGAAAAGTAATGATAACAGTGATAAAAGACAATTGTTCAATGCACACATATCAAGATAAATATTTTTACATGCAGTAACTTAATAAACTCATACATTGATTCTATAAGGTATGCAGGCATTATCTCACTTGGGAGTGGAACATTTTTAGATTATAATCATTTACATCATTTCTTCCTTCCCTTTCCTCTCTCCAAAGCCTCCAATGCAACCCTCACACAATTTTTTTTGTTGATGGCCTATTTTTCATTAATTGTTGTTTTACACACACACACACACACACACACACACACACGTGTTTCTAAATATAACATGCTCATATCGTATAATGTTATTCATATATATATATATTTTCATGTCTGACTCTGGTATCAGATAACAGTTGGTAGGCTGAAAAAAGAATACCTCTCCCACTTTTAGCATTTCTTTTTATATATATTTTTATTAGGTATTTTCCTCATTTACATTTCCAATACTATCCCAAAAGTCCCCCACACCCTCCCCACCCACTCCCCCTTTTTGGCCCTGGCGTTCCCCTGTACTGGGGCATATAAAGTTTGCAAGTCCAATGGGCCTCTCTTTACAGTGATGGCTGACTAGGCCATCTTTTGATACATATGCAGCTAGAGTCAAGAGCTCTGGGGTACTGGTTAGTTCATAATGTTGTTCCACCTATAGGGTTGCAGTTCCCTTTAGCTCCTTGGGTACTTTCTCTAGCTCCTCCATTGGGGGCCCTGTGATCCATTCAATAGCTGACTGTGTTTGCTAGACCCCGGCATAGTCTCTTAGTTACCTATAATTCTTTGTTTAGGGTTGAGACTTCATGATCTTCCTCCCACCTAAGGTGGCATGCACATTGTTGTAATCTTTGTTCATCTCATGTTTAGGCAGTCATGTTGCTAAAATTTTATAGGTTTATCTTCTGCCATTACTAGGAAATGCAATTTACAGCAAACTCCCTGATCCTGTGATTCTTCGAGTCAGTGTTCCCCGAGCCTAAGGTATAGAAGTGTTTTATAGATATATCCACTAGGACTGAGTGTCATACTCAGAGTTTTTATTGGTTGTGGTTTTCTGTAGTGACTTTTGTCTATTGCAGAGAAGTTTCCTTCATGAAGAGTGAAAACTATATTCACCTGTGGTTATAGGGACAAATGGTTATAGATTTTTGCTAGGGATTATCATGGGTTAGTAAATTAGCAGTTATTGAGTTTCCTCCAAAACCATGATTTCACTAGAACTGAGTAATTTGTTATTTTTTTAGTATCAGGCATAGTCTCTAGTATCAGTCAATCTCTTGTTGAGTGGGTTTTAAGCCCAAGTAGAGATCTCTTGGTTACTGCCAAGGTATATGTGCCATTACTGTACCCTTGGGGTTATTGTGGTATGCTGGTTTGATGTGGTTCGTAAGCATCAAAGCTGGGTAGGACTTTTGCCAGCCTCCTTTGGAAGCTTGCATGGTACCTTCTAAGTACCATGAAAACTAGTCTTCAAGGAAGGGATGGACATTCATTCAGTTCTAGCTCAGGGGTCTGTGGGTTCCATTTTTGAAATCCAAGATGTCTTTAGAAATTGGGTTTATCTTCACCTCTATAAGGGGTGCGGTGTGATAAACAATGGCTGTCTGATTTGGGTTTCTCTCTTCTTGAGTTAGTCTGAAGTCCACTTAGAGAGTTGTTAGTTACCACCAAGGTGTACTTAGCAATAGTGCATCCTTGTTGGGTTGTGTGTGTATCTGCCTGTATGGTATGGTTCCTGGAGCACCAGCACACCACCCAGATGAGGCAGAACGCAGCCTGTAATGGGAGTCTTCAGTACGTGTTTCTCTGGGTGGGAAACAGTGGAATCTGGGATGATCGCTGTGGTTCCCAGTCTCCTGTGTACCCAGGCACCACTGAAGTACTTCTGAAAGTTGGGAATGGAGGTCCCCCTGACTGTGTTTCCTAAACCTTGGGGCATCCACATGCCAGATAAAAAGAAGTCTGCCTTCCCTGCGCATGGGATAGGGACCCAGTTTGGTTCCTAAGTAAGTGCTGAGAATACAGAAGGGCTGGGTGAGAGAGAGAAGGCTTCCACATTTAGGCTTGGCTCTTTATGACAAAGGCCTCTCCCCATGGTGATCGTTAATGAAGAGACAGTCTTTCCTTGTCCAACCTGCTTTATTTGATGTCAAACATGAATGTATAGACATTACTCTGGACGAACCAGGGAGTGGATATCTTTGCAGGAAGGAATGCCCAGGAAGGGAAGCTCATTGGCTGAACACTCGGAGCCTATTTATAGACTTCATTTGCATGGAGAACTCCAGGTTTTTATGCTATGTTCCATGGTCTCTCAGTGGAATTATATGGTCCAGAGCAGGTAGAATTTGGCAAGGAGCTGGCTGAATGCCTACCATTCTCAATTCTGAATTTCACAGGGTTTGAGCTCACTCTACCTTACCAGTTCTTCTGGTTGGTTCATGGTCCACTTGCCCCACACATCTTTAGGATTATCTTGCCATGCTGTTGGTTTTTGTGGATATATATGGTGTGTATGTGTCAAACCTGGGTAGGGCTATTGATTGCTTCCCTTGTAATAGCAGTGTATAAGTGATCTGTTGGATGGAAAAAGGGGAGTACTTAGAGAAGGATGGGGAGGTAAATACAGAAGAAGGAAGGGGGATGCTGAAATAACACAAGAAAATCAGAAAATCGTAAAGAACCATACTATTAAATATTTAACCTAAAACAAATCAGAAAACAAACAAAAAACAAAACCATACATATACACTCAACCTTTAATGGTTGTAATTTGTATACAAATATACATATACAGTTCAGATGAAATTATCACATCTGGATTGACTATTTCTTTTCCAAGAGTCAGAGGGCATCTAAAATACACCAACACCATGCATGTGAAGTCCTCCTTTGTGTTAATAGTCATGCTTGTTCAAGAGACTCTTAAAACACACACCCATTTCTATTACTCTTGGTTGTCTCCCCATGTTGGAAGATGCCTCCTTCCTCTTAAAGTAAGACTTTTATTTGCTTGAAATTGCACAGGTTATAATGAATAAGTCTAAAACCAAAGCTCAGGTCTCTTTCAGAGACAATTGAAATGTTTGCATGCTGGAATATGCTTTATATGGACAAGATGTTATCAGCTATGGGTGGTTTAGAGAAAGAACTTTGACATTTGTTTGCATGCTTGTCTTCTGTTCTTGTTTTTCATCCTAAGAAATCTAAGTTAAAAGTCTCAGCACTTTGGATGTTTACTTGTGTCAAGTGAGTTGAAGTGGACTTTGGAGATCACACTTAGGACCAAGCACTCCACTCTTCAATAATAGAGACCAATTAAAGGAAAACACTTTTTAAGAACTATTGTTAATTTCTGTTCTTCTATCACCTATTGCCACAAGCCAACTTTCTCCAAAATTGAACACCTCAATCTAATCTTCTGCTTGTACCCATTGAGTCAAGAATGGAGAGATAGTTCATACAAGTTACTTACACTCAATGTCTCATGAAGCTATCAGGGTTTATAGTCCTAATTCAAAGTCTGACTGGAAAACTGTCCACTTTGAAGACTACAGTTATTGGATTCAGATTCTTACAAGGCATTAGGACCTAAACATGACTTGAAATGGAAGAGATGTGTAAAGAGAAAATAAGATGTGATGTTTCCCTGCAAAGCCATATAAAGCCTACAGTGAAAGATGCATTCAATATTTGTTGTAGGAGAACTAATTTCTCTTGTAGATTTAGATATCAACTATGAAAGTCATTATTTGTACTTGGTGCACATAGGTGAAATTGACTTAATAGTTTCCCATGTGAATACTGGAGACAGAAGAAAATAAGAAGCTTACTTATTCCCAAGCACAGATCCCAGAGAGATAGATTTATGGCCTCAGCACCACAGATAAACTTGATTCCTGAGAAGCAAATACTGGACTTTCCCAATCTGAACTTTTGCCCCATTTTTGAATGTGTATATTTCTAAAAATGAATGCTTCCTATGTGATATCTGAAGGCACTGTGTCATTTTGGGGAGAGACATGGTTGGGCAAAGCCCGCCTTAGTACAGAAAGGCAAATCAAGGCAATAGTAGGTACAGGCAGGGTTTATTCTTCCCCATGCTTAGATTCCATTCTTCCCCTTAGATTCCAGTACTACCACATGTACCACCCTAAACCCTGGTCCTCAAACCTCAGTAAGTCCCATATTCTTCACCCTCTGGCAAAGTGGGTTATAGATTATGACCTTATTTTTATGTTAAAGAGGAATGTGTCTATTTCTGAGCAATACTCCTAATTTAAATAGCCATCTCGGCAGTGGTGTATTTAGGAAAGCCTTGGCAATATCTGAAAACCTCACCCAGTATAAATCCTCGATTGATTGCTTTGAAGCCAGGCTGAGTTTTCTGCCAAAGTGAACTCTCATTATAGCACACTAATTAAATCTGGCCTCATACTGGTGCCTTAAAGTTTATTTGGCTAATTCCTTTTAGGCTGCTTACTTAGAAGAAACCAATTTCGTCTCCAAGACAGCTCCTATTCCACTGAGGGTTCTGCATACTCCACAAAGCATCACTTTGCCTCTGATGGTGCAGTTGACCTACTGTAGTGAATTCTCTGCAAATACAGAATCTGCTTTGCTAAGATGTGTGGCCGTGAATGTGTAGCTCTTACAGATTCCCCCTTCTTTATACACTATGACTCCATGCCATTTTTTCTAGAGGCTATCCTACATTCTCTGCATTTATAGAGTGAAAGTACAGTCTACCCATGTCACAATGATTTTAGAGGAGATTCACTCTGAGGTTTCAAAAGGTCTTGAGTCTAGTGGGCAATCTCTCCCTCACATCTTTGGTCTGTGCTGAAATTCTTTAGCTTTCAACTAATCATTTTTTTCTCACCCCTCCAAGTAGCATTCTCTGGATATTTGGCATGACCATGTCACACAAGAGCCTTGCTACAATGACCTGAGCTCTTTGCACAGCTTAACTCTGAGACAGCCATAGCCTGTCTGTGTGGTGGCATTCACAAAGTACCAGGCTGGGAAATAGGTGGCCTGCATTGCCCAACAATCCACTATGTGACCTTGAGAAGTTTATTTTGCCCACATAGACTGGAATTTACTGTCCTATATGCCTCCAGAAAGGTTACACACACAAAACCAACATTAAATTACAAAATTCTTAAAACTCTATAATACAAAATGCTTTTGCCATTCTCGAGGCTCAGAATATAAGCAACTGCATTCATGGCCTCTTGGAGCAAGGCTTGGCATCGACTGAGTACTCATTCTGTTAGTTTTGCTACTTAATACACACATAATTGATCTAAGAGAAAGTTATCACTAGGATTCAAATGAAAAAGTAATGACAACTGAAATTTCTTTGTGAATATTAAATATCTCCACCTTGCTTAAACATTAACAATTTAGAGGTGTCTCCTGGATTTCATTTCTACTGTTCTTGCAGGAGATAGAAGCCTGCCCCACCCTGGAAGGCTTCTATTTACAACCAGCTCTGATCGCCATGTGTTTCTTATTGATGGCTTTAAACCCCAGCCAGACCTTCATTCTAGAGCAACATCCCAATTCTCATGGCAGATATTGCTCATCTGTTTACAAGGCAACAGGCACACATAACCCTTCTTGGCAGAGATCACTGGTGACAAAATATGACAGCAATAATTTTAGCTTTCAGGCCAGCAGTGAACATTGTGTTTATATCGTCAAAGAGAGAACACTGGAATGATTACAGCTTCCAGCTGCTACATGACCCACCTCATATAAATGAGGCTGACAAGCACTCGGAGAAAACTATATTGTATGATTCTAATTGGTTGTGCAATCATGATAACAGTTAAAGTGATGACTCTTGTGAGGGTAGCCACATAAACAATAGTTTATTATTGTGTTAGAATGAAGTTTCCTGTCTTATATCATATTTATTTCTCATAGGGAATCCTTGTGGTAGATAGAAATTCAGTGAGAAATGTAATATAGGAGGATACAGACGCTTCAAAGGTTTCTCAGTATTCATGGGACTGATGTAAACTGGTGAGTTTATTCCATGTTTTAGAAATATGGCAAAGAGCATTTGGGGCAAAGGCCCTGGGACAGCCTGAGTTGCAAGAATAGGTGGTAAATAATGTCATGACAAGCAAAGGCCTGCAAATACATCAAATAGTTGCAAACAGGTGAGGGTTGGCAGCTTCAGAGAAGGTGTCCAAGAAAAGTCTCTGAATGGAAACAAATTTATAATGAGGAAAAGAGACAGTCAAATGGAAAATGATTGAAAATAGTTCTAGGCTTATGTACCAGATATGCAGCTTGGTCTTCATGTGGGTCCTGAACAACTTGAACATGGGGTGATCCCAAAACCTGATGCCTGTATGTGGGATATATTCTAGCCAGGGTGCCTTGTATGGCCTCTGTGGGAGAAGAAGTGCCTAGCCTGGCAGAGTTGATGTGCCAGGGTAAGGGAAATACCCGGGGTGGGGGTGGGGGGGCAGGGGGAAGCACCTGCTCAGAGGAGAAGGGGAGGGGAAATGGGGGAAGGATTGTGGGAGTTGGTGACCTGGGAGCAAGCAGTGAACTTGATGTAAAGTGAATACGTAAAAAAATGAGATTTTTTTTTTAAAAGAAAAGGAAAGGATAGTGCTGGACAAAGACGAGTCAGTCTTATATCGGAGTGTGGTTCTTGGTAAGATGATGGTGCTCAGTGGGAGGCAACATGTCCACAAGCACACGGCAAGCTCAAACTAGACTTGGGTTAATACGGAGAAGGAAAACGAGGACAGACTGGGGTGGGTGGGAGAGTCCAGGTGGATCTGGGAGGAGCTGGCGAGGGAGCTGAGTGTGATCAAAATACATCGTCAAAATTCTTAGAGAACTTACAAAAATGGGAAAAAATCTTAAAACAAAAACAGAATCAGAGGAAGGGAAATAAAAACATAACAGTGAGGCGGGAAGAAATTTACTTCTGTGGGAGAGGGCACTTTGGAAATCTTAGAGTTCAGCAACATTGAGATAGTCACACTTAATGTCAATGTTGGGTAAGCAAGGGTGTACCACTTTATTATTAGCCATCCTTAAGCCTTGACAAAACTTGTCTTTATATTTCATTGTTGAATCTTATTAGCTAATATGTTTCAATTGTGTGTGTGTGTGTGTGTGTGTGTGTGTGTCCTTTTCTTGCTGTGTGCATGTTTACCTGGGGATAAACTTTACAGAAACCACAAGAAAACTTTTTGTTTTATAGGTACTATTTTACTACATAAATATCTGTTTCTTAAAAACTTGTTTGACAATATTTTACAGCTATGTGATAAATATTTTTTTGTATTTGATGGGGAAAATGAAGTAGATTTTCATTCAGTTTCTTGTTTGTCCAAATTTTTTTTCTAAAAATTCCCTATGAATTTCCTGTTTGGTTCAAGCCAGGAATTAAAAACAAAACTTTTTTTTTTTTTTTTTTTTTTTTTTAGGAATTTCTATTTCTCACTTTGTCTTGACAAGCTTATTGTTGTATAATTTCTGCTTGTTAGCTCATATCTGCCTTTTAATTTTTATCTCTGCTTTTAGAAAGATTCCCATTTAAGACCAAGATATTGTCAGAAAACAGGGTGGGATTTTTGTTTCTGTGCTTTTTAAAAGTTTATTATTTTTATTTTATGTATAAAATGCATATGTTTTTAATCAATAGTTTTTATAAATTAGCATATTAAGTAGTATGTTTCCTGTGACATTTTCATAATAGTTCTTGTAGATCTCTTTCACTTCCCTCCCTAATCTCTTTCCCCCAAGTCTTGGTACCTCCTTCCCTCCTTCTTTTCCTCTCTCCTTCTCTCCCAACCCCCTTCTCTCCTGTGAGCGCCTGACTTGCCAGCAAGAAAGATGCCACAACAGGATCCTTCTGCACGCGTTTATTGGGAGAGCTTGATTGCAGAGTTGAAAAGACCCCGAGCCCCAGAACTGGAGCTGCTTATATAGGCCTAGGAGAGGCATGTCCACACCCAATTGGTTATGCTTTCAGTACCTCATTTACATGCCCTGGGCCAGGCAGTGACTCTGAAAAAAACTCGACTGCACATGCGCACATTGGTTGTTTGCCCAAACTTACGGGTGGTGGCCAGCAGTAGCCAGTGCCACCTTGTAATGGTGTATGTGGCTTCCCACACTCTCCCTCCCTCCTTCTTTCCCTTCTTCCCTCTCTTCCTTCCTTCTTCTTTTCCTTCCTCCTTCTCTCCCTTCCTCCCTTCCTTCTTCTCTTTCTCCCTCTTTCCCTCCCTCCAATAACTCCCTCCTGCTGTCATGTGATGCATTCTAATATTCACTTTCACCTTAACTTTTTTCTGCCCTTTCCTTCTCTAACACTGTAAAAAAAAAAAAAAAAAAAATCTGTCTCCTATGGTCCCTTTCTATTTTCATGACTTATATATAACTCATACATGAAGCATGTATAGTGAATTAAAACAAATAACAAATTGCATTTGAGAAAAAAACATGCAGTATTTGTCTTACTGAGTCTGGGATATTTCACTAAGACCATAAAAATATTTCCAGTTCCATTCATTTTTCTGATGTCTTAGTCAGTGTTCCATTGCTGTGAAGAGACACCATGACCATGACAACTCGTATACAAGAAAGTATTTGATTGGAGCTTGCTTACAGTTTTAGAGGTTTAGTTTGCTATGGTTGTGTTTGGGTTTCTATTGTTGTGATGAGCACTGTGACCAAAAAGCAAGTTGGGAAAGATAGGGTGTATTTAACTTAAACTTCCATATTACTGTTCATCACTGTGGAAAATGAGGATAGGAACTCAAACAGGGCAGGATATGGGAGACAGGGGATGATGCAGAGACCATGGAGGGGTGCTTCTTACTAGCTTGCTACCCATAGATGCTCTGCCTGCTCTTTTATAGAACCCAGGACTACTTGCCCAGGAATGGAACCACACACAATGGCTTGGACCCTCCACCTTCAATTGCTAATTAAGAAAGTGTTCTAGAGCCAGATTTTATGGAGATAATTTCTTACTTGATAATATATAGTTATCCTTTCAGATAACTTTAACTTGTGTCAAGTTAACATAAAAGTATCCAGCATAGTCTTCATGGCTGGGAGCATGGAAGCACGCAAACAGATATGGTGCTGAACAAGTTGGGGGTTCTACATCTGGTTACGAGAGAGAGAGAGAGAGAGAGAGAGAGAGAGAGAGAGAGCCACTGGGCCTGGCTTGGGCTTCTAAATTCCCAAGCCCACACCCAGTGGGCTTCCTCCAAAAAGGCCATATTTACCCCAACTAGTCCAAACCTCCTAATTCTTTCATAATACTTTCAAATAGTGCCTTTCCCTGCTGTCCAAGCATTCAGTTTGCCATTCTTATTCTAACTAAAATGTCTTTATTTTATTTCTCTTTGGTCTGAATAAAATTTCATTATGTATATCTACCACATTTTCCTTACCCATTCATCTGCTTATGAACATATGTGTGTGTTGATCTATTTAGTGTGTACAATATATAGCTCCCCCCCCAAAAAAAACATGGCTTTCTGAGAAGTAGAAACTGTAATTAGACTTAAGACCCACTCAGCAAGGGTAAAACCATGTCTGGTACTGTAAACCTAGCTAAATAATCCATACTAGTGAAATAATGGTTATTGAAGAATATAAAACTATGTTTATGAAACAGGCACAATCTCTAATAACAATCTATAAACATGTGTTCTTATATGCACAGAAAAGTGTAATCTTCACCCTTTGTCAAGGAAACTTCTTTGTGTAACAGATGAAAAGCACTACAGGAAATCAAAACCAATTAAAAATTCATAGTTGTGGAACCCAGCCACAAAGGATAAATCTATTTTTAAAAATCAAAATAGCAAAACAAAACAAAAACTTCTTCACCTGAGGCTCAGGGAACAATGTTCCAGAAAAACAGGTGAAAAGACAGAGGAGTAGAGTTTGTGTAAGACTGTGTGACTCCTAGTAATACCAGAAACAATACCTGTAAGGTTTCACCAATGTAACTACCCAAATGTGTGCTGAACAGGCAGGACATCAATGAACATGTCAAACTGCATGAGTCCTCATCATGACCCTAAAGAATTACAGCAACTGTGTAAAGCAGGGCTGAAAAGAGATGGCCTTCCTCAGGGAAGAGCACACAAACTAGTTATCCAGTGCCAAACATGTCTGAAAAAATAGACATGTCATATTATATGGACAAGTTATATTTGCAAATATGTAAGTATATACAAATACATATTTGCATTCAGTAGCGATTCGTGAAAAGAGAAGCCATGAATTTTAAGGTATATAAGCTGGTTTGAAAGGAGGAAAGTTAAGCAAGAAATGTAATTAAAATACAGTCTCAAAAATAAACAAGCGAAACACTATGGCTTTGGATCATCATTTTAATGGTTGGGAGATATTCTATTAAAATAACAGCACAGTTACAATAATTTCTTTATTAATAGTTTTATATTTTTTGAATGAATGTGAATCTTTGTCTTATTATATTAATAAAAATTCTTACATATTGGTTTGCAAGATGAAAAATAAATAAATGTTTTTGACCATGCATATGGCCAGCATGTCCTCTAGAAATGTTGATCAAATGGTTGGTTGCTCATCAAGTGAGGAAGTTCCTAACCTTCTGCTTTTGTTTTCTTTCCCATACTTTACTGAATGTGGTGTCACTAACATAGAATCCATAAAATACCTACAAAACTGTAAAGAACTAAACCAACACATCATGACCCGCTGCATCCACCTCTCCCAAGTTCTGTTCTAATTTGCAGTACTATATTGGGTATTACCTTAGCCATCTTCTCCCTGTCATCTGGAAGGGACAATGCAAACTCATGATTTAGAAGGAAAATACAGGGGTCCGGATAGACAGGCAAGTGGTTGAGAACATTTGATGCTCTCTCAGAAGAACAAATTCAGTTCCCATCACCCATATCACAGTGTCCTGTACCTCCAGCTCTGGAAAATATGTTGTCTTTATCTAGATTGTATGGGTACTGGCATTCACATATGTATGTACATGTGCATGATAAAAAAATTAAAACATTTACATATATATTTTTATTTTCTGGAACAATTATCAAGGAACCAGATCATAATGCAAATATGACATCCAGAGTTCTATTTTTAATGATTTTTACTTTTAAACAATGCTTAAATCCTTTGGGTGAAGTAGAGTAAGTAGCAGAGGGCACCGGATGCTTTGTGAAAAAAAGAAAAAAGAAAAAAAGAGAAAAGAAAAATATTTGAATATCAAAAGAGTCATGTCAAAATAACCAAGATACCAGCCTAAAAGATGTCCTACTGACTAAAATAGTGACAATGTTCATATCAGAGGCATAATTGAGTGTAATGACTGAATTGCTTTGAATCAATAAAGCCAATGTCCACAAGGCTCCTCAAACAGATAAATATCAATGTGTATGATATAATGTTATCTCTGATGACTTTTTGAACAAAAATAAGCATTTAATTAAATTGAATTTTTATCCTTAACTTATCTGTGGACTTATAATACAAAGGAAGGCTTAATGGTGACATAAGGAGGTAATGTGTAATGTGTGAATTTCTTGGTTTAATTATAGTCCTCCTCAAAATGTTAAAAACACATAGAACCATAGGGTGTATAAAAGTCAAGTTCAATGTACATTTTCTGTTGGGTCATTGTTGTGTCAGAAAAGATCAAGGGATTTGTGGCAGAAAGGCATATGTTTTTGGTTACTTGGTTATTGGAGAATTGTTGCTAATCATTTTTAGATTGTTCACATAATCATGAGTACATGAAATACTTATTTTATTATTATTTTTTTTTACAAAGAACACTCTAATATTGAGGAATTAATCATGATAGTGACTACTTTGTTTCAAATACAATATTGTGGGTTTGCCAGGCTGGTGTTAAGTTTGATTTGTATAACAGTGTAGCACTTGAGTGAATGATAATGAATAATGATATACATGCTCCCTTTGGACGTTTGTGAATATTTCTAAATACATGTCCATTTGATAGTCACACAGGATGTGTACATCAAGTTAGTTGAATGGATATTAACAATGGCTTTGCACTTGTAAGTTTAATAACTTTTAATAATCCCAAAGATTGTGAAAATCATGAATTGTTGATGAAATTTGTGTGGTCAAAACATAGATTATTTAAAATATTATTTTGTCTGTCCTGTTAACTACATAGAATATAAGAACCATGTGATATTCCCTATCCGTGGTTCATAGTCATTGTCCAGGCAGCCTTTATAACTGGACTTGTATCCAGCCCTGACCATTGGTCATCCAATCCTGATTATTATAATCAGCTATAATCTGGTTCTCAGTGCACTGTCAAGTGTACTCCAAGTTTCTTTGTCTATCTGTCTGTCTATCATCTATCTATCTATCTATCTATCTATCTATCCATCTATCTCTCACCTAGAGTTGTTGTTTCCTTCCAAAGGAAGATATTATAATCCATCAGGCCTACTAAAGATCTTAGACAACTAATGAATACCTGTTTATAAAATATTAAATGTGTAGTGTTGCTTATGAACATGAATTAATTTGTTGAAACATCGAGCTATTGTTTATGTTGGTTCAATTCATAACAGGCTAACCAATTTAGCAATTTAAAATAGCAACACATTGTCACACATTGAAAACATATACATGCTCCTCACACTGTCATGTCTCTCTGTGTCATACATCTTACCTGTTTTACCTTCTATCATTATTAAGAAACTAATTATGGAAAAAACACTTGAGAGGTAGAGGCAGGTGGATTTCTGAGTTTGAGGCCAGCCAGGTCTACAAAGTGAGTTCCAGGACAGCCAGGGCTATACAGAGAAACCCTTTCTCGAAAAGAACAAAACAACAACAACAACAACAACAACAACAACAACAAAACAAAAAACAAAAAAACAAAAAAAAAGAAAAAGAAAAAAGAAAAAAGAAAAAAAGAAAGAAACTTATGGAAAAACACAAGGAACTGTGGTTTTCTGAGGAAAGTTGCTTTTGAGTGAATCAAGAAACTAACTTAAGTGAAATTCTGCCCCTAGTGGGTGATGGGAGGTACTGGGGAAGGGGGGATTCAGTGGGGGAAGATGGGTGAAGGTGTTGAGTAAGAACTGGAGATTTCATCTGAACTGCATGCATGTTTTCTCTCACTCTTTCCTCAATCCTGCATTTGCATAGTATTACATAGATGTGAATTTATTCTGCCATGGAGGGAGATTAGTTAACTCTGATGAGAAGCACAAATAAATAGATAACTTGGTGATGATTGGAAAATTAGGTAGGAAAATATACCCTGTCACTATGGATGGAAATTGGAAGATGTGGAGTGAACTTTGAGACCTGAAGATAGGCAAATTAACAGATAGTGATGATGATAATAATAAAAATGTATGGCTAGATGATAGGTAAATTACCAATAGACACGTGATAGATTCAAGTCAAGTGATAGGTGATTTACCATGCATATTTATAAATATATTTAATTTTTGAGACAATGTTTCACTACATAGGCAAGGTTGTTCTTGAACTTGCAAAGATCCTCTTGTCTCTGTTTCCTGAATGTTGTACAGGTATGTACCAACACACCAGATGATCAATACTTGTATATGATTTTAAAACAATATAATACAGAGCAAAAAATAAATGTATAACATCCTTAGAGATATGGTTGACTTAAGTGAAGAAGAAACTGCTTTCCTCAAACAATGGATGACATTAAAAGAGCTTGTATTAGAAAATAAGAGAACACTCAAAATGTTTCAGTATGCCTAAAGGGGAAGAGAATCAGTTTGAAAGGACTGTTACCATCCAGGCCTAGGATAATTAGAACATTACAAAACAAAACAAACAAAAAAGCCAAAAGCACAAATTTCATATCTCTCCATATATGAAAATCTCTATATGTATGACACTTTCATATTATAAGTAATGAATAAATTGAGAACAAATGGTTCTAATATAATATAAATAAATGAGTAAAATGTAATTAAAAGATGATACATCTTTATCTCATAGTATCTCTTTATACATTCCCATAAAATACTATTTCTTAATAGTTTACTTAATAGTTTATTCCCTATCCATGGCTCATAGTCATTCTCCAGGCAGCCTTTATAACTGGACTTATATCCAGCACTGACCATTGGTCATCCAATCCTGATTATTATAATCAGCTATAATCTGGTTCTCAGTGCACTGTCAAGTGTTAGGTACGCGAAACCAATTTAAAAGCATTCAGATCAAACTATATATTTCACTATCTTCAGCAAAGGACCAAACTGATACCATGTGTTTCCTGGTGGGGGAGCAATGACAAGACTTTGGCATCAGTTTCAATGTAGCTGTATGCATCCGAGTACATTCATCATCTATGCCATAATTGGGAATAAATTATGAGAAAATCTTGTCATGTCCAAATTAAAACAAGTTTTACAACACAATTGATCTGTGTTTCTTGCAAACATCAGTTATGAAAGATCAGACTCTGTTCCAGATGGAAGCTCCTTAAGGAAGGAAACATGACAGCCAGATGCAGAATACAACATACATACCATGAGAATCATTGAGAACACTGGTAAAATTTGAATGGTGTTATCTTTTAAAATGATAATGTTAGACATATATTAATTTTTAGTCTTTATGGCTGTACCCTTATGAGAAGAATGTTTATATTCTTTTCTTGTAAATATATTTTGAAACATGGAGGGTTAGTAAGGTACCCTTTCTTGAGCTTATTCTCGTATGACATAGGAAAATATTAGAAAGGAAACAGTAATGTAAGTATGAGACATTGTCAGTTGATGAAACTATATGAAGGAAAACAGGATCTTATTGTATTGTTACAATTTTTCTTTGAATTTGAAGTATAAGTTAAACAATGTGGCTTAAACCATCTATTTCGAACTAGTGGAAAAATTTTATTTAGTCTTCCTCTTACTTTGAGGATTTGTTAATTCCTGAATAAAGCTAAAATGATATTGTATGAAAACAATCCTTACCCAAAATTACAGTAGCTGCTATTGCTGATTAAGTACTGAGCATTTGTAAATGTAAACTCCTCCTACTTTGAGTCCGTGCTCCTTCAGTATCACAGACTTGAAATGCCAACCCACCTATGAATGTCATGTAAATTTCACATATAAATCTACACATGGTACTGATCAATCTGAATAGCTACATGTAGAAGAATGAAAATAGACCTACACCTACCACCCTGCTCAAAACTCAACTCCAAATAAATCAAGGAGCTCTACATAGGACCAGATCCCCTGAATATGCTATAAGATAAAGTAGGGAGTTCACTTGAACTCACTCACACACCTAGTGACTTTCTGAACAGGACATTGATAGTACAGACATTAAGACCAATAATTAATAAATAGGATTTCATGATGCTAAGTGGCTTCTGAATAGCAAAGGACAAAATGATTATTTCAAAGCAGCAGCCTATAGAGTGAAAAACAAACTTCTATCCACCATACATCTAACAAAAGGTAAGTATCTAGACTATACAAAGACCCCTTCCCCAAAAATCATACCCTAAACTTCAAAGAAACACATAAGCCAATTGAAAAGTATGCCATAGAAATAGAGTTCTCAAAAAAATGAAACACAAATTACTGAGAAACACTTCAAAAATATTCAACATTCTTACCTAGTCGGGAAATGCAAATTGAAAGTACTTCAAAATTTGGTCTTATTCCTGTTAGAATGGTTAAGATCCATAAGACAAATTACAACATGTGCTAGCAGGATGCAGAGAAAGGGGAGCCATTATTAATTACTTAAGGCAGTATAAACTGATATAGCCACTATGGAATCAGTGTGGAGATTCCTTAAAAAGATGAAAACAGATACACGACAATATCCAGCTATACCATCTTTGTGTATATATCCAAAGCATTCTACATCTTACTCCATATTCATAACTGCCTTAGTAACAATACTAGAGATTGGTATGTTGCCCCATCCCTCAACTAGAGAGCCATGCCTAACCTCTGGATATGGTGTCTACAGGTTCCCCATCCCTTTTGTTGGGTATTTCAGCTAATATCATCCCCGTTGGTTCCTGGGAGCCTCTTGCTTTCCTGGCATCTGGGACTTTCTGTTGGCTACCCCCAGTTCCCCATCCCCCATTGCTACATGCAACTGTTCAATTTCCTGATCCTCTGTACATCTCTTCTGTCTCCTCCCATACCTTATTCTGCCCCCCTTTCCATCCCCCCTCCTCTCTTCCTCTCAAGTCCCTCCCATCCTCTACCTCCCATGATTATTTTGTCCCCTCTTCTAAGTAGGACTGAAGCATCTTCACTTTGGTTTGGTCTTCCTTCCTCTTGAGCTTCATATGGTCTGTGAGTTGTAACATGGGTATTCTGAGCTTTTTGTCTAATAGCCACTTATCAGTGAGTATATACTATGTGTATTCTTTTGTGACTGGATTACCTCACTTAGAATGATATTTTCTAGTTCCATCCATTTTCCTAAGAATTTCATGGAGTCATTGTTTTTAATAGCTGAGTAGTACTCCATTGTGTAAATGTACCACATTTTCTGTATCCATTCCTCTGTTGAGGGGCATTTGGGTTGTTTCCAGCTTCTGGCTATTACAGGGACAAAGAGTGGAGCAGAGACTGAAGGAAAGGCCATCCAGAGACTGTCCCATCTGGGGATCCATCCCATATGCAGACACCAAATCCAGATACTGTTGTGGATGCTAAGAAGTGCTTGCTGACAGGAGCCTGATATATCTGTCCCCAGCATGCTCTGCCAGAGCCTGACAAATACAGAGGTGGATGCTCGCAGCCACCCAAAGGGATCCTAAGGGAAGAGTTAGGGTAAAGACTGAAGGAGCTGAAGGGGTTTACAACCCCTTAGGAAGACCAAACAGACCCCCAGAGTTCCCTAGAACTAAACTACCAACCAAAGAGTACACATGAAGGGACCCATGGTTCCAGCTGCATATGTAGCAGAGAATGGCCTTGTTGAACATCAATGAGAGTAGAGGGTCTTTGTCCTGGATGGCTCAATGCCCCAGTGTAGGAGAATGCCAAGACAGGGAGGCAGGAGTGGGTGGGTGTTTGAGCACCCTCATAGAAGCAATGGTAGGGGGGGATGGGATAGGGTGTTATTGGAGAGGAAAAAGGGAATGGGTATAACATCAGAAATGTAAATAAATAAAATATCTAATTAAAAATACTAGAAATGCTGAGCAGCCTAGATTCCTATCCGTGGATACATGAATAATGAAACTTTGATACATTTGCCCATGGAGCAATATTCAGCTGTTAAAAAAATGAATTATGCAATTTGCAGGAAAATGGATGGAGCTAGAAACAGTCATCTTGAATGAGGTAAGCCAGATCCAGAAAAACAAATGTTGTATGTTTTTTCTTATTGGGGAGTATTACTTTTAAAAGCTTTAGATATATATATTCCAATCAAAGTCACTACAGAAGTTAGGCAGCTAGTAAGGGGCTAAGGACAAGGAGGAGATGATTCAAGGAAGGAGAAATAGAATATAGTGACATAAAGAGATAAAGAATAAATTAGGATAAACTATTGTATGCAGAAAGAAATGGGAGGGCAGGGTAAATGAGAGAATGCGGAGAAGGGTAAATTAACACTAAAGACCTTTCAAAAACAAGTTTGGGGACTTAGTACTATAGAAGCTCCCCAAAATGTATGTATACATAAAAAGAATTTAAATGAAGTAACCGTAAAATAGGGGAAACAATGTTCCAACTTGAAATCTTATGCCATAAAGAAAATCCTCAAGTACCAGAAATGGGTTGCATATAATTGGGGTATTTGCAAATGTATGATACCCCTACATTGCTACTGATAGTAATTTCTATCCACAATCTGACAGTAAGTTCCTATTGCTTAAGATGGTACTTACACCATTGAACATGAAGACATTGAGCTGGTACCCAACTAGAAGCATCACCCTTACAGACTATAATTCAAGGTGTGGTAGGGTACTTTGCACTGTATTGGAGAAGAAAAGCAATCATCAATAAAACCTGTCACCTATAGGAACAACTTGGGTGACAAATATATTGATAAAATAGTGGCATAAATAAATAAAATAATGGTATTGGACCTACATCCTTTCAAATCAGAAAATTCCAGCACAAAAAAATTGTAAATAGGCACAAAGTCCCATCCCTGAGTTAGAAGCGATTTACCGTTAATACCTGCTGGAAAGGGAACATCTATTTTATCCAATAGAGTGACACTGGACTTATCAATTAAATTCCATGGCAGACTATGTGCCTAGTATTAGTTCACCAACACAAACAAATGCCCTTGTTTTCTATGCTATTTCTTTTGTTTGGTTTTGGTGGGTTTTGGCTGTTTGTGTTTTTTGTTTGTTCCTTTTGTTGGAATTTTTGGGAGATAGAGGGATCAGGAAGGAAGGAAGAAAGGAGAAAGGGAGGGAGGGAGAGAGAGGGAGGGAGAGAGAGGGAGGGAGAGAGAGGGAGGGAGAGAATGTGGGAAGGATTTAAAGGGTTACAGTTGGAAGGATCTGTAAGGACATGGAGGATAAAGGAAAATATGCTCAAAATAGACTGCATGAAAAAGATTAAAATGTTGTAAGTGTATTTGAGTCCACATTAAGGTGCTGAAGAGACAGCTTAATGGCTAAGAATACTTGCAGAGACCGGTTTTGTGTCTCTCAGCTAACAACTTGTAGCTCCGGCTCTTAGGGATCTGACATCCTCTCTGTGTTCTGCTGACACAGAGCAAAACCTAGCCTCAAAGCCCACACACTCTCAACACAGACAGAGACTTGAATGCAACATAAGACCTCTAAGGGAAATCTTCATTCGATGAGTAAAATTTAAAATTATTAAAGTATCCAGGAAAATTCTTTAAGACAAAGACTATTCACTAGGCTAGTCATATTTTTCTTTTAAAATTAACGAATGTGTAAGAATACCAATAAAAACTATTTATCTGCTCACCTGCATTTGTACTAGAGAAACTAGTGCCAAAGGGGAGGCAAGAAGCAAATAAAGTAGATTAAATCTTCTCTTGGGACCTTCCTCATCAATTGTGATATCTCTTTCTTTCAAAAAAAAACACCCAGTATACTTCTTCCCAGAGCAACACTGATGGTGTCTTGATAATAAATTTTCTAAAGTTGTTCAAAGTTATACAGGCTCAGAGATGTACACTGAATTAACTGTTTTTGAACTAAGACTAAGCCAACTTCAGCTTCACATGGGGCTTTCTCTAGGGAATCTACTAGGGCTGAGTCAACCAGATCAGATATGCCAAATGTATGGCTGCTACCTAAGGTGCTGTGTGCTCTCAGCTCTAGGTCTCTGAAGCTGTTACATCCAAGTTCATTGATGTCATGGGACTACATTCTCTTGTTAGTGTTAATTGGAGGCAAACTGGCACACACAGGCTGCAGGGCAAAGGTCTTTCTGCTGAATTCCAAAGCAGTTTCTGTTCTTTCCCCAGATCCCTTTGTCACCTCGATTGGGCTGTCCCCTCCTTTAAGGAGTGGATTATGTTTATTTATCTTAGTAGTCTCAACATTTCTAAATATCTGGTGTATATAAGCAGCTAATAATTATTTGGAGAGATGAATGTAAGACATATCACTTCCACTTCAGATTCACAAAACTTAAGCACAGTAACTTAATTCGGTAATAGAATGCCCAAGAAAAACAACAAATCTTGAAAATAGGTTCACAACAAAGTGATGACTGCACTGACCTTTTATTTGCATTTTCCACTAGTGTATTTTGTCTTTAGTGGAAATTAACTGCTTAAATTAATGAGGAAATATGCTCATGGTACTGAAAGGTTATGGGAGATGTTAAGAAAGGATACTGAGGCAGTATGTCTGGTCTCATTCCCTGACAATGTTCATTAATCCACTTCACAATCCCAGGAGGGCAAATTAGAGCATATAAGGCAGAGAGAATTAAAGACACAGCGCCTGTAGGTGACCTACAACTGCCACTAAATGCGCATCTTTTCAAAATGCATGCTTCTGTTTTCGTCATTCCCTAAAGGCCAAAGCCCATGAAAATTCTGCTGCTTCACAGACAAATGTGTGTGCCAAAGGCTTTCTTTGCTGTTCTGTGCAGATAAGAAAGCTTTTTATTTTAAATAAAACCTATGCTGCTGGCAAATCCTATACTTGGGTCATTTGCCTCAATTAGCTGGAATGTAAAGAAGGGTAATATTTTCAGGGCTCCTTATTGTCTACTTACACAGTCAGGCTGTTTAGGAAATTGAACGTGGTCCTACTATGTTGGAAGTAGTGGTGTACATGCCATGCTCCATTTCCATTACTCTGCTACTGTATTTCAGGACTCATTCGGGTAAATATCAGAAACGTGAGAACAAGACAAGCACAGAGGGCAAGCATTAATTCTCATCCTCAGCTCCTCATTGTCAGCTCCTCCTTCCCAGATCCCCATCTTCAGCTCCTCATTGTCAGCTCCTCCTTCCCAGATCCCCATCTTCAGCTCCTCAACCTCAGCTCCTCAGCCTCAGCTCCTCAGCATCAGCTCCTCAGCCTCAGCTCCTCAGCATCAGCTCCTCAGCCTCAGCTCCTCCTTCCCAGATCCCCATCTTCAGCTCCTCAGCCTCAGCTCCTCAGCCTCAGCTCCTCAGCCTCAGCACCTCAGCATCAGCTCCTCAGCCTCAGCTCCTCCTTCCCAGATCCCCATCTTCAGCTCCTCAGCCTCAGCTCCTCAGCATCAGCTCCTCAGCCTCAGTTCCTCAGCCTCAGCTCCTCAGCATCAGCTCCTCCTTCCCAGATCCCCATCTTCAGCTCCTCAGCCTCAGCTCCTCAGCATCAGCTCCTCAGCCTCAGCTCCTCAGCCTCAGCTCCTCGGCCTCAGTTCCTCAGCCTCACATCCTTGGACTTCAGCTATCATTGATCTCCAATTTTAGTTTACTTTTAAGGTTGTTACTGAAATCTTTGATGAGGGCATCATTTGTTGGTTCTCACAAAGAAGGACCTCCCAACCTTCAATGTGTCACTTTTCCTGACTTAAGTCAGCTTACCAACCTTTATTTGTTGATTATATTAAAAAGTAAATTGACTAAATAGAGATCATTTGTGTGATTTTAGTGAGAAATAAATATACCATATGTTTATTGCCAGGATGTATGAATAAGAAATGGAAGAGAGAGAGAGAGAGAGAGAGAGAGAGAGAGAGAGAGAGAGAGAGAGAGAGAGAGGAAAGCTTATACCAGTGTGTGCACTCATTTCTCTATGCACCTTTTGAGGTCAGAGATTAATATCAGGTGTCTTCTTTTCTTGCTTGGCATCTTAATTTTTCATTATTCTTTCTTGATCTAGGGTCTCTCATTGAACCTAGGGATGCTATTTCAGTTAAACTGCTTGTTTGGGCATGCCACGATGATCTGCTTGTCTTCCTGAGTAGATGCACAACTCCTCATTAGCTATCTCAATCGACATCAAGGGTCCAAATTCAAGTCCTCATACTTGCACAGTAAGTGCTTCTTTTGCTGAGCTATGTCCCCAGCACAAGAAAAGGAATTACCACAGTTTTTGCTCTCCAGTTTACCTGCTACTATGACAAAGTACCATGAACCATGCAGCTTAGATAACAAAAATTAATAATCTCCTAATTCTGGTGGGTAGAATCCCATGATTAAAGTATCAACAATGTTGTCTCATAAATTGTACAATGACTGTATATATTGGGAGCTTTGAATGGGCTCCCAGGCTGCTTTGCTTCCTGAAGAATGCTGGAAGTTTGGCTTTGATCTTCCATAGTTTCTGTTATATTACTCCAATTTCTACATTAATCTCTAAAAGGCTTCTCTACATGTCAGTGTACAAACATTCTTTGTCATAAAGACATTATAGTGGATTAGGAACCCACCTTACTCCAGTATAGTCTCAGGCAATTGCAACCATATTGTCCTACATTCATGCAAAACTCCACAGGAAATATGGAAAATTATGAGTTCCCATAGAAGCTTCCAGAAGAAAACATATTCTAACAGTCGTACATATGAAAGAAAACAGAGCAAAATAATGAAAGAGAAAAGATATTCGGGTCAAGAATGAGTAACATCAGAACAGCACTATGTCAATAAACTTAATGACTTAGGTGAAATAGATAATTGCTTTTAAAACACAACTTGTCAAAGCTTACTTATAGTAAAGTAGGCAACTAGCTGATTATATATATATATACATATATATAATGCATATATAAAAAGATTTCACCAAAGAGAAGCTCAGATATAGATGGTTCCATTACTAAATTCTTAAACATTTTAAAAAATAATATTCTACACAAACTTTGGTGGAATTTTATTATTTTTATTCAATTTTATCAAAAATTTTTATAACAGAAATGTATTCTCTCTTCTTTATAAAAGCTGTTGAACTAAAACCAGTGTGTCACTGGGAGTGCAACTATGGTCAAGAGGGGAAACTCTTCCTTGCTCCCTCCACAGTCTGGTGTCTTCAGGTGTCTTGGCTTGTGGCTACATTGCTTCCATCTCTTCCTCTGTGGTCAGGTTGACCTCTCCTCTCCCTTGTTTGTTTGAGTGTTTCAAATGATGCTTAACTTTAGTCTAATAAGAATACTTGTCTTAGGACTCAAAGTTAACAGGATAAACTGTATCTCTTAATAGCTTACACTAAATCATGTGTTTGCCTTCTATGGTGACATTCTTTCTTAGCAGATACAGTGCTATCTAAAGTGTCTGAGTATTAAGATGTAGACTAAACCTCAGTATCAAAACTGAATAAAATCATTACTACCAAAAGCATACTCTAAATCATTGTTACCCGTTAAATCAATGTAAACAGTCTGAACAGATTTTTAGAATTTTAATATAACACTGAGTCCAACATGCGTTTTGGTCAAAAGCAAGTAGTTGGTTCCTTGATATTTTGAAAATGAAAAGTAAAATTTACTATGGAAAATTAGCTGAACCTAAAACACCTGATATGCTCAGTAATCATAGTATTCAATACTAGTAAAACTTACATTATATTTTCATGTTGATGGGTAGTGTTCATTGGGTTTCCTTTCAATTTCTTTCATGCTTTTGTAGGATGAAATCTTAGAGAATCTGGTTTTGAAATCCATACAAAACTATCAACGTCTAAAAAAAAAATCCAGATTAATTTTGGAGTTAAGAGATACAAGATGACAAGTCACTTACCATCGTGCATGGTATCAGACATTGAAATACATTCATGTAATAGAATAGAATAACCCAGAAGTTAACATATACATCATGAAATGCACATATCCGAAAAGGACAAAATTCAGTTCATGTTTTGCAATATATAATAAATAATCTTCACACTGAGGGCACAGGCTTATCTATGTCCATGCTTGCCCTTTGTTCTTGCTCTCTCAGAGAATACTGTTTTTTTGCTTAATAAGCTCCAACTTTGCTTTATAGTGTAGAAAATTCTGAGGCATACATACAAAATTAAAGTCATAAAACTGGCAAAAAACAAGGCAATTAGAGATAAGCCATGATGGGGTCCTAGGGTATCCAAACCGCTATCCACAAGCAATGGTGCAAATTTGTTAGTATTTGTTGTGAACCTTGTACCTTTATGTGATTTCTCTTTTATCAGAGAGAGAATGCCAAATATTTTCTCTCTGGAACACTCAGGCAATAGAAAAAGGAAATGAGAGTATTTTCACATGCACAGTATGATCCCTTTATGCTCTGGAATCTTCTGAAATACATAATTAATAGCATTCGGGCTGAAAAAGTGGCTGCTCAGCCAACAAAGCACTAGCTGTCCAAGTATGGAACCGGGGTTTGCATCTCTTGAACACACATAAAAGCTGCTGCATGATATTGGTGACCTCTGCCTGACATCCTAGTGCTCAGGAGGTGTTTTAGTGTCAGTGTTCTATTGCTATGCAGAGGTATAATGACCATGGCAACTCTTATAAAGGAAAACATTTAAATTTGGCTGACTTACAGTTTCAGAGGTTCAGTCTATTGAATGATTAGAAGCATAGCCCTAGAGAGGACGCTGAGAGTTCTATAGAATGCAACAGGAAGAGAGACAGCCACTGGGTCTGTCTTGAACATTTGAAACCTTGAAATCCACACCAGTGACACATTTCTTGCAACAAGGCATTGCCTCCTCCAACAAGGCCACAACTCCTAATACCTTTTAAGTAGCGCTCCTCCATAACGACCTTGCAATTTAAATACATGAGCCAATGGGGGCTATTCCTATGCAAAGCATCACAGTAGGCAAAGACAGGATTTAGGAAAAGTCAAGAATGTATTGAGAAAAACTAAAACAATTGGACCGTGAACTCACAGCTGGGAGGATGGAAATAAGATGGTCTTCCCTCTTTACCTTTCTCTTCTTCAGCCTCTTGGTATCATTTGAGGAATCCAATCCCATACTACCTCCATGCCAGCCTAACTGTCTAAACAAACACTTACCCAACTCAACAGCACATCTCAGAATTATTACTGTCTTAGTCAAGGAGCTAAAGGGATCTGCAACCCTATAGGTGGAACAACAATATGAACTAACCAGTACCCCCCAGAGCTCGTGTCTCTAGCTGCATATGTAGCAGAAGATGGCCTAGTTGGCCACCAGTGGAAAGAGGCCCATTGGTCTTGCAAACTTTATGTGCCTCAGTACAGGGGAACGCCAGGGCCAAGAAGTGGGAGTGGGTGGGTAGGGGAGTGGGGGGGGGGGATGAGGGGACTTTTGGGATAGCATTGGAAATGTAAATGAAGAAAATGCCTAATAAAAATTTTTTAAAATTTTTAAAAATTAAAAAAAGAAAAAAAGAAAAGTAGATGATGGAAGAAAGCCTCAGCAGGCAACATTCAGAGTCCTGATTGTCCCCACATGTCCTCAACCTAGTAGAGATGGGGAGTCTGGTGCAGCCTCAGGCTCTATTCCATTGCTCCTGAACCAATCTTCTTTCCTATTCTTCAGACAGTTTTTCTTAATTTTTTCTTTAGGCATTTTTTTCTCATATAATAAAATTTGGGCCCACATAACTGAAAACTTGAGAAGGAGCAAGTCACTGTCACTACCTTGGCAACTCTGACACACATTTCTGATCTGACAGTATCTTCTTGTCAATCAAGGAAAAGAGCTATTCTATGACTCTTCATAGGAGAGAGGGAGGACCAAGTGAATTTATTATGCATAAGCTATGTTGATCTGGTCATCAAGCACAAAGATGTGAATTGCATATTAATGCCCATGCAAGGCCTGTGGTGAAGTCTGTTTTCTTATGGAAAGAGAAGCTTTATTACAGTCTTCTTTCCATTCCCCTAAGGGATAGTCACAGCCACATGAAGCAGAGCGCATGGCCAATTCTGTTTGTTTTTGCATATATAAACCCTTAAGATATTTTTGGTATGAATAGTATTTTGCAAAGCAAACAGATAAAAAAGACCAAAGTGCAAATGAAAATATAGCAAATATTAAAATTCATATTTTTTTCCAGAGAGGAGGTTCTCATAGGTTATATGCTACAATTAAATGTGCCTAAATTAAATTACAGTGCCAACTGAGGGGTTGAACTTCCTCTGAGAGGGGCTGGTATCCATACAAAGGTCATGTATCTGAGAAAAAAGATGATACCTTTGGAGATTAATGATGATGGCAGTAGTGACAGTGGATCCTTGGAGCAGAAAACAGCAGAATAAAGTGTTTCCATTGTTTAAACAGAAAATTTCTAAATGAGTAGAAGTTTTGATTTTGGGGACAGGTTGTCATGTAGTCCAGGCTGGTCTAGAATTCTTTATGTACCTAGGGTACCCCGAAGTCCTGGTCATCCTCTGTCCACTACCTGAGGACTACAAGTGCAAACAGATGTCACCATGCTGAGCAGTGGAGTTCTTTCAGTGGCCTGTTGGATGCCACTTGCAAGAAGCCTGTAATTATGTTACTCTTCACATATGACATCTAGGAAGGCACTGACAGTGTGTACCCCAGAGAGAATTAGAGTGAAAGAAACAAACATCCAAATACAACACACACACACACACACACACACACACACACTGCAATACACTAGATTTGAAGGTGAGCACTTTATATCTATAAAATATATGTATGTATATATATATATGCATATATACATATATACACACACACACACAACATTGGGGTGCACTTCAGTGACAAATAACATTCAGATTGTCAAATGATTTAAAGCAATATGTCCTCATTAATTCAACTCTGTGGATCTGTGCTCAGTGCATCTGGGCTCCTGTTGGGTTTTTATGGTGTTATTTATTTAACACCACTTTCCCAGGTGTCACTATTCCTTCTCCAAAAAGGAGCTCAAAGTGCTTTAAAATGCTTTTTTGCATCTATTATCCACATTTGCACTTGTAACGCCTTTTTTTTCTTAGTCACTTCCCTTAGATTTTCCCTTTCCAATCTTATGCATTTGTTAAAGGATGATAAATTTTTTAGTGTGCACTCTTCATCCATAATGGAGTTCTGTGTCTAAGAAGACTGCCTGATTCACTAAATTAAGTAGCAGGGAGATCCAGTCTCTTCCTCAGAATCCTGTTCCAGATGGACAGAGCAATTGATGAAATATCCACTGAAAGAGATCTTTCCTAAGCATTGGAAACTGATTTCACCCAACGTGTTTCTAATTCATGAATTCTTGGAGAATGTAGGAGCCACTAATATCTGTATGAATTCATGTATCTGCCTCCTCTATATTATAATCAAAATTGCATTGAGATCCAGACTTTGTCAATTTTTGTATTACTGAAGTGTATTTAAAAAGCAAATAAAATACTATGTTTATAAGCAAGTACAGGCTATTCACCCCATTCTGTTCTGTAAGATTTTAGTAGCTCCATTGTTTTTCACATAAAAGATGCAATTGACATCACCTGACCTCCTTCCAATAATGGGATTCTACTATAGCTTCATGATGAAATGGAACTCAAGGAACAACATAGGATTGTCAGCACTATTTATCCTACATGCAGATCAAGAGTTATTCTTGGTTTGCATGTTCTATTCTTTCATATTTTAGGAACAATCTGCATATGATGACCATCTTTCATTATCACCATTGAGCACCTATCTCTTCGTTTACCAATTGAATTCCCCAATGACTAGTCTTAGTAGTAGAACTATCACTGCAATCTCCAGTCAGGAACATACATGGTATGATAAAGATACACTCTAAAGCAGGATCTGGTTCTGGGGCTCTGCAGAACACTGATATCTCATCTACAGTATGGATTTCAGTGAAGAGCACTAACCTAAGCACATGCAGGGTCTCATACACTGCAGTTAGAAGAATGTTTAATGTAAGTTATAGCTATGGAAAGTTTCATGCTTGGAAAATGCTGCATTGGTCAACTCATAAGTGTGTTATAAATAACACAATTGTACCAAAGTGTTTTACTCTCCTCATCTGATTCCTCCTTCCCCTTTCCTTTCTTTTTTCCCTCCTTCCTTCCTTCCTCCTTCCTTCCATCCTTCCTTCCTCCCTCCCTTCTTCTTTCTCTTTCTTTCTTTCTTTCTTTCTTTCTTTCTTTCTTTCTTTCTTTCTTTCTTTCTTCTTTCTTTCTTCTCTCTCCCTTCCTTCCTTTTCTTTCCTTCTCCTCCTCCTTCTTCTTCCTTCTGTTTTTGCTATTGATCAGGTAATCACAAATATTCTTTCTAGTGTTTTTTACAACAGAGCAAGGAACATTGATATAGAATGTCACAGTGGATTTATAATTGTTAGTTTATTGATACAGATGAAACACATTCCAGATATGCTTTAGATTCTAAAACCAGGAGCAAGAAAGTTCTACTTCTGTCTTTTGTGATTCACTAATCAAAGTCAGTAGAAGGTCATCTCCTTACTCTCTCATATATGAATTTGAGTCTACTAATGAAAGCTTTTCAGAGATTTTCTTGAGATAATGTTTTTATTGATTATCTGCTCCCTGATCATACTCACTTCTCAGTCCTTCCATGTTCACCCCCACCCTTCTGACCACCCCAAAAATAAAAATAACCATGAGCTTTTGTTCAAATCTGTTCAAGTGGCATGAATTCCTATACTAACACTGTGTTTCTGCGGGGTCAAGCTTTTTGCTTGATTCTCATGAGAAATCTTCTGTGATGCTTCTCTGTCCCTGGATGAGTTTTCACTCGTAAACATACTTTATGATTTGTTCAGGCAGCCAGCATCTGTGAATCCACCTTCATTCATTTGTAGCAATACATGCCTTTGATAAGCCACATCAAAAAAACCTGTCTTGGAAACATTGCCAATCAATGCCAAGTAAGCAGAACTGTTTTGTTTTGTTGTTTTTAAACCATCAGAATCTTAACTATAAGAATGTGTGGGGGCATAGTTTTCTAGCAAATGTCTAGAATTACTATTTTTTTTTCTTTGTTTACCAAGTTTCTTTATACTAGGTCAAGATATCATTTGTTCCTTTAGTCTTTTGTGTTTTGGGAGAAAAAAACAACATCTCCCAAAGAGCTGAAGCTGAAGATTCCTTACAGATTGAAGACTGCATCATGTGTATACACACACACACACACACACACACACACACACACACACACTTCCCAGTAATAGAGTATGATTATAGCTCTTTTCTCCTTTTTTATTATCTATAAAGAAGAGCCTCCATATCTCCATACCTCCACACAGTTAATTTTTTCCTCACTTGGTGTATGACCACTGGGCTCCAGCATGGGAAGCCCACAATCCTGTCTGTGTTCAATCATTTCCTATCCTGCACTTAATCCAGATCAAAGGCCATGAACATTACTTCTCTAAATGTAGCTCTATGTCTCTTTGTCTCTCCCTCCTTTCCTCTCTCCCTTAGAGACAGAATTCCATCAAACAGCTAGGGTGGTCTCATCTGCATTGCACATTTTTTGAGAAAACTTGGAACGAAAATATAATGAACAATGATTCTCAATTCCCAACCCCTGCTGCATTTCTACACTGTGCAGTGCCCTATCAGGCCTTTCTTTTTCTTTTCTTGGAACATCAAAGTGACTAATCTCCACTCAAATAAGGACTTAATGTTCCAAATGACAGAAAAGGTCACTTTGTCAAGGAAGGGACTCAATCAGGAGATAACATTTGTGTCATTCATTTTCCCATAGAGCAACTGCAGGTCATTTAGGGGAAATAACAAAAAACTGATTCACAAAATTATCATCACTGGTGATTCCTTTGTTGTTGGAGAAAGAAACACATTTCTGACATTCTGGTTCGAGTAGAGCTTCCCTTACAGATTCCCATAGCAGTGACCTCTGTGTCTGTCTTAAATTGCAACCATGTCACTTTTTCCTAACACTTGGGGCTGCTTTTGCATTTTCACACCTACAGACTCTTTTCCTTGGATATAAGGGCTCCCAAAATAACATGCAAAACTTTCTGTCTACCAGTAAGATGGTGAGGGTCCCTGTCCCCAGTTGGCTCTGATTAGTAAAGAAAGTTGTCAGTGGCCAATGGCTGGGCAGGGAGACAGAAGTGGGACGTTAGATTTTTCAGGGCAAGGGAATACGGGAAGAAGAAGGGTTTAGAATCACCATGTCAGGCAAGGAATAGGATGTAAACATGAGAGCCATGGATGACAGAGAACCAGCCATGTGACAGTCATGGAAGAGTGGCACCAGGGGTCACACTCCCTGACTGGGTCTCGGGTAGCAGAGATGAAATATAAAATGTAGTAAGAAATAATGAAGGAATATCTGAGGGGAGAGTATGTTAGTCATAGGAAAGTTTGGAAGCAATCAGCCATGGAGCTGCTTAGGATGTATTAAAAATAAGCCGGTGTGTGTGTGTGTGTGTGTGTGTGTGTGTGTGCTTCATTCACAAATCTAGAGCATTTTGGTGAATTGTTGAGAAGCACACATGCACACTGCCTGGGGTGGGGGGGGGGTGGAGCAGGGGCAAGTTTAGAGCTGATTAACGATTTTATTTCATCAGGAGTCTCTTACACAA
This sequence comes from Mus musculus, assembly GCF_000001635.26. Classification (NCBI taxonomy): domain Eukaryota; kingdom Metazoa; phylum Chordata; class Mammalia; order Rodentia; family Muridae; genus Mus; species Mus musculus. The sequence goes on along the minus strand of NC_000084.6, from coordinate 30,924,893 downwards.
CCCCAACAAACAACTCAAAACAGGGTTTCCACTTCTCAGTGAGTGCATATCATGTGTTCTTTTGTGATTGGGTTACCTCACGCAGGATGATGTCCTCCAGGTCCATCCATTTGCTTAAGAATTTCATAAATTCATTGTTTTTAATAGCTGTGTAGTACTCCATTGTGTAAATGTACTACATTTTCTGTATCTATTCCTCTGTTGAGGGACAGCTGGGTTCTTTCCAGCTTCTGGCAATTATAAATAAGGCTGCTATGAACACAGTGGAGCATGTGTCCTTGTTACATGTTGGAGCATCTTCTGGGTATATGTCTAGGAGTGGTGTTGCTGGGTCCTCAGGTAGTACTATGTCCAGCTTTCTGAGGAACTGCCAAACTTATTTCCAGAGTAGTTGTACCAGCTTGTAATCCCATCAACAATGGAGGGGTGTTCCTCGTTTTCCATATCCTCGCCAGCACCTGCTGTCACCTGAGTTTTTGATCTTAGCCATTCTGACTGTTATGAGGTGGAATCTCAGGGTTGATTTGATTTTCATTTCCCTGATGACTAAGGATATTGAACATTTTTTTAGGTGCTTTACATCCATTCAATATTCCTCAGTTGAAGCTCAGAATACCCAAGATACAATTCACAAACCACATGAAACTCATGAAGAAGGAAGACCAATGTGTGGATACTTCAATCCTTCTTAGAAGGGGGAACAAAACACCCATGGAAGGTGAAACAGAGACAAAGTGTGGAGCAGAGACTGAAGGAATGACCATCCAGAGACTGCCCTACCTGGAGATCCATCCCATACACAGTCATCAAACCCAGATATTATTGTGGATGCCAACAAGTGCTTGCTGACAGAAGCCTAATATAGCTGTCTCCTGAGAGGCTCTGCCAGTGCCTGACAAATACAGAAGTGAACGCTCACAGCCATCCATGGAACTGAGCACAAGGTACCCAATGAAAGAGTTAGAGAAAGGACCCAAGGAATTGAGAGGGTTTGCAGTCCCATAGGAGGAACAACAACATGAACTTACCAGCACCCTCAGAGCTACCAGGGACTAAACCACCAACCAAAGAGTACACATGGTGGGACTCATGGCTCCAGCTGCATATGTAGCAGAGGATGGCCTAGTTGGACATCAAAGGAAGAGGCCTTTGGTCCTGTGAAGGCTCTATGCCCCAGTGTAAGGGAATGCCAGGGCCAGGAAGTGAGAGTAGTTGTGTTGGTCAGCAGGGGGAGGAAAGAGGGGATATGGAAAGGGGGTTTTCAGGGGGGAAACCAGGAAAGGAGATAACATTTGAAATGTAAATAAAGAAAATATCCAATAAAGACAAAAAAGGGGGTGTCCCATGTCTGTATTGGAGGTTTTATTAGGTGGTCTTTGGTTCATGGAGAGGGAATTGTCAGCCCAGAGGAGAAAATTTTATTTAAAGTATGTAAGTATATTTATATAGAGAATGTATGTACTATAGCTTTTACTGATTTAGAATTCATTAGTGTTATTTTACACTTCCTCCTTCCTCTGTAGTTACCTCCTTCCCCCTTCCTCAAAAGTCTCTTGTTACCACTCTAATTCCTGGCATGAGCCTGGGAGAGTGGAGCTTAAAATTGAGGCAGACTAAAGTCTCATGCAATAACGAAGTTTATTCAGAGCATCAGACAATTTATACTCTGAGGTTGTTCTTGAGGGTTAGGCAAAGTCACATGCACAAAGGTCACCCGAGTTCGGGGTGTATACAATCACCAGGACTACACATGTTCGGAAATATTATCTAAATAATACTAGTAAAATGATGGGTAATCTGAAATAAACACACTTCTATTCACTACACCTGGAGGGGCCACAGAAGCACATCCCAAGAAACCATGGTAAGAGGAAACAGAAGTTACAGTCGTTTGTCTTGTTTCTTTAGGGTTATCTCACAAGTTCTCAAAATCCTTTTCCCATTTTCCCAACCAGATCACTTCTATTCTGCTATTGACCCTTGCCCACTTATTGCTCTGCTAAAACCATACCCTGACAATGGTCCCTTTTACTATTCTAGTCTCTGCAGTTACACATCATACTGTGGTGTTCAAACTACAAAAGATCAAAGACTTAGATTTATTTCAACTTTAGATTAAAGGAATTTATTCTTACTATTAACAGAAGGACAACAACCTTAAAGCCAAATAGCCCCACACACTGGGGTTAAGGATGGGGTTTTACAATCATCCATTATGACCAAATAGGCTTCATCCCAGGGATGCAGGGATGGTTTAATATGCAAAAATCCATCAACGTAATCCACTATATAAACAAACTCAAAGACAAAAATCACATGATCATCTCGTTAGATGCCGAGAAAGCATTTGACAAAATCCAACACACATTCATGATAAAAGTCTTGGAAAGATCAGGAATTCAAGGCCCATACCTAAACATAATAAAAGCAATATACAGCAGACCAGTAACCAACATCAAAATAAATGGAGAGAAACTCGAAGCAATCCCACTAAAATCAGGGACTAGACAAGGCTGTCCACTTTCTCCCTACCTATTCAACATTGTACTTGAAGTCCTAGCCAGAGCAATTCGAGAACAAAAGGAGATCAAGGGGATACAAATTGGAAAGGAAGAAGTCAAAATATCACTATTTGCAGATGATACGATAGTATATATAAATGACCCTAAATTATCCACCAGAGAGCTCCTAAACCTGATAAACAACTTCAGTGAAGTAGCTGGATATAAAATTAACTCAAACAAATCAATGGCCTTTCTCTACACAAAGGATAAACGGGCTGAGAAAGAAATTAGGGAAACCTTCATAATAGTCACAAATAATATAAAATATCTTGGTGTGACTCTAACTAAGGAAGTAAAAGATCAGTATGATTATAACTTCAAGTCTCTGAAGAAATTGAATAAGATCTCAGAAGATGGAAAGATCTCCCATGCTCATGGATTGGCAGGATTAATATAGTCAAAATGGCTATCCTGAATTGAAGACCCAGAAATGAACCCACACACCTATGGTCACTTGATCTTTGACAGGGAGCTAAAACTATCCAGTGGAAAAATGACAGTGTTTTTAACAAATGGCGATGGCACAACTGGCGGTTATCATGTAGAAGAGTTTGAATTGATCCATTCTTATCTTCTTGTACAAAGCTCAAGTGTAAGGTGGATCAAAGACCTCCAAATAAAACCAGAGACACTGAAATTTATAGAAGAGAAAGTGGGGAAAAGCCTCGAAGATATGGGCACAGGGGAAAAATTCCTGAACAGAACAGCAAATGGCTTGCGAGGTAAGATCAAAAATTGACAAATGGGACCTCATAAAATTGCAAAGCTTCTGTAAGGCAAAAGACACTGTCAACAAAGACAAAAAGGCCACCAACAGATTGGGAAAGAATTTTTACCAGTCCTAAATCTGATAGGGGACTAATATCCAATATGTACAAAGAGCTCAGGAAGCTGGACTCCAGAAATTCAAATAACCCCATTAAAAATGGGGTACAGAGCTAAACAAAGAATTCTCACCTGAAGAATATGGAATGGCTGAGAAGCACCTGAAAAAATGTTCAACATCCTTAATCATCAGGGAAATCAAAACAACTTTGTGATTCCACCTCACACCAGTCAGAATGGCTAAGATCAAAAATTCAGGTGACAGCAGATGCTGGTGAAGATGTGGAGAAAGAGGAACACTCCTCTATTGCTGGTGGGATTGCAAGCTTGTACAAGCATTCTAGAAGTCAGTCTGGCTGTTCCTCAGAAAATTGGACATAGTACTACCAGAAGATCCAGCAATACCTCTCCTGGGCATATACCCAGAAGATGTCCCAACCGGTAAGAAGGACACATGCTCCACTATGTTCATAGCAGCCTTATTTATAATAGCCAGAAGCTGGAAAGAACCCAGATGTCCCTCAACAGAGCAATGGATACAGAAAATGTGGTACATTTACACAATGGAGTACTACTCAGCTATTAAAAGCAATGAATTTATGAAATTCTTGGGCAAATGGGTGTATCTGGAGGCTATCATCCTTAGTGAGGTAACCCAATCACAAAAGAAGTCACTAGATATGCACTCACTGATAAATGGATATTACCCCAGAAACTTAGAATACCCAAGATATAAGATACAATTTGCAAAGCACAAGAAAATCAAGAAGAAGGAAGACCAACGTGTGGATACTCTACTCCCTTAGAATAGGGAACAAAATACCCATGGAAGGAGTTACAGAGACAAAGTTTGAAGCTAAGAGATGAAAGGATGGACCATCCAGAGACTACCCCACCCGGGGATCCATCCCATTATCAGCCACCAAACCCAGACACTATTGCATATGCCAGCAAGATTTTGCTGAAAAGACCCTGATATAGCTGTCTTGTGAGTCTATTCCAGGGCCTGGCAAATACAGAAGTGGATGCTCACAGTCATCTATTGGATGGAACACAGGGCCCACAATGGAGGAGCTAGAGAAAGTACCCAAGGAGCTAAAGGGGTCTGCAACTCTATAGGTGGAACAACAATATGAACTAACCAGTACCCCCATAACTCATGTCTCTAGCTGCATATGTAGCAGAAGATGGCCTAGTCGGCCATCACTGGAAAGAGAGGCCCCTTGGTCTTGCAAACTTTATATGCCCCAGTACAGGGGAATGCCAGGGCCAAGAAGTGGGTGTTGGTGGGTAGGGGAGCAGGGCAGGGGGAGGGTATAGAGGGTATTCAGGAAAGCATTTGAAATGTAAATAAAGAAAATATCTTATTTTTAAAAAAATGGATGGGGTTTTGAAGCAGACATCAGAAAGATGTGCATTATACCTAGCCACGGAATCCACAGCTGAGCAGTAAAATTGTCTTACTTCTCCCAGTTGTCTTTTTCTTTCTGATACATAGTTCTAAAAAGAGCCTCTCATCCCTTCCCCATAGTGAAAAGCCAGTTTTATAGAAAGTGTGGTAGCTGTTAATACCTCATGGCCCATTGGCCCAGTTTCCTATTCTTATCTCACCTGCAGGTCACTGGGCCTCTGGGGCATTTCAAGGCCAAGGGTTAACAGCCTTAAGGGATGCTTGGTTCCATAGTAAGTCTCTTTAGCCATTGCAGGGCCTGTGTAAATTATCATTTAGGTCTGAGCACTCTAATGACTGGGAAAGAGCAGTTCATTGCTGAGCAGAAAAAATAAACCTATTTCAGTTAAGGGCTAGCTGTCATGTCCGCACAACTGAAAGAGGCTTCCTTCCCTGCTGAGAAGTCAAGTAATTTGGTTCCTCTGGAGGGATGGCCTTGTGTGGTATTTTACAAAATCAAAACTTACATTGCTGCTGTTCTCACCCCTCCAACTGCTGCCTTAGCCTATACCAGGTGTGATGCAATTATGTTTTGACTTTAAAAATTCTATCCAGCTTGGTCTCCTCCCAAAATGATGATGAGAGAGGATGATCACAAGGTAAGAGCTAACTCAAAACTCTGTCTCTGTCTCTCTACCTCTCTCTCTGTCTCTGTCTCTGTGCCTCTCTCTGTTTGTTTGTCTCTCTGTCTGTCTCTGTCTCTCTGTCTCTGTCTCTCTCTGTCTCTCTGTCTCTGTTTGTTTGTCTCTCTCTGTCTGTCTCTCTGTCTCTATCTCTGTCTCTGTTTGTTTCTCTCTGTCTCTGTCTCTGTCTCTGTCTCTGTCTATCTCTCTCTATGTATATCCAAAATGAGAAATGTTTGGAGATAAGCCTCCAGCAGGCATTCTACCTTTATGTGTGATAACTACTAACTTTTGAAAGTATTTGGAAAAATGGGGAGAAACATTTACTATCTCTAAACTGCTTTATCTTGTAAGTTTAACAAAGTACTAGCCAGTACAAAAGTAAACAAACAAACAAACAAACAAACATGATCACAAACAGGCTGTCTGCTTCTTTAATTAAAATGTAAAATATCTGTTTAAAAAAAGGTAAGATTGATAACTCATAACAAAAGAGCTATTCAACAAACATGAGAGCTAAATTAGAGCTAAAATGAAAAAACATATTTAAAATATTTTAGTTGTTATTAAAACTAAAGATAAATCCTAAAATTACTCCTCAGCTATTTCTCTGAACTTGCTTGTCTATGCCAGACTTGGGTTCTGTCTTTTTTTAGTTGCACCACTGCTTTGTCAGTGTTGTTCATTTTCTCAAATAATCTGCTCATAAATTCCTTTATTCTTTGTATTGCTCTTTTTTCTATTTCTTTGATTTCTACTCTGATTTTTATTATTTCTTGCCACTGAGTTTGGTTCATTGCTGGCTATCATTTTTAAATCTGTTTTTGTCATAAAAATGTTCCATTTTCCTTCAATTACAGTTGATTGTTTTGATGAGGATATTAGTTGAGGCTGACCATTTGTACTGACTGGTTTTGTGTGTCAACTTGACACAGGCTGGATTTATCACAGAGAAAGGATTTTCAGTTGCAGAAATGCCTCCATGAGATCCAGCTATAAGGCATTTTCTCAATTAGTGATGAAGAGGGGAGGGCTCCTTGTGGGTGGGTACCATCCCTGGGCTGATAGCCTTGGGTTCTATAAGAAAGCAAGCTTAATATGCCAGAAAGATTTTGCTGACAGATAGCTATCTCTTGTGAGGTTATGCCAGTGCCCAGCAAATACAGAAGTGGATGCTCACAGTCATCTATTGAATGGAACACAGGGCTCCTAATGAAGGAGCTAGAGAAAGTACCCAAGGAGATAAAGGGGTCTGAAACCCTATAGTAGGAACAATATGAACTAACCAGTACCCCCCAGAGCTGTGTCTCTAGTTGTATATGTAGCAGAGGATGGCCTAGTAGGCCATCAATGGGAGAAGAGGCCCTTAGTCTTGGGAAGACCATATGCTCCAGTACAGGGGAATGCCAGAGCCAGAAAGCGGGAGTGGGTGGGTTTGGGATCAGGGCGGGGGGAGTATGTAGGGAACTTTCGGGATAGCATTTGAAATGTAAATGAAGAAAATATCTAATAAAAAAGAAAGAAAGAAAGAAAGAAAGAAAGAAAGAAAGAAAGAAAGAAAGAAAGAAAGAAAGAGAAAGAGAGAAAGGAAGAAAGAAAGCTGAGCAAGCCAGGGGAAGCAAGCCAGTAAGCATCATCTCTCTATGGCCTCTGCATCAGCTCCTGCTTCCTCACATGCTTGAATTCCAGTCCTAACTTCCCTTGCTGATGAACAGCAGTGTGGAAGTGTAAACTGAATAAACCCTTTCCTCCCTAACTTGCTTCTTGGTCATAATGGTTTGTCCAGAAATAGAAACCCTGACTAAGATACCTTCATAGTCTTTTAAAACTGGCAATGCATTTTTTTCTTTTTGTTTTCTTTCTTTGTTTTTTTCTCTGTATAGTCCTGACTGTCCTGGAACTCACTTGTAGACCAGGCTGGTCTCGAACTCAGAAATCTGCCTGCCTCTGCCTCCCAAGTGCTGGGATTAAAGGCATGCACAACCACCGCCCAGCATTTTTTCAAACACTTCTGGATTTCCAAGTTTCCATTCTGCTATAATTCTGATTGGCTTTCTTTTATATCTGACTTGAATTTTTCTCTTCTCTTAAAGCTTTTCAATATACTCTTTTTATTGTGTATTCTTAGTGTTTTAACTATGATTTCCATGGGTATTTTCTTTTCTGGTCTTGTCTATTTGGTGTTCTGTGTAGTTCTTGTATTTGTATGACTGTGTCTTTCCTTAGTTTTAGGAAGTTTTCTTCTCTGATCTTGTTGAAGATCTGCTTTATGTAGTTTGCTTAGGTTCTTCTTTCTCATCTATACCTATAATTCATGTAATTATTTTTTATGGTGTCCTACATTTTCTGCATATTCTTGCCTTATGTTTTAAAATTATTTTCATATTCCATGCTTACTTGTTCATGATCCTCTGCATTTATCTCTGAGCCCTGCTATTCCATCTTCAACTTGGTTCATTTGGAAGAAAGGCTTTCCTCTGAGTTTTTGAGTTTAGTTACTAGGTTTTTCAATTTCATTTCATCTCCAGTTGGGTCCTTGTCAAATTTACCTCTTCACTGAATTCCATTTATGAGCCCTACATTGTCTTCTGCATTCCCATCACCCTTATGTAAAGCTGGTTTTGGGGGTATCACTCAGACATTTATTCCCCTTTATTTCTTTCTGTTTCTTTAAATTCTGTGAAATATTTAATAAAGCTTAATATTGTCCCTTTAAATTCTGTGTCTCTGTTCATCTAGGTGATTCACCTTGGCAAACATTCTGCAGGACTGTGGGTTTTGGAGAGAGGATATTAGCTTGATCTTGTTGGTATTTTGAGATCTAGGCACGTGGACATCTTCTGATACCTCTGAGTCTTATGTTGACAGATCAGGATGGAAAAGAAGAGGTTGTGCTGGTGGGTTGGAGTAGGGGAGTGGTTCTGATGCTTTGAACAGGAGATCCTGGTCTCCAAATGTTGTTTCTTCTCCTTCCTCCTCCTCCTCCTCCCCCCCCCCCTTTTGTTTTTGGTTTTGTTTTTTGAGACAGGATTTCTCGGTGTAGCTCTGTCTGTCCTGGAACTCACTCTGTAGACCAGGCTGGCCTAGAAATCTGCCTGCCTCTGCCTCCCAAGTGCTCAGATTAAAGGCATGTGTCACCACTTCCTGGCCTTCCAATTGTTTCTTGTATCAAAAAAGATGCCAGAGGCAAATGGATGGGTAGAAAGCAAGAGGCGGGACTACCAGGTTTACACAGGCAAGGAGAGAGGAGAGGGCAGGAGGAGAATCAAGATACTTGGGAGAGAGAGATCGAACAAACTCAGCTGCAGGGGAGATGTAGGCAGAAAAGGAAAATGGCCCATAGAAGGGCAACCTGAAAGTGTCTTGGGCAGCAAGTCCAATTGCGTTCACATTAGGTAACCAGGCACCTAAGTTGAGGGAAGGGTTACAGGTTTAGAGTTAAGAATAATGGTGACTGGGCTACTAAGCTGAGGGAAGATTTAGAGGTGTTGAACTAGATGTAAAGAGAAGGGCACTCTAGATACCAGAGGCTTAGGAGAGCCCCCGTATAGGGGAATGCCAGGTCCAGGAAGCTGGAGTGGGTGGGTTGGTGAGCTGGAGGAGGGAATAGGGGGGTTTCAGAGGGGAAACCAGGAAAGGGGATAACATTTGAAATATAAATAAAGAAAATATCTAATAAAAAAAGAAGAGCCCAACCACTAAGCCAGTAAGGCAGGTTAAAAATGAGCTAGTGTGTGTTTGTGTGTGTGTGTGTGTGTGTGTGTGTGTTTCACCTGGGGATCCAAGAAAATCTGGGAGCTTGGCTGGTAGCATGGGCTGCCCCAGAGCATTAAAGCTGGGTAGTAAAATCTACACACTAAGGATGGTCTTAGAAGTTGAATATGGCCAGGTGGTGTGGCACACGCCTTTAATCCCAGCACTTGGGAGGCAGAGGCAGGCAGATTTCTGAGTTTGAGGCCAGCCTGATCTACAAAGTGAGTTCCAGGACAGCCAGGGCTACACAGAGAAACCCCGTCTCGAAAAAACAAGAAGAAGAAGAAGAAGAAGAAGAAGAAGAAGAAGAAGAAGAAGAAGAAGAAGAAGAAGAAGAAGAAGAAGAAGAAGAAGAAGAAGAAGTTATTGTTGAATATGGCACATGTGGGGGCAGAATGAAGTCAGATGGACAGAGAAAACTGTTGGTGTACAAGATGAGCTTCATGACCCATTCCTGGAATCTGAAGTTAAATCTTGATGGAAGGATTTGATATGGAATCAGAGGAGCCTATGTGTTTGGAGACAAGTAGCAATCAGGGGAAGACTAGCCTAGATAAGCATTTTCAGCAGAAGCAGGGGAAGACAAACTAAGTTGGAGGCCTGGTTTGGGACCCAGGCTAGATCTGGCATGCTAGGGAGAAAGCATGGATGGAAGGGCCAAAGAGATTCAGTGGATTCGATGCCAGAGGAGTAGGGAGCTCTGGCTGGGTAGAATGCTTGGGTTTAGAGGCAGAGAAGAGATCTGTAGGTAGTGGCAGGTAGAAAAGGTCTTGGCAGTAGACACTGGCTGTGGCTGTGCAGGAAGGCTCACACTAGGCTGGGTCATGGGACGTGTGACACAGGCAAGACCTGGTGGGTTGAGGATACAGATTAAATGTGGCATGGAGAATAACTGAGATAGATCTGGAGAAGGAGGTGGAAAGTCTTAATGTATAGTTTTATTTTTTAAAAAAAATGTAATGGATAGTGCTTTGTAAATATTATTGGGCACATATTATATCCCAAGAGGGATTGAAACTTTAAATGATTAGTACATAGTATAATCAAATTATGGACTGATACTTCAAGCAAATGTTTATCCTAATCTGCATCTCAGGTTTCATACAGAATTAACAGAATGTATGACTATTCAGGGGCTATTTCACTTAACTTCCCACTGGACAAGGTGAAATGTTAAGTTATACCCTGCTAATGTCAATAATTTCATCCAAGTGTTCATTTAATGCATTTTCAGTTGTCAATCACAACCTTCTCCATAGATTTAAGGATTACTGATTTTGGCAATCACTAAATTAATCTAGAATGAGCGTATTTACAAAAAATATACAATAGCCTCTTGAATATGAATTTCAAAGGGTCATAAAATTTATGATATTTATAAACTAAAAAAATTATCTCCCTGGAATTCAATTGGATTGAATAATAAATTGGATGCCCTGCATTTCATCTGGAGGCAGTTCCTTATGGCTTCCTCCAATTATATTTCTTCTTTAGTAAAAAGGTTGCAACATGTGAATTGATGTCTATGTTAAAGGCTTGATTCTGCATTGACTCTGACATAGCATGAATAAGTTCTTTGGTCATGTCTATTTGTGGTTCTAAACTCCTCTTGGATGTCAGTGTTGATTTCTTTCTCTAAGTTTTAGAGAATTGTCCTATAACTTAATTGACTAAATTATCTCTAGCCTTAAACTTTATCATAGATTCTTCTATTTAATTTCTGAACAGTTTGTTCTCTTTTATGAGTTCTAGAGTTCTTAGGAGTTTCACTGATGCTTTATTTTACACACACACACACACATACACACACACACAAACACACAAATTATTTTATTGTCTCAGTCCTTCATTCATGTAATTTGTTCTTCTTGTTGGTCTTGTCCATTGATCAAAATTTATGCTGCATTATTTGTTCGATTAGTAGGATCGACTGACTAATACATTTCCAGCATTTATTTTAGGATCTTAATTTTTTGTGGCTTTTCTTTATGTCTCTTAATTTCTCCTCTAAGTTGTTAAACATTGATTTTTCTGTTTTTCTTATCAGGCACTGAGTTGATTCTCTTATGCTATGAACTGCCTACTTCCATATTCTATGTATCAAGTGAGTTTTTAAAATTATGACTCTGAATTTTTTTCTCTTCCATTTTAGCTACCCCTTTATTATTGGTTTCTAGTGTCTAAGAGCTATGTTCCTATAAAGAGTCAAAGTGACTTGCTTGTTCATATTTCTTATACTTCTTTATTATATCCCATGTGGGGTGAATGTGTTCTGCAGTTTTTATTTTTCCCTACCCTTTTTACTTTATTTTACAAAGATCTTCTAGTGAATTGTCTTCACTTGGATTTGTAATCTTCACTAAGATTTAAGGGGTAAACTCTCTGCAGAAACAGACCCCACGCTCTGGCTGCAGTTCTGGAGTTCGCTTGACTTTCTTATGTCTGTGATAAGGTTCAAAGACAGTGACACTGGGGTGCTAATTGGAAAAAACATAAAATATTGTTTATCCGAATGAAAGCTTTTGATAGTAAGTTAAAGAGGAGATAACTTAAAGTAGGAAATGAAAGATGTATAAATGAAAGGGAAAGTATATAAGTTTATCAGTGGGAAAATTAGTGTAACAATATTATAAAGTAGATGCAGATAAAGACAAGTCAACAACAACTCTGAATACCTACTAGGATAAAATAAAAATGAAAATAAAACTATTACTTAATTAAAGTGGAATCATGTATACTAAAACTTAAAAATCCTCCAGTAGATATCAAATAAAACAAAGCACAAAACTTTATCACATTCAAAAGTCAGGGAATTGAAGAAATGTTGTTTCCATGTGACTCTCTTCTGGTATACTATGTGTTATGCAGACAGGTAAATGCTAACTTATCCAGTTTGAATTTCCAAGGACATGCAGATAATCAATGCTTTGGTTTATTCAATCAATGCTTCTAACAGTCTAACTCAGCCTGGCTAGAGAGAGGACAGTCCATGTCATCACTGGAAGATTTAAAACCAAGGACCTCTTTGCTGCTCATAGTCTTCTTTGCATCTGTCTTTTCTACATATCAGCCTCACTGTCTTTTATTACAGACATGTAATATTTCTTCATATTGTAGGTACAAGGCTGCTGAAAGCACAAAAAAGAAAAAAGAAAAGAAAAGAAAAGAAAAGAAAAGGAAAGAAAGGAAGACAGAATTCTACTTACTAATACTGTCTATGATGTTGTCGGTTTAGAATGCTTATTAGAACATCTTAAAATCATTTACACTAACATTTTAGGTGGCCATCATTCTGCTAGACAGCTGTAGTTGGTGGTAGCATTATGATTAATTATATAAGAGAAACAGAACATTTCTAGCAGAGCTCCCATAGGAAGGAGTTTCCAGAGAAGTAGTGCTGCTCATAGAAACCAGGAGAAATACAGGTCAGTGAACAACAGGCAATCACTGCAGGGACCTGACGAGTATTAAATTAGCATGAGGCACAGAATTAATTAAACCACAGTGAACATCACTTATAACTGAGCACCTTATGGAAGCTTAGAAAAAAAAAAAAGCTCATTTGAGAAAATGTCATTTAACTACAAGCATAGAAAGAAATGGGAGAAAGATTGTTCCTACAAAAGGAATGATCCTTGAAGAGGCCTAAAGGTAGGAACATGCATAAAAACCTGATAGAAAGGTCACCATGGCTTAAGTGTATTTCAACGTGAAGTTTCAATGGCAAATTCCAAATCATGCCCTTAGGAAGAGAGGAAAATCATCTTCAAATACAATGGATACTTATTTAAAATGTGAGCGAACTCCAGTGGCTATTTTTACAACATAGTTTATAGATAAGTATTTGTAGGGCATGGTGCAATAATAGTGGAAGATTTAAGTGGATATAGAAAAGCTAACTTCAGCAAATGGGAGGTGAGTTCCAGGAAGAAGAGCTGGGAAGGAAAGGAGTTACTCATGTATTATGGAGAGATCACCCTTGTTCTGGTTATTACCACACATTACTTTTTAAGCAAAGTCAAAAAGAAAAATCAATAAATGTCATGAGATACCTTCCTACTTTTTTTTAACATTTCAATGTTACATTTTTCTCAGCCAATTAATTTGACAGTCAAGTTGGTCTTGCATAAAGATACCTGATAATAATCAGGATAAGTTCAAGAGTGAAACACATTTATTTTTCTGAACATAACATTTGTATATTATTATATACTATTGGATGTCAGGAAAATTCTGAGTATTAATTAAATTAAGTGAAAATAAACACAGATACAATAGCTACACTGACATAAGACTTAGAATATTTCATACAATTTGTATGTTCTTCTGAGTTGCACAATTACATTGCTTTATCTCATTCCATCTTTAACCAAGAATTGAATTACTCCTTTGTCCAGTGTATCACTCACAAGAAAGATAGTAAAGAAACAAAAGAGACCATATCTACAGTAACATCATAGTTATCAAACTGTAATGTCTCACTTTGCATAATTTATACATTAATATTATAATCGAAAAGACACAGTATATCTACAACATATATGTAGGTATGGGAAAAAGCAGTATACTAAGGCTCTGTTACTATCTATGATTTCAGGAATTACTTAAAATTTTGGGAAATGTCCCTCACAAGCAGGGCGAGGTAGTGTGTGCTTTGGCTAGGATGGACTAAGACATAGACCTATAACAATGACCCACATGTCTTAAGATATAGGAAGATCTTCCGTGCCTTACATAATCATCCACAGAAGGTGTTCTTGGCAAGAAGGCATCTATTTACCATGACTCAGACACACAGGAGACAACAGCAATACCAGCTTCATGAATGTGGCTGTGCTGGTGATCTCAATAGGAAGAAAGAAAAGAATATAAGAAGACATCTACTAGTGTGAGTCTAGGTGTGAATTAGCTTCTATATCAATGTTCAGTTCAAAGTGTCCAGGAAATGTGATCAAATGAGACAGCTGGGTTTCAGACTGGTTTTCTGATTATGAAAGAAGAATCTGAGATTTAGTGTGAATCCCTTTCCATTGTGTGTTATGAAGACTACTGACAATTAGGAGAATGTGACTCAGTAGAAAATCAAGATGATGCCCTTGTCCTAGATTCCATTTATAGATCTTGTTGAACTTGGTCATCAGACCAAGATGAGCGGCAGCAATGAGGGAGACATTCTTCCAGAAAATGCTGCCCATAGCAGCTCTGTGATCTTTAGTGTTGTCAAGGCAACACTTGGCACATAGGGCTGTGGTAGAAATATGGTGATGTGAGCTACCTAAAAATATTGGTGGACATGCCTTGGCTGAGCACACAAGGAGAAAACTTGATAATTTTTTTAAATTTTCACTCATCCATGTCTCTTGCACAGTCAATTTTCATTTTCTACTGGAGGTAGGCTTAGAGCCTTGAGCAGCATAAACGTGCTCTCTCAATCAATCCCATACCAAACTAAAACATTTGTATATATTTGAAGATTTGGTAAAATTGAGAGTTCAACTCACTGTTATACAAAAACTTGGATATTCTTGCCTTGTGGGCTTGAGGTGTAGACTTATTTTAGTTCAGCCAACAATGGAAGACTCAAAGTGGGAACCTCTGAAATCATATCCGGCTTTTCTTTGATGGAAACCTAGACCTTTATTAGGAAGTTCTCAACAGGAAGGAAAATGTATGGTGAGATGGGAGGTAAAGAGTGACAGAAATTGTCTATGTGGTAAAGTGCCTCAGCCAGGCAAATTAAGCGGGAGGGGAATAGAAGACATTTGTTAGCAGATCTCTTTGTCAAGATTCTTCAAAAAACAAACAAACAAACAAACAACACACACCAAATACCTATGGAAATGTAAACATAAAGGGAATCAATATTCCATAGTGTGTTGAAAGAAATATTTGTTTAAAATAGGTTTTAAAAATGAAAAAAAAAAACCTCACTGTTTGGTAAGATTCCTCATTATTTAAGTGCTATTGGTTTGACTGGTATGAATATCAATCAAACCTAAAACCATGCCACAGTGATGTCTAGAATGATGTTTGGTCATCACAGTCTCATTGCCACGTGAAACTATCCGTGACAGGAATAATGCTTCTAAACATATGGAAACCAAAATATCCAACCTTAGTTACTTAGTATCTAGGAATGTAGGTCATCATATTAGTTAGGATATTTTCCTTGACACACACACACACACACACACACACACACACACACACACACAGATCTTGCGCGCGTTCGCAACCGGCCAGGAAAAACGCAACAAACCAGAATCTTCTGCGGCAAAGCTTTATTGCTTACTCAGGAGCAAGAGAGGAAGAGTGCGGCAGAGAGAGGCAGAGAGGAAGAGAGAGAGAGATGCAGAGAGACGCAGAGAGAGAGGCAGAGAGAGAGGCAGAGAGAGAGAGAGCAGAGAGCAGAGGAAGAGACGAAGAGAAAGAGAGAAAGAGATGAAGAGGCGAAGAGGCGAAGGAAGAGGCGAAGAGGCAAAGAGAGGGAGTGCCAGAACCCGTCCCTTTTTAAGGAGAATTATCCTCCGCCTAGGACGTGTCACTCCCTGATTGTCTGCAGCCCATCGGCCCAGTTGTCATCACGAGAAAGGCAGAGCACATGGCGGGAAAACTGCCCCCGCACATGTGCAGATTATTTACTACTTAGAACACAGCTGTCAGCGCCATCTTGTAATGGCAAATGTGAGTGCGGCTCCCCACAGAGAGAGAGACAGAGACAGAGAGAGAGAGAGAGAGAGAGAGAGAGAGAGAGAGAGAGAGAGAGAGAGAGAGAGAGAGAGAATGAGGTAGATTTTTTCTCTTTTGGCCTTTGGCTAAGTTTTCTCAAGAGTAATCTAGATGGATAATCATATAATTATAGACAACAGATAGACAAGTACAATTGAAATAATAGTAATCAAAGAAAAAGAGGCCTTCAGTTTGAGAGAAAATAAGAGGGGAGAAGGCTTTCTTTAGAGGAAAGAAAGGAAAGAGGTAGGAAGATGCAATTATATTTTAATTAGAACATAGTTTTCAAAAATTAAGCAACTTCTACTGATTTTGTCATAAATCTTTCCTAAATAAATAAAATCTCCATCTTCTTATGGGAGAGGGGGTTAATATCAAATATTAAATATTAAACTTTCTTGTCTAAATGAAGCCAGTAAGAACTAGGTTACCATCTCCATAAATATACTTAAATGCAAACAATGTGATAAATGTTTTGTAACTTGTATTTTTACAAGAGTGCTCTAAACAAATTTTCTGATTAACTGCATGGAAATTGGCATCCTATAAAATCATCTGACGAGCCTAATAGTAACAGAATATACTATGTTCCAAATGAGGTATGGCTGAATTTATGCTAAGCACCAAAGGCACACAGTAAATTTGCTTTAAACGAAGGAAGCTTATGAAACAATTAAAAACTTTTTTGGTAGTAAAATGGTAATTTCAATCTCATTTTACAAAACTCACCCTTTTCTTTGCTTTTGGGGTTAAAATTGTATGGACATGTTAATCAGTAGACATTTTGAAAATCTAAAATATATAGACCCTCAATATATAGGATAAAAATCTCATTTGTAAACATAGCTATGCACAGCCTTAGGTTATGAAAACAGTCTATAAGACAGCAATTTTTTTTGTACATTAGTCCAGTTAAACATTCTGCATCTCATGATGGAGAAAGCAGGGACTCACAAACGTTAACCTCTATAATTAAAAGCTGATAGCTGTGTAAGGAAGGAAAGTCAGTGTTATTTGGGGGCAGGACTCACAGTAGGTCAACAGTCCTACAGTGGCTGGACCCATACTCATGAATGTTTGAACATCACTAATGGATCAGTAGTTTAAAAATAATCCATGAGCTGGGCAGTGGTGGTGCACACCTTTAATTCCAGCACTTGGGAGGCAGAGGCAGGCAGATTTCTGAGTTCAAGGCCAGCCTGGTCTACAGAGTGAGTTCCAGGACAGCCATGGCTATCAAAAAAAACCCTGTCTCAAGAAAATAAATAAATAAATAAATAAATAAATAAATGGAAAAAATAATGCATGAAGTTGAATATGGGAACAAGAGTCTGGAGGGTTTGTCTGAGAGAGGTAGAGAGAGAAGTGAGAAGTGAATATGATCAAAACTGTAAACGTGAAATTCTTAAAGAATCACTCCAAATATTATATTCACTTATTTTATTTTATTTTGAGTATTCTATATATGCAAATAAATGTGTTTTGGTCCCATCTGTCCATCAAGTCCTCCCCTATTGCTCCAACCACTCTTCACTCCTCTAAAATTTCATGTGCTTTTTAAAAAGGAAAACTCATTGAGTCTACTTAGCCAATAGTACTAAATACTGCCTAAATACCCTGAAGGAAATAATCCCCACACTGCTTTAGGCACTTTTTGTTTGATGACCTGTGGTGCTGTGGAGAGGCTCTGTTTCCCTGGAAAGTTAACACACAGCACTCCCATAGCGGTCAGAGCACCATTTCATCAGTGGGCATGTCTTTCTAGAGCAGTTATTATTGTAGCTTGTAGGGTTTATAATTAGGTAGGATTGTTGATTACTTGTTTTCCCTGGGAGAATTGCCAAGAACCTCCTAGAACTGTTAAAACTAAGGCCTTACTGTCCAGTGCATGTGATGTTTGAGGGTGTCAATAGGACCATACTAAATAAATGTGTGTGCATGAATGTAGGCATGGATAGCCTCTCTAGTGCAATTTTCTCTAAAGAAAAGAGGCTCTATTTTCTCTATCAACCATCAGTTGTAAATAACTTATCAGGTAGGTGTTGGATTTCATGCTACACTTTCCTTTCATGCTGGTATTTTGACTCCCCTGATCTTCTGTAGGTCTTATGCAGGCAGTCATAGATGCTGTAAGTTCATGTGCTCATTAGCTCTGTCACATCTGTCAAATGCTGCTCTGGTGCAATCTTCCTGTGATGGCTATTCTTGGTTGTCAACTTGACTACATCCATAGTAAATTATGATTCAGAAATGGAAAGTTTGTTTGTTTGTTTGTTTGTTGTTGTTTTTTTGGTGGGGTAGTGTTGCTTTGAATTAGATGAATCTACTTCTAGACTAGTCCTTTGAGGTAGAAAGACACACATTTAATCTGGATCATATCATCTGTTGAAAGTCTACATAAGGACATAGAGGAAGAAAGTTTATGTTCTTTGTCTTCTTGTCTTTGCCTTATTAGAACATCCATTCCTTCACTGATATTAGAGCCTACTTTGTTATTCCAGCACATAACAAAAATTAGCAGAGAAAAGCAGCCTTTGGGCTGAGCTATTACTCCTATATATATTCTTTACGTTCTGCTACTTTAGAGAACCCTGACTAATAGACTTTCTGTATCGCTGGCTCTTACTGTTAGAGTAAATCATTCCATAGTCCTTTATGCAAGTTTATTAGTTGTACTGGCTAGTTTTGTGTCAACTTGACACAGCTGGAGTTATCACAGAGAAAGGAACTTCAGTTGAGGAAATGCCTCCATGAGATACAACTGTAAGGCATTTTCTCAATTAGTGATCAAGGGGGAAAGGCCCCTTGTGGGTGGGACTATCTCTGGGCTGGCAGTCTTGGTTCTATAAGAAAGCAGGCTGAGCAAGCCAGGGGAAGCAATCCAGTAAAGAATATCGCTCCATGGCCTCTGCATCAGCTCCTGCTTTCTGACCTGCTTGAGTTCCAGTCCTGACTTCCTTTGGTGATGAACAGCAGTATGGAAGTGTAAGCTGAATAAACCCTTTCCTCCCCAACTTGCTTCTTGGTCATGATGTTTGTGCAGGAATAGAAACCCTGACTAAGACATTAGTTATACATCTATGTATTGATATCTGCAAAAAGAAATATTTCTGATAGGGTTTGAGAGATGTACTAATCTATGAGTATAAACATTAAGGACTATTTTATTATTATGTCCATTTAGCATTCTAATAATATTAAGATCCCCCCCAGAACCTGTAATCTAGCCAATCATAATTTGGGGGGCCAGTTATTGGTATCAAGCATATACAATATATTTACATGCAGAATACTGCTCTCCCTCCCTCACAGAGTCCCTTGTCCATCCTCTCTCTTATTCTTCTTTGGGAGGGTGACCCTGCTGGGTATGTTCCTACACTGGCACAACAAGATTCTGCCAGATTATGTGCATCCTCCCCCACTAAAGCCAGACTAGACAGCCATGGAGACTGAGCTGAATGTCTACTACAAATGTTCCAGACCGTGTATGTTCCTTGGATAATGGCTCAGTCTCTGAGAGTTCCTGGGGTCCCGGTTAGTTGACTCTGTTGGTCTTCCTGTGGGGTTCCCTTCCCCTATAGGGCTTTGTATATGAAGCTCTTTAAAGGAAACTTCTACAGTAGTAGGTTTCCCTGTGCCTTCTTCAAAGTATTTTTTTATGTTAGCTATTACTCCCCTTCCTACAATGTCCTCCCAGTCCTCCCCTTTCTACAATGTCCTCCCATTTCTCATTTAACTCTTCCTGTTCCATTCTTCCCATTTCTACTTCATATTATCTGCACACTGTCAATTTCTCTTGGAAATTGTTTGATGAAGATGCAAGTTTTGTTGGTAAACAAAGCATCTGAAGACAATTTTTCCTGGAAATGGAGGTGTCAGGCTAGGACAGGTGTTTCAGACTCTGTATAGGTTTTGTTCTCCTAAAAATAATCACTAAGAAATCTGAAACTATAAAATCTAAGTAGAATTGATGAAATGCAGGAATGATTCCATCTTTTGTTTTCTCAAGAGTAAAGTGTTTCTTAGGCTGTTGGTACCAGACCTGTGCTCAGCTCATATATTACACATAATATATTTCCTAAATCATCTTATCATGGTTGACAATAAATATCAATGTGCATAGGATTTTCACAAAGATCGTTGCCACTGGTCACTTTGTTATAAGCAAGGTTCATAGAATTAAAATCACTAATGCTCCCAAGTTCATGTTATAGGATAGTGGAGCATACACATAGGATTTTTATAACATCATTTCCTGTAGTTTTAATAGTGTTCTCTTAAATCTGAAGAGGGATTTAATTTCATTGTTGCTCAGCCACATTTACAGCCTTGCTTCTAATGTAGTCGTCTATGAAAATGTGCACACACAAGCACATAAGCAAATCTATTTTTAAACATTTTATCCTTTGATTTGTTGGTGTATTAGGTGTGGTAATACATGTGCTCATTTCTTAGTTTTCTATATTATTCTATAGGAAATATTGAAGGATATAGTTTTAAGTCCTAAACATTCTGTTATCCCTATCACTTCTTGATTCTCTGAGAAACCAGCACTGAAATACCCTTGCAAATATTAGTCTTTAGGAGGAATTGCTCCCAAATCTTATCTGCAGTCATTCCATCCTGAAGTCCTTGTAGAATACCACATTCTCATATCAGAATTTTTTTTCACTTGTGCCCTTAAAAATATGCTTCTCTGCAAGTTAGCAAAATGATAACCAAGTCTTCAGCAACCAGATCTCCTACCTTCAAGGGGCCCAAAGTTCCAGAACAAAAATCTTCAGGGTCATGTTCAGATTAATGTTCCCCTTATGTATAAAGAGCACAGCTAGAGTAAATAATGTAAAAACTTCATCAAGGACATTGAAACGTAGATGAGCTCTTCAACAACCACCCTAATGAATAAAAAGAAAAGATCTAGGCAAGTAAGACAAAGTGAAATCTGTGACCGACACTTGCAAGAAATAAGGTACACTGTTATTTAAGGGTCCTGTACACTATGCCTTGATACCTGGTTCTTAATGCGAAAATGTTTTAAAGTGTCCACACTTCTGCAACTTTAAGGTGAAGTATAATTTACCATCTTTCACAGAATCTCAGAATATATGTATTTCCTACATGCCACTTTATTGCCAACTAGTTTCTGAATTATTATTGCAGATTGATTTTGCCCACAAGTTTAGATCTAACAGGCAATGTAAGATACCTTTTATTCACCAAATGTAGCTGTCACCTTGAAGACTTATTGATGATAAACTCACACTTTTTAGTCATCTCTGAACTCTTACTGACTGGTTCAAATCAGCTGTACTGGATAAAACTCCTCTCCAAGCTGACTGATTCAATCTGGCTTCTCTCAGCTTTTCACTGAAGTGTTATCCTTGGCTGCAAACTAACTCTGGCAATTTGTTCTAATCTTCTGACTCCTTCTTCTCTGACTTCAGTCACCTATTCTGACCTACACTGCAGAAACTAAACAAACTGATTGGAACTCATGACCAAACTCAACTGCATTCAACTGAACTTGCTTGACCTGCACTGAATTGAACTCAACTGAACTCTATTGCATTATCTGAACTCAGCTTAACAGCACTTATTCATAGTCATATTGAAACAAAAGGAAAATTAAAAGTACTGGTCTTGCTATAAATATTCTAATGGTAAATAAATTTAACTTTAATGTGTGCATAAATAGTGCCTTTTTTTCTACCATGGGAGCAAAATTGAATGTTTATGTTTCTGATAGGAGGATAAAAATTGATCATAAAGAAGTTTTGCATCTATTCCAGCTCAGGTGCACAATCCAGTTGTAATGTAGTAGTCAAGTCTGAGATGAAAAACAAACAAAGTAACTTTTTATAGAGACACCACCATTATTACCGTAGGTCCTATATACATTGGTGAGTGATGCTTTGTTTGCAAAGAAGCAAGTCTTGTGTTTATGTCCTTGTTTTCATGTAAATAATGTTTTCTTTCGTCATGAACATTGCAGTCACACATTACTGGGAACAGCCAAAAAGGCCATGATATCAGCCTTGCGTGAAGCCTCGCTTTTCTCTCAGATTGTGGTACTGTAACAATACCATATCATAAACAGTCGCTTTGAATCCGATTTCCCTGAAAAGTTTCTCATAAGCAAACCTGCACCAACTCTTGATCTTGACCTTTGTACATAAATTCAGTCAGTTATCAAGCTTCCAGAGTGGAATATGTGGAAGACATGGAAGCACTGGTCTATTGCCCAGTGAACATCTCAGGCTAAAAAAGCAATCTGACCAATATTTCAATTTCCAGGGAGAATTCTTTATGAGCTTTTGGACAGGTTTGCCTTTCGTTGCAGGATTTGAATAGCTTCTGCGGTAGGGGAGATGCGGCCAGCAGCTGATAATTCTGAATTTCACCTCATCATTAATGCTGTGGACCTCCAGGGAAGTCACTGTGCCTTTGACGAAGGTTGAAACATTTTATAACCTTAATAAAGGCTCATAGCCTCAGGAATAGCAAGTGTGAGCAAGTGTGGGGAACTGATTTAATAAAAATATAACTAAATTTCCACTTTACACTATATCAGCTTGAGAATTCCAAATGAAAATCAACACAAGAACAGTTCAATAATGCCCCTCAAACTTCACAGCTATTAAAATATACATTTACATACATGATGTTATTTAAAGGAAATGAAAAAATATTTTTCTCTTTTAGGACAATTTTTTTAATTTTTATATTTAATTGTTTAATATTTTACATGATAAGTATATAGAGATTAATAGATAATAGATGTGAATTCCAAATCATAATCATGATACTTCTTAGTGTAATTTTGTTCCCATATGGAATTTGGTTTGCTCTGTTTTGAAATACAAAATGAGCATAGAATCATAAGCAAAATGATTAAAAATCCGTTTCCATTTACATCCCCCAAAGGATGAGTCATCTGTCTTAAATGTTAATAATAAATCACAGTTTTGCAGAATTGTTACGGGGGAATTATCATAATTTATGTCAGTGAATTTTTTTTTCCTTTTCTGAGGCTTCTTTTTCCTTCCATCAATTGTCATTTGCTGGCCATGGTTTTATTCTTGAGAACCGAGAAAGGAAACAAAGGCTGCCTTGCCTGTACTGGGAGAGAATAGTATTTCATCTTTGTTGACCTTCACAGAAACCTTTAGAGGAAAGCATTATTATTCCTATTCACAGACTGTGGATCAGAAAGGTTAAATCATTTTGCAAGGTCACCATCTTGATGAATATCAGAAATGATTTCTGCTGAATTTTCTCAGTATAATAAGCCACATTGTATACTGCAGTGAGAGACAGGAGCTCACGAGTCTGGGAGAAATACCTTTACTAGGTCATTAGCAGGACCGTCCATGGTGATCCCTTAATGAACCAGGCAACTGATCTGTGGGTTGTTCCTCAAAGCAAGTGCTGAGGAGAAAGGAGTGTTGCTGTGAGCTGGACAGGGTAAGGCTATACTTTGAGTTGGAAACCCAAAATGAAACGGTGAACAACCAACCTTATACAGTAGTAACTAGTAGAAAGCTTCTAGATTTCCAAAGTCGGAGAGAAGGAACATTCCAATCTGGACAAAATAATTGGAGCTTCTTATCTAGAACCCCACCGTGTCTTCTTTATCAAATTCTGTTTTGTTTGCAAGTATTTTCACATTCCGTTTTCCTTGACAATGGATATGCTCTGTGATAGCCATTCAATTATTTTATTCTAAGCACCTGTGCATAGTATGACATTAAAACATATTTTGGAAAGATGGAAGTGTGGAGCAAAGACGGGAAGAAGCAAAGGCGGGAAACAAGGTAGGAGAAAAGAGTGGGAGAGAGGGAAGAAGACTTTTAAATATATATGATGATATAAGAACCTGAGCTGAGGAGTGACTCATTGAAGCTATGATAAGCTACCTTAGAAGACTAATGTTGATTTATTTATTTCAAAATTTTTACTTCTCTCATATAATACATCCCAATCACAACTATCCTAAATGAGATAACCAAGACCCAGAAAGTTGATTATGGAATTTAATCACTGATATGTAGATATTAGCTGTTAAGTAAATGATAAAACCAAGCTACATTCCACAGACCCAGAGAGATTAGGTAGAGAGGAGAGCCCTAAGAGAGATGCATTGACCTCTGTGGGAAGGGGGAATAGAATGAATTTTGCAGATGGATTGGAGGAAGGTTGGGAAAGGAGCAAGAGAGACCAGGTGGAATGGGAAGGGATAGAGGGGAAGAGTACAGGGAGAGACAACTGGATTTGGGGGTCACTGGGGGAGTGGTATGGAAACAGAGCAGTACAAACTTCTTGGAATCTATGAGGGTGGCCCAAGTGAGGACTTCTAATAATGGGGAATATGAAGTTTGAACTAGCCATCTTTTGTATTTACACAAGCCTTTCAGTGGTAGGACTAGATTGCTTTCAAAACAGATTTTAATTTAAAGGCATGGGCTTAGTTTTGAACATGGCTCTCAAACTCTCATGTTGAGGACTCGTGATGCCTAGTAGTAAGGACTCCATCTTCCTTAATAGATATGTGTTGTTATCTCAGAATGGGCTCACTATATACACATATACAGAAGTTAACATAGATTTAAAGTCATCCTAAGATTTTCCTGGTGAAGAGTCATCTAAGGAGAGGAAGTATAGTTGAAAGACTTAAAACAACACTCATGTTGGTGATCTTGAGTTATACCATAGTCCTTGCAGTGCTAAGAATGCTGTGGGATGATATGAAATATTGGAACAGGTGAAGACATTTCTCCTTGCTATATGGAGCAGGGTAGAGGAAAATGACCATTCCTGAGGCTCCTAAGTGAGCCAGTAAAACATGATGTTGGCTTAGGCTGACGTGGTAGTGAGTGGGCTGTGGAGTGATAGGAGGCAGAACATACTGAAGGAAAGGCTGGCAATTTGTTACTAGGTTTCATGATGGGGTCGTGCAGCCAGATTTGTGAACTGTGATCAGGACACAAAAATAGGACTGAGCATAGTGAGAACATTAAATAAGGTTCCAGTGGACCACACAAGTTATACAGGGGAGGATCTTGAATACAGAGTGAGAATTTACTTAAATGAGGAAGAAAAAAGAATGAAGCAGGGGCGAGGAAGCAGATAAAAATACAAAAACCTCCATTTGAGGCTTACAGGAAGGAAGGACACGGAAGTTGTGTAAGTACTCCCAGAGTCTGGGAAAGACTGACTATATCCACAACCCTGCTTTCCCTTCAAGCTGTGTCACTAGGACTCTGCAGGGTTTCTGGTCTTGGACATGTCCTATTGCTGATGAAAAGTCACTTGAGTGACCTGTGAGCAAAATAGCCACCACTGACCTCCATTGAACTCCAAGACTGAGCCATTCCACAGTATGCGAAGTCTCAAAATGATGACTATATCTTCCTCTGCTTTCTCTGCAGTGTTCAACAGCTGATGATTTAAACAACAAGAAATGCTCATCACACTTTAAAAGAGGTTGTGCTATCCACCCTAGGTAAAACTGAAGACTGACTCTTGATACTGAGAGAAGGAGCTAAATTTTCTGTCAGCCTTGCTCTGTAGGACCTCTGACTCCCCTATAAGCAGGCATTTAGGTAAGTATGATGCTGTTCTATGGAGCTCGTGTGAATGTTCTTATTGATGAGAATAGATATAAACTACTTCAATATGAAAGCACACTTTTGTTTTACTGCAGTATAATGAATAATACAGCCCAATCTAGACTAGTAGACAGATCTTCCTAGTCTATAACTTGGGAAAATATAACAAATAAATAAAAAGGATGAAAGTGGGTAGTCTCTTGGTTCTAGTTTGTGGAAATAAGCTTTAAAGCTGAAATGGATAAGAGAAAAATAGATTAAATGCAATATTTTTTATGTTGAAGGCATAGCTGGACCAAATGGAAGTTAACTTTTAAAGGGCTGTGGGGAAAGTGGGAGAATGAAGGAGGTAAACTATGTCTACAGGGAATGGTGCTCTCGCCTCTGAATTGCTCACAGTCATCTATAGGATGGAACACAGGGCCCCCAATATAGGAGCTAGAGAAAGTACCCAAGAAGGGGTCTGAAACCCTATATTGTTGTAGATCAACAATATGAACTAACCAGTACCCCCAGAGCTCGTGTCTCTAGCTGCATATGTAGCAGAAGATGGCCTAGTTGGCCATCATAGGGAAGAGAGGCAAACTTTATATGCCCCAGTACAGGGGAACACCAGGGCCAAGAAGTGGGAGTGGGTGGGTAGGGGAGCAGGGTTGGGGGAGGGTATAGCGGACTTTTGGGATAGCATTTGATATGTAAATGAAGAAAATATCTAATAAAAATGTGGGAAAAAAAGAAAATGGGGAGATGGCAGATTGGGTGGATGATTATTGAATATTTCATGCATTCCAAAGATATTTCTTTACCAAAATTATAATGATATTACCATATGCTTCCTCTGTAAACAAAACCAAACAGACCACAGGCATCATTCCACACAGCTTCTCCTAGGTGGGAGGATGTGTGTTATGCAGCAAAGAAGACAAACAGATCCAGGCTTGGAACGTTCTGTGTCCTTATTAAAAGGGAGCAATTATCCATTAGCGCTTATACTTGTCAACCTGATTCCAATTTATAATGTGTCAAAGGAATTATAATATTCATATTTTCTTCCTATACTGTGTGCAAATGGGCTTAAATATTTCTCGGCCACAACGCTTTACTCATTCCTAATCCCAATTTAGAGCTAAAAGAAGGTTTGGGGGAATTTAAAAGAAAGAACTATTATTGACAGAATCATTGTTTACATTTGTTATTAAAGCTTACTGACAAAAATAGAAAACCTAATAAAGATCTTTTTAAAGGGCTTTATCTAATTTTACATGAATCTTTTCTGAGATACATAAGTTTTCATATATTAAACAAATAATAAATTGATTATAGTTAGGACAATTTGTTTATAGCATACTAAGATAACTAAAGTTTCTATTTTCTTTAATATTATATTTTAAGTTTAGAAATTTATTCAAATAAAGCAAACATTGGTTTATAAAGTAATAAAATGTTTATTAACATATTAATCAGAATGAGATATTATAAATACCAGATATTAAAGAATAGATTTTTAATAATAAATTATAGTTTTGATGTTACCATTAGTGACACTAGAACTATTTTAACATACTACAGAGGCAAGTAATTAGACTATCATTTCCATAGATGACAAGGTTCAAATTTAGAAAGTAAAATACATAAATATCTATAAAATGTGAAAGGAACTTCACCAAAACATTGGCTTTGATAAACAAAAAGATAAGGAGGTGTTGAATCCTGTTCTCTGGGCACAGTTGTCACCTAGTCCAGCAGTGGTTGTTTGAGTGAAGCAGAAACATAAATAAGCCATTAAGTGTCTGCAAGTTTCAGCCTTGCCTAGGAAGCCTCAGACTGGCAGGTCAGAGGATAATGTAGGAACGCCAAGAAGTAGGAAGTAGGAACGCCAGGAATGTTTCTTTTTATGAAAGAACCATGAGAACCTGCATATTTAATGCAAGGCTGTGAAAATGTCTGCATTCATGACCTGGTATGAAAGAGCCATGCACACAAACTCCCAATTCAATTTGTTCACTTTGCTGAGACTGGGATACTGTGTGTACTGGACTTCCATTGTTGGGTTAGAATTTGTGTATGTGGCAAGCCCACCCTGGGCTGCTTGCTCCACCTTCCCGGTAGGACATGGGCTATGCCATTCATGTATTTCTTGTGTGGACAATAAAGATCACTTCTATTTGGCTACTCAGGCCATGTCCTCACAGAATGTTTTCATTCCAAATTTCATGCATTCCTCTCTCCATACTTTCGTTCATTTGTTTACATTTTTACCATAAACCACCATTTCTTCTGTTCATGTAAATTTAAACTTTCCTCTAAGGCAGAAGATCTTTCACTACTCATGAAAAAATTCTCACTTAGACAAGATTCAGTCCATCTTCCATTTAGACATGTAGGTATCTAAAAATTCAATAATTGATCACACACTCAATTTTTCTCCTGTGCTAATAGTTTGATAATACTGGAAAGCAGGAATCTTGAGGGATATTGGTCCTGTATACAAACCAATGCTAACCATACTCACGAAAGACTAATTGGTTTTCTGCCTTAATGTGTTCCCTTTTCATTTTATTTTCTTATCCCATCTTCTAAAAACCAGAATCTCATATGTAGTCAAGGCAACCTTTAAACTCATCTCTCTCTTGCCTCAGCTTCTCTGTTATAATGTAAGGCCTGTACCAACAAGTGTGACTTGTAATTGGTTTTCAACCCTGCTGTTTAAAAAAAAGTCAGTGTTCCTGTAACAGGCTTTATCAAAAATAATCCAGTTGGATATTATGAGTATTTTAAGAGAAAACTCAAACAGATGTAAGAAAATTTGGATTAGATGGAGTAGGACAGCAGAATATTTCCAACTGTGAACAACCACTTTCTATCTCCTTCTATGTAAAGTCTGGCTTGTTACAACTTAATTATTTAACAATAGCTATGGGGTGTGGAACCAGAAAACACTGGTTCATCAATGATCTCTCTTGGTGCACATTCTCTCCAAATACTTTTAAGGTAGTCACGAATACTTCGTTATCTGCATCCCTACCGAGAAGAAGGCACAATCGCTTAGGAATCCAAATGCTACATCCTAAGTTTGCTTCCTTGAGAGACTGACCTAAACCAGATGAATTAATCAGGGACCCTTTCTGTGACACCAACAGCTCCAGGCGAAACAGAGGCTGCAGAATCCAAAACGTGAAGGGCCTCCGAGAGAAAGAGAGAGAGAGAGAGAGAGAGAGAGAGAGAGAGAGAGAGAGAGAGAGAGAGACAGAGAGACAGAGAGAGACAGAGAGAGACAGAGACACAGAGACACAGAGAGACAGAGACAAAAACAGAGAGACAGAGAGAGAGAGAGACAGACAGACAGAGACAGAGAGACAGAGACAGAGAGAGACAGAGAGAGAGAGAGACAGACAGACAGAGACAGACAGACAGAGACAGAGAAAGGGTGAGGCCTCCTCTGGGTATCCTCCCAGCCATGATACATCAAGACTTTTGTAGGGTTGGCACATCCTCTCCCACTGAGGGCTGACAAGGCAGCTGGAGTCCTTGGTCCAGCTTGGGTATGCTCTTTGCTTGGTGGCTTAGTTTCTCTCTGAGAGCTGCTAAGGGTCAGTTGACCCTGTTAGTTTTCCTGTGTACATCCTTTCCTCTTCAAAACCTTTAATCATTTCCCCAACTCTTCCATAAGAGTCCCGGCACTCCATCCCATGTTGGCTGTGGGTACTTACATCTGTTTCAGTCAGGTTCTAGGGCTCTCAGGGGACAGTTATGCTAGGCTCCTGTCTACAAGTATATCAGAGTATCATTAAAAGCCTCAGGTATTAGCATTTGCCAAGGGAATGGGTCTCAAATTGGGCCAGTTATTGGATGGCCATTCTTTCTTTCAGTCTCTGCTCCATTTTTGTCTCTGTATTTCTTTTAGACAGTAGAAATTTTGGGTTGAAAGTTTTGTGGGTGGGTTTGTGTCCTTATTCCTCTACTGGGGTGGGGGTGGGGGTGGGGGTCCTGCCTGGCTACAGGAGGTGGCCTATTCTGGTTTTATGTCTGTTAGGCATCTCAGCTAAGGTCACCTGTGTTGATTCCTGGGAACCTGCCTCATACCAGATTCTTACACGCGTTCTCACGACCGGCCAGGAAAGACGCAACAAACCGGAATCTTCTGCGGCAAAAGCTTTATTGCTTACATCTTCAGGAGCCAGAGAGCAAGAGAGCAAGAGTAAGAGCTTTATTGCTTACATCTTCAGGAGCCAGAGAGCAAGAGAGCAAGAGAGAGAATGGCGAAACCCCATCCCTTTTAAGGAGAATTATCCTCCGCCTAGGACGTGTCACTCCCTGATTGGCTGCAGCCCATTGGCCGAGTTGTCGTCACGGGAAGGCAGAGCACATGGAGTGGAGAACTACCCTTGGCACATGCGCAGATTATTTGTTTACCACTTAGAACACAGGATGTCAGCGCCATCTTGTAACTGCGAATGTGAGGCGGCTCCCCACACCAGATCTCTGAGGCTTCCTAGAGATTCCCCCCACCCTCAAACTCAGCAACTAAAGATTTCCATTCATTCTCCTGGCCCTTTGGCCCTCTCTCCTGTCTCTTCCCACCACTGATCCTGACTCCCATTCCCTCCCCTCCCCTATCCCACCTACTTCCCTCTTTCCCTCTGCATCATTTAACTATTTTATTCCCCCTTCTAAGTGTGATTCAAGCATCCATGCTTGCATCTTTCTTCTTGTTTAATTTCTTTGGGTCTGAGGAGTATATTATGAGTATTCTGTGCTTTTGGCTAATATCCACTTGTCAGAGAGAACATACCATGGATGTTCATTTGGGTTTGGGTGGTCTCACTCGGGATGATGTTTTCTAGTTCCATCCATTCACCTGCAAAATTCATGATGTCCTTGTTTTCAATAGCTAAATAGTATTTATTCGATTGTGTAAATGAACCACACTTCTGTATCTCATTCTTCAGTTGAGGAACAACTGGGTTGTTTCCAGCTTCTGGCTGTAATGAATAAATCTGCTATGAACATAGTAGAGCACATGTCCTTGTGGTATGGTAGAACATCTTTTTGGGTATATGCCCAGGAGTGGTATAGCTGGGTTCTCAGGTAGGACTATTTCCAATTTTCTGAGAAAACACCAGATTGATTCCCAGAGTGTTTGTACAAGTTTGCACCTCCACCAGCAATGAGGAGTGTTCCTCTTTCTCCACATAATTACAAGCACGTGTTTCATCACTTGAGTTTTCGATCTTAACCAACTGATGCCAACTGATTGGTGTAAGGTAGAATCTCAGGGTCATTCTGATTTGGATTTCTCTGATGACTAAAGGTGTTGAATATTTCTTTAAGAGCTTCTTACCCATTCGAGATTCTTTTGCAGAGAATTCTGTTTAGCTTGTTTTTTGTTTTTTTTTAAATTGGGATTTTTGTTAGAGTCTAACTTCTTGAGTTCCTATATGTTTTGGATATTAGTCCTCTGTCATATATAGAGCTAGTGAAGGAAGATCTTTTTCTTTATTTGTAGGCTGCCATTTTGTTCTCTTGATAGTGCTCTTTGACTTATAGAAGGCTTTCAGTTTCATGTGGTCCTATTTGTCAACTTGATCTTAAAGTCTGAGCTGTTGATATTCTGTTCATGAAACTGTCTCCCATAACAATGTGTTCAAGGCTATTTCTCATTTCTCTTCTATTAGATTTAGTGTATCTGATTTTATGTTGAGATCCTTGATCCACTTTGACTTGAGTTTTGTGATGGGTAATACATATGGATCTATTTACTTTCTTCTGCATGCAGACATCTAGTTAGACCAGCACAATTCTTTAAGATGCTTTCCTTTTTCCATTATATGGTTTTGTCTCCTTTTTTAAGAATCATAGTGTTCATAGATGTGTGGGGTTATTTCAGGCTATTCACTTTGCTTCTATTGATCAACCATTCTGTTTCTATACAAATACCATGCATTTTTCACTTTTTCTTTATAGTACATCTTTTTTTATTAGATATTTTATTTATTTACATTTCAGATGTTAACCCCTTTACATGTTTCCCCTAGAAAAACTCCCTATCATATCCCCTACCCCTGATTCTATGAGAGTGCTCCCCCACCTACCTACTCACTCCCACCTCACCACCCTGGAAGTCCTCTACTCTGGGGCCTTGAGCTTTCACAGGACCAAGGGCTTCTCCTCCCACTGATGCCAGATAAGGCCATCCTCTGCTACATATGCAGCTAGAACCATACAAACCCCTTTAGCTCCTTCAGTTCTTTCCCTACTCCTCCTTTGAAGTTCCCATGCTAAGTCCAATGGTTGGCTGCCAGCATCTACAACTGTATTTGTCATGCTCTGGCAGAGCCTCTCTGGAGACAGCTATTTCAGGCTCCTGTCAGCAAGCACTTCTTGGCATCCACAATAGTGTCTGGGTTTGGTGTCTGTATCCCCAGGCGGTGCAGTGTTTGGATGGCCTTTTCTTCAGTCTCTGCTCTACACTTTGTCCACATATTTCCTTTAGACAGGAACAATTCTGGATTAAAAATTTGAAGATGAATGGGTGGTCCCGTCCCCCAACTAGGGGCCTTTCCAGACCTCTGGATATGGTCTCTATAGGTTCTCCCTCCCCTTTGTTGGGAATTTCAGCAAATTTCATCCTAGTTGGGTCCTAAGAGGCTCTTGTTTTCATGGCATCTACAACTTTCTGGTGGCTACCCCCAATCCCCCATCCCCACTGCTACACATTTCTGTTCAATTTCCTGACCCTCTGTATATCATCCCTGTCTCCTCTCATACCAAGGATATAATGACTGTGCTATATAACAATGATTCTAATGGCATGAAAATAATAGAGTTAACCCTTAAAAATCAAATCAATAATCCCTGAAACTTAAAATGAATGTGGATATCTGATTAACTCATATGTGTTTGATCCTTTGATCAGAAAAGTTCTATCCTTAACAAAAACTGATAAAATACTTTGTGTCTCCTGAATCTGTTATCCTAAATACTGTAAACAAGTTCATATAAATGGTTTATCTAGAAATAACAAATTCTACTTAGTAAATTTGTTTATTTAAACAAATCATTTCTTTGTGTCAGAGGAAACTAGAATGAGTTGTTAAAGCAATTATAACAGCTGTAATTTAGCTTTCAAAATTGGCCAAATAAATAGGGCTTATTGCAGCAAGATGCAAGTTAGCTTCCTGTTTACCAGCTTGTGAGTAAACAGGGAGAACTGTTCTGTGTGGACTCAGCAGTCTTCAGTGGCCGTTGTCGTCGTGCTCAGATGCTGGGACACATTCTTGTCTTTGTCCTATACTATGGCATGTTCAACACATGTTCATACTCATTGTCTTTGCTTTTTATATTTACCATGGTGTTTTAGTTACTGGGCTGTGGTGGCTATTCTTAGTTTTCAACTTGACAACGTCCAGAATAAACTAAAACTTAAGCTTCAGGATATACCTGTGAAGAATTTTACTCGATGTAATCCTTGAGGTATGAAGAATCACCGTAAATCTGGTCCACATTTTCTGGTAGCAGCCTTGGCAGAAGGGATTGTTTGCTCTTTGCTTATTTGCTCCTAGTTTTGCTGGCATGTTTATTTCTTCACTAGTATTAGACACTACATTTTCCTCAGAATTCTGCAGTATATTAAATACTACCTGAGACATCCTTCCTTGTAGACCAAACAGCTAACTATTGGATTATTTTTGGATTTTCCATCAGTTGACAGGTATTGTCAGAGTATCTGGACTTTAGCCTATGAACCTGTAACATATATGTGTGTGTGTGTGTGTGTGTGTGTGTGTGTGTGTGTGTGTGTTTGTGTATGTGTATGTGTATGTGTATGTGTATGTGTATGTGTATGTGTATGTGTATGTGTATGTGTATGTGTATGTGTATATATTCCGAAGAATATATACTGGACAACTCTACATTGTGGTAATAAGCTATGTAGAATGGTGTACTCTTGCTGCATATCTTGGGAATTCACTCAGTCTTTGTAGGGGGCACACCTAGTTAAAACATCCATGACTGTATTCGTGTCTAACAATTGCTCTCATCCAGACCCGTTCAAATATAAGCATACTTACAAGAGAAATATAAATCTGAACATTGCTTCTCAGTAATTTCAGAAATTTTGGAAATAGTTGTCAAGAAATCCAGTTCTGATAGACCATCTCCTGTTCCTGTAGAAATCCCTGGAAATATAGTGGATGGACATGGGACTTCACAGTGAAGAAAATATCAGACGCCAAGCTTGCTGCTCTACAGATTTTCTAAGTGGGATTTTGTTCAAAGGAGCTCATCAGAGTTCTAGGAATTATATTTGTTCCTCAGAGATGATATAACCACTGGGCTGAGAGCATGGGTAAGGTGGAATGTTAATGATGATGTAATCTGGGGAGAAAGAAACAACCTGGGAGATCTCTCTGGCCTTCTCCAGTGATGTAAGCGAACAGCACGATAGAGAAAGCCTTTCTGAAGAGTCTACTGTGAGACTATAAATTAATATCAGTAGATCAGAACTTACTTCATCCCTAAATAGCTCAGCACAACATCATTTGGAACATGCTCTCAAAGGAATGGAAAGGACCTCATTTAGCTTCAGGAAAAAGGGGGAAGTTGGGGGACTGAAGCCTTGTCAAGGATACCTGAAGTTGAAGAGGCGAATGATTCCATGTAAGGAACCCAAAGGAAACAAAGAGTACTTGCTTCTAAGTGAGTGCCTGAGCGAGTGTTTGGAGGAGTTACAACAGGAGAAAGAACTGCTGGATGAAGGTCCAATTCAGAGTCCCCTATCTTAGATGCAAATGCTGGATCTCCCCTTTAAAGTATAAATGTTTTCTAGTTAATTAATATCCAGATCTGATGAAGAACATACCTTCATGGCTAGAAAGGGTTCACTGGTTTGAAATAAATATTAGATTCTTCCTCTATCTTCTCTCTGCACACTAGCACTAATGTGCATGCAGATGTGTATGAACACATGCTTGGGTCAGAAGTCAACACTGAATATCTTTCTCAGTAGTTCTCCAATTAGTTTTTGAGACAGCATCTCTACTGAACCCATGGTTCACTCATTGAACTAGACTGGTTGCTTAGTGAGCCCTGGGATTTCTGCAACCTGGCTTTCCCAGCACTGGGTTTACAGATGTTCACCTCTGTATTGTACACGAGCTCTTGGCAATCCAATCTCAAGTTTTTGTACTGCATGAAAAATACTTAACTAACTGAGGGGTGTCTCCAGACCTTTCTGCCTCCTTGAGTTTTGTTTGTTTGTTTTTGTTTTTGTTTTTAATGCAAGCTGTGAAGCATGGTGAACATGGTTCATATTCTTAAACTATAGCAAGTATAAAGCAAGCATAGTAAGTGGTTCTCTCCCATAATTCTAGTTGAACAAACACTTAGCTTCTCTTAAGTATGCTCACAGAAAAAAACAGATACTGCGTTCAGCATGAGCAATTAAGAAAAAAATTGCCTGGGGTTCCCAGCCTCACTATCAATTAGAGCATTCTACTTGCTCAAAATTGATATAGGAACCATCAGACATGCTTTGCACAGATTTTATGGTTATAATGCCTAGGACTAGAGTGATTCCAAAATAGGCATTATAGCTGAATGGGAAAAAAAAGAGTAAAAAAAGATAGGAGATATTGAGGAAGAGAAAATTTATTGTAGATAAAAGGGAGAATATAGTCAGAGGCAGGGACATCTTGGAGAGTACAGAGTAGACAGGAGTCTGAGTCTTGTCAGTAGAGGGGATAGGAGAAGGGAGAAAGGAGAGAGGAGAACCTGGGCTGCAGCTGAGAACACAGAAGGTAAAAATAAAGGCAGGGGGGTGAGCAGGTAACCAAAATGTCTAGATTGATTATATAGGGAAAAGCCTCTGGAAGAATGGCAGCTCAGCCCCTGGGCTGAGAGTCTCGGGTAAAAGGCAGGGTATGACAGCCATATACTGTCACAAGTAGGAACTGAGGGATGCTGGGAGATACTGTGACTAGGTCTGCTTTGCTGTGTCAAATAGGCACCTTAGTAATTTATCCTAGGATTTGAGACTTAACAGTAACAAGTCCGGGATTTCTTCCACGATTAACAGACTCTCCTGGGATGTCGCAAAGAATACAGACTCAAGAATATAGTGGAGGAGTTTATAAAGGAGATACCTAATTTGGAAAAGTACCACTGAAATGGCTCCAGAAAGGCTACACTCAACTGCCAAACCGGAGTGGTTTAACTTATCTGGAACATGGGTCTTCTGTTGTGTGACTTGTTTAAACTAATACAGAAGTGACCGTGACAGTGAACATAGGACAAAAGCTGAAGGTCCACTTCCAGAGCCTCTCTCTCCAAGATGCTGGGTCATAATACTGAACATGACCAGAGACATTTCCTAAGGCTGTTGCTTTTCAGGCAACACCTTGAATTTCAGAAATGGCTTCTGGTACACACAACAAATTTCAGGCAGAAATGACATTCTAGTCTGTTGCTGTTGTTGCTGCTGCTGCTGCTGCTGGCAGACTGTCTGTCACAGTGATTTTAACTGTAATTCCCCAATCCTCAGCCCAGGTGCCTGGCTCCTTGTACCATCTGAACTGTGGTTTCTGCATCTCTTGGGAAACTTTTCAAACACTGTGGAAAAAAATACTGGGGATCAATGATTCATAAAAATCCAACATGTTGGTGTGTGTGTGTGTGTGTGTGTGTGTGTGTGTGTGTGTGTGTGTGTAGAGGCAATTTTATTTCTCTCTCTTTTCTCTATCTTATAATGGTTCATGACCTTTCAGAGACATGAAAGCATAATTAAAATGCAATTAGCGACTAGGTATTCAGGAGCAGTGAGAAAGAAGGGAAGCCATTGCAGGAGCTATTGTGTTAAATCAGAGTCTAACCAGATTCTAAATATAGTCTGCTATTATCTAAAAATGGGAGCTGCTCTGCTCATCATGGCTGGGATTCTGCATGGCTCTTCATTATAAAAAAGAAAGACAATAATTTAAAGGCACCCAGTATTTATTAAATTCTGAAGAAGGTAAGGAAGGCTTGAATGTCACATTTATAGAAATGAATGAAAATGTGCCTCAAGAGGACCTCAGGAGCAAGGAAGTCAGCCACTGTCATTTGAGGTTTGAAGATCCAAATGCAGACTGAAAAGGAAAAGATAGGATGCTTTGGGCTTTGTACATTCATGTGTGAAATTTTAGTCTCCATTGCAGTACCATCTATTATATTTTATTTATTTAATAGTGTGTGTGCGCGTGTCCATGAATGTGAGTGCAAGCAGAGCTTGGATGGTAACCCACGGAAGTCTGTTCTCTCCTTGAACCATGTGGTATCTGGGACTGAAATCAGGATATTAGGGGTGGTGGCACAAACCTTTACTTATGGAGACATCTTACTGTCTCTGCAAAGGTGTTTAAAGGTGAGAACTTTAAGAGATCATAAGTTCATGAAGGTAGATTAACTGATCTATGCTGCTATTGCAAAAGTAGGTTATTTACCTTGGATTTGGGTTCTTCATGACAGAATGACCTTGGCCTGAAGCAGAAGTTTCTGGTTATGTGGACAAGACCTGTGGGAGGACACATGATGTTTGGAGAGAGTGTAAGTAGGAATCAATGGACGGTGAGGGGGCACTTGCACAGCTGGCTGTGCAGCTCTTCATTATCTTGCATCTCTGCTGATCTTCACTTTGTTGAGAGAGAACTCCTGGCATTCTGGCTGGTCCTAATCATTCCCACTGATGCATGCCGACTCAGGGGAGGCCTTGGAGATTTCTGCTGGATCACACCACTGCTGCTGTTAGTACCCTGACACTACTGAACTGGACTGCTGGTATCCTGATTAACAGAGATTGGAATTGCCCCCAAAGAACTACTTCTAAACAGGTTCACATCCCCTGTCCTATTTGCCATCTTTTCTCCCCTACCTTTGGTTGGTGGGTTAGAAGGAGGAGTGCAGGTCAAAGCCTTTGAGAACCCTTATTAATGTAGACTTTGAAAGATCTAAGCCACACTTTCTCTCTAATGTGTAATCTCTTGTTCTTTGGTCTTCTATTCTCATGGATGAGTCACCTTTAGATTCTTTAACCTGAGTTCAAGTTTATTGAGCTGTGATGAGTAAATTTGTTTTACTTATGAATTATCTGGTTGATAATGTTTGGTTATAGTAGGACAGATCCAAGCAGGGCAGAAGAGGGTGTCTCAGCAGTATGTGATAGAGGGTTGTGGCAAAGGAAGCTGTAGGCTTCCTTTTGATCAGAAATGCCTTGTGTGATTGATGAGAGAGATACCACATAGTCTCTCTACAGCCCTAAGAGTAAATACAAAAATTGGGAAAACATCAGTTATTTATCAGATGCTGGCTAGTTAGAGCCAAATCTTTTTTTTTTTTTTAAAGTACCACATCCTAAAACTGTTTGTAGAGACATCAATCTGCCTAATGGGCAACAAGCTAGCTGTTCCTGTTCCCAGCAGAACCATACTGTTTTTATAGGGAGACACCTTTAAGCAGTTGATGTCAGTTCTATTTTTACATATTTTCTAGCTGTTACTTCATTTACATAATCACCCACTCCATATCCTCCATTTAGATCACCAAGTAACTGGAAGTCATCAGCTTCAGTGAAATAAGCCAGACCTAGAAACAAAATTGCATGTTTTTCTCTCACTAGGGAATCAGAAATTTCTAAGAAAAGGCACGAAAGTTGAAGGAGAAGTCTGTTGGATGAGTGGAGTATACCAAAAGGTGGAGGCAAAAACAGTCAAAGAGGGTGAATATGAGCAAGGTAAATTGTATATGTATATGAACATATATAGAATGAAGAATCTTTTGTGTAACTAAAATATGTTAATAAAAGTGAAGGATAATAAAAATCTTGGAATTTGAATCCTAGATAAGTATAATGATATCATTTACTATGTTATTATGAAAGCAATGACAAAATATTAGAAAGCCCTCAGAGCCCCTAACATCTATGTGGAAATGGACAAATTCTTTAAGCTAGTTTTCAAATAAAGTCTATGAATTTAGAAAGAGATCGAGATGTGGCGATTGTAGAACCAATAATTGCTAATTCATGTGGGATGTTTAATTTAAAGACTGCCTAAGGTGGAGAGATGGCTTAGAGGTTAAGAGCACTGATTGTTCTTCAAGAGGTCCTGGGTTCAATTCCTAGCAACCACATGGTGGCTTACAACCATCTGTAATAGGATCTGATGCCCTCTTCTGGTGTGTCTGAAGACAGCAACAGTGTACTCATATACGTAAAATAAATAAATCTTTAAAAAATTTAAAAAAAAAATAAAGACTGTCTAGTTAGTTCTCTGCACTCAGACTTTCTTTAAAGCGTGTACTCTTCATCCTTCCTGTCTGGGTCATGAGCTTGAGTTTTGGTCTACTTTTTTCTAGTTTGTTTTAATTATTGTCTAATAATTAAATACTATGAAGGAATAAGAATGGTTTGTTATATAGTTTCACAGTTCCACTAGAGTTTTAAAGTCCAATTTTGGTGAAGATTTTCACAGTAGACATTAATTAGCAACAGAATAACAATAATGTCAAGATGAGCATGTGGAAAAAGATCTCACATACTGTCCACTGGCTGAGCTATGTGGACAGTGAGTTGCACCATGACAGGAAACTGATCAAGAGAAGAATGCTACATATCCTCCCTCAGAGAACACAAGATAGTAGCAGGAAAAACTTTATATCAAATATAACATAGGCTCTTCTTATGGAAATTCATACCAGGAATGTGTGTAAGAAAAAAGTAACCCATTGCTGCAGACCCTTTTTAGTCCCTGTCTGCGTAGAATGGGTCTCTGGTTACAGGTGGACAAAGAGTCGGCGAATGAATGACAGACAGATGCAACACAGGAGATTGTGTAGAATCTGAATGTAATTTGTCAAGTCGAGCATCGAACTTTTTTTACAGAAGAATAACAAGAAACCAGGCAAGATACATCCCCTAGTTACAGTGACACAAAACATAAGGAATGTATACATCAAAAGAAGGTGGGGACCAGGCCACTGCCACTAAGAAGGGAGCCAGGTGTAATGCTAGTAGTCTATTGTTAAGCCCAATACCAGGGGTTCTTAGTAAATGCCTGATTATGCTGTTTCTTTGGGCCTAGTGAGGAAACCTGTCTCAGGGGGATTCCCTAACTCTTTCATGGTAAACTCACCTATTAGCTAGAACATTGTGTATTCCCTTGTTTGGGTAAGACTGGCTACTGTCCCAAGTAAACACTCTGCAGACCAGCCCAGAGGTATTCCAGTTCCGTTCTTTGTAATGCCTAATTAGTTTCACCTTCTCTACTAGAAGTAAATTCGAATGTTACTAAATAGATAACCTTCTCACTGAATTCCTACTGAATTCCAAGTTTGTCAGCTTCAAGGATTTTCTATGACGTTGGAACACTGGTGAAGGCTTAACTATGTCAAAATTCAATCTTTAAAGGCACTTATAATAAAATAATACTAAAAGAGAGCACGTGGATCCATACACCAGACTAATGCGGGGGTAGGGTGTGAGTATGCGGGTTATGAAACGCCAAAGTTCCAGAACGTGTGTTTCTCTGAAACTCTTTGCCTCGTGAGTGTTTTGAGGTTTCTCGGCCTGTCAAGCAGACTACACTGGAGTGTTTGTAGCAACCCATCTATTCTGAAGAAGAGAAGCAAGACACAAACCTGGTTAGAATTGATGAGATTTAAAATCTAAGTAGAGTCTACTTGTAGAGAAGGCCAAATATTTGAAACAAAAAGAGAGAAAGGGCATACAAAGGATGGGACCATAAATTAAGTTCAGTTTGCCCATAACA
Source organism: Mus musculus (assembly GCF_000001635.26). Classification (NCBI taxonomy): domain Eukaryota; kingdom Metazoa; phylum Chordata; class Mammalia; order Rodentia; family Muridae; genus Mus; species Mus musculus. The sequence goes on along the minus strand of NC_000084.6, from coordinate 30,884,540 downwards.
ACATTAAAAGGTGAGATAGGCAAAATAATAAAAGTAACAGTATGGGCCTGTGAAGTGGCTCAGCATTAGGGACTTTTTGTGAAATCTGACAATCTGAATTCAATTTCTGAAGTCACATGTAGAGTAAGAGAACCAACTCCCACACATTGTTAAGCCTCCACACAAAATACTGTACCTGCTTTCCTTCCCACAACTAACTAACTAACTAACTAACTATAATATGTTAAAGTAATATTAGGAAGAGTTACCAAAATATAGGCCATGGTATATAGAAAATGTACCAAGAATGTGACATTTAATATTGTAATCAATGAGAGTCTTTGGGGATTTTAAGCAGGGTTATATTTTTTTATATAAATTCAGTTTTTAAACAAAAGAGTTAATGTAGATAAAATTTTACACACTTTGAATTTAACTGTATCTTTATAGAGTTAATCATCTTTTCTAGGTGACAGAAATGTACAACCAGTGTTGATTTGTAAAGCTTAAATAAGATGTCACATGCATGAGGGGATCAAGGTGACTTAGAACAAAGAAACTGAATCCCAGGGAAATTGAGATACCTAGTGCAAAGATAGACTTCAGAAGTCAGTCATGCTATCCTTTTAAAATGTCACTTACTATGATCATGTTAGCATGTGGGTGTGGAAAGCTGAGGACAAGTTTTGGAAATGGAATCTCTGTTTCCACTATGGGATTTGGAGATTAAACTCAGGCCACCAGGTTTGTGTGGCAAGTGCCTTTACCTGCTGAGCCACCTTCCCCAAGTCCAGCCAAACTTTTCAGACAAGATGTAGCATAGTAAGCTCCCAGAAAAAAGAACGAAGTTTCAAAATTAGAAAGGAAGCTAGTAACAGACAAATAATAATGATGTTTGAGTCCTGAATTGCAAAAATAATTGTGAGGCAAATTTCTTTGAAAAAAATATTTACCTTTCTTTGTCATGAATCCCTCCTCGTAGGAGTACCCAAGACTTAAATTTAACCCCTGTTCTCATAGAACACTTGCCATTTGCATGTAAAGAAGTGCTGTGTACCAGTACTTGTGTGTAATTTAGAAATGGTGAATTTCAGAGACAGTGGTTCAATAATACAGGTGATTTGGGGGAAATGGCCACTTACATTTCCCAGGACAAAGGTTGCACAAATGTTTCCTATGCTCAAACTCTAGATAAACATAACAACACAGCTGCGTGGGACAGTTGGACCTTATCCATGGTAGAACTGTGGAGGCCAGCAAGACAAGCCTCAGCAACATGTCCATGGTATCTCTGCCTGAATAGGAAGAGTCATACATCAAAGCCATTATAGTTGAACAATACCAGTTGGAGCACTTAAAGATATAGAATTGATAGACAGAGCAAATAAAAACATAGAATATCAGTGCATTTTAACTTTAGATAAACAACAAATTACCACTTGGTATGAATATCTAATATCACACGAGACACAAGAATACTAACATAAATTTGATGTTTGCATAAAATTCAAATTTAATTGAACATTCATCTATTTTAAGTATAAACTTATATCAACAGCCCAGCCTCAAAAAGCATAAAACTTGTAAGTCATTGTACCACTCAATTACCAGCATTTTTCCCATAAGATGAGCACTGTGTTTTTCTCAGCCCTGAAGGTTTAAAAGAAAGTCAAGGGAAAAATAAGAACCTGCCATATCTCCACCACCCACTGAGCCACCTCCAGCAGGGGAAGCTAAGAAAACAGCTGTGAAGGTATGCAAATTTTTTCCTCCAAGAACAAAGGAGCCTGAATGCTGAGATGTATGTTTTGTGACTCTAACTAACTATAGAATGTTTAATAAATTAGGAGATAAGAAAAGTGTGAGCCTGCCGAGGTTTTCTTTGAGTAAACAGAAAAGAACTCCCCACCTCCTAAGCAAAGTCACCTGGACAATAGGAGAAAATCAATGTGCTCTGTTTATATTCATGAGACTTGTTGTCTAATGTAACAACTACAGATTGGCACACTAAAGCCCAAAGAAACTCAGGTACACCTAGAGATGAGGAAATGTAAACAGGGGCTGAAGTCCTCCATGTTTGCTCTCCTTATTTCCATGGAGATTCTGCTCTATCCTACTTGCAGTAACCAACACAGACACACAGACACACAGACACACACACAGACACACACAGACACACACAGACACACACACACAGACACACACACACACACACACACACACACACACACACACACACACACACACACACACTATGATACTTGGCGTATGGTCTCCTCCATCGCCTGCCCACTGCTTGGCTTGCATCTTTACCGACTAGCAGACCAATTGCCTCTGTGCCTACTCTGAGCTGACACAAATAATCCAGGATAATCTCTGCCTCAGGATCCTTAACTGATTCTGTAATGACCCATTTTTCATGCAAAGTAGCATGTGGTGTTACTGTCATTTAAGAGAGATGCTCTAAAGGATGAGTGAACAATCTGCCACAGGTGTATTCTGAGAAAATCCTGAGTTCTCAGGTGAGATTGGAGTGCTCTTGGCTTTCCCGACTTGCTCCCACTAGGGAGAGCCAACCCCTGACACTATTAAAGATGTCCATTCCACTTGTCCTGCTTTATTTTCTAAGATAAAAATACATTTCTTTCCTCTTCATTCTTTAAGCCAATTTGTCCTGAATCTTAAAAATTTGCAGTAGCAATGTTTTATAAGAGTAAACACTCTCTAAACTGGGAGCTACATTTGTGATATCCCATGAAATTCCTCAAAGAAGTACAGTACTTAATGCTAATTTATAAATAAAGAAGCCACAGCAAAAGCAGACTGGAAGAGAACCTGTGAAAGTTCCTAATGGAAGTGTAAGGAAGAGAATGTAGCCCCGGTTCTTGCATCGAGAACGACAACCATAGTGACATATTGCCTCCTTCTCCCCTTGTAGAAAAATGTGCTGCCTCAGCCAAGAGTATCCTCTCGTCCTTTGCAGAGCTCAGCTCATCCTTGCACTTTGCACATGCTGCATTTTTTGGTCTTATTGTGTAGTCAGTGCTGAAGACAGAAGCCTGTGAGTTGATAAACCTTCCAGTGGGGAAATACTGGGAATGCATCACTAGTTATTCTTCTGCAGCTGCTAGAGTCGGTCTATTTAGAGATTGCTATGTGCCCTAATCTCCTCTATTTCCGATCTCCAGTGAATGTTTGTTTTGTTGTTTTGTTTTAGTACAACATCTAAGAACATAGGAAAGAAATGACAGATTCCAGGGGACGTGTAAAACATGACCTAGACATGCAGCCTTCCAAACTTTATAAAGTTTACAAAGCCTTCCTTATTTAGGAAGTTACCAGGATGTGTGCCAGGAAGAGTCAAGGAACAAGTTCCAAGTTAAAGACTGAAAGGACAATGGTCAGGAGAGATAGTGAAGAATGATGTCAGTTATGTTCTAATCATTCTAAGCAAGGCTGACTTCATCAACTATGTCACCATTTCATGAAATGACAACCTTCAATTCACAGTCCAGGTTAGTTACCTGTTTATATAGTTTCTATACCATCTACAACATCTGTACAGCAATGTCTTGTACTGGTTGCTTCATTATGCACAGTTATGAGTTCTACCAGTAGTTCTGACTGCAGTTTTTGTGCTATCAATTATTGGCACAAATCTAGGTCTTTATATTTTCTGGATGAGCAAAGACAAGAGAAGTAAGGATGCAGAGTTATCCAGGTGACTGAAAACCATCCTTCACAAAACCAGGGGATGTCTCAAATGACACAGTGATTTCATTTGGATTCTCTCTACCATGACACAGACATTGCATAGCTCATTCTTTTCATTTAAATTCTAGTTCTATTTCTCATATCGAATCAATGAATATTTTTTCAAGTCCCAACCCTATATTCCTATTATTAGCCATATCACCACATTATTTATGTTGGAATCAGTTTAATATACTGTTTTATAATGTTTTAATATAATATAACTATGATGTTTTAGTGTGTGGTTTTTTTTGAATCCCAAATTCAACTTTTAGTTTTACAACAACAAAACAATTTTCTGCCAGTGAGAAAATTGAACTTTGCCTTGATGCCTGATTAGTATCCTTAACGGCTCATTCTTTGTTTTCTTTCTACAAGCTGTCCTCCTAATACTTGCATCAACAGCTCTCCTAATCCATGCTCCCCAGTCTTCTATCCAGTTGGCAACTCTTTCAAAGAACATTTATGAGTGCTTTTCACTGCATCTTCTTTAAAAACCAAAGTCTTTTTAAAATATGCCTTTGCTTTTCTCGCTATGTTAACATTTTAATGCATAGTCCATTCTTTCTTTATATTTGTTGGTACAAAAATTAGTATGTTCAAACTTTATGTTTACAACACGCATGTAAATGCTCCTCTACCATCATCATTCACAATCAGGTGATACAGGATTTTAAAATTATCCTTATTTCTATGAATAAGGATGTAGCCACTAGGTCTCATCAAAGAGGCTTCTGTATGCAACAGATACAGGCTATTGCAGAAATCCCAAACCACTCAGTATGCATAGGATAAGTGGCTGTGTGGAGCCCTACATCATTTGATACAACTGCAACACAGCTCTTTCATCAAAGGCTCAGGAAACATTCAAAAAAGGAGGCTGAGAGACTGTGAGGGCCATATGATCATGATGTCTGCTGGGAGACAGTGCCATATGTACAGAAGAAGGAAGCTGACCCACCTTAACAAATGGAACAAAGGACTATGACTTGGGGGTTCAAATGCAATATGAAAATGAACACCCTGTGCAGTTTTCCCCCTTGTCCACAAATTTGCTTTCTAAAGTTACAATTTACTTTCAGTCTACTATATTTTTTTTTAAAAAAATCACATAAAAGTAGCAGAAATAAACAATACAAGCTATTGAAATTGCATATCATATTTAATAGCATGATAAGATCTTGTGCTGTTCTCTGTTCTGCCCAGTGCATGAATCATCTCTTATCTAGAAAAGCCAGTGTGCACTCACCATTAGTTACTTCAGAACAGCGGTTATCATATCTACGTGTCCATGCATTGTGAAGGCTTGTGTCCAAAGGGTCCTTGTTTTACTTACTAATGGGCCAAGTGCAAAGGCAGAACATCTGGAAATCCGTGTTTACCAAGGAAAAATCTGTAAAAAGGCCCTTTCTGTGAAGAGTGACAATTATTAATAAGGAAAAAATTAGAAATCACATGTTGAAGCTAAGACCTCCAGTAAGAACGAGTCTTCTTTCAGTACAATTGTGAAAAAGAAAAAAGAAACTTACCCCAGTTTTGTCTTGCATTTCAAACTCAAGTTATTCCCACTGTGTACAATATATGCTTCATTGAGATGGAATAGACATGTCTTTTCTTTTCATAAAAATAAGGTAAAAAGCATACTGTATAATAATCCCAGGACCACTGTGGTTTCAGGCTTCTCTGAAACATATCTTTCATGGATAAGAAGGAATTGCTATATTCTCCTGATAATACTGCAGCCTCCTGAAATCTACTTCAGAAACAACCGATACTCCTTATTTCTCTTCCAAGCCAACCTAAGCTATCACCAAGGAACGGCTCCTAAGGAAAGCTCCCACCCAACCCCTAAATGTATTTATATTTTATTTCAATATTTCAATATTTTATTACAATAATGATTTCTTTAAGGTACTGTGAAATCAAGACGTGAATTTAACTTCATTTCTAAAACTTCTGTTTACTTTTAAAATACTTTTATTTCTCCCCATAGTAATTCTCCATCTATTCTAATGTACAAGTTCTGAATAAATGTTTGATGAGCCTGTTTGTTGTTTTAAGCCATTTTCAGTATAAAATGTGATGTGCTACAGATGAACTTACAAAACCTACAAGACTCAGACAATAATCCTAAAGCAAAATGTATATGATAGAGATAAGGTTACATGCTCTGTGTTTCTTCCTCTTCATCACTAATTTTCCCTGAAGAAAAAGCTTTCTAAATTGTGTTCTACAGCACTACATAAAGCAAGAAAATAGTTCATCTCCATTACTTCTCATAAAACATCTGTGATGTTTTCATATAAAGAACATTATGATTAGAATGGCTGATAATCTAGAACTTTGACCTATCTATTGTTCTTGTTCCGCTGATGTCAGGTTGCTGAAGCTCTATGAGTTGTAAGATTAAGAGGAGGCAGTCTCACAGCAAACCTGAGTCCTCGGGCTCTGACATTCTTTCTGATCCTTTTTCTACAGTGTTCCCTGAGCCTTGGTGTGGACACTGTTTTGTAGATGTACCCATTAGGAGTTGGCTCTACAACTCTATATTTAGATTGGCTGTTGTTTTCTGTAATGATACCTGTTCCTTACTTGATGAGGGGTGAAAACTATACTTATCTTTGGGTATAAGAACAAGCATTTAGAATGTAGTTAAGTATTATGCTGCTTTAATAAAGTGGTTAGTGTAGTTCTCCTCCAAAGTCTAAGGCTTTCTAGCTCTGAATAGTTGCTTAGTTTTCCAATTTCCAGGCTTGGTTTCTCTCTTGAGTGGGCTTTAAATACAATTAGAGAACTGTTGGTCACTGACAAAATACACATAACACTACTGAAAGCCTTTAGGGTTATGGTTCCATGGGGTCATTATAGTGCTTCACATGCATCATATCTGTACAAGACTCTTAGTTGCTTCCCTCTTTTGATAGCTTGCAGATCCAACTCAGGGACCTTTGGCCCTGTCTTTGAAGTGCATGGTGCCTTCAGCAATGGGAAGTTATCTTCCAAATCTGTAGAGAAATCGAGGGCAATAGTAACAGTCTAAAATATCTTGGGAGTCTCTTGGACAACCCTGACCAACAACTCAAAAGAGGGTTTCTCATGTCTGGGGTTGAGGATTTTACTGGGTGTTCTTTCACTCTTAGAGGGAGCATTATCAGCTTAGATGAGAAATTTTTATTTAAACTATATATGTATTATTATTATAAGTATATATTATAGGTATTTTACATTGTTGCTAACTATTTTTATTTATCAATCTACACAAAATAAGATTTTTTTATCTTCAAGTCATAAAAATGTTCCCTAATATAGTTTTTTTTGTTGTTGTTTGTCTATTTTTTGTTTTTAAGACAAGGGATCACTATATACATAGATATATATTGAATTCATGATACTCCTGCCTCTGCCTCCGATGTGATGCATTCAATGGCTATGTACTACCATTTTGGTAATAAAGCGTCTTAAAATTTTATTTTTAAGTAAATTATTTACTAAAACTTACATGCTATTAAGTTTTGTATATTATATGAGGTAAGTATGAAAGTGTTTATATGTATACATATATATATATATAAATTGTTTCACTAATTTTACTTGAAAACATTTTTTCCTTACACTTTTGTATTAAAGGTATAATAAATATAAAATAAATGTAATAAATAAAAAATAAAAGTAGAAAAGTATTTGCAACATAAATACATGGATTTTGGTCTAAAAGTATACTTTTAGGAAAAGAAATAATGTGAAATATATATTTCTGACATATGCAAGTATAAAACTACACTATATTAAGGATTTCCAAACTGTAAATGTTTCTAACACAATCCATAATAGAATATAAAAATATATTGCATAGATTTGTTCAGCATAAATATTTATTTAATGAGAATATTAAGTAGCAATAAAAATGCTAAACTAAATTTAGATATTTTAGGGGTAAAGCATGTTGAATATATCATAGAAGTCAAAAGTAAGAGATATATACAAGGCTTAAAATCATGCAGAGATAATACATTAAAGGAAACATAATAGCTACTTTTAGATGAATAGATTTTAGATGAGAAGAAGGGTAGTAGAAACTTTGAATCATTAATTATCATTTTATAACATCATAATTTTTATATAGCTCTTCATGTTGAAATCAAAGTTTAATTGCTGCATCATATCTGTGAATCTGAGTCAAATTTGCTAAGAGGTTTATTTTACTCATTTTAATTTTTTTAGACAAAGATTTTGATCATGTTTTTCCTTATTCATCTCCTCCCAGATCACCCTACTTCCCTATATTCCCAGCCTCATGTTCATTTATTTACATACTCTCTTTCCTTTCAAGAAACAAACAAACAAACAAACAAACAACCCCCAGAAAGAAAACTAAAATCAACACACAAACCAAAAGAGTAAGGCAAAACAGACAAACAAAAAACAAAAAACAGAAAAACAAACAAACAACAAACAACAAACAAAAAACCAACCAAACAAAAACAAGCCAAACTAAAATAATAAGCCAAACAACAACAACAACAAACATAGTGTCTGTTTTGAGTTGGTCAACTACCCCTAGGCATGGGGTCTGCCCTTGTCTGTTATACATGTGGTTTCATTTTCAGGGCTGGGGCAGGGGGTGGTATGTCTATTTTCCCTTCTTAGTGCTGGAATGTTGTCTTGTTTGAACCTGTGCTGGTCTTGTGGATGCAGTTGAAGTCTCTCTGAATTCATATGTGTATCTGTTCTGTTGTGTCTGGAAGACGATTTACTTAGACTCATCCATCATCTCTGTCTCTTAAAATCAATCGTTCTACACTCTGTTCCCCATGGATTTCTGAGCCCTGGAGGAGGAGAGTATTTGATAAAGAAAAGACTCTCATTTAGGCATGAGTATTCTAAAGTCTCTCACACTGTGCACACTCTCTAGTTGTAGGTCTCTGTGATATTTACTGCAAGAAGAGTGTTCACTGATGAGGACTAAGCTCTGCCCTGATCTATGGGAATAGCAATGTGTCATTAGGAGACATTTCAGTGCTATTTTCCTTTGGTAGAATTAGTAGATGTTCCCCTAGGCCTATGACTATCTAGTCCCAGGATCATGACCACTTTAGCAGTGTCAGGCATAGGTTCCATCTCATGGAGTGTGCTTTAAATCCAATTAAGAAGTGGCTGGTTACTCATGTACCATTGTGTACCAGTATTAGCACCAGTGTATCTTACAGGGAATCCCTTTCCTTGGGCTTCAGCGTTTGTAGCTGGGTGAATTTGCTAATTCCTTTTCTCCTCTGGTAGCATGCAGGGTTCCTTCCTAATACTATGAGTGCTACTCAAATGCACCTAATAGAAGTTTACAGGACATCCCACTCAAACATAACAAATAGGCTTTCTTCTCAGCAGCCAGTGGAGCTTTCTGAAAAATTAAATTAGTGTTAGGATACAAACAAGTCTCCACAGATACTTCAAAATTGAAATAACACATTGTATTTTATCTAATTACCATGGATTAAAGTTGGGTATCAATAACAATAAAAGCAGCAGAAAGTATATGAACTCATGGAACTGAGCAAGTCACTACTGAAAGAAAATTGGGTAAAAACAGAAATTAGAATTCAATGAAGATTAAAGATATAATTTACCCAAACCTAGATGATAAAATGAAGGTGCCTTTAAGAGACCAATTCATAGCACTTTGAAGAGATCCAGCACAACTGAAAACTCTAGAAAGATGATGAAATAATCCCCTGCCTTCTTTGGATTTTTTTCCATTTAATTGATTCAAGCCTTGAGTAGAATTGTTTCTTACAATCTATTTTGGGGAGGGGATTATTTCAAAACTTGCATACAATAATCTCACTTATTTAGCATTGATTTACAACCAAGTACCCACCCTAACACCAGGTAAATATTTGTGCTCAATCTATACATTTGCTACAGAAGTGTAGTGATTTTCCATCTGTGTCATGGGTTCCATTTTTTTTTTTAATTTAACATGTCTTTAGGGCAATGTGTTATTATTTCTAAAACATGCTTCAAAACCCTCAATTTCTCTAGTTTTTTAACTATATATCAGAGCTCCTTTAATATAAGCAAAACCAACCAATTAAACAGACACACACCACAGACACAGACACACACAAACACACACACACAAAGAGAAAGAGAGAGACAGAGAGAGCATGAATTTGAAAGACAGCAAGGAGGTGTACATAGAAGAACTTAGAAGGTAGAAAAGAAGAGCTTAGAGGTAGAAAAAGGATGGGTAAAATCTTGTAATTATATTATAATCTTAAAATGTAAGACAAATATTTTTTAGAGAGACCTGTCATAGAATATTTGCTAGTTTAGTATAGGTACTGGTATAAATGTCAGATAGCCCTGCTGCCTAGTTCAGTTCTTTATTCACAAATGAGGCTCAGAAACCAACATTTGTTTGTATGCTCCATTGAGGGAAAGATGTGAACCCTAGGACTGTTTGCCCAGAATTACACAGATGCTTCTCTGCCTTCTGTAAATGGAAGGATTAGGATTGAAAGATGAACTGTATGCCTTGGCTGAGCACTCTACAACACCAGATCTGTGTGTAGCACTCTCACATGGCTTCTCTGTTCCTTTGGAACTTCTATGGCCTTCAGGTCAATAATACTGACCTGACTTGAGGCATAGCAAAACAAACAACAACAACAACAGCCAAAATCAACAACAATGAGTGTGGTTACACAAATTTGTCAATATCAAGAATAGAAATTTGAAATAATTCAAAAATAAGCAAAAAGAAAGCAGCTTCTATAAATTTGAAGTAAATCAAAAACAAACGAGAAGAAAGCAGCTCCTATCTGGGGCAACTCTAATCCTTACAGCAAGAACTAGATGTTGATGTGAGAATGTTTTTAAGATAGGAATGAAGTAATGACCTCATTTCTTAGAATAATAGAACAAAATGTGACTCAGAATCAGCACCCCCCCACACACACACACACAGAGAGAGAGAGAGAGAGAGAGAGAGAGAGAGAAGAGGAGTTTCCCATTCTCTTTTCTCTCTACCCAAGTACATCATATATCAGAAAACTCATGTGTTACCATCTTTTATGACAGGAAATTAACAAATGAGGACACTTGATTGTATTTCTTCTAAGCTCCAAGTGAAGAAATAACTGGATTTCCTATAAAGAACATTGTTAGGAATTAGAAGTAACAACAGCACACCACCTGATTCTGCTAAACTGTTTATCCAAGTCCTCTTTCTTGCCCCACTTACAGCATACATGCCTTGTTCTAACAACTCTGCACTTTCATTTCTCCACAGATGTGCCTTCTTCTGCCTGTAATTCAAAATGCATCCTTTCCTCTCAATTCCAGTTACAGATCTCTAGTTTCTCTCAGATCGAAAAGCTATCAGGGAACGCTTTCTTTCCTGTTCCCATCTTCTAGCATCTTGCTATCCGAACTCTCACTGGGATAGATAACAGGGTTCTTCTCTGCCATTCAGTATTCCTCAGGTGAGAATTCTTTGTTCAATTCTGAGCCCCATTTTTTAATGGGGTTATTTGATTTTCTGGAGTCCACCCACTTCAGTTCTTTATATATATTGGATATTAGTCTCCTATCTGATTTAGGATAGGTAAAGATCCTTTCCCAATCTGTTGGTGGTCTTTTTGTCTTATTGACAGTATCTTTTGCCTTGCAGAAACTTTGCAGTTTCATGAGGTCCCATTTGTCAATTCTCAATCTTACAGCGCAAGCCATTGCTGTTCTATTCAGGAATTTTTCCCCTATGCCCATATCTTCAAGGCTTTTCCCCACTTTCTCCTCTATAAGTTTCAGTGTCTCTGGTTTTATGTGAAGTTCCTTGATCCAATTAGATTTGACCTTAGTACAAGGAGATAGGAATGGATCAATTCGCACTTTTCTACATGATAACCGCCAGTTGTGCCAGCACCATTTGTTGAAAATGCTGTCTTTTTTCCACTGGATGGTTTTAGCTCCCTTGTCAAAGATCAAGTGACCATAGGTGTGTGGGTTCATCTCTGGGTCTTCAATTCTGTTCCATTGGTCTACTTGTCTGTCACTATACCAATACCATGCAGTTTTTATCACAATTGCTCTGTAGTACAGCTTTAGGTCAGGCATGGTGATTCCACCAGAGGTTCTTTTAGCCTTGAGAAGAGTTTTTGCTATCCTAGGTTTTTTGTTATTCCAGATGAATTTGCAGATTGCTCTTTCTAATTCGTTGAAGAATTGAGTTGGAATTTTGATGGGGATTGCATTGAATCTGTAGATTGCTTTTGGCAAGATAGCCATTTTTACAATGTTGATCCTGCCAATCCACGAGCATGGAAGATCTTTCCATCTTCTGAGATCTTCTTTAATTTCTTTCTTCAGAGACTTGAAGCTCTTATCATACAGATCTTTCACTTCCTTAGTTAGAGTCACGCCAAGATATTTTATATTATTTGTGACTATTGAGAAGTGTGTTGTTTCCCTAATTTCTTTTTCAGCCTGTTTATTCATTGTGTAGAGAGAGGCCATTGACTTGTTTGAGTTAATTTTATATCCTGCTACTTCACAGAAGCTGTTTATCAGTTTTAGGAGTTCTCTGGTGGAATTTTTAGGGTCACTTATATATACTATCATATCATCTGCAAAAAGTGATATTTTGACTTCCTCTTTTCCAATTTGTATCCCCTTGATCTCCTTTTGTTGTCCAATTACTCTGGCTAGGACTTCAAGTACCTGAAAAAATGTTCAACATCCTTAATCATCAGGGAAATGCAAATCAAAACAACCCTGAGATTCCACCTCACACCAGTCAGAATGGCTAAGATCAAAAATTCAGGTGACAGCAGATGCTGGTGAGGATGTAGAGAAAGAGGAACACTCCTCCATTGTTGGTGGGATTGCAAGCTTGTACAACCACTCTGGAAAGCAGTCTGGCGGTTCCTTAGAAAATTGGACATAGTACTATTGGAGGATCCAGCAATACTTCTCCTTGGCATATATCCAGAAGATGTCCCAACCGGTATGAAGGACACATGCTCCACTATGTTCATAGCAGCCTTATTTATAATAGCCAGAAGCTGGAAAGAACCCAGATGCCCCTCAACAGAGGAGTAGATACAGAAAATGTGGTACATTTACACAATGGAGTACTACTCAGCTGTTAAAAAGAATGAATTTATGAAATTCCTAGCCAAATGGGTGGACCTGGAGGGCATCATCCTGAGCGAGGTAACCCAATCACAAAGGAACTCACACAATATGTACTCACTGATAAGTGGATATTAGCCCAAAACTTAGGATACCCAAGATATAAGATACAATTTGCCAAATGCATGAAAGTCTAGAAGAATGAAGAGAATAGTGTGGACACTGTGCCCCTTCTTAGAATTGGGAACAAAATACCCATGGAAGGAGTTACAGAGACAAAGTTTGGAGCTGTGACAAAAGGATGGACCATCTAGAGACTGCCATATCTAGGGATCCACCCCATAATCAGCTTCCAAACGCTGACACCATTGCATACACTAGCAAGATTTTGCTGAAAGGACCCAGATATAGCTGTCTCTTGTGAGACTAGGCTGGGGCCTAGCAAACACAGAAGTGGATGCTCACATTCAGCTATTGGATGGATCACAGGTCCCCCAATGGAGGAGCTAGAGAAAGTATCCAAGGAGCTAAAGAGATCTGCAACCCTGTAGGTGCAACAACATTATGAACTAACCAGTACCCCGGAGCTCTTGACTCTAGCTACATATGTATCAAAAGATGGCCTAGTCGGCCATCACTGGAAAGAGAGGCCCATTGGACACACAAACTTTATATGCCCCAGTACAGGGGAATGCCAGGGCCAAAAAAAAAAAATGGGAATTGGTGGGTAGGGAAGCGGGGGGGGGGGGGGAGGGTATGGGGGACTTTTGGGATAGCATTGGAAATGTAATTGAGGAAAATACGTAATAAAGAAAAAAAAAGATAACAGGGTTCTGTGATTTCTTGCTCTGGCTTAACATAGAGTCTGAGCCTTATACTCTTCCCCCCCCCCCCTCATTTTCAAAGTGTTATGGTGTTTTTTATGAACTAAGGAGAATTAAAATAACTGAAACAAGCAATAAGTCTGTTATAAGACGTATTGTATATTGTACCTATGCTTTCAGTTTTTGACTAAACAAGTAATCTCAGGGGCAAAATCTAGGTACTGTGTTTAACATATGTCAATGACTGGGCAAATTCATGAGGTTTTCTAAATAAATTATGGAGCAACCATATAATTAATTAATATAGAAAATGATGATAAATTTCAGTAAATTTATTGAAGACTAAAAGTATAGGCATTCACATTATTGATCAATGAGACAGTTTTGATTCATTGGGCCAATAAACCAACACTAACACTAGTCAGGAAGGGAAAAATTGCCAAATTCCCATCTTTCTATAATAACAGCTAATATTTATTGACCTCCCTCAAAAGAGACTACTCTTCTTGTTAAACATTTTGCTTACATTACCTCACCCAACATTCACTATAGACCCGGGTTGTATTTGCAATTCTAAGCTTTATTTGAAAAATATTGAGGCTGGAAATGGTTTCATTCATGCAGCTAAAGAAAAAGAACATTATTAAAGTAGATACCATACCAGTGTATCTGAAAAAAATAATGATAGCATGTATGCATCATATTGCAGGAGAAGTAACTGGGAAAAGCATTAAAGTTAAATGTAGATTACCAATGAATTTTTCTATTGATATGTAAACATTTATATAATTTAACATAAGCATACTTTTAAATCTCTTAGTTTTAATAATTGTTCTTTCATATATTTTAACTCATTAAAATCATAGATTTTTTAAAAGGCATAATCACTAAATATAAAATACTAATATATATATCAATATTATATAACGATATATACATATGTATATGTATACATATGTATATATATGCACATGTATATATATATATATATATATATCACTAAAAGTACAAGCATTAATCTTTCAGGAGGCACTTTCACTGGCCAAAGTTAAAGTCTGTCTCTTAATGTTTTAATAATAAAATTTAATTTATTTTTACTTGGGAGAACAATTTAAAAGTATTTATGGCTGGCATATTATGATAACTTTCATGGAACATACAGAACTTGTCTCTACATATCCTCTAAGTGAAAACAGAATATGGTGTTCCTCCAAAACCGTGAGCTTCAGCAGGTTTTCCCAAGCTAAAGGAAAGAGGAAAGCATTATAGAAACAAAGGCATAGCATCATTTTCTGCAGCATTTCCCATGAAAGAGCACAGATTCAGAGACTACCATGTAGGACTGCCACAAGAGCAGGCATGAACGGAGGTCCTCCAGGCTGTAGTTCCTCAGTTCCAGTGACTGTTTGTCCATGATGGGTGATGGGCAGTTACCTTAACTTAGATGAAAGCACACTCACTCTGGATTGAACACTAAGTCTGGATTGCTAGGCTATTTCATAGTACATAGAAGCTTGCAGCTTTCCATTGGCCCATATGAGAGAACATGACACAGAAGCTAACTGCATTCCTGTTGCTGTGATACCCGAGACCAAAGTTAAACCCTTCTTGCAGAAAATGCGATACATTCTTACATGAGCTTCACCTCATGCCCTGAAGCTAAGACCTTTCACCAATCATGCCAACAGCCCATCTAATAAAACCAATTAAGGTAACTTCTCCAGCGATATCCAAGATGCTCTATTTTACAGAAAATTTTAGATGGCTATTTGTGAATAACTATTTGAGGATAAGTCCACTGACACAGTGTGAGAAATTTATCTGTTGGCAACATTTTAATTTCAACATATTTGAAACACCAAAATTAGATTTTTAAAATACAAGAAATTAGAGTATTTTTCTACATACTGTTTCGTTGTTTATAAACTGGCCATTTAAAATGGCTGTCATTTTTTGAGTTACATTATGGTAACTCAATATATACATACAGGGCAAAATAATCATGTCAGAGAAGAAGGACATTCTGCCCCTTCAGCTATTATACTCTCTATTGAGAATGACTAATTATTTATACTAATTACTAACACTCCATTTGCATTGCTGTTCTTAGATGTGAATGCAGCATCCAGACTCATGCTTTGAATAAAGTCCATGCTGATTCCCTGAAGCATCCTTTTGAAGATCTTTTTGATGAAGGATAGTGATTGTCCTGTGTCATCTAACTTCTGAGACTACCCTCTTCCAGATACACATGATCAGAGGCCTTTCCTTTCTGCCCATCACTTGTCATGTCATTTGGCGGTTCACTTTACTCATATGCATAAGTTAACTATTTCAAAGACATCATTTCCTTAAAAAAAATTCTATATTCCCATTTCATGATCCTACTTTAATTATCACCGACAAAACCCATGATACCCAGTCAACTCCATCATCATTGGGTTCTTGACCTCAGGTTTCTACACTAAGAGTCTGAGTCCCTCCTCCTAAATTCTGCATTTTTCCTATTGTCTTGAGAGAAAACTGCCACCGACGCTCATTTGTCTTAACTCCTAAGCATTCTTTCACACAGTATTTCTCACATAAAATTCACCCTCTATAATGCAGCCACAATGGCCTCTCTAAAGTAGCCTTTAAAAAGAAAACATATTGACAAGTTAAGGATCTATTTGTCTCTAATTTTCCAACATCTGTCTAATGCCTCAAGAATAAAGTACAATTTCCTTAAACTCGTGTAATTTACTTTCAAAACTTGATTTTTGTCTCCTTTTCAGAATTATCATTTTATCTTCCTGCCTAACTCCATGGAGATGAACAATTAAATAAATGATAATCACAGCAACAAGTCAAAAAATTACTTTGTAGAATATGCAAACTCAACTTTTGTTTAGATTAAAGAACCATTACTTTACAATATAATTTTCCTACTGGAAAAACTCTAGATTATTTTCATAATATATTATTACATATACTAAAGCTCATATAATATTTTCTATATGCAATAGTGCTTCAACTTACCTTATTCCATTATTTAATATTCCTATCATACCTCACCTGTGACTCTATGATTGTTCTTATATTATAGTGGTTTTATTTATTATGTGTGTCAGATTCCATGAAAGTGGGCTGTGGTACTCTGTCCTCACATCTTAGTTCAATACTGGTTATCAGAATTGCTCATGAGAGACCTTCCAAATACTAACTTTTCAAGATTATAAAACTGTGATCTCTTGTTGCCCTATACTTTTAGAATTTTCCAGATCAGGTTTGCATTGCAACCCCATCACTGTTCAGCCTGTACTGTTTACAGAGTTCTAGACATTAGGTTCTTCACTAACTGACATGAAGGGTATTATTTTTCTCAAGAATTACATAACCACATCTTCGACATTTCTCTGTACTGTGAAATCGAGGCCCATGCACAAAAGAACATCTTTTAGATCTTCAAATATTTTTTCTAACATTCTTTTAACTCCTTTAAGTTTTTATTTGCTTGAAGGTACTCAGCCAAATTAGAGCTTTTTCAAAATTTCAGACGTATTGCAAGCATGAACAATTGCTGAGTTTGTCCTGATTTTGAAGGAGGTCATTCATCCAGTGTTCAAGTCAGGGTTTTAGGTATTTTTACACACAATTAACTGAATGCTTTATGGAAGTCCATTTCTTATCCTCCCTGTACCAGGGGAGCAATTCTCCCCTCAAGCAAGACCTAAGAAAAGAATTTGTTGATTTTCTATCCAGGGTCTCTCTGAGGCAGACCGCTCAGGAGAGCACATGGGCCATAGAAGCATAGGAGCTTCTTGGAAAGCATGCAGGCCAGCCACAGAAGCAAGAGAGCTTTTTGGACAGGGTCCTTTAAGGCCTTCATCCTCAGGCAGGAGGTGAAGCTGATCCTCAGTCGTTTCCTGCCAGGGGAGAGTTGGCCTCCAGTGAGTGCTCTGATCCCCAGGGCTCAGGAGAGAGCTGGTCTCCCAGCAGTGCTGACAGAAATTAACAAACACACAGGAGGAACAAGCTCCAGCCAGATACAGTTAGAACATCTAACACCAGAGATTACCAGATGGCAAAAGGCAAACATAAGAATCTTACTAAAAGAAACCATTAATATTTGGCATCTTCAGAACACAGTACTCCCACCACAATGAGTCCTGGATACCCAAACACGCCAGAAAAGCAAGATTCGGATTTAAAATCATATCTTATGATGCTGTTAGAGGATTTTAAGAAGAACATTAATAACTCCCTTAAAGAAATACAGGAGAACACAGGTAAGCAGGTAGAAGCCCTTAAAGAGGAAACACAAAAATCCCTTAAAGAATTACAGGAAAACACAACCAAACAGGTGAAGGAATTGAACAAAACCATCGAAGATCTAGAAATGGAAGTAGAAACAATAAAGAAAAGCCAAAGTGAGACAACTCTGGAGATAGAAATCCTAGGAATGAAAGCAGGAGCCATAGATGTGAGCATCACCAACAGAATACAAGAGATGGAAGAGAGACTCTCAGATGCAGAAGATTCCATAAAAAACATAGACACAACAATCAAAGAAAATGCAAACTGCAGAAAGATCCTAACTCAAAACATCCAGGAAATCCAGAACACAATGAGAATACCAAACCTAAGGATAGTAGGTATAGATGAGAAAGGAGATTTTCAACTTAAAGGGGCAGTAAATATCTTCAAAAAATTATAGAAGTCGGGCATGGTAATGCACACCTTTAATCCCAGCACTCGGGAGGCAGAGGCAGGCAGATTTCTGAGTTTGAGGCCAGCCTGGTCTACAAAGTGAGTTCCAGGACAGCCAGGGCTACACAGAGAAACTCTGTCTCAAAAAACAAAGCAAAACAAAGCAAAAAAAAAAATTATAGAAGAAAACTTCCCTAACCTAAAGAAGGAGATGCCGATGAATATACAAGAAGCCTACAGAACTCCAAATAGACTGGACCAGAAAAGAAATTCCTCCCAACACATAATAATCAGAATAACAAATGCACAGAATAAAGATAGAATATGAAAAGTAGTAAGGGAAAAAGGCCAAGTAACATATAAATGCAGACCTATTAGAATTACACCTGGGCACAGGGGAAAGATTCCTGAACAGAACAGCAATGGCTTGTGCTGTAAGATCAAGAATTGACAAATGGGACCTCATAAAATTGCAAAGCTTCTGTAAGGCAAAGGACATTGTCAATAAGACTAAAAGGCCACCAGCAGATTGGAAAATCTGATAGGGGACAAATATCAAATATATAACGAACTCAAGAAGTTGGAGTCCAGAAAACCAAATAGCCCTATTAAAAATGGGGTGCAGAGCTAAACAAAGAATTCTCAACTGAGGAAAACTGAATGGCTTAGAAGCACCTGAAAAAATGTTCAACATTCTTAATCATCAGGGAAATGCAAATCAAAACGACCTTGAGATTCCACCTCACACTATTTAGAATGTCTAAGATCACAAATTCAGGTGACAGCAGATGCTGTGGAGGATGTGGAGAAAAAGGAACACTCCTCCATTTCTGGTGGGATTGCAAGCAGGCACAACCACTCTGGAAATCAATTTGGCAGGTCCTCAGGAAGATCCAGCAATACCACTCCTGGGCATATACCTATAAGGTGTTCGAACTTGTAATAAGGATGCATGCTCCACTATGTTCATAGCAGCCTTATTTATAATAGCCAGAAGCTGGAAAGAACCCAGGTGTCGCTCAACAGAGGAATGGATACAGAGTATGTGGTACAGTTACACAATGGTACTACTCAGGTATTAAAAGGCAATGAATTTATGAAATTTTTAGGCCAATGGGTGGAACTGGAGTATATCATGCCAAGTGAATTAACCCAATCACAAAAGAACACACATGATATGTACTCATTGATAAGTGGATTTAGCCCAGAAACTTAGAATAACCAAGATACAATTTGCAAAACACATGAATCTCAAGAAGAAGGAAGAACAAAGTGTGGATACTCCAATCCTTCTTAGAAGAGGGAACAAAATACCCATGGAAGGAGTTACAGAGACAAAGTTTGGAGCTGAGGTGGAAGGAAAGATCATCCAGAGACTGCCCCACCCAGGGATCCATCCCATAATCAGCCACCAAATGCAGGCACTATTGCATATGCCAGCAAGATTTTGCTGAAAGGACCCTGATATAGCTGTCTCCTGTGAGGCTATGCCGGTGCCTGGCAAATACAGAAGCGGATGCTCACAGTCACCTATTGGGTGGAACACAGGATCCCCAATGAAGGATAAAGAGAAAATACCCAAGGAACTGAAGGGGTTTGCAGCCCTATAGGAGGAACAACAATATGAACTAACCATTACCTCCAGAGCTCTTTGGGACTAAACCACCAATCAAAGAAAACACATGGTGAGACTTGTGTCTCTAGTTGGATATGCAGCAGAGGATGGCCTATTCAGCCATCAGTGGAAGGAGAGACTCTTGGTCTTGTGAAGATTCTATGCCACAGTACAGGGGAATGCCAGGGCTAGGAAGTGGGAATGTGTTGGTTGGGGAGCAGGGGGAAGGGGGATGGTATAGGGGATTTTTGGAGAGGAAACTAAGAAAGGCGATAGCAATTGAAATGTAAATGAAGAAAATATATAACAATAATAATAATATGAATAATATTAATAATAAAGAAACAGAATGTAATATCCCCAACCAAAAAAAAAAAGAATCTGTTAGGGAAAGGAGTTTTGGTATTAACATACATCTTAAGGTTTTGATCTCCCACACATAAATATGGAGCATAACAAGTTCTATTCAGCATTTTCCCTCACTTAGAAGTTTATTATTTATAAAAACAACTCTAAAGCCTCCATAGATAAACACATAAATTCCATGACTACCTCTTCTCCAAGCCACAAACTAGTATATATAGAAACAATTTAAATCTGTCAGACTCCTCTAGTCCCTGTATATATTTGTAGACTTCATTAGTTTTTGTTTTGTTTTGTTTATTTCTATTTTTGGTGTGGGACATGTTTTTCCTATTAAGTAACTCTGCTTACATATTACATATATATATTGCATTACATATGGAGCTCCCTATTTAGATCATGCTGGCCTCAAACACATAGAAATCTATCTGGTTTTGTCTCTCAAATTCTAGAATTAAAGCTTGTGTCCCACATTCATCTAGGCCTCAGTTGTGACAGAAGGTTTTGGGTCTTAACACTGAGAATTTTTGAGAAATCTCAGGTAGATTTGAGTATTATCTATGTTCTTTCACCTGTTAAACCTAGTCTTTTAAGCTCAACTGACTTCAGAAAGTAGAGGAGGTATTACTGAAGTCACCATGTCTATTGACATTAGTTCGACCCTCTGAACAAAGTCCGCAAAACTACAGGGTTTCTTGGAAATGTTTCCAGTTCATGACCAGATGACAGTATTTTCAGATCTGATCAGTTTCCTTGGGTAAACCTTCTTTATTCATAGTCTCTTCAGAATTTCAGAAAGCTGTGCTTTCTTTAACTCCTTCAGAAAGGAAAGTCAATTAGCACATGGTGTGTAGACAAAGAATACCTTGAGAGCAAAGAGGTTAATAAAGGTGGATATAACACAGGTTCTGTTAATAGAACTTGTAACTGGACCCTAGGAAACTCACTTTGTAGACCAGGCTGGCCTCGAACTCAGAAATCCGCCTCCCAAGTGCTGGGATTAAAAGCATGCACCACCACCGCCTGGCTTTCTAATTTAAAGTTTAACTGACCATTTGTTTCAATGTAGCAGAATGCTTTAATATCAATACTATAATTCCTTTTATCCATCTCTATTGCTCAGAAGACTACTCATGAAAGGAAAACACATAATGTTAGTGCTTGCTCCCCTGAGTAGAGAAATTACCTGGTAAGCTCATTTCTTCACTGATCATTTTTGGATTTTCTAGAATGACAATTCTGAAATTCAAATTAGAAGAAGAAAAAGAAATAGCTTTAAAGTGGAAATTTCACAGTACCCCATATTGGTTTCTCATTAGAGATTAAACAAATTACCAAACAATCCAACATACTAGAAAATGCACTCATTGTGTTATAGGTCTGGTGATGTGAAGTCCAGAGTGTAGTGACAAGTTACAACTTCTGCAGACTCAGAGGAAAACTTGTGTCCTCTCCTACTTAAGTGCCACAGAAACAAATCTCAATCTCTCCCTCTCATTCCACTTCATTCGACTCCTCTACCTCCATTTATGGATCCTGGCAACTGCACTGATATAGCCTGAACTCTTCAAGATGGGACACTTAAGACCCTTAAATTGTATCTTGAAAATTCTTTTTGCCACACAAAGCAACAATTTCAAAGATTATATGGATGAAAATGTAGGCATCTTTAGGGATATTACACAGATACTGGAACCTCTCTGATTTCTTGCAAATATCCACACTCTCTCCTTCATTTATGGCCTCTCCTCACTGATATGTATTTTTGTTTTATATCTTCACAAGATGTACAAATTCTATTCTCAGTATCATAACAGCTAATGTCTTTTATACTTCCCCTCTGAACTTCAAGAATTATTGATTTTCATATTTTTGTTCTGTCTCATCTGTTTCTTTTATTAAATTATCAAATATTAAGCAACTGTTTGGTCCTGGACATTGTTTAAGTCAAAAACATGGAGTAGAAAACACAAGAGAATTCAACATCAGGGGGCTTTCACAGTGTGTGTGTGCATGTGTGTGTGTGTGTGTGTGTATGTGTGTGTATGTGTGTGTGTGTACGTGTGTGTACATGTGCGTGTGTGTGTGTATGTGTGTGTATGTGTGTGTGTGTGTACGTGTGCATGTGTGTGTGTGTACGTGTGCATGTGTGTGTGTGTATGTGTGCATGTGTGTGTGTGTGTGTCCATGTGTTTGTGTGTACGTGTGCGTGTGTGTGTGTATGTGTGTGTAGGGGGCACTGAGATGAAGCTGGATTCTAATATATAAGCAAAACCTTTAGGGGTTACTTAATGTAAAGAACCAATTTTTCAAAGTGCAAATATGGAAACATAACAAGAGGATCAATGAGGTTATAAAGTTCCCTCTAGGGCTAAAGGTGTGGCCTAGACTGAAGATAGAAGAAAAAGGTGGGAAAAAAATCATGTTGGATTACGTCACTAGGGACCCAGATGGAGCCACTTACACATACAGGAGAACTGTTGATATGCCAGATCCAGTCATTGGCAGAGAGTCCCTGGGAACATGGGGGTAAGATAACAGCCATTTTAAGGATGGGGTTATAGTTCTATCATTTTGAATATTAAGAAGATGAATTATAAAAATGAACTGCCTTTTAAGAACCAAAAATATTTATAATGCTTCATTTTACACAGATTTAGTTTCTTTGTATTTTTAGATACTGTAAGTCGAAAATATTTGGCATTAATAATATGGTTTACTTACGTGCAAGTGTATACATGTGTATGCATATATGTTTATGAGTATATGTGTATGTATCTGTATTTGCCAATGTAAGTATGTGTGTATATGTGTATCTCCCAAATGTGGACCTAGTTGATTGTCCATTTTAGCAAAAATCAGTGTCCAATAGAGTACTGAAAAATAATTACAAGTATAACTGTACTCTGGGCATCTATGCCTGTATCTTTATCATGTCTGAAACGAGGCTTGTGTCCTAATGGAAGAACCTGTGTGGCTGCTGTTGATGCTCAGACTCAGATGTGTAGTCTGCAGCAAAACATCTCATTGCTGGAAACCTGGCTAACACTGCTGACCTCAATATGGCTTGGCATCTATTCAATACCTGGGAAAACATTATAGATCATTCTTATTTGATCATAGTGAGGCAGCTCAGCCTTGTTTTATAATGGTCATAAGTAAAACAAAATAACCAATTTTACCTGAATGAAATAAAATCAATAATTCTACTTTGTAATGTGTGTCTTAGGAGGAAAATTCAAAATTTCATCTCTCTAAAGGTCAGGTGCAAATCACTTTGAGGCACATTATTTTTTCCAAATCAGAATAAAATGGACCGAACTTGTGCTCTAGATTTTGCATGTGTAAAAAAGCTCAAAGGATTCATCTTAAGACAATTTTACAGATGATTTCAGTGGTTATAAATTCTCATGCTCCTTAGAACAACACAATATAATTCTTTTTTGTGACCAAGCATAACATAAAATGAGATTTATCTGTGTGCCTGCAGTATCTATTAGGCTCTATGGAGATGGAGGTTAGATGAGCTATCTGCTTCTGCAGTAGGACATAATCACTGATAGCATTCCGATACCAAGGATAAACACAGTAATAGTATTGATGCTGTTAAAGCCATCACTGACCGGGTGACTTTCTCAAAACCTCCAAGTTCATGAGGAGCCTTATGAGAGAAAATAAAATTAATTTCTCTGGTAAGTATTTACAAATTCTTTTTAAGAAGGACAATATGAATAACATAAATATAATTGAGTACTGAGCTTGATCAAGTAACAAATAAGTAGAGATACTAGCCTTGGATTTTAAAATTTTGAAGCATATTTTTACCTTTGATGATCGGGTTTTAAAAATTTAAATGCAATTTCAATTATGCTCATTTTTTTACCAACATAATATTTTATTGAGTATTTATGAATTTCATATAATATACCCAATCCCACTCACTTCCCAGCCCCCCACCCCTTTTTTGTGATCTCTCCCCTCAAAAAAAAAAAAATGCCCAATTTGTGTTGCTATATACTCACTGGAGCATGGTCAAACTCCCAGTGTCCAGTTCCTTAAAGAAAACTGAGTTCCTCTTCACCTGCACACTCGCCAGAAGCCATCACTTGTGAAGAGCTATATTTTAACATCCTTATCACAATTTTTAAGAGTTCTCTTTGACAGCTTCCTGTCTAGGCTGTTACATTTTGGGGATGGGGGTGAAAGTAGGGGCTGTCACGGCAATCTTATATGTCTTTATCTCTTCATATTTTTAAGCAATTATAAATTTAGAGGCAAGTTTGTGTATTGTATCATAATAAAAATGTTGTCAATAAATCATAATTTAGGTTATCTAGTTATGTTTAGTTTTTCAGATTTTTTTTCTTTTTTTTCCATTGGAAATGTTAAGGGTAAAGGAAGTTGAACATAGGAGGATCCCAGCAAGATGAAGATTCACAGACGCATCCTCTGAGACCAGTTTCCTCTTGCAAGATCCCACCTTCTATGGCTCATCCTTGTCAACAGCATTATCATGTTAGAATTCCTCCAAAGGATTAGTCTTTTGACCAGATAGAGCCCTATTCATCTCTTAGAAATCCACTACAAGCACAGTGAGTGGTGAGTTTCACCTATTTCTACATGTCCCCCTTTTAAATATTAGTATAATTGCAACATTTCCTTTAAACACCCCCATATACCCTTACCCACTCTTCTTCATATTCATAGCATCCTTTTTCATTCATTGTTCTTGCATGCATATGTGTGTGTGTGTGTGTGTGTGTGTGTGTGTGTATGTGTAGGTATATGTGTATACATATATATTTCTAAATATAACCTTTGATTCCATATGTATGTATGTTTTCAGGACTGGATATTTAGCACTGCGCAACCAATTGGTGTGCTCTTCTCTGGTATGATCACCTCTCATGCTCCCGATTTCCCTCATTTGCCTATAGTTTAGGTGTAAGTTTAGGTTTGTGGACTCACAGGCCTTCCCCCATTTACTTTGGCATGTTTGGGTATTATAAAAGTTAGCCCCAGGGAGGAGTTTTGAGTCAGCTCCATCTCAGGCCTCTCTGGGCTCTGTCTCTGAAGTGCATAGTGTCTTCATAATATAGACTCACATCCCATCTCTGAGAGATAAGCAAGGGCATCTACAATGATGGCCCTGGCCAAATACTCATTAGAGCTTTTCATGTCTGGTATTAGCATTTGTGTTAGGTGGTCTTTGGGTTTTGGAAGGAGTACTGTCATTCCAGATTTTTTAAAAAAATGCTCATTAAAACAGTATTGTGTATTTATATACTGAATAGTAGCATTGTGGGAACATTTTAGGTAAATAATAGTATGATTCTTTGTGGCTTTTTCATATATCCATGTTGTTGTTTTCCTATCTTCCTCTTTCCACTGTATTTATTCCCACTCCATAAAAATCCCTCCCTTTCAAATTGCACTCTCAGATCATTTGTGTCCTGTCACTCAACTTTACCCCTTTCCCACTTTCTTCTTTACCTTCTTAACTTTCCATAAGGAGCACTCCCCTTACTATTTCTCTGATAAGATGTTTGTACCTTACTATCACCCACACACCTGTATTGCTCCCTAACTCCCCATATACTCGTATGTTCCCATTTACTTGCCTACTTTCTGTAGTTATTACATACTCATATCTGAAGGTTTGGAGCTGTAAGTCTCTGATAAGAAAGAACAGGAGAAGTTTGTCTTTCTTGGTCTGAGTTACCTCGCTCAATATGATCTCTTCTAGATTCATCCATTTACCTGCAAAGTTCATTATTTTATTTTGGTTTACAGCTGAATAGCATTTTTCTGATAGTGCTCCACACTGATTTGTGCAGTCTCTGGACCAGTTTGCAATCCTGCTAACTGGATTCCTTTTCCTTGCATCTCCTCCAGCCTGTGGTTGGTTGTTTCATTGAACTTTGCCATTCTGGCTGAAGTATGATAAACTCTCAAATTGTTTTGATTTACATTTCTCTAATTGTTAGGAGTGATGAACATTTTGTGAGATACTTCATAACATTTTTTTTCTTTTGAGTACTCTTCATTCAGGTTTCAGATCTATGTTTTGAATGGGTCATTTATTTTGTTTTCCTTTTTGAGTCTTCTTTGTACATTCTGGATATCAGTCTTCTGTCAGATGTATAGCTGACAAAAGATTTCCCTGTTCTGTGATCTTACTTGCCATCTGGACAATTGTTTCTTTAACTGTGCTGAAATATTTTAGTTTCATGGAGTTCCATGTGTAAGTTGATGGTCTACGTTTTTGAGCAAATCAAATCCTATTTAGGAAGTCCTTTTGTACACCTATACCACGTGGGGCACTATCTATGTTCTCTTCTAGAATCTTCAGAGTTTCATGTTTCTTAAGTCTTTGATCCATTTGGAGTGACTTTTGGTGCAATGTGATAGGTAGAGCTTTAATTTCATTCTTTGGCATGTGAATATCCAGTTTTCCTGGCACTGTTAAATATGCTCTTTTGTTAAGCATATGTTTTTTTATGTCTACGTCAAATGTTAAGGAGCTGAAATACATGTGCTTATTTTTGGGTCTTTGATTTTATTCACTGGCCTTCATGTTTGCTATTTTGGCAATACCATATTGCTTTGATTACACTGGCTTTGTCTTATCTTAAGATCTGAGATAGAAGTCCTTCCAACATTGTTATTTTGATCTTTATTCTTTTGGCCATCCAGGAACTTTTATGGTTCTATATGAATTTTAGTATAGTTTTTTTTTTTCTATTTCTGCAATGAATGCTATGAGGTTTTGTTCAGGATTGCACTGAGTGTGTAAATAGCTACTAGGCTAGACAGTGGAGGAGGACTTGGGAAGTCTAAACATACCCAGAGTAGGAGGTGTAGGGCACAGAGAGAATGAGGGTCCTGGAGGTTGGCTGTACTGTAGAGGTGTTAGAACGAGGGCACGACACTAAATGTGGGGTGATTTTGAAGCTTAGAGATCAGCTGCTTTACAGTCTCTGGTGGCAATACTAGACCAGGTCATTGGCTAGGGACTGCAAGCTAGACATGGTGGGTTCCATAAAAAAGGATCAGGTTGTAGGGTTACTCATCAGGGTAGACCACAGAAAGGAAGTAGGAAGTCTGGGTATAGAGTGGGTCCCTACCTGTTTTGGTTTTGGTTTTGGTTTTGGTTTTGGTTTTGGTTTTGGTTTTGGTTTTGGTTTTGGTTTTGGTTTTGGTTTTGGTTTTGGTTTTCTTTTTGTTTTTGTTTATTGAGACAGGGTTTCTCTCTATAGCCCTGGCTGTCCTGGAACTCACTTTGTAGACCAGGCTGGCCTCAAACTCAGAAATCTGCCTTCCTCTGCCTCCTGAGTGCTGGGATTAAAGGCGTGTGCCACCACGCCCAGCTTCCTACCTGGTTCTTAACAACAATCAATTTGGCAATTAAAAATTAACAGAGAAAGCTTAGTTAATGTATGTTTCTTGCTTATTGACTACATGAGAAAAGTGTTAGGGGAGTAGTGTTTTAAGCCAAAGAAATTTTTTTTTTGAAAATAAATTATGTGATCATGAGCTGAGGCTTCTCTATTGTTATTGTAGGTGTTGCTCTGTGAAGAGTTAGCACTGTGGGTGCTCAGCATCTGTTGTGAGCGAACATTCATGGATACGTCATAGAAGGTGCTTCTATGCTCCTTTCTGGGGGTGGGGGTGTGGGGGTTATGCTTCAGTGGAGTTGCTCTATGGAAGTTATTGCCCTATGGATGGCATTTCTCTATGGAGTATGCTGCTTTTTGGAAGCTGTTGCTTTGTAAAGAGTGTTGTTCTGTAGAGGATTTTACTCTACGAAAGTTGTCGTTCTATGGAGGGTGTTGCTCTGTGCTAAACATTGCTTTACGGAGGGTCTTCTTCTAGGAACTTGTTTCTCTGGGTAGGTGTCCTCTGTGAAGGGTGTTGCTCTGTAAAGTGTGTTGTTCTGTGGTAAATGTTACTCAGTAGAAGTTGTTGCTGTATGGAAGGTGTTCTCTGTAAAGGATGTTCCTCTGTGGCAAATGTCCTCTGAGCATATGGAAACTGTTCATCTCGGTAGGGTGTTGCTTTGTCCAGAGTGTTCCTCTGTCAAGAGAATCTACACGTTGTGGATGCTAGAAAAACAACAGCGCCACCAGCTTCCCTATTCATGCCCCCTAATATCGTAAAATTCACTTTTAAACATAGGCTAAACATTTATTATTCATATTGCATTGTATTCAAATACAGCTCAATATTTTTACAAACCTGTTTTCCCCAATGATAAGGAAGAAAACTATTTTTCTGCAACTATTTTTCAGAGTGACTATATGTCTATAATTATGGTAAAAAACAAAAAACAAAAACAAAAAACAAAAAACAAAAAACAAACAAACAAAAAAAACAAAAAACAAAAAACAACCAAAAAACAAAACCAGTGAAGCCTGATGCCAGTATAAAACTTAAGGCTAAGAAGCAAGCCCCCCTGTAGAAGGAAAGCATCTTTCCCTACACCCTTTATGGAAGTTGCTGCTTTGTGAAGGATGTTTTCTGTGGATGGTGAAGGGTGGTGATGTGTGGAAGAATGATATCATTCACGGAGGACACCTTACACATTCTCATATTCTTGAGCACCTTGAATACTGGTGTTAAAACTTTCAACGGGATATTTCCCCCCTCTTGTTCACCCATTCCTTAGTCACAGTGGGCTTTGGGTATGGTGGAGAATAAAACTTCCTTAGTTGCAACTTTGGCAAAAGGAAATTTAAAAGGAACCTGGCGAACACTTTCCCCCTGTGTAGACTATGAGCACTGAATTAAGAAGATAAAATCATGTATTTTAATCTGTACTACCTAGCTCTATTATGTTGGACAATGTAGTAATCTCCTTTGCTTCACCTTTCCTTTAAAGAAAAATAAAGGATCTGACAGAAAACTCTCTAAGGCTTCTTTATGAATCCTAATAAATTCCAGATTTCAGTGTATTGAACTAAGGAGCCCTTTCCTTATTCCTGCCAGCATGGATCCTATTTCATATAAATGACCTGGAGCTGCAAAACCCTTCATCACTCAACAACTGAGTGAGAAGCTGACCTCTGTATTGCATTGCTGTGTCTCCACAGCTGACTGGCTTGACTGTTTGCAAGTCAACCTCCAAGCAATTCGTCTTCTCCTTGGAGGTTGGCAACAGTTCTGTGGTTAAGGTAACACAAGTAACCTGACTGTGAAATGGCGACTCCCTCGTTCTGCTCTCTGGCAATCCCAGCCTTTGTTGTCACATGCAGCTGAGGCTCACTGTCAGATCAGAGCATTTAGTACCGAAATTTACTGATTACTAGGTGTCCTTGTCGCAGAGGTCAGCTGCAAGCAGCAATGACATTGTCTGAGGAATAGGACATCCTGAGAAGGGCTGGTTATCATTCTCCCATGCTGAAGCCACTGCACACGTTCTCTTCTGGAAAAGTCAAACCAACATTTCATTATTAGATGAAAGGAATTTTTAAATCTTGAAGTCAGATTTTCAATGCTTTGGTAAAAACCGGTATTCTATAGAGCCCAATGAGGAACTGGACCACCAACTTGTCACTTTGGAGACTGCTGATTCGTGGACATTATTTTTGTTAGAGCAACACTGTCATAATTTAGACTTTCAGCATTGAGGGGATGAGTTTTAGATTGAATGTCATCTAAAAATGTATAGCCCACTTTTCAAAAAGCATTGACTATGCTTCTTTCCAGTATCAATGTATTTATTTCTGATATCAAATTTAAAATATAGTATTTACCTAGTTAGTTACTGAGCTAGATAGTTGTGACAAGGTGTGATATAGTTCTAGATGGCTTAGAAATCAGTAAAGTACATTGAGTGCAGGATAACCTTGAACTCCTCATCTTCCTGCCTAATTGCTCTCCCTCCGCATTGCTGCCGTTATAGATTTGTGCAGCCATGCCTGGTTCACATGTTGAAATCAGATATTTTCTAACTTCCTTATGCACGCATTAGCTAATTTTAAGTAAGCAGCAAGATACAGAAAACAAAAACACCAGAGTGGCACTGGATTTATACAACTGTTTAGTAATGGCTCTTGGGTTATGTCCATAAAGTCTAGAAAGTTTTTTTTTAATTGTATCCAGCAAAATTCAATCTAAACAGCCATGTCAGGTGATCAGAGATATGGCAAAGTGGAAGATGAAGAAAGAGTGCCTACCATGGATTTTCTTTCACCAAACTCTAATCATTATGTTTTTTTTATCCTTGAAATTTTCATCAACCCTTTAAAGTGGTTCTCATTCTGTAACAACTATATCTAGGGAGCCATCGAGTGAACCCTGTCTCTCTCTCTCTCTCTCTCTCTCTCTCTCTCTCTCTCTCTCTCTCTCAGTGAATTGCCCAGAGTAATGACAGGAATCCTCTGACACCTAGCTGGCTACAAAAAGTCAATAAAATATGGTACTTATGCAGTTTTCACTCCTTAAAATCCAATATAAATTTTATTTAAAATTATTTTTATAAGTAATTGGTAAGGACAATACAAGGAAAGAAAGTATTTGGGGCAGCCTCTCAATTCTGAACTGAAACTGAATTTCACAGGTAGCCTAGGTTAACCACTGAAAATCACAGCAAGGTATGTGGCTCCAACCTGAGATGTGTATGATGTTCCAGCATCATTTATTTCTGGGAGCAAAAGTAATAGTTAAATGGACCTGACTAAAATAAAATGCCGTGCTCATTCAGCAAGGCTAACATTTAGAAACAGGAAAACAAAACAGGCATCATCGATTCTAAACATGAGAGAGCAGGGTTGTATGTACATGGAAACATATCAACTCTTCTACAAAAAAAGGAAACAAAATTTAATAAACTGCCAAGGTTTTCACTGAACAGACCAAGCAAGAAATCAAACCTTGGTAATGGAAGCATCCTTCGACTCACATGGCTGCTCTGTGGATTTTGAAAGATGGATTTATGTTTTTCATTTCTGAATATCAGAAATAAAACTAAGAGGTGTTCATCGCCCCAGTAGATGTTCAATATGATACAGGTCATATGAGGCCATGTTTTCAAATACTTCCAACCTCTAGAGAATTAGCATGCACCATGCATCATTTGTTTTGGGGCTTTATCTAGTTATTGTTTGCCAGGAATCCCAGCACTGTGATCATGATATGATGAATTGTCACTGCAAGAATAATATTTCCCATAACACACATATATAGTTTTTCTAAGGATGTTTTCCATTTAACATACAAAGGGAAAGTAGGGTTTCAGATTGCATCCATAAGAAGTTGCTGTTTTCATTCATGAGACAAAACCCTTGAGTCACTGTTTTGAAATTTAATTTGCTAGCTGTTCTTATTTTGTGAAAATTAGATTGAATGGGTGCTTACTACAAATCTCACCAAAATGCAGTTATCAGCTCACTGAATCCTTATACTGTCTGCAACCTGATTTTGAACACTGGGTGAATCACTTACCTGAACTGGGCAGATAATTATATTTTGGGTTCTAATCTCTAGACTAAGGAGTTCCAAAGAAATAGCCAGGAAATCATATATATATAGCCCACCCCCAGTAACACATTCCCTCCCACAAGGCCATACCTTCTAATTCTTCTAACTTTTTTCAAATACTATCACTCCTTTGTGACTATGATTTCAAATATATGAGCCTATGGTGGCCATTCTTAGTCAATCTACTACACATAGGGAATATGCTAAATATATGTTAAATTATAACAACTCACATTCACAATTTTGACCTTATTGTGAATATATTCAAAAGGTTTTATTTAATTTCTTTCTTCTGCAAATATCTATTTATTGCCATTGTCTATCCAATCCTGTTTCATCTCCTGGAAGGACAATATCCAAACATTTAAATTTTAAGCCAAATACCAAGTCTTCATAGCTGTCTTTCTCTGTCAAAGGAATGCTCATGGATATACATGTACACCATGGGTCACAGGAAAAGATGAGGGCATCAGGTGATAAGCAACCCCATCTGCTCATGGGCCTTCAATGTTGATAAAAGATTGAGTTTATACTATTACCACCCATAAAGAGGAAAATATTTCTGATAACCCCAAAAATTAGTCCTCAGACTTATAACAGTAGGAGGTGCTGACAATGGTATCTTAGAGTGGAAAGAATCCCAACCAAAATGATGGAGAATGAATGAAGACTTTCTGAAAAGTTAAGAGCTTGAGGGATGGAGAATATCCCTCCTCTAAGCAGAGACCAGAACACTAATGGGCTTGCACAATAGCCAGGATACTCTGTCACTAATTCTGTTAGTCATCAAAAGACAAACCATGATCTATGTGGTTTTTCATCTGAATTTGTGCCAGAACCCATGTCTGTGTCTCTCAAGTCCCCCCTTGTACCTTAGTCCTTAGTCTCAATCAGCATTAGAGAAGATACTAGTTACAGTGAAAGTTGAAGATCTAGGTATCAGAGTAATGCTAAAATTGCTGGACAGTTGGTATTTTCTAGAATCATAAACAATAAACTTCTGGGACTTCCTATCCTCGATTTTCAATCTACCTGCCCAGAAAAGTCCCTAAGCATATTCCCTATGTGTAGTAGATTGGCTAAGAATGGCCACCATAGGCTCATATATTTGAAATCATAGTCACAAAGGAGTGATAGTATTTGAAAAAAAGTTAGAAGGATTAGAAGGTATGGCCTTGTGGGAGGGAATGTGTTACTGGGGGTGGGCTTTGAGGTATCAAAAGGCCATGCTAGACCCAGTCTCTCCCTGTATTTCTGCTGCCTGGGAGTCAGAATGTAGAACCCTAAGCTAATTCTCCATCAACCATGTTTGCTTGTATGCTAGTATACTTCTCACCAAGATGATAACGGGCTAACCTCTGACACAGAGCCTTTTCCCAGAAACAGTAACCCTAACTAAGAAAGATATTGGTACCAGGAGTATGGTATTGTTATGACAAGCCTTACCATAATTTTTTTGGAGGAATATAGAAAACTTTGTGACTTTAGACTACAAATGTGTTTGGACACTTTAGCAGAGTCTAATGTGGCATCCTAACAAGAGCATAGAAGAAAATGCTGAGAGTAATTTCAACTGTGTGGGCCTAGCTCAAGAAGTGTCAGAGGGAAGAATGTTAATAACAAGCCTAGAGACCAGGCTTGTGATATTTTGGCAAAGAAATGTGGGTTTATTGTTGTTGTTGTTGTTTTGGTTTTTTGTTTGTTTGTTTTTATCCAGTCCTAAAGCTTTGCTTACAGTGGAATTGAAAACTTGGATTAATGGTACTGGCAGAGAAGATTTCAAGACAGCCTGGTATTGACTATGTTATTACTTTTATTCAAATCTATAATGAAAAAGAGCAAGCCAGTAAACCTTATTCTTCCATGGCCTCTGTACTAGCTCCTCCCCTCCAGGTTCTTGACCTGTTTGAGCTCCTGTCTCAATGTTCTTCAATGATGATCTATGATGTGTAAAGGAAAAGAACGCTTTCCTCTTCAACCTCGATATGATCATGGTGTTCCATTATGGCAAGAGTAGCTCTGACTTAGGCCAGGCATGTATCATGGGCATCTCTTCATGTAGGCCTGGAAATGCCATTGCATAAAGTTATGAGGGTGAAGCCTAGATGGTGTTGGAGACTTCAAGATGCTGGAAATACCAGAATCATGGGATAGCTGCTGAGGAAAGCTGGAGACCAGGAGTGGAAGCAGCATAAGAGAGACTAGTATGCTGAAGTCAATGAAGTTGTAATGAGTTGGTGATCTGCAGAGAACTTTGACATCAGACATGGAGATGCAGGGTTTGGAGTTTGTGCTTCTGGTTTTGAGCTTTGCTTTGGTCCTGTGTTTCCTCACAGTGCTCCCTCCCCTCTCTTTCGGAATGGTAATGGATATTCTCTCTCATTGTATGTTGGACGTGTGTGACTTACTTTTTGATTTTGATTTCACAGGGGATTAGAGTTAAGAGACTTCCATGATCCTCGAGTACTTTGAACTTTGAACTTTTGGACACTGTTGAGCCTGCGGTAGACTATGGGGACTTCTGAAGCTGAACTGAATGTGCTTAGTGTTGTAATATGGCTACAACCCTATGGGAGCCAGGGAGTGCAATTGGGTGGTTTGAATATGAATAGTTCTCCATAGGCCCATATACTTTGAATACTTACTCCCCAGGGAATGACACTATTTGAAAGAATTGGAATGAATGATGGGGGGGGGTGGCCTTGGGGGAATTGTGTCATTGAGTATGGCCTTTAAAGTTTCCAAAGCTTCACCTTTCTCTGGTGCTTACAAGTATCTCTGAATAGCATAATGATTAAACAAATAAAAACAAAATTTGACATGCAGATTTTAAAATGTCACTTAGTTTGGATGATATAGAAGAAATCATATCTAACTTTGCACCTTCCTCTATCTGTTGTGAGCCTCCTGCTTTGGTCCTTTTTTTTTTTTTTTTTTTTTTTTTGCTTATGCTTCTGAGTACTTTCGGAGGGAGAGTATCAGGCCAAAACACCAAGCCAGCACCTGTGCACAATGCCCACAATACACCATGAAAGGTCACACTGGTTGCCATTGGCACAGTGAAATCCAAGAGGATGTCTGTTCTCAGAGATTTTCCCATAACACAGAGCAAGTACAGCTGCATCAGATTGTGTTATTAAAAATATAGTATTCAATAAAACAGAAGGTACTAGAAGTAAAATTCCTAACTAAAGAGGTTAACAACACACAGAAAGACATAAGGAATAAGTAATCCCACACTAGAAAATCAAAAGAAGAACTACCACACACACACACACACACACACACACACACACATTACCACCATGACAAAATAACAGGTATCAACAAACACTGCTCATTGATATATCTTAAAATCGTTGGTCTTCAATCACCAGTAAAGAGATACAGGCTGACAGAATGGATGCAAATCAGCTCCCATCGTTTTGCTGCATCCAAGAATACACTTTAACATCAAGGTAGCCATCACCTCAAAGTACAGTCACGGAAGACACATTCTAAACAGATAGACCTAAGAGTCAAGCTCGTGGAGCCATTCTAGTATCTGACGAAATAGACTTCAAACCAAAACTAATCAGAAGAGATAAAGAATACTATATATTCATAAAAGGAGAAATCCATCAAGAAGACAATACAATTCTTAATATCTGTGTCCTAACACACAAGGGCACCCAAGTTCATAAAAGGAACATTATAGTAGCTTAAATCACATATTGAGCCTCATACACAGATCTTGTGAGACTGTAGTAGCCCATGCTTGCCAGTAGACAGGTCACCCAAGCAAAAACTAGACAGTGAAATGGCTGTTATCATGCAATCTCTGCAGGGAACAGCATATGAGGGCTTCACTGTCGGGACTCTACTGTGGTAAGCTCATAGAAATCCCTTCCCACTTTGCAGAGACCCACGGTGAATGTGGTGGCCTCTATGCTTTTTACCCAGATCTCATGTGCTACAAGTTCCCCTTGCTTTTGCTCTGCTGTCTATCCTCACAGCAAAATTTAGTTTCACCTTGTTTGTCACGGGCAACGCCAGGATCATGCAGGCTGAAAGCCTTGTGGATGATTCCATTTTTCTCAACACTCTTTTGAGAGATAAAACCTTTCTTTTCTCTCTCTGTCTCTATTGATCGTCAGATGTGACCTTTAATCCTGGGTGTTTTGGGAGATGTAATCATGGTCCTAGAGAAACAGCTACAGTCACACTGAGTCAGCTGGTGGCATGTGTTGAAAGCAGTCAGTCATGTTTGCAAAACTGTTTTGAGAAAGATATGTCTTATCAACAGAGAGTAAAATGAGGAAGCCAATTCTGATCAACAGAGACTTAGAAAATAGGAAAGCTATGTCTGATCAATAGAGTCTTAAAAAAATGGTTCTTGGAAGGATGCTATTAGAAAATGATAGGTGCCTATCAAAAAAGGTTATTTGGTACAATGAATCATCTCTGTCTGCAATTTAAAAAGTATTACGACAGAAAGATGCTATTTAATAATTAGACTTATACTCACAAGTGTTTAATCTGTCTTTCAGCTTGCATAACTTTATAACTTCCTTTGCTACCAGCTGGGCATGTGCTCATGTCTACAGGACATGAACTGTCCTCTGCAGGTCCCACGAGATAGATGACTTAATTGTTTCCTAGGGAACAATGGAGGAGATGTAGGGTAAACCAAACACTACTCTTCCTTAAAAAAAAAAAGTGTGACTATAAAATGATGTCTAGTGACATTCTGCTATACCCACACATCAGTGCCTTGCTCAGCCAAGAGAAGCTTTCTCTTGCAATACATGGGATCAAATACAGAGACCCATAGACAGACATGATTCAGTGAAACCAGGGAATCCTGCATAAGAGGAAGCAGAAAGAGTGTAAGAGAGTGGATGGAAGACACAGATAAATCAAGGCCTCTAAATAAACATGAGCAAAGTTCATATAAAACACAGAAACTAGGAGCACACACAAGGTTATGTGATTGTGTGCCTGGTAATATGGGTATGTATTATGGCTTCTAGTTTAGTATTTATGAGATTTATAAGTGAGTGAACAAGTGAGTTTCTGTTTCTTGTGATTTCTCTGGGGCTATTTTACTGTTAGTTTTGTCTTAGTTCAATGTGTTAGATTTTTGTATTAATCTTATTTTATTTTATTATTATTTTTTAGAAGCCTGTTTTGTTTTTGTTTTTAATAAGAGAGAGAAAAGCTGTCGATCTGAATAAGAGGGTAGGTGGAGAGGAACTGGGAGGATTCCAGGGCGGAGCAACTGAGAGTAGAATATGTCATGTGAGGGGGAAATCCTATTTCCAATATAAAAGAAAAAAAAAAGATAAAGATAGAGTAAGGCTTCTTTGCCTCATCTTTGTGTATGAAAAATAAATAAATAAAGTTACAGTCTTCCAAATTATATGTTTTTGTTTTATTTTCTTTTATTTTTTAAAATGTTAACCTATTCTTAACTATATATTTTATTTTTCTATTTGTGATTTGGTTTTTTGTTTATTTGTTTTGTTTTTGCTTTCTTACCTTGAGATGTTATGATGTAAAGAGGGAAGACATCATCATTGTCTCCCTCCCTGCAC
Organism: Mus musculus; assembly: GCF_000001635.26. Taxonomy (NCBI): domain Eukaryota; kingdom Metazoa; phylum Chordata; class Mammalia; order Rodentia; family Muridae; genus Mus; species Mus musculus. The sequence goes on along the minus strand of NC_000084.6, from coordinate 30,847,131 downwards.
ACTCCAGACTATACCATGATGATGCACAATGAGGTACCCGGTGCCTTCCTGAAGTTAGTGCATAGTGCATAATGCTATTCTATGAGTTTCCGCTGGCTAGCCTCACGTATCCTATCATCGGCCTGGTTGGACAAGAGGGCAGATACTTTTAGACTTTTGTCTGTTCCTGATTATGTTGCCCAGCCAGCTTTTCAGGACTAGGTACTTGGTATGAGTGTTTATAGGTACACGTACTTATGGGAGTTTTCTCTGTGAACCTCTAATCGTGCCTCTTGTTTTCTGGTGGCCTTGGGCTCCATGTTTTTGCTTGCCATCTTCTCTCTTTCCTTCACGTTGAGTTTCTTCTTTCATTCCATCTTTAGAGAAGCTCACTCTAGGCTGAAAATCTGACAAGTTTCTCATGGCTTGGAAATGAGATAATGGAACACTCTTCAGAATTTAGAGACTACCAGATTCCTCAAATATTGACAATACAGTAGCTATAATCATCATCTGCTGGCTTTTCCCCATAGCCTCCTGCCTGCCAGCACCCTATGTTTCATATATAGTTTTGTACTTTTATGTCTGGAATTGTGGAGCAGGTAACACTCAGTTGCCAGATTTAAAATTGCAGTGCAGCTATTCTCATCTAGAAATATTTGGTGTTCTTGACCACCAAAGAAGAACATAGCCATTTAATCATATGCTTTTATCTTCAAGGCACACAGTTCCTCTTTAATAATTTTAGTGGATTTTTCTGTAACTCATTCAGTAGCAAAAAATATAATTCAGCAAGTATGAAGACCTTGCGACTCACTGACACGGTGACATGTCAGACAAGAAGATGAATGGGCATTATCTCAGACTTTATTACAAAGGAAAACAGGAGACGTGGAAACCATAAACACCAGACGATGCAAAAGCTGAGACTGAGAATAAGTGACATTTGAGTAGATGAAAAGGACAAATAAGGTTTGAATGGGAAGCCTCAGAGACAAAGCCTACAGCAAAGTTATAGGGAAAGGGGGAGATGAATGTTGCAGGTGAAGAACAAAGAATATATGCATTTGCTAACTGCTAAGGATTGGGATTTGGAACTAGCGGGGGTGATAGGCGGTGCAGACTGGAGCATCATTCAGGTCTCTGCATTTAGCTAATGCCCTCAGTTCTCAAGGGCAGCCCTTCCAAAGGGGAGAGCCAGTGATCAGTTTCACGGTTTTATTTTCCCTACTGGTAGTTGTTAGCATTTGAAATCAACCAATAAATGAATGCTGTGCTTACTCCGAGCATAAGAGAAGGTAAGATCTGGGTAGGGGCTGGGATTCCACTAAAAATAATGAGGTATTTTATAGAATGCACACCTGTAATGCAACAGCCAGAGGAGCAAAAGCAGACCAGCAGTTCCAGTTGAGATGCAGATCTCACAAGCTCGTTAGTTTCCTCAGGGCTGAGAATCAGCACAGACAGATGTCCTGGGCCATGTGGCTGGGCAGAGACAAATCACCCACATGCAGCTGTGTAGACATCTGTCCAAAACGATTAAAAAATAGATGTATCCACTCTCCTCAGTATCTTGAGAGACTTTGGGGTTATCACGATTTATATGCCAGCCCCAAATCTGTCTCATATATAGTGATAAAATGCAGGGCCTTCCTAATCCCGCATTTTTAAAAATCTCACCGTTAAACATGGTATAATTTTATAGACTTTAAAGAGTAAGATTTTTTTTGCCTGTGTGGATATGTATATGTATTGGGATATTATTTAAATTAATTAATTAAATCTCTAAGCCACATTTTCAGATGCGTGACATTTGATGTTTATGATGTCAGTGGAGACTGGAAAGTAGATGTTTGCTCTGGGCCACATATTCTACATGACATACAGAATCAGGCTGCTTCAAATTCTGGTTTGAATGTTGTGATGTTTTATATCATCAGTCTCACTGGACCAGGGGATCTAGCACTGTGAGGCACTTCTGGGTGTGTTTGTAGGGTGTTTTCAAATAGGAATGACATGTGTGACAATAGAGAGACCTACCACCCTACATGTGGGTGTCACTGTAGGTCCTATGGCCATCTGAGGAACAAACAAAAGATTAATTTGTGCTGAAAATGTAACAAAATATAAGCATACAGATCCATCAATACCTTTGAGTTCAACCAAGCACAATGAATATTAGGAAGAATAACCTCAAATGAGTAATTTAACTAAGAGGTAGATAATAAATAGGAGATATTACATTCTGTGTGAGCTGACAGTGGCTTTGGTGCAGGCCAGTAAAAGCTCTTCCAGAAAAAAAAAATCAGTTACATTGGTAGCATAAATTGTGCATGAACAGCAATCTAAATCAATGCCAACTTAGAAAAAAATAAATTAGCACAGAGACTATAACAATAAACTTGGTTTAAAGAACCAATTCTCTTAGCATCAGGAGAAATTACTGCAACAAAATGTATTTTTTTTCTTAAAAAAATACACTGAGCATTGCATCTTATATTTCTACTCAATTTCACTCTATCATAACTGTATGACTAAAAGCCAATCTCTCCTTTTACTCCAAGCAGGTATTTTTCCACTGTTCATTCCATTTAGTACGTCTGTGCAAGCTGTACTCTGGTGAACATTTGTAACGTGTAATTTACTCATAATTTTACATAATTATGCAAAACTGTAAGTGAAGGAACCATTCAAGGTTTTGCATGCCATTTCCTTACGGAGACTCTGCCAGACTTGATGATTTAAGAACAGGTCTTTCTGAGGACTTTGTGAGACGTAATGGTGCAATGTCAATGGAGAGGAATTGCTTTTGGAAAGGAAGCACATCTTGGCAGATGAGAAAACACCATTAATGTCAGGCATTTTCCCTTGGAAGGCATGTATTTTTCATCCAACTTAAAAACCTTCTTTGTTGACTATCAAAGCAAACCTAAAGAACAAAAGGAAAGAACTAAAACGTTAATGAGATTTGTTTTCTTGCTAAGTTGGCCACTGGTTTATCCTCACACCATTTTAACGCTGCTTTCATTTGATTATCTGCTGCTGTTTTGCCCTACTGTGGCCTCAGACCTTCTGTGATGCTTTGTGTCTGTGGGTTTAGCTGATGGACAACTGAGATCACAGTGTGTGATCACAGCTTTGGCACTTCCTTATCCCCTGCACAGCCTGCTTCCCTTCAGTTCATAACTATAACCCTTCAATAATTAATATGGACACTTGGAGGAAGACATTCAATAGGCTTAAATTTTTTAAACTAAATTTAGGAGCCGGAGAGATGCTTCGGTTAGTAAAGTGCTTGCCCACAAACAAAAAAGCCCAAGTTGCTTTTCCAGAACTCATGTAAAAAGCCACCATGATGGTAATTATTTGCAATCCTAACACTGGCAAGGCAGGGATAATGGATTCCTGTGGTTCACTGGCCTGCCAGTCTAACTTAATTCAGAATGAAAAGTCTTATCTCAAAAGAAATTGAAGGGTGCTCCTGAAGGATGATATACAAGGTTGCATCTGGCTTGCACACACACACACACACACACACACACACACACACACACCCCTAAATTTAGATATGAAACCACTGGTTTTCTTTTTATTTAAGTTTTGCTATTTTAGCTCACCCACCTGTTTTATCTCTATTCGAATCTTAATGTCGTTGTGGATTTATAATTTGTAATTTGCTTTTACTTGATTAACTTGTTGGCCTTTCAAAATTACTCTCACTTTCTTAAGCCATTCTCATCTTTCTTTCCCATGAAGAATTGTGTCAATTTCTGACAAAGAAAAACATTGAAAATGAGGACTGTCTTAGTCAGGGTTTCTATTCCTGCACAAACATCATGACCAAGAAGCAAGTTGGGGAGGAAAGGGTTTATTCGGCTTACACTTCCATACTGCTGTTCATCACCAAGGAAGTCAGGACTGGAGCTCAGCAGGTCAGAAAGCAGGAGCTGATGCAGAGGCTATGGAGGGATGTTCTTTACTGGCTTGCTTCACCTGGCTTGCTCAGCCTGCTCTCTTATAGAACCAAGACTACCAGTCCAGAGATGGTTCCACCCACAAAGGGCCTTTCCCCCTTGATCACTAATTGAGAAATGCCTTACAGTTGGATCTCATGGGGGCATTTCCTCAACTGAAGCTCCTGTCTCTGTGATAACTTCAGCCTGTGTCAAGTTGACACAAAACTAGCCAGTACAAGGACTTAGACCAGAATTTGCTGTTCTGTTCTCTGAGTTTGAGGGTTCGCGTTAAAAGTATTTTTAACTCTTCCTAATTAGTGCTTAGTGTGATGTTATCTGAAGCTCCTTGCTCATATTGCCCAGAGCTAATGTCTCTAAAATATGCCTGGTTCAATTGGTCTTTGGGACTGTGGCACAGGTAGTTGCTACACTCCTCTTCAAACATGATAATTACTACATTTATTTTCAAGTATAGATTTTCCTGTAGATACTAAATCACTTCATAGGAGCTTCCCAAACCGGGGACATCTGGTGTCCTTAAACTACTTGAATGTCCCTCTGCCTATGATTTTCACTCTGGTCAACATCTCCGTTTGAAAGGGAGACCTAATTCCTTTAATATTACACAAGCTCCATGCATTTTTGACATAATCTCTTGTCCTGGGGTTGGTTTTTTGTTTTTTGTTTTTTTGTTTTTTCAAGACAGGGTATCTCTGTGTAGTTCTGGCTGTCCTGGAACTCACTTTGTAGACCAGGTTGGCCTTGAACTCAGAAATCCGCCTGCCTCTGCCTCCTGCGTGCTGGGACTAAAGGCATGTGCCACCACGCCGGGCTCTTGTCCTTGTTATATACTGTCTAAACTGTGTGGTAAAATTTACAGGAGTTATTAAGTGTCTGTCTGTGTGTGTGTGTGTGTGTGTGTGTGTGTGTGTGTGTTTGTGTGTTACTATGTATGTCTAAAGAGGCAAAGGTCTAAGCTAGGTTCCTTCTTACATCTTATACCTTATCTTTTGATCCTGGAACCCACTGACTTAACTAGACTAGCTGAAGAGCAAGTCCATATGATTCTCCTTTTTCTTTTACACAAGCAGGGCTTTTTTGTTTGTTTTGTTTTTAGATTTAATTCATGCCCATAATATGTTTTGGTCAAATCTGCTGCTCCAATTACCTCTCTTCTAAGCCCCCATCAACCCTCCCATTGCTTTGTCCTCCTAATTTTCTGTTCTCTCCCCCTCCCCCTGTCTCTCTGTCTCTCTGTCTCTCTTTTCTTTTTGTAGTCCACTGATGTAGGGTCATGGAGTAGACCAGGGGCAGCCTCTTTGGCCAGCATCTCTAAAGACAATGGACTCCCTTTCCCCCATCAACCATCAGTTTCCTACAGATCCACAACTAGGGGTTGGAGTTTATGAGTTCCTCATGTTATCTGCTGAGATTTTTGTCTTCTGTAAATTTGTGTGGGCCTTGTATATGCTGGCACTGTGCTGTGAGCTCATATATTTAGCAGCCTGAAAATACTGCTTCATGGGGTAGTCATTGACTGTTTCTGGTTCTCTCAATTTTTTGGGTCACTTTTCTATAATATTCCCTGAGCCTTTAAAAGAAAGGTGATGTGCAACATACTCAACAACAACAAAAAAATTGCAATACACACACACACACACACACACACACACACACACATATATATATACATACATATATATATATATATATATATATATATATATATATATATTGGTTTGAATAAGAATGGTTCCCTCTACTCTTGTATGTTTTCTAAATGCAGATCTTCAGGCATGTGACAAGAATACATTTGCATGCCTGCTCAAACACATGTGCGCACACACACACACAAACACACAAAGCCATAAAATCACAAACTGAATAGTATCACACATACACATGCACACACACACACAGAGAGAGAGAGAGAGAGAGAGAGAGAGAGAGAGAGAGAGAGAGAGATCCATAAAAACACAAACTGAATAGTATAATACATGGGCAATGATCACTAAGGTAAAAAAAAAATGCCCAGAGAAAAAACATCTCCAAAAATACTATTGATTTCATACAGCTGGGTAGGGCCAGGCTTTTAAGTGTGGTTTTATACCCAGTGAGACTCTCTTAGAGAAAACTTATATTTTATGTGAGTGGTTGTCAATTTGAGAAAGCTTCTTATTTAAGGATGGGAGATAATGTCCACTATCTCCACAGTGTGGAGGCCCTGTGCAGGAATTATACTGTGCCTATCAAATTGAGATATCCCATTTGTTACTAAGTCAAGACACACCATCCAATACCTATAAACTATGTTACCTTGAACATATGTTAAAGCAGGAATGGCAGAGCCATCTCTATGTAAACACCTACGGTTGTGTAGCCATAAAAGCATCTCCTACTGGAGGACCTAATTGAGGACTGCCTGAGAGACCAAGGATTGCGAATGCAGACAATGCCAGCCAATCAACTGGGAACTGCTGTCTAGAAGAGAGGTTTTCTTGGGACCAATGAAGCATGAGTGGAGGGTATTAAAGGAGCTTGTACCAGTGTTCAGATAAGCTTGGTGCAGCGTTTCTCATGGGCTTCCACAGTCTGTGTCACTGACTCTGTGACACCTCACAGGCAACCCCCAAGGGCAGGTAGGGGTGGACAGTGAGTAGTCCAAGGCACAGGCAGCAATATGTAAATATTATATCACATGAATTTCGTGTATTGAGTTATATGTATTTCAGGACTAGAGACATAGTAAACAATTAAAAGTACTTGGTGAGATTAAGCAATTATAATAGAACTTTAACCATATATTTTAAAACAGTTGATACTTTGGTAAGACAAAGAAATATAAAACACATTCACCAAAAAAAAAAAAAAAACAAACCAAAACCAAAAACAAAAACAACCCTATAAGTGTATAAAATGAGGACCTGGACTTAATGCTATATGGAAATTTAACCAACTCAAATAAAAATGTTCTATTCATATCCATTACGATAAAGTCAAGAAGACATGAATCGAAAATTCTTAGATCATGAACATGAAAAACTGTTCAAAATATTGCCCTACCAGGCCATTCCAGCAATATAGCTGGTCTAGTTTGTAAGATTTTCATTCTCAGTGAGCTTTTGTACAGCTCTCAAGAATGACTTTATAACGAGCTTTCATTCACCGCTGCCTCGTAGCAGCCAGCTTGCCAGCTCCCAAGCACTTTAAATGCCAATAAGCTTTCTCTCCTAAATATTTCATAGATTTCTCCATCTTAATAAACCACAGCCTATCCCTTGTTCTTCAGACACAGCAGAAGCTGCTCTTGCCTGTGGATGTGTATTCTGAATTGTGATCTGATTCTTCTATGTAAGCTACAAATAAAACTTCCTTCACTGGAGTTTTGCTTATCTCTTTATCGAAGACTGATTATTCATAGCAGGAAGGACCTGAGTGAAAAGCAAAGAGGGGCCTTCTAAACCACAGAGAACCATACACCATTTTGGCCAGAAAGTGAAAAGTCATAGCTTAGACTCATAGTCTCTCCTAATCTCATCTCTACTAAGTCTCTAATGGGGAATGCCAATCTGTGTCTAACTTCTTAACAAATGCTTTACCTAAGAGTCAGATAGTGAGTGTTTCTGGTTGGGCATGCCATGTCACTGAAAGAGTCCTTAGCCACAGTAGTCCACGATTCTCCAATTACCTTTTCAGACATGATGTGCAGGAATAACCCAACCTGAACCTAAGGTGAAATCTCAACTGATGTGAAATTGATTGCTTCCTTTATTCTGAGTGTTACTTTGGGATACTTTTCCTTTTCAAAAAGAAGCCAAATCAATGTAAATGCTGAACAGCCTGGAGATTCAAGTACTCATAGATGGATATTTTCTAAGCAAGGGCAAGATGAAGATGTGGTAAAAATACAAACACCTTCAGCAAGTTGGTCAGTAAACTCAGAGTCTCATATCTCCAATGGTGCATCACACGGCCTAACCCACAAATGTGAGACTGCAGATCCTAAGGTTCATGGTAGTCCCAACATTTATTATGAGTTCCTGCTTCTTTCAGATCATGGTGGGGCTGATCAATGTTAAGATTCATGTCTTTTTATTATACTTCATTTCGGAGAAATATTTACTATAGTACTATCATTAGTGAGGCAAAGTGTCCTATTTCTGCATAAAGGGATCATAATGTAATCCAAGAAATAACACAGCCCAGGCAAGGGGAGTGGCCAATGGTGTATCTCAGTGGTACAATGCTGACCTAACACATGAAAAGTCTGTATTCCATTCCCAGGGCCAGCAAAAAGAACAAAGACAGACAATGCCAGCCAATCAACTGGGAACTGCTGTCTAGAAGAAAGGTTTTCTTGGGACCAATGAAGCATGAGTGGAGGGTATTAAAGGAGCTTGAACCAGTGTTCAGATAAGCTTGGTGCAGCGTTTCTCATGCCCCGCACAGCACCCCCAAAACCAACCAAGACTTTTTGTTGAGGTTCTGTTTATGTGGCACAGTATGAGTGAAGTAAATATCATGCTTATCTGCTCTTCATCTTTTTTTTTTTTGAATTTACCATCATTATTATTTTATTTTTGAGGTCCTGGCGATTGAACCTGATGACATTGTACATGCAATGTAAAGTCTTTTTTTTTTTTAAATTAGGTATTTTCCTCATTTACATTTTCAATGCTATCCCAAAGGTCCCCAATACCCACCCCCCCCCCAGTCCCCTACCCACCCACTCCCCCTTTTTGGCCCTGGCGTTCCCCTGTACTGGGGCATATAAAGTTTGCAAGTCCAATGGGCCTCTCTTTGCAGTGATGGCCCACTAGGCCATCTTTTGATACATATGCAGCTAGAGACAAGAGCTCCCAGGTACTGGTTAGTTCATATTGTTGTTCCACCTATAGGGTTGCAGTTCCCTTTAGCTCCTTGGGTAATTTCTCTAGCTCCTCCATTGGGGGCCGTTGTGACCCATCCAATAGCTGACTGTGATCATCCACTTCTGTGTTTGCTAGGCCCCGGCATAGTCTCACAAGAGAGAACTATATCTGGGTCCTTTCAGCAAAATCTTGCTAGTGTATGCAATGGTGTCAGCATTTGGAAGCTGATTATGGGATGGATCCCTGCATATGGCAATCACTAGATGGTCCATCCTTTCGTCACAGCTCCAAATTTTGTCTCTGTAACTCCTTCCATGGGTGTTTTGTTCCCATTTCTAAGAAAGGGTAAAGTGTCCACACTTTGGTCTTCGTTCTTCTTGAATTTCATGCGTTTGGCAAGTTGTATCTTCATCTTTTATATAAAAAGAAACTCCTAAAAAAAAATAGGATCTGTATATAACAGTTAAAAATAGTGAGTGAGTGAGTGGGTTGGTGTCCCCCCTCTCCCCAACTCCTTCCACTGGAAGACTTGCCTGGCTATAGGAGTGCCCTCTCCAGGCTCCACATCCCCCTTTGCTAGGAGTCTCAGCTAGAGTCACCCACAAAGACTCCGGGAAGTCCCTCCATCCCCCATCCCAGAGTGGGCCCCAATTGAATTCTGTTCTCTCCCATCCCTCCCTGAACACCTGATCTCTACCCTGTTCACCTCCCCAGCCCTTCTCCCTATATCTACTTTAAATCTCATTTTATTTTCTCTTCTGAGTGAGATTCAAGAATCCTCCCTCGGGCCCTCGTTTTTTACCAATGACTGACCCAATTTGAGACCCATCCCATGAGAGATAGCCAAACCCTGACACTGTTAATGATTTTCTGTTATGCTTGCTGACCGGAACCTAGCATAACTCTTCTAAGAGGTTTCATCCAGCAGCTAATGGAAACAGGTACAGAGACCCACAGCCAAACAATAGGTGGAACTTAGGGAGTATTGTGGTAGAGTGGAGGGAAAGGAGTGAAGGAGTCTGTTTGGTTAAAGACATCATAAGAAGACCTACAGAGTAAAATAACTAGGGCCTGACTGAGCATCCAGCTGGGGAAAATGAATGGCCCCTTGCACATGTGTGGCAGAATTGCAGCTTGTTTTTCATGTGGGTCCTCTGGCAGTTGGATCAGGGGCTGTCTCTGATTGTGTTGTGGGCCTTTGGAACTTTTTCCCATGGCTGGGTTACCTCAGTGGAAAAAGATGTGGTTGGTCCTGCTGTGACTTGATGTACCAGGGTGGGTGGGTACCTAGGAAGGAATGGGGGAGAGTGAGGGGGTGAGACTGGGAAAAGAGGAGAGAGGGCTCTGCAATCAGGTTATAAAGTAAATAGGTAAATGAATTAAAGAAGAAAAATAAAACAGGGAGAGAAGCCAAACAAAAGAATCAGTATGGAAAATAAATGCAACATTTGACTTAAGTAAAAGAATGAAGGGCACAAACTGGAAACTAGCTCACTTGAAAGTCAGGCAAAGAAGATCAAGAACTAGTTATTAGAAAGGCATCTACTTGCTACAAGTATCAACACCCTGGGATTTTATTGGAAGGAAACTTAAATCCAGGCAATCTTCTGGAGATGCTGGTAAGAACATTTATTCTAGACTCAAAAAGACTTAAGAAGACTATGGCATTGTATGTATGCTAAACATTACCAAAGACTCTACTTATCCATGTCATCTCAACAACTGGATTAGACATGTATTGCCACGCATAGTGCAGTAGTCAGAACTCTAGGACTTAATCCCAGTATTACTATACACTATTTAAGGGAGAGAATTTAGTGAAAAGATGATAATGAAATTTCTCAGTGCTGAAATGATTGCCAAAAGAAAAAGGAATTAAAGTCACCGTAGTTAGCTAAGAGGACTAGAACACAGAATAAGAATGAAAGTCTTGTCTAGGCAGAATGCTGTCATATTGAAGGTAAATGCCTTGCAGTTTGGAACCCTCTAACATGTGATGTGGTACTCTGGCAAGGTTGTTCAGGAGACTGACTTGTAATGATTGGAATGTCTGTGTCTGACCTTTTTATTTTTTTTAGAAAAAAAAAAAAACAACAGTTTTCTAACTTGTGCCTACAGGGTAGCTTTCTGTGATTCTAACAGAATATTGGGTATTTGGATGTGACATGAGGCAGTCTACTGCTCAACATGCGGCTTCTGGAGTCAAAGAAACAGATTTCTCAGTGTGCTTTTTCAAGTTTGATGGAAAGACTGGAAGTGATATAAAGCCACACATATTGTCTTTCATGAAAGCTCAGACATGCCTGACATCTAGCACAAAATAAAAGCATAGCCTCCCAATCTTTGCTTTTAGTCTACTGTGAGAATTCAAACCTTTCCTGTGAATGCCATGTGTACCGGAAACTCCTCCAATTTCTTATAGTCTCCATTTGAAATGAACAGAAAGACAGAAATCTCTAGCCTGGGGTCAGTTTGAAAATGTCATCAACAGAATTTGGGCCCCAGAAAAGTTCATTGTTAAAAAGTAAAACAAAAACTTTTAAAGAAGAAAAAATAATAATCTATAGCTTCTGGAAATTTCAAACAGGCTTTTCCTTAGAGAATTTAGCTGTCGGGATGCTGTTATTGAATGTGATTCATTTAATAATTATATCCTCAACACCATATCCTCTGGTGACCACAAGTCAATATATATTAATAAGATACTCTAATTTTATCTAAGGTAAATGCTTCTGGGCAAAGCTAAACTCTGTTCTTCTATTTAATTATCTGTAAGAAGTTGAATCACTTTATCCATATCTTTCCAGTCTTCTTTGTCCTACTCTGGGCAGCCTGCAGGGGCCCCTCCTTATACCCTACCTCTCTTCTCTTGGAACATAGCCTCTTGGTACATATCTAGCCAAGCTCTTTCCTGCAAACACTCCCAGCCTTCTGGCTTTAGTCTTTTTCCATTCCTTTGTGTCAGTCACTAATCTGCAGAAACACTTTCTACCAGGGATCCCCAGCCACATACTGGGTTGGGACTCACTATTCTTCCTATTCTCCATTATGATCTTTCCATACTTATTCTGCAGTGTTTTTTTTTCTTTAGGCCTTACTTATACTCCCACCTCCATTTCCTAGGAACTGTCTCTTGGTATGGACCCTGGTCCCCATATCTTTCTCCACAGCCCTTTCTCAGTATTCCCTCTAGCTCATCTCCATGCCTTTCTCTTATCTCCTGCAAAAATACTCTATACTAGGAAGCATACACCCACCATATTTAATTAGGATCCAGACAGGGCAACAATAGCAAAGAAGGAAACCAAACAGACAAGAGCATATATTACCACCAACAAGCCTTAAACACCATAACTTCGGATGCCTAGATGCTGGTACAAAAACACAAACATAAACAGCTAAGAAAATATGTGCTGTCACCAGAATCATCAACTCCACTACAGTAGGCTCTGAGAATGGAATATAACTGAAGCATAAGACAAGGACTTCAGAACCATATTTATGAATATATTTGAGGTACTTAAGGAGAAAATGAATAAATTCCTTAAGAAACACAGTGTAAAAATGAACAGTTGAATAAAACAATAAAAATAATTCAAGACATGAAGGTAGAATTTAAAGAGGCACACTAAAGTAAATCCAAACTTAAATAAAACCTTTCAAAGGTAAGTCTCACTAACAGATTATAAGACATAGAAGTAAAAACGTAATACATTGTAGATAAGGAGGAAAAAATGAATATCTTGGTCAAAGACAATGTTAAATCTAAAATTACTAGGCATTAAAACATCTAGAAAATTTGGAACACTGTGAAGAGACCAAATTTAAGAGTAATAGGTATAGAAGAAGGAGAAGACCACAGATCAAATGTAAAGAAAATATTTTTAACAAAATCATAGAAAAAATACCCTCAATCAAAAGAAGAAGGAATTCATCAAAATACAAGAAACATACAAAACACCAAACAGACAGGACCATAAAATTTTTCTCAAAACACATAGTTATCAAAACATATACAGAAAAAATGATATTAAAACCTTGAATGTAAAAAGACAAAGTAACATGTAATGATCAGCCCATTAGTACCCCAGAGCTTCCAGAGACTAAACCAGCAACCAAAGAGTACACATGGAGGAACCCATGGTTCCAGCTGCATATGTAACAGAGGATGGCCTTGTTGGACAACAATGGGAGGAGAGGCCCTTGGTCCTGTGAAGGCTCAATGCCCCAGTGTAGGGGGATGCTAGGGCCAGGAAGTGGGAGTGGGTAGGTTGGTGAACAGGAGAAAGGTAGGTGGGATAGGGGGTTTTTGGAGACAAAACAAGGAAAGATGATAACATTTGAAATGTAAATAAAGAAAATATCTAATTAAAAAAGAAAAAACAACAAAGAAAGGCTCATTACATTACCATTTTATTTATCTGGCATAAATAATAAAGTATATTTTGCAAGATGAAAAACAAAACAAAACAAAACAAAAAAAAACAAACAAGAATTCTGTCTACAAAAGACAATAGAAGGAAAACTTCAATCTGAAAAGGGGAACCATATCCCAGAAGACACAGGGAATAAATAATCCCAGAAAAATAAATCAAAGGGGGTGGCCCATAGTATGACTACAAAACAATAGGAATCAATAAACACTACTTACTGATAACTCTCAAAATTAGTGGTCTTAATTCCCTAATAGAAAGACACAAGCTAACAGGTTGGATTCCAAAACAGGGGACCATCTTGCTGATGCATTCAAGAAACACATCTTAGCATCAAAGATAGAAATGTTTGGATGAAAATAGTGAAAGTAAAAGGATAGAAAAAATAGTCCAAGCAAATGTACCTAAGAATCAAGCCATTGGAGCCATTTTGTATCTGACAAAATAGAATTAAAACCTGAATTAGAAGACATGGGGAAGAACATCAAAGGAAAATATCTTTCAAGAAGATATAGCAATTTTAAATATTTATTCACCAAACACAATGGTATCATCATTAGGGCAGAGAGACAGCCTACAGAGTGGTAAAAGATTTTGCTGAGAGAAGACTAGCAGAATATGTTAAGAAATAATAAAACTAACATAAAAAAACCAACCAACTGAACAAACAAACAAACAAACAAACAGGTAATCTAATTAAAAATTAGACTATAAAACTTCACACAGATTTCTCTAGAGATGAAACACAAATGCCTGAGAAACACTTTTAAACACCAGCATATTATCAGGGAAATGCATGTTAAAACTACATTGAGATTCCTTCTTATACTACTCAGAATGGCTAGGATTAACAAAAACAACTTATAACACAAGATGGCAAGAATACAAAGAGAGGGAAACACTTATTTAGTGCTGTTGAGTGAAAACTGATATGACCAGTATGAAAATCAGTGTAGCAGTTTGTCCAGAAAATTGAGAATACATATACTTTGAAATTCAGCTAAATTATTATTGGGCATATACCCAAAGAACTCTATATAGTTCTACAGAGACACTTGCTTATCCATGTTCACCAGTGAACTATTCAAATGGCCAGGAACTGTAAATAGCCTAGATATTCATGAAAGTATAGTAAATTTATAGAATACAATAATATTCAGTTAAGAAAATAAATTTACATGTAAAAGGATGTTGCTAGAAAACATACATCTGAGGAAACAAGAGTCAAAAAGACAAATATTGGTTCTTCTATTATATGTGAATTTCAGTTTTTAAACCCTTAATATTCTACTTCGATCTGAGTAACCAAAGGGGTTAGGTCCCTAGTAAGGAATTATGGAGAAGAATATCTCCCAAGGAAACGGAAATCTTTATTATGGAAAGCCAGGAGGAAACTGGAATAGGAAGATTAAATAGGGAGGGGATAAAAGAATAAAAGTTGAAATGTGAGAGGGATAAAACAATGTGGAAACCTAAAAGATATGCATATATAATAGGAATATAAATGGAGTCACCAAATAATAGGGGAGTCAAAGCCACAACTATGCATCTTTTGTTACCAAGTAAAGCCTTCAGTGTCAGGAATGGGTTATATCTTAGTAAGTCTTTGGTCAAAAAGCCACATAGAAACCCTCAAACATCACAGGCTGGTGTCAAATTTATTAGTTATTGCCCACATCTAATGGTAAGTCCCCACTGTTAAAAAACAACACCTACATTCATTATTCACAGAGAAGTTGAGCTGGTGCCTAATTAGTAGCTTCAACATTACTGACTAGAATTTCTGGTTCCTGGAACATACTCTGCATTCTATCAGAGGAGAAAGGTGATCATCAATATTTCCTAGGTACAAAAACTATGACCTAAAATCATAACCTAACTGCAAAATATACTGATGCAACCATGGCACAGATGTTATAGGAGTAGCCAACCATTTTCTTGATGGAATTAAGACCCACTCTCTGAGATGGAGCCCATTTCTTACACTGTTGAAATGTTCAAGAACTTAAGATGAGATAAGTAATTGGCCTAGTGGAAGACCTAATACCATACCAACGAAATGACTCCCAATGGCTTGCTGCTACATCCAAAGTTTAATGCCCTCATCAGAGAAACGTACATTATAGTTTATAGGAACAAACACCCATAAATGGACACTGGGACAATGTACAGAGAATGAGAAACTTTTGAGCACTTGGACCTAAAGAGGATATCTTCAGAAAAGCCCTCTCTTAAATCTCAGGGATTTATTTGGAAGAGGATTCAGAAAAATTGTAAAAGCTGATGGGGAATTGATGGCTCTAAGGAAACAGTGCTTCCAGACTCAGCAGAACTGATGCACATGTGAGCTCCTAGAGAATGTGGCAGCACACATACAGCATGTTTAAGCCAGACAGGGTACCAGTGCTGGGAGGGGAAAGTGGTCCCTAGTTGGCACTCCTAGCCAAGACACTATCTGCAAGTTATACCTGATGGCAAAGGAAAAAAATCAATGTTTTCCAAAGGTGTCTCACTGGATATATGCACCACACTCTAGGGAGGCCCCATGCTCAGAAGAATAGTAGGCCAGCAGGAAACTCAATGGTGTTTTTCTAGACTTAAAAAAAAAAAATCTCTGCAGTAGCCTGCAGAGAATACTCTGCCCACTGAAACTAAGGAGAGTGCTACCCTCCAGGTCTGCTTATAGAGGCTAACAGAGTCACCTGAAGAACAAGCTCTTAACAGTGACAACTATAGCAGCTGGCTTCAGAGATTACCAGATGGTGAAAGGCAAACTTAAGAATCCTACTAACAGAAATCAAGACCACTCACCATCATCAGAATGCAGCACTCCCACCCCACCTAGTCCTGGGCACCCCAACACAACCGAAAATCTAGACCCAGATTTAAAAACATTTCTCATGATGATGATAGAGGACATCAAGAAGGACTTTCAAAAGTCACTTAAAGAATTACAGGAGAGCACTGCTAAAGAGTTACAGGCCCTTAAAGAAAAGCAGGAAAACACAACCAAACAGGTAGAAGTCCTTAAAGAAAAACAGGAAAACACATCCAAACAGGTGATGGAAATGAACAAAACCATACTAGAACTAAAAGGGGAAGTAGACACAATAAAGAAAAACCAAAGCGAGGCAACGCTGGAGATAGAAACCCTAGGAAAGAGATCTGGAACCATAGATGCGAACATCAGCAACAGAATAGAAGAAATGGAAGAGAGAATCTCAGGTGCAGAAGATTCCATAGAGAACATCGACACAACAGTCAAAGAAAATACAAAATGCAAAAGGATCCTAACTCAAAACATCCAGGAAATCCAGGACACAATGAGAAGACCAAACCTATGGATAATAGGAATTGATGAGAATGAAGATTTTCAACTTAAAGGGCCAGCTAATATCTTCAACAAAACAATAGAAGAAAACTTCCCAAACATAAAGAAATGCCCATGATCATACAAGAAGCCTACAGACCCCAAATAGACTGGACCAGAAAAGAAATTCCTCCCGACACATAATAATCAGAACAACAAATGCACTAAATAAAGATAGAATATTAAAAGCAGTAAGGGAGAAAGGTCAAGTAACATATAAAGGAAGGCCTATCAGAATTACACCAGACTTTTCACCAGAGACTATGAAAGCCAGAAGAGCCTGGACAGATGTTATACAGACACTAAGAGAACACAAATGCCAGCCCAGGCTACTATACCCGGTCAAAATCTCAATTACCATAGATGGAGAAACCAAAGTATTCCACGACAAAACCAAATTCACACAATATCTTTCCACGAATCCAGCCCTTCAAAGGATAATAACAGAAAAGAAGCAATACAAGGACGGAAATCACGCTCTAGAACAAACAAGAAAGTAATCCCTCAACAAACCAAAAAGAAGACAGCCACAAGAACAGAATGCCAACTCTAACAACAAAAATAATAGGAAGCAACACTTACTTTTCCTTAATATCTCTTAATATCAATGGACTCAATTCCCCAATAAAAAGACATAGACTAACAAACTGGCTATACAAACAGGACCCAACATTCTGCTGCTTACAGGAAACCCATCTCAGGGAAAAAGACAGACACTACCTCAGAGTGAAAGGCTGGAAAACAATTTTCCAAGCAAATGGTCTGAAGAAACAGGCTGGAGTAACCATTCTAATATTGGATAAAATCGACTTCCAACCCAAAGTTATCAAAAAAGACAAGGAGGGACACTTCATACTCATCAAAGGTAAAATCCTCCAAGAGGAACTCTCAATTCTGAATATCTACGCTCCAAATGCAAGGGCAGCCACATTCATTAAAGACACTTTAGTAAAGCTCAAAGCACACATTGCACCTCACACAATAATACTGGGAGACTTCAACACACCACTTTCATCAATGGACAGATCGTGGAAACAGAAACTAAACAGGGACACAGTGAAACTAACAGAAGTTATGAAACAAATGGACCTGACAGATATCTACAGAACATTTTATCCTAAAACAAAAGGATATACCTTCTTCTCAGCACCTCATGGGACCTTCTCCAAAATTGACCATATAATTGGTCACATAACAGGCCTTAACAGATACAAACATATTGAAATTGTCCCATGTATCCTATCAGACCACCATAGCCTAAGACTGATCTTCAATAACAACATAAATAATGGAAAGCCAACATTCACGTGGAAACTGAACAACACTCTTCTCAATGATACCTTGGTCAAGGAAGGAATAAAGAAAGAAATTAAAGACTTTTTAGAGTTTAATGAAAATGAAGCCATAACGTACCCAAACCTTTGGGACACAATGAAAGCATTTCTAAGAGGGAAACTCATAGCTCTGAGTGCCTCCAAGAAGAAACGGGAGAGAGCACATACTAGCAGCTTGACAACACATCTAAAAGCTCTAGAAAAAAAGGAAGCAAATTCACCCAAGAGGAGTAGACTGCAGGAAATAATCAAACTCAGGGGTGAAATCAACCAAGTGGAAACAAGAAGAACTATTCAAAGAATTAACCAAACGAGGAGTTGGTTCTTTGAAAAAATCAACAAGATAGATAAACCCTTAGCTAGACTCACTAAAGGGCACAGGGACAAAATCCTAATTAACAAAATCAGAACTGAAAAGGGAGACATAACAACAGATCCTGAAGAAATCCAAAACACCATCAGATCCTTCTACAAAAGGCTATACTCAACAAAACTGGAAAACCTGGACGAAATGGACAAATTTCTAAAAAGATACCAGGTACGAAAGTTGAATCAGGATCATGTTGACCATCTAAACAGTCCCATATCACCTAAAGAAATAGAAGCAGTTATCAATAGTCTCCCAGCCAAAAAAAGCCCAGGACCAGACAGGTTTAGTGCAGAGTTCTATCAGACCTTCAAAGAAGATCTAATTCCAGTTCTGCACAAACTATTTCACAAAATAGAAGTAGAAGGTACTCTACCCAACTCATTTTATGAAGCCACTATTACTCTGATACCTAAACCACAGAAAGACCCAACAAAGATAGAGAACTTCAGACCAATTTCTCTTATGAATATCGATGCAAAAATCCTTAATAAAATTCTCGCTAACCGAATCCAAGAACACATTAAAGCAATCATCCATCCTGACCAAGTAGGTTTTATTCCAGGGATGCAGGGATGGTTTAATATACGAAAATCCATCAATGTAGTCCATTATATAAACAAACTCAAAGACAAAAACCACATGATCATCTCGTTAGATGCAGAAAAAGCATTTGACAAGATCCAACACCCATTCATGATAAAAGTCTTGGAAAGATCAGGAATTCAAGGCCCATACCTAAACATTATAAAAGCAATCTACAGCAAACCAGTAGCCAACATCAAAGTAAATGGAGAGAAGCTGGAAGCAATCCCACTGAAATCAGGGACTAGACAAGGCTGCCCACTTTCTCCCTACCTTTTCAACATAGTACTTGAAGTATTAGCCAGAGCAATTCGACAACAAAAGAAGATCAAGGGGATACAAATTGGAAAAGAGGAAGTCAAAATATCACTTTTTGCAGATGATATGATAGTATACATAAGTGACCCTAAAAATTCCACCAGAGAACTCCTAAACCTGATAAACAGCTTCGGTGAAGTAGCTGGATATAAAATTAACTCAAACAAGTCAATGGCCTTTCTCTACACAAAGAATAAACAGGCTGAGAAAGAAATTAGGGAAACAACACCCTTCTCAATAGTCACAAATAATATAAAATATCTCAATATCTCGGCGTGACTCTAACTAAGGAAGTGAACGATCTGTATGATAAAAACTTCAAGTCTCTTAAGAAAGAAATTAAAGAAGATCTCAGAAGATGGAAAGATCTCCCATGCTCATGGATTGGCAGGATCAACATTGTAAAAATGGCTATCTTGCCAAAAGCAATCTACAGATTCAATGCAATCCCCATCAAAATTCCAACTCAATTCTTCAACGAAATAGAAGGAGAAATTTGCAAATTCATCTGGAATAACAAAAAACCGAGGATAGCAAAAACTCTTCTCAAGGATAAAAGAACCTCTGGTGGAATCACCATGCCTGACTTAAAGCTTTACTACAGAGCAATTGTGATAAAAACTGCATGGTACTGGTATAGTGACAGACAAGTAGAACAATGGAACAGAATTGAAGACCCAGAAATGAACCCACACACCTATGGTCACCTGATCTTCAACAAGGGAGCTAAAACCATCCAGTGGAAGAAAGACAGCATTTTCAACAATTGGTGCTGGCACAACTGGTTGTTATCATGTAGAAGAATGCAAATCAATCCATACTTATCTCCTTGTACTAAGGTCAAATCTAAGTGGATCAAGGAACTCCACATAAAACCAGAGACACTGAAACTTATAGAGGAGAAAGTGGGGAAAAGCCTTGAAGATATGGGCACAGGGGAAAAATTCCTGAACAGAACAGCAATGGCTTGTGCTGTAAGATCGAGAATTGACAAATGGGACCTACTGAAACTCCAAAGTTTCTGCAAGGCAAAAGACACTGTCAATAAGACAAAAAGACCACCAACAGATTGGGAAAGGATCTTTACCTATCCTAAATCAGATAGAGGACTAATATCCAACATATATAAAGAACTCAAGAAGGTGGACTCCAGAAAATCAAATAACCCCATTAAAAAATGGGGCTCAGAACTGAACAAAGAATTCTCACCTGAGGAATACCGAATGGCAGAGAAGCACTTGAAAAAATGTTCAACATCCTTAATCATCAGGGAAATGCAAATCAAAACAACCCTGAGATTCCACCTCACACCAGTCAGAATGGCTAAGATCAAAAATTCAGGTGACAGCAGATGCTGGCGAGGATGTGGAGAAAGAGGAACACTCCTCCATTGTTGGTGGGATTGCAGGCTTGTACAACCACTCTGGAAATCCGTCTGGCGGTTCCTCAGAAAATTGGACATAGTACTACCGGAGGATCCAGCAATACCTCTCCTGGGCATATATCCAGAAGATGCCCCAACGGGTAATAAGGACACATGTTCCACTATGTTCATAACATCCTTATTTATAATAGCCACAAGCTGGAAAGAACCCAGATGCCCCTCAACAGAGGAATGGATACAGAAAATGTGGTACATCTACACAATGGAGTACTACTCAGCTATTAAAAAGAATGAATTTATGAAATTCCTAGCCAAATGGATGGACCTGGAGGGCATCATCCTGAGTGAGGTAACACATTCACAAAGGAACTCACACAATATGTACTCACTGATAAGTGGATATTAGCCCCAAACCTAGGATACCCAAGATATAAGATACAATTTCCTAAACACATGAAACTCAAGAAGAATGAAGACTGAAGTGTGGACACTATGCCCCTCCTTAGAAGTGGGAACAAAACACCCATGGAAGGAGTTACAGAGACAAAGTTTGGAGCTGAGATGAAAGGATGGACCATGTAGAGACTGCCATATCCAGGGATCCACCCCATAATCAGCATCCAAACGCTGACACCATTGCATATACTAGCAAGATCTTATCGAAAGGACACAGATGTAGCTGTCTCTTGTGAGACTATGCCGGGGCCTAGCAAACACAGAAGTGGATGCTTACAGTCAGCTAATGGATGGATCACAGGGCTCCCAATGGAGGAGCTAGAGAAAGTACCCAAGGAGCTAAAGGGATCTGCAACCCTATAGTTGGAACAACATTATGAACTAACCAGTACCCCGGAGCTCTTGACTCTAGCTGTATATGTATCAAAAGATGGCCTAGTCGGCCATCACTGGAAAGAGAGACCCACTGGACATGCAAACTTTATATGCCCCAGTACAGGGGAACGCCAGGGCCAAAAAGGGGGAGTGGGCGGGTAGGGGAGTGGGGGTGGGTGGGTATGGGGGACTTTTGGTATAGCATTGGAAATGTAAATGAGCTAAATACCTAATAAAAAATGGAAAAAAAATCTCATTTTCCTTTGTTTGATGATTTTGTGTGTGTGTGTGTGTGTTATTGTATTATTGGCTTTTTATATTTTGACTTTTGGGTTTCATGGTGAAGTCTTTATTCATTTTGTGATTTTTGTTTCACTTTTTCTTTTGTCTCCTTTAAAGAGAGAGTGACACACTGAGAGAAATATAAATAACAGAATGTTGGGTGGGTAGGGAGGGTCAGGGAGGAATCACAAAAAGGAAAACAGGACTAAAATGTATTGTGAAATTTTGATAATGTAATTTAATTACTGTGTGTCTCTCCCCTTTGTTCCTCCAAACCCTTCCATATATATACTCCTCTCTGTTCTCCTTCAAATTTATAGCCTCTTTTTCCATCAATTGTTATCACACACACACAGACACACACAGACACACACACACACATTTGCATATACATATATATTCCTAAATATAAATTGTTGATCCATGTTACTTATATATGTTTTCTGAAGAGTGGTGGTTTGGTCCTGGAAAACCAACTGGTCTGCTCTTCCTCAGACAGAACTGTTTTTCCCACTCACAGTTTTACTCAGTTTCCTGTAGTTATCTGTGTAGAGTTGAAACCCATGAACTTTTTCCCTCCCAGCTTGTCATTTTTTTTTCTTGGTGTCGTCTGCTCATGTTGGTGAGACTTTATACGTTATGGGCATAGCTTCTGATGTTACTATAATATATAATCTCACAGCAAAATTGCTGGTTCTCTGTCTCTTAAAAATTTCTCCTTTGTTCTACAAAGGTACAGAAAGGTATTGTAGATACAACTTTTGGGACTGGGCTCTACAGCTCTGCATTTTGATCGGCTGTTGTTTTCTATAGTGGTCTCCATCTATTGAAAGTAGAAGTTTGTTTTTGGTTTTTTATATGAGTGGTAAAGATTACACTTCTCTATGTGCATAAAGACAAATTGTTATAGAATGTTAATTGGGATTATGTTGGTTTAGTAAATTGGTGGTTATAGATTTTTTTCTTTCAATAACCATGACTTCACTAGCATTGAATAATTATCTAGGTGTTTGGTACCAAGAATGGTATCTCTATTAAGAACAGGTCTTAATTCCAATTAGATAACTGTTGGTCACTTCCAAAATTTGTGGGTCACTTGTGCACCCATAGAGTTTTTAGGACATGCTGGTCATTAATGAGATCCATAGTGATAATAGCAGAGTAGGATTGCTGGTTGCCTCACTCATTTGGAAGCTTGCATGGCATTATATGAAATCTAGTCCTCATGGATGGGGCCTTCCAGTCAGCTCCAGCTCAGGGTTTACTGAGTTCTGTCTTCTAAGTGTGTGGTGTATTTAAGAATAGGGACTTACCTTCTACTTCTGAAAGGTCACCAAATACAATATCAATAGTCTATGTTTTAGGAGTCCCCTGGACTGTCCTGGCTAACAACTCAGAAGAGGGTTTCTCATATCTAGTATTACGGGGTTTTGCTAGGTGTTCTTTGGCACTTGGAGGAAAAACTGTCAGTATATAATGCACATAATTTATTGCATAAATGTACATAAATAATTTTAATGATTTTTTTCACTAAAAATTAGAAGAATTTGAATCAAAGGCCTTTGCTTCTTGATTGAAAATTGGGTACCAGATTTTTAGGAAATCTTTTCCTCTCAGATTCAATAACCACCATTTCTCAGAGTATAAGAGGATAGTGCATTGTTTCCCATAAATGAGGAAACTATGAGATAGCTTGTCAGTGAACTTCTGCAGTGTTCTTCCTTCTTGATCCTCTGGGGTCTGATGCCAAGCAGAGCAATGTAGTTAAGATCAATACCCTGTGACCTCCCTCCACTCTGAACCATTGAGGCCAATCACATGAGACCATTGGTGTGTGATGTGGCCTAGAAAAAGAAGGAGGTTAGAAACTAGAATCCCCTTCTCTCCACAGCCCTGTCTCCTCTCACCATCTCTTTTTGTTTTGATTGCTATCTTAGCTAGGGTTTTATTGCTGTGAAGAGATGTAATGACCAAGACAACACTTTAAAGACAAACATTTAATTGGGGCTGCCTTAACGTTTCAGAGGTTCAGCCCATTATCATCATGGCAGGAAGCCTGGCATTGTACTGGCAGATATGGTGCTGAGGAGAGGGCAATATTTCTAAATTTTTATCTGAAGGCAGCCAGGAGGAGACTAATCTTGACACTGGGCAGTGCCGGGGGCCTCAAAGCCCATCTACACAGTGGCACACTTCCTCTAATAAGGCCACACATTCATATAGTGCCACTACATATGGCCAAGCATTCAAACTCATGAATTTATGGGGTCTATTTCTATTCAAACCACCACAACTGCTGACTGAGATTCTAGAAAATACAAAAGTACATACGTAATTTATAATATTTTTATTTTGGACAATGCTAGTGCCAAATTCTATTCCACTTATGGAAAGAAATAATGACTAGATTTCTAATGTATGAAGTACAGCTAGAAGAGTGCGGAAAACTTGAGCACCTCCTAGGACAGATGCCTCTATGTCAATAGCAGAAGGGGAATTAACTTCACTCTCTCCTCATTTGAATTCTTCGATCTGTTTGCTCTCCACTTGTGACTTGTTTAAAATAATAGTAGGAAACATAAGCACTCACTAGTTCTTTCAAATTAGCTTTTATTCTTCAGTGAAAGCTGAAGCCCTCCAGATGACCCTCCATAATCTCCTTCACTAATCTAATTGGTTTACTTGGTCATCCTGTGATTGCCAGATATTGCTAACTTCATTATACTTACTGAACTTTCCTTATCATACATCTTTAACGCCTTTATGAACAAATAGCTATAGTGTTATTCTTGGCACAAAATAAACTCTTAATTTCCTACAAACAAAGGAGGGGGAAAAGATAGAAGAGGAAGGGGGCAAGCAGGGTAAGAGATGGGGTAGGAAAGGAGAGTGTGTAATGATTGGTCGAGTTGGAGATTTTGGGGATGTCACTCAAGGATGAGGAGTCCCCATAGGGAATTTAAAAGTGAAACAAGAAATATTTAAGAAACATCAATTAAACACCATGTTGCTATAACAATATAAGATGAATTCGAGAAAGCCAAGTCTGTAGAGGTAGGACTGAGACTGCTTTGTAGGTTGCATTAAAACTTCTGTTAAGCAAGTTGTAAACTATTACAGAATGATCTATTGGATGATTCTCAGCGAAAGAATATGAAGTAATTAGTGCTTTAGAGAGGTCTTAGTGGCAAAGTAGAGAATGTTCTTAGAGAACCCCTCCTAGAGATGGTGGTCAAATTGAGTCTGGTATGGTCATATAAGAGATAGAGTAAGGTTTGAATTAGTTTGGAAGAAATAAAGATTAGTGAATATGAGTCTGGAAGTGAAAAATACATGAAATCCTTAATTGTATTCTGCCTTTTCAAAAGCTAGCTTTCTTATAAGAGTCACAAATGAGTGGTTTACAATGAATGTGGGAAGACAACTTAAAATGCAACAATAGCCTCTGTGAGAAGGAAAACAAAGATCAATTTCATCTGCTTTCAGGCACTGCAAAACAAATAATGTTCAAAGCGAACAACAGCCACCGGGGTTCCACAGAAGAGGAGCCTATCAAAGGCTAATGTACAGTGTTGACACACACACACACCCAGAAATGCTAGATTCCAAAATTCAAATGTTTACAACTTGTATTCTGAGGGCCATATCGTGGGTAAAATGTAGAGTTTTAATTTTGAATTCTTAGTGAAAGGACAGAGTGTTGCCCATGCAAATTGTAAATCAATGGTAAGTCAAGCTCTGATGTCTCTACTCAAGAAGTCGAGTCAATGCGGCCCATCCTAACTCACCCTACAGGTCTCATTGGTACCTAGCTGGTCCTAAGTCAGTGTTTCTAGATCATTCCTGAGGTGGGTATGAATGAAGTAGGGGGATGTCAACAGGTTTGGGTTTCCAATCAGTCACCTTAGGTTTGAAGTTTTGCTTCACCAATACTGTGCCTATAGGACTTGTATGTAAGTTTGCTTTTCTCCTCTTGTGGCCTTAGGATTAAAAAATTATTCCCCAAGGTACTAGAATGTGAGTGTACATTTGTGCCATTCTGTGATGTGTTTATCTGCTTTCTCAATAGCACTGCAAATAGATTCTCAGAGCAACTTCAGCTCACTTGCCATGACACTGCTTGTATCTATACTTACGGGGAAAATCAGATAAGGCAGTTTTAAAGGTTTTACATGAAGAATTCTATAGATGCCCATGATGAACTTCTACAAAATAAATGTATAATTAGTAAAAAATGAGGACATTCTAATAATTAAAATTAAAATGCATGTTTCTATTAAAAGGAGTGTGTGTGTGCTCTACTTTGAATTTTCCCAGAGGTAGGCAGAGATTAAATAATCCAAGTACAGTTTTATTTAGAAGTAAAAGGAGTAGGAAGTGGGGAGTAAAGACTGAGAGCAGAAACACAACCAATGGAAGATCAACAAGTGTCAATGAATGAGCATGCCCACCACAGAAAGAAACCTGGGGTGAAGCCAGCAGAGAACTCTGGGAAAACCTGCAACTCCTACATTGGCAGCTGGGGCAGTGTTGTGACTTCCTGTGACAGAAAGTGCTGAAATGTGGAACAGGATGGGTGTGCACCAGAGGGGGAGGGTAAGAGAAATAGTAGTAAATATAATGCATCCCAGAATATCTGCCTGACACAATAGCACTATTGGAATTGCACGCCAA
Organism: Mus musculus; assembly: GCF_000001635.26. NCBI lineage: Eukaryota > Metazoa > Chordata > Mammalia > Rodentia > Muridae > Mus > Mus musculus. The sequence continues at coordinate 30,820,747 of NC_000084.6, read as the reverse complement.
GAGTACCTTCCAAGAGTCTTCATAAGAAGAGATTCTTTTCTTTTCACCATTCTACCTCCCATTCATAAACTATGAAAAAAATCCCTCATAATAGAAAAGCCCTCAAGATACATATTCCATGTTTTATTATAGTCAACACTTGAAGGGCCATTTAATTCTTCTAGAAAGAGGTACTTCAATACGTTTCTTATCATGGTGAGATCTCAGACCCTTCTCTTTAAAGAGGATCATCATTTATTATTACTAACTCTATGTGAAATAATCTTATTGCTAGCAAAGATGTGAAAGAAGCCAAAATCTATTTGTTTGTGAAAGTTTGCACCAGAAAATAAAATTACTGACAAACATACAAAAACATATAACAGAACTAAAATGGGATATATAAATAGATACTAATGAATGAACCTGACTATACTTTTAGTATCCTTTCCTTGGAGAAATGACTTGTTCAATTTTAAGTGGCTAAACAAAAACTTTCACTTGCAAGAAACAATAAGGAAACAGCAGAATGCACACATGGCTTGATATGTGTTTTTAGCTCAGCAAGCAAGCTGTGGATAGATATTTCCAGTTGGAATTAGAATACCAAAGAATGAATCATGAAGGGTTGGTATATATTGATCTGCTCTCTGTCTCTGTCTCTGTCTCTGTCTCTGTCTCTGTCTCTGTCTCTCTCTCTCTCTCTCTCTCTCTCTCTCTCTCTTCCTCTCTCTCTCTCCCCTTCTCTGTCTCTCTCCCTCCCTCCCTCTCTCTCTCTCTCCCTCTCCCCTCCCTCCCTCCCTCTCTCTCTCTCCTCCCTCCCTCTCCATCCCCCCCTCTATCCCTCTCCATCTCCCCCCTCTCCCTCTCCTCCCTCCCTCCCCCCCCCTCTCTCCCTCTCCATCCCCCCCCCCCCCCCCCACACACACACACTTTCTTCTTCAGATATGGGATTGTTGTATAGTCAGAACAATTGGCAGGCAGCAATCTCTTCTCAGGAGTAGAGAGCCACTTGAGTCATGATGTTGAGGGCTTCTATAGGGCAGGAAAGGGAACCTTCAGGATGGAAGATTCCATCTGCAGGTTAGTTCTCTGAGGTGCTCTCAAAAGTGGTACATACCAACATAGATATGTTGATCTTTTTATCAGAAGTGTACCAAATTCTAACAGGCCACAGGTGTTACCAGTCAGGTGTCACCAGTCAAGTCATCTTTTCTGTCTGGAGTATCTCATATCACTAGGAAGCTTTTAGGTCATAAACCCTTCATTCCAGACCTTGGGAACAAGTAATGAGAAAGGAGGTGACATATTCTCTCATTGGCTCTTGCCTGAAAGAGTGAGACAATGGTAGGAGGCAGGGAGTTGGGTGGGTCTAGACTCTGGCTCTGGGATGTAAGGGAAAATAGGTCCAGGTGGCTTCATGTACAGGAGAAGAGATTACCCTTCATCAGCTGCGATCAAGTGGCTGCCATCATTTGCTCTTGGAGAAACCGTTGGGAACATTCCAATAGGCAGGGGGCTATGGTGAATAAGATGAGAACAGAGATTAGCAGATCTGGTGTGGAATTTAGCCAGGGTTGTCATCTTCCTAATGTGGACCTAGAGATGGTCCTGATTTGATCCAGGAGGAACTTCTGTAAGGAGTTTAAAAATATTCATGGGGATCGAATGGAGGAAAGGAGTGATCGATGGGAGGATCCAGAGTGGGAAGGAAACAAATTCCCAGTTATTGAACATTTTGTCTCATCTTTGGGTCCCATATCAAACCAGTTTGAATTTGATGGGTCATCAAATAGATTATGTTCTGGATTTTTGCCATCTGTTAAGGTTTATTATAGTGCTTAGATGGACCATTCTCTGAGGCAATCTGGTGGTCTTTCTACATCTCTCTGTTTGTCATCTATGTAGAAGTTAGAGGACTCTGACCCCCCAATCACTTAAAGCAGTTCAGGTGACCTTTTAAAAGGAGACTAATGAATGAGCCATCCAACTCATTCCTCTTCTTGCCCCTCTGGGCTATTTTTTTTTTCAGGATTCAGAACTAAAAGAGACAGATCAGAGGCCCCTTTGTTTCAGCTTCTCTCTTTCGACAGCTCTCAAACAACATTAAAAACATTTCATATTTCTTTAACAGGACCAACTTGTTTTTGTCTGCTGAAGTATTTCAAAATTAAAGAGAACTAGATCTCCTGACTACTGCTAAGCATGGGATTTATACTCTTTTCCAGGAATTTTCTCGTGTGTGTGTGTGTGTGTGTGTGTGTGTGTGTGTGTGTGTTTGAATTCTCTCATGGATGTGTATACTTTCCTGAATTTATTAAGCCAAATGTGTTGTCACGACAAATATATCTTTCAGTATGGATAAGTTAGAAGTCGTTATTATAACTTGATAAGTATATATTCATTGCAAATATCAAAAGTAGCCTTCATATGTCTCATCATAATTAAAATTCATTTTACAAACATCATGTCAAGTACCTCTCCAGAACCATCCCTAAGTTTTCTTTAGACCCAATTATTTTCTTTTGGTCCCCCCAAAAAATAGATACAGAGAGGAGGAAAAAAATTGGGAACAGAAAATTCTAGTTGCACATCTCAGTATATGCTATGTACTAACTCAATTTTAGAACACCTACTAGGAACAGAACACAGTTGTAACATCAACCAGTCCAGTATTTTTCTAGCAGTGCAAAATCAGAAAACAAAGTAAGAATAAAATCTAGCCAGTGACCAAATAAAACCCTTAAGCTTTGGGAAAGCTACTGGAATTATTAATAGGGAGAAAAGCGTAGCAACATTTAGAAATGCATTATTTATTAAGGAGCTGTCAGTGGGTCTCATAAAAGGCAGGCTGTGAGTGAAAAATATGCTTGTTTGGGTTGAGTCTATTACTGCAGACAGGCCTATGAAGAGCTGGAAACAATGAGGTCATCAATCTGACTCTCAGGAAAGCATTTGTTATGACAGCAACTATCATAGTGATTTTAAGTGAATGAATCCCACTATGTGGTAACAGAGACCAGGAGTAATTAAAGAGCAGGTTTGCTCACAGTCTGAAAAATGGATCCCAACCTGCTCATCGTCAGGACGGTAAGGGACAAGTTTGTATCACAGACCACCTGGCTTTCTCTTGGGAAGAAAGAATATGAAGTAGTTACACAACTATAAAACTTCTTCCATGATTTGTCTGAGTGGTTTCACCTCTAGTAATGATTACCCACAATGATTAGAATAAGTATTCTAGGGCTGGTGAGATGGCTCAGTGAGTAAGAGCACCCACCCGACTGCTCTTCTGAAGGTCTGAAGTTCGAATCCCAGCAACCACGTGGTGGCTCACAACCATCCATAACGAGATCTGACGCCCTCTTCTGGAGTGTCTGAAGACAGCTACAGTGTACTTACATATAATAAATAAATAAATCTTTAAAAAAAACAACAAATATGTATTAAAAAAAAAGAATAAGTATTCTATGCACCAAAACTACACTAGTGTTACAGAACACTGTCTTCTGAACAAAACAGCTGTTTCTATCTATATCAGGTCAGTTGTGATTATTTTGAAGAGACTTTGGACCCTAAGATCATGCCTGTTGGGTGATTCGCATAAAGAAAGAGGAGTCTGGAGAGCTGCTAAATTTTTGTCTCTCTCCAAGTTGTATATAATTCTACCTAACTTTCACATGGTCTTGTGAAGATGCAAGGTTATATAGACTGTTAAAAAGTAACGACATCTCTTGAACTATGGGGACCTTATCACCTATGTGGATATGGGCTTTTTTGTGAGACAATTGTCTTAAGTCACCCATATTGCTGTAAATAACCCCTCATCCATGCTTTGTAAGTAATTGTATCCTGATGTGTCATTGGTGCTCTATGTGGTGTGTTCAGACATTTAAGTCTACCCAGGAAAAGTTTATTGCAACAAGTAAGTTTAGACTTAATTTGGAAGATAGACCTGAAAGACTGCACTATATCTATGCCCATTTTACACACGAGGAAAACTATAGGAGAAAAGTTAAATAACTTATCCAATGTCATAAACCTGGGAAGCTCTAAACCTAAGATCGTATTTCAAAATTATTAATCAATGGACGCTCCCTACATACAACCTTCAGGCCAACCTGATATTTACTCTGTCGAGGTTTCTTCTTCTCAGATAACCCTAGTTTGTACCAAGTTGACAAAACATTAGCCAGCATATGTGCCTAACACTTTATGGACTGAATTGTCTCTGCCGTGATCTTTAAATTCTTTATGTAACTATTATATCTGAAGATTTTCTGTTCCTATCTATATACAAGATTAAGATAATTATAGAGGTGAGGTGAGGATGAACATAAATAATTTAGTGAAAATAATCTTTAATTAATTACCTTTTCTTTATTTAAAGAAAATTGACCATCTGAAGCTTTGGGCCAACCAGTTGGGACCCAAGCATTCGCATGATCTTAAAATTTGTCTGAGAAGCAGTTTGTAGGCTGTGTTTACAAGGCACAGATTTACACCTTGGCACTTGTAAATGTTAAGTTAATAGATGATCAATTCTATGAATTTGCATCTTTGGAGGTGATGCCAATCAATGGAGGGACTTAGTAGGGTATTGGACATTGAAGAAGATGTGATAAAAATGGCTTGGAGTGTGTGGGTTTTTTTTTTTTTTTTACTCATTTATCATGTCATTACCAAAGCAAACTTAATAGCTCTAATTAAGCTCTTTGATGCTATGACTTTTTAATAGGCTGATGATAATCACATTATTATAAAAATTATGTTAATAACAAGGCTAGGCATTTTAGAAACAGAGGGTTAATACCAATAATAATTAAGTGGTGACTATATCCATGCATCTCTAGATGTGATGTGGGGCAAAGATTTTATGAAGAAAAAAACTAGTGGTACTGGCTTTAGACAGAGAAGGAGGCTTTCAACTTAGGGTAACTTGACAAGACCCCAAAGAGAGAAACAAAAAGAAGTGGGAAACAGTTCCTGTGATTAGAAACATGGAATGTGTTTCCATATGAGATACCACAATGCAGTCCCTCCAGTACAGGCATATGAGTTTAGCTCCATCCAAAAAGAGTATATGCACAGTAAAATCATGAGAAGAAGAAAATGATATGAAATTGAGTATCTTTTATTCTAAGTTTAAAACATAAGAATTAAGATATAAGAAAATATTATAAATATCAGTGACAGATTTCAGCAAGGATTTTTTTTTACCAGATATGTATGTATAGGAGAGATAAAGAGAGGAATAGAAGAAAATGGCAGGAAAGGCAGAGTGAAAGGGCAGTGGAGAGATAAAGAGAGATGGAAAGAAAGAGTGGGGACTTAAGAAAAAGTCAGAAAAGGAAATAGAGCACATTAATTTGACTCAATCCCAAAGGTGACAGATGCTACTTTGAGCATGGAATAGATCTGGAAAGAAATAGAACATGTTTCACCATGGCTGTGGGTTATGATTCTCAGACTTGTCTTCATAACACAGTCATGCGAAAGTGACAGAGATATTCTACTGTGGCCTTAAGTGTGGCTTGTTAACATAGTCAAAGCCGTTATACATATCCAAATTGGTGTCAGTGACTGAAATCTGAGGCAAAAATTAACAAGAATAAATGGCACATGACAGTAACTTCATCATTTTATAAATGATAGATATCACTATTTTCCATCAGGATATGAATTATGACACTATGAAAATAAGAATTGCTAGCTCTTGTCAGGGTTGGAGGACCCATAGTTCTAAATAAAATTGGCTCAAAAGCTAGATTTTTTTCCCCTATTGTTAAAATTAAATACACAGAATGTCACAAAGGAATTGGATAAGCACCCTTGAAGTGAAATATTGTTTGCAAAACTACTGTGCTAACCATTAATGTTCTCATTAGTACACATGATAGAATAGATAGATGTGCACAGTTGTGACTCCGGGCATCAAATAGACAGAGCACATTTAAGCAGCAAAACCGGTTGAAGAATGTAATATACTAAACATTAAATTTAGTCAAGAAAAAATAGCAAAGCACAAAAGTACATATGTAAGAGTGTCTGTCTTGGCAATCTTACAGAAAACTGTGACTTTTTAATTTTTCAAGCTCCATATATGTAAAATTTGAAAGTAGTAATTTCTACCAAGATCTAAAATTACCAGATCATGTCTAATTAATTATGGTTTGTTCTGGCTACCACATTTAAAGAGTAAAGCAGTGAAATGAGTTCATGCATGAAGGGCAAATTCTGATGAGCATGTTCAGACCAGAGATTCAACATAAAGATACAAAGTTGCAAAACACCATCATATCTTCTAACAAGTCAAAGACACTTAATGCTGACATTGTCTGTTTGTTCCTTTAAAGGAAAAGACTGGAATGAAAGGATTGGACTCCCACTTTATGATTTTAACTTGTAAAGGACTACTTTCCATTTTGAATTTCACAGGCATCATGTAGACTGTCCATAAGATATTGGTCATTGTCTTCGACATAGTCGGGGTTGTTGGAAATTGATCCTAAGTGTAAAAGGAAAACTTAAGTGCTGAGTTTTCTAATTCTGTAATTTTTGATGATATGCATGAATGTAGAACATTAAGATTAGTGGTATTCTTGTTTGGTGTGTAAACTGGCCAGTTCATTCTCAGCGACCCTCTAAGAGCCAGTTGTCCAGTCATAAATTTGCATACAGATTACACAGAAGTAATGATCACCCAAAAACCATGAACTCAGTGTAAACTATTCTGTTGAAATATCTGGTCTACCCATAGTGACTTTGCTTAGTTATGAAAATGAAGGGTTTTTTTTTAATTTTTATTTTTCCATCATGACATTATCTCAAACAATTTGCTTTCTCTTTTGTTTGCTATGATTTATCCCTGTTTCTAGCTCTGTGCTGCCTAAATTAACTGGCCATTCCAATTCAAAATGAGAAAAACGTGTTTATCTTCTGAGCAAATTGCATAGATAGTGAAGAATTGAGTCTGGTTTTGTGATCCCTCCCTAAGCAAAGTTAAAATGTTTTTTTGCTTTTCTATTTAAGGACTTAATGCTTTTCAGATAAAGTGATTACAAAGTTTTGTGTGTTTAATTAATTTACACCTAAATTACTACAACCCATTCTCTTCTCAGTGAATGGGGATAGCTAACATTAAGACAGAAGGGAAGGCTTTCTTTTGAACATTAGACAAGAAAAGACCAATGAGGGTATTGATTTTAATTTCATCATTTTAAAGCTAAAGAAATGAAACCTGAATGAGTTATATAACTTATCTTGAGTGCTCACATTAGCCAGCTGAAGAGCCAGGGGCTCACATATTGGTCTTCTAAGTCCAACTCCATTGTTCTTTGTCCTTATTAATAACAGCCCTGTGCTACAGTATTTTTCAAATACCTTTCAAATGAGGAAAGTGAAACTTAAAGATTTTAAACATAACCCAAAGTGGGTTCAATATGTCCATATAAGTCAAATCACTTGCCTCCTCACTTTTGTCTCCTGTCATGAACTGGCACAGGGTTTGCAAACTTGGGTTCTTATCTACCATTGCCATATAGCTAACTGAATGTATTATTTGCAGCTCAATATGCCAATATAGGAATCTCAACTTTTTCACCCATTCTGTGGATCTTCATTCTGAATCTTTACATTTAAGCATGTAGTCTGCAGTAACCATGGAAACCAGAAAAGTAAAAAGGGCTACAGCAGGAATGGAGCTATAAAGGGTGGGCAGTGGTAGAACACGGGGTGGGGGTGGGGCTATGACAGGAGGGTTGTGGGAAATGAGAGTGAGAGCTTGAACTGGAAAGGGTGGAGCGAGAGAAATACACAGAAAGGTGTAGGGGTGGAGATACATGACCCTAAAGATGTTCAGAAAAGCCATCGGTAAACATTTGTATGTTCGTTTGGAAGTAAAAATATAATATATAAGTATATACATATATTTATATATAAAATAAAGTTCTGCCACTTGCAGGGTGATAATGCTCCCCCAAAGAACTATAGACCATCTAACAAATCTTAAGTGCCAGACATGGGAAACTTCCCTTTGAGTTGTTGATCAGCTGGTCAATCTAAGAGACTCCCAAAACAATAAAGACCATTGCCCTTGTCTTTGGTTGCCTCCTTACTTTTTTTTTTGTTGTTGTTGTTATTATCTCTATAAAGTTCATTTATTTTAGACTGTCAAAAGAGTTGTGACAAAGATGTGAAATGTCTATTAGACAAGCAAGCAAAGCCACCTTCTCCTATTCTTCTTATTACACTGCAAAGTGTCATTAATATTATTACCTCTTAAGGCTGTACCTGCTGTCCTCAAACCTGCTGTCATTTCTCCAGGAAGAAGTGTCCTTGACAGGGGATTTGGCCCTGGGCCCTGGCCTGTGGCCAGCCTTCTGCTTATTTTCTGGGGCCTGCCGGGTGATGTATTGTTTCCACATTCCGCATTGTTTAATGCTCATACACCAAACACTAATTGAGGCTTCCAGGAGATTATTCTCCGGACTACCTCCGTGGCAGTGCTGCGCCCAATCTGTCCAAGGTCCCTGAGAAACCATCCATCCAAATGCAAGGATGCCTGACTGGCAGTCTGGCTGGAAAATTACATGTCCCCCACAAGCCACTTGGCCTTGGAATCTTTAGGTCTTGAAAGCCCACATTTTAGAGGAAGTCCATCTGTTAACGAACAGATTCAGGCATTTAAAAACCTGTCCTACATGGCTGCTGTTTCTCTGTAAAGAATAGATAGATTTTAAAATCAAAGCAGCCATGATATCCAGGTTAGTGCTCTGTACTGCTGCACCTATGACAACAGAGCCATGAGTATCTATTGAGCAGATGAAGATCACCAGCTATACTACCATTTTCTGTGTACATTCAGTTTTCTAAAACAGTTTTTTTTTTCACATACTACCTTTCAATTATTAAATCTTGGGAGATGAGGCCCAGCAAATGTTTTTCATATCAGCTTCATCTTCATCATTTGTAAAATGAAGAAGTGGCTGACACAGGGACTTTGATTGAATTCCAGAACCAGGAGCTGAAGAGGTCTCACAGTTAAGACTGCACACTGCTCTTGTAAATGACTCAAGTTCAGTTTCCAGTTCGTTTCCCGGGGCTTCCAACTGCTTATCATTCCAGTTCCAGGTAAGCTGAGGCCTCTGTCGCTCTATGGCCATATGTACTTCTGTGTAAACACACACACACACACACACACACACCACAATTTAAAATAAGAAAATAAATATATATTTTTAAAAGTCAATAGTTACATGTATCCTGTTTAAATTCACTCCTCTAGTGATACTGAATTTCTATCTTCCAACAAGTGCTACATACCAGAAGTCTAATAACTGAGGTGTGTTCCTTACCGCCTCCTCTATTGATTTTCCATTTCCATCTCCACCCTGTACTATGGACGATATCTATGTAAGCAACTAAGAATAAAGAAAACTGTTAAAACACATCTGAAACATCTGTATCATCATTGGAAGAGCCAATAAGAAGGCTACTTCTACTACCCTCAATGTTCTGACCTATGAACATGTTTTAGTAGCCTTACATTTCCTGACAAAAACAAGCCTGAGATGACCACCAGTCCAGACCCATGGGTCTAGACACAGAGCTAGCCTGAAAGGAACACCAGTGTAGCACCAGGCAGGCCAAAATGAGCTCCCAGGTTAGGGAGCTAGAGACTAAAAGGGCCTGCCTGGAACCATAGACCCTGGGCAGCAGTGAGCCCAAGAAAGAGGACTCTTACAAGACCACTTTGATGTGACCACCAGTGCAGTGTTGTGCAGGCCTGAGGGCATACAATGCCTGAGATGACCCCTGCCTTGCAGCAATAATGCTCAAGGGGAAAACAGCACCCCTGAGACCATTCCTGAGATGACCACAGACACTCCGAGACCAGGGTGCTGCTAAGAGGAGCAAGTGGGTGGTCAAGGAAATGAAAGAGAAAGAGGAAAAGAGGATGTGGGCACAATGAACAGCGGCAGAATTGGAGACTGAAGGGCACTGAGAAACAGCCCGATGAAGGTAGCTAGTGATGCTACTTGAGATCATGATCATGGTAGAATCTGGCCTGTGCAGCCACCAAGGACCACATCTGGGGCTGTGGCCTTACAGCAGCAGGGCCCTAAAGGCTAGGCAGACATCCCTAGTCTGGGCTGCCTTGTGGGTGCCTGCTGGTGTCTAAGGGCTATGTAGAACTTGCCCCACCCCTCATCTGGGCATTGTGGGAGAGCTGGCCGTGGAGGGCATGAAAGTCGGTGAGCTGACCCTGCTCCTAGCTAGCTGTAGTACTCTGGGAGAGTAGGCTCCACGGTGTTGCAGGTGAACCAGCCCCAGAACACAAGCACGGGAGAGCTGCCCTACCACTCTTCCATGGGGTACCATGGACAGGACAGAGACACCCTCCTCTCTCTAGTCCCTCACTGCCTGTAGCTGGTGGAAGAGCCGGCCCCAGGGATTATAAGAGTGGAAGAACTGGCAATGTCTTTCACCAGCAAGCCCTGTGCCTTGCTGGCACAGCAGGGTAGAGCTGGCCCTTGATTCAGGGGTTGCTGGTGAGCTGTCCCAAAGGGCATGAGAGCTTCAGAGTGGATGCGCTGAGCAGCTCAGACACTTCTCAGGCTCAGATCCAGGTCTTTGAATTAGCCCACCCCAACATCTATCCCATCGACGAACTGCTGGAGTTCATGAAAGGACCTATCCTACAGATCCAAAACTACAGAATCTCCATAATAAAGGTCAACAACAAGATATCTGAGAGGAGTCTCATCAAAGTTCCTAAAATGATAGAGTAGTGGAAGCCAAAGGCCTCAGACCAGACAAATGAGTCGTTGAAATGAACACTTGTAAGCAAAGAAGTGTAGAGAAAAGCATATACTGTGGGTCACACATTACACCTTCTACACTGAGATTTTTTTTCTCAGTTGTGGGGGAGGTTGCAAGGGTGAGGATGGGTCCCACAGGAGGGGCAGATGAGTAGGTGGGGTGCATGATGTAAAATTCACAAAGAACCAATAAAAAGTTAAAACACACACACACATTCGATTCTGTGAGTAAAGGTGATTGGTCGACATATATGTTACATTGAAGAAAGAAGGAAAGAAAGAAAGAAAGAAAGAAAGAAAGAAAGAAAGAAAGAAAGAAAGAAAGGAAGAGAGAGAGAGAAAAAACAATGAATATAGTTTAGTATAATGATCAGTAATAGCACATCACTTCTAAAAGGCAAAGCAAGAATAGATTTGTAATTTAAAACATGCTTCTAAATTTTTTTCCAGAAGTGACAGTCTGTGCTGAGCATGCCTGTTGCTTTATGTAACATTATCCCCTCTATATCTGGAGTTTACTATAATTTAAATTCCATACTTTAAAAATATTGAATAAAACCACACATGTAAGACAACATTCTTCTGTATTCGACAGTCCTCTTGGCCAGTACTTTTTGTTCCTGTTAGGTGCCTGGGGTATTGATTGATGGTTTCATCCATTGATAGTTATTTGAGGCTTAGAATATATTGAGAGTTTATCATTTGGGACCTGTCACCAGTGATTTATGTGTCATGGAAAGAAGTCTGGCCAATGTGCCAGCATGGTCCACCAGAAGCTCCTTCATACCAAGTGCTTTGAATGCCAGACATTAATTTATGGAGGGATGAAAATGGAGATCACGACTTTTGTAGATATTGCTCATTATCAGGATACAACAAATAATCTTATGGGGCATAAAATTAAATCTTTTAATTAAAATGATATAATGTATTAATTCTTAAAGGAGATAAAATCTTTTAGTGGCATTTAAATAGATTCATGATAAGGTTCATATTCTAGTATAAAATGTCGATGCAGACTATTTATTATGGAATTTCATGTTAAAGATAAAGCTTCCTTTTACCTCTACTTTATTCAGTTTGCTGAATAATTTATTCCGACACTATTTAATGTCTTAGCTGCTTATCTCATAGGAAGGAAGTCTTATTGCATCTTTAAGTTGTGAAAATTTAGTGTATTTCACACATGCAGGATAGTTTCACTCATGATCAGTCTGGATTGTTTAAAGGTCTCAAGATCTACACAAACTACAGATATTCACGAATGTTACTAAATGAGCCTCCTGTTCATACAGCAATGTACAAACAGGAAAGCCCACATCTAAAAATCTGATGTGCCCTTCCGCTCGACTCGAGACTCGAGCCCCGGGCTACCTTGCCAGCAGAGTCTTGCCCAACACCCGCAAGGGTCCACACGGGACTCCCCACGGGACCCTAAGACCTCTGGTGAGTGGATCACAGTGCCTGCCCCAATCCAATCGCGCGGAACTTGAGACTGCGGTACATAGGGAAGCAGGCTACCCGGGCCTGATCTGGGGCACAAGTCCCTTCCGCTCGACTCGAGACTCGAGCCCCGGGCTACCTTGACAGCAGAGTCTTGCCCAACACCCGCAAGGGCCCACACGGGACTCCCCACGGGACCCTAAGACCTCTGGTGAGTGGAACACAGCGCCTACCCCAATCCAATCGCGTGGAACTTGAGACTGCGGTACATAGGGAAGCAGGCTACCCGGGCTTGATCTGGGGCACAAACCCCTTCCACTCCACTCGAGCCCCGGCTACCTTGCCAGCTGAGTCGCCTGACACCCGCAAGGGCCCACACAGGATTCCACACGTGATCCTAAGACCTCTAGTGAGTGGAACACAACTTCTGCCAGGAGTCTGGTTCGAACACCAGATATCTGGGTACCTGCCTTGCAAGAAGAGAGCTTGCCTGCAGAGAATACTCTGCCCACTGAAACTAAGGAGAGTGCTACCCTCCAGGTCTGCTCATAGAGGCTAACAGAGTCACCTGAAGAACAAGCTCTTAACAGTGACAACTAAAACAGCTAGCTTCAGAGATTACCAGATGGCGAAAGGCAAACGTAAGAATCCTACTAACAGAAATCAAGACCACTCACCATCATCAGAACGCAGCACTCCCACCCCACCTAGTCCTGGGCACTCCAACACAACCGAAAATCTAGACCCAGATTTAAAAACATTTCTCATGATGATGATAGAGGACATCAAGAAGGACTTTCATAAGTCACTTAAAGATTTACAGGAGAGCACTGCTAAAGAGTTACAGGCTCTTAAAGAAAAGCAGGAAAACACAGCCAAACAGGTGATGGAAATGAACAAAACCATACTAGAACTAAAAGGGGAAGTAGACACAATAAAGAAAACCCAAAGCGAGGCAACGCTGGAGATAGAAACCCTAGGAAAGAGATCTGGAACCATAGATGCGAGCATCAGCAACAGAATACAAGAAATGGAAGAGAGAATCTCAGGTGCAGAAGATTCCATAGAGAACATCGACACAACAGTCAAAGAAAATACAAAATGCAAAAGGATCCTAACTCAAAACATCCAGGTAATCCAGGACACAATGAGAAGACCAAACCTATGGATAATAGGAATTGATGAGAATGAAGATTTTCAACTTAAAGGGCCAGCTAATATCTTCAACAAAATAATAGAAGAAAACTTCCCAAACATAAAAAAAGAGATGCCCATGATCATACAAGAAGCATACAGAACTCCAAATAGACTGGACCAGAAAAGAAATTCCTCCCGACACATAATAATCAGAACAACAAATGCACTAAATAAAGATAGAATATTAAAAGCAGTAAGGGAGAAAGGTCAAGTAACATATAAAGGAAGGCCTATCAGAATTACACCAGACTTTTCACCAGAGACTATGAAAGCCAGAAGAGCCTGGACAGATGTTATACAGACACTAAGAGAACACAAATGCCAGCCCAGGCTACTATACCCGGCCAAACTCTCAATTACCATAGATGGAGAAACCAAAGTATTCCACGACAAAACCAAGTTCACACAATATCTTTCCACGAATCCAGCCCTTCAAAGGATAATAACAGAAAAGAAGCAATACAAGGACGGAAATCACGCCCTAGAACAACCAAGAAAGTAATCATTCAACAAACCAAAAAGAAGACAGCCACAAGAACAGAATGCCAACTCTAACAACAAAAATAAAAGGGAGCAACAATTACTTTTCCTTAATATCTCTTAATATCAATGGACTCAATTCCCCAATAAAAAGACATAGACTAACAGACTGGCTACACAAACAGGACCCAACATTCTGCTGCTTACAGGAAACCCATCTCAGGGAAAAAGACAGACACTACCTCAGAGTGAAAGGCTGGAAAACAATTTTCCAAGCAAATGGACTGAAGAAACAAGCTGGAGTAGCCATTTTAATATCGGGTAAAATCGACTTCCAACCCAAAGTTATCAAAAAAGACAAGGAGGGACACTTCATACTCATCAAAGGTAAAATCCTCCAAGAGGAACTCTCAATTCTGAATATCTACGCACCAAATGCAAGGGCAGCCACATTCATTAGAGACACTTTAGTAAAGCTCAAAGCATACATTGCACCTCACACAATAATAGTGGGAGACTTCAACACACCACTTTCTTCAAAGGACAGATCGTGGAAACAGAAACTAAACAGGGACACAGTGAAACTAACAGAAGTTATGAAACAAATGGACCTGACAGATATCTACAGAACATTTTATCCTAAAACAAAAGGATATACCTTCTTCTCAGCACCTCACGGGACCTTCTCCAAAATTGACCATATAATTGGTCACAAAACAGGCCTCAATAGATACAAAAATATTGAAATTGTCCCATGTATCCTATCAGACCACCATGGCCTAAGACTGATCTTCAATAACAACATAAATAATGGAAAGCCAACATTCACGTGGAAACTGAATAACACTCTTCTCAATGATACCTTGGTCAAGGAAGGAATAAAGAAAGAAATTAAAGACTTTTTAGAGTTTAATGAAAATGAAGCCACAACGTACCCAAACCTATGGGACACAATGAAAGCATTTCTAAGAGGGAAACTCATAGTGCTGAGTGCCTCCAAGAAGAAACGGGAGACAGCACATACTAGCAGCTTGACAACACATCTAAAAGCCCTAGAAAAAAAGGAAGCAAATTCACCCAAGAGGAGTAGACGGCAGGAAATAATCAAACTCAGGGGTGAAATCAACCAAGTGGAAACAAGAAGAACTATTCAAAGAATTAACCAAACGAGGAGTTGGTTCTTTGAGAAAATCAACAAGATAGATAAACCCTTAGCTAGACTCACTAAAGGGCACAGGGACAAAATCCTAATTAACAAAATCAGAAATGAAAAGGGAGACATAACAACAGATCCTGAAGAAATCCAAAACACCATCAGATCCTTCTACAAAAGGCTATACTCAACAAAACTGGAAAACCTGGACGAAATGGACAAATTTCTGGACAGATACCAGGTACCAAAGTTGAATCAGGATCAAGTTGACCATCTAAACATTCCCATATCACCTAAAGAAATAGAAGCAGTTATTAATAGTCTCCCAACCAAAAAAAGCCCAGGACCAGATGGGTTTAGTGCAGAGTTCTATCAGACCTTCAAAGAAGATCTAATTCCAATTCTGCACAAACTATTTCACAAAATAGAAGTAGAAGGTACTCTACCCAACTCATTTTATGAAGCCACTATTACTCTGATACCTAAACCACAGAAAGATCCAACAAAGATAGAGAACTTCAGACTAATTTCTCTTATGAATATCGATGCAAAAATCCTCAATAAAATTCTCGCTAACCGAATCCAAGAACACATTAAAGCAATCATCCATCCTGACCAAGTAGGTTTTATTCCAGGGATGCAGGGATGGTTTAATATACGAAAATCCATCAATGTAATCCATTATATAAACAAACTCAAAGACAAAAACCACATGATCATCTCGTTAGATGCAGAAAAAGCATTTGACAAGATCCAACACCCATTCATGATAAAAGTTTTGGAAAGATCAGGAATTCAAGGCCCATACCTAAACATGATAAAAGCAATCTACAGCAAACCAGTAGCCAACATCAAAGTAAATGGAGAGAAGCTGGAAGCAATCCCACTAAAATCAGGGACTAGACAAGGCTGCCCACTTTCTCCCTACCTTTTCAACATAGTACTTGAAGTATTAGCCAGAGCAATTCGACAACAAAAGAAGATCAAGGGGATACAAATTGGAAAAGAGGAAGTCAAAATATCACTTTTTGCAGATGATATGATAGTATATATAAGTGACCCTAAAAATTCTACCAGAGAACTCCTTAACCTGATAAACAGCTTCGGTGAAGTAGCTGGATATAAAATAAACTCAAACAAGTCAATGGCCTTTCTCTATACAAAGAATAAACAGGCTGAGAAAGAAATTAGGGAAACAACACCCTTCTCAATAGTCACAAATAATATAAAATATCTTGGCGTGACTCTAACTAAGGAGGTGAAAGATCTGTATGATAAAAACTTCAAATCTCTGAAGAAAGAAATTAAAGAAGATCTCAGAAGATGGAAAGATCTCCCATGCTCATGGATTGGCAGGATCAACATTGTAAAAATGGCTATCTTGCCAAAAGCAATCTACAGATTCAATGCAATCCCCATCAAAATTTCAACTCAATTCTTCAACGAATTGGAAGGAGCAATTTGCAAATTCATCTGGAATAACAAAAAACCTAGGATAGCAAAAACTCTTCTCAAGGATAAAAGAACTTCTGGCGGAATCACCATGCCAGACCTAAAGCTTTACTACAGAGCAATTGTGATAAAAACTGCATGGTACTGGTATAGAGACAGACAAGTAGACCAATGGAATAGAATTGAAGATCCAGAAATGAACCCACACACCTATGGTCACTTGATCTTCGACAAGGGAGCTAAAACCATCCAGTGGAAGAAAGACAGCATTTTCAACAATTGGTGCTGGCACAACTGGTTGTTATCGTGTAGAAGAATGCGAATCGATCCATACTTATCTCCTTGTACTAAGGTCAAATCTAAGTGGATCAAGGAACTTCACATAAAACCAGAGACACTGAAACTTATAGAGGAGAAAGTGGGGAAAAGCCTTGAAGATATGGGCACAGGGGAAAAATTCCTGAACAGAACAGCAATGGCTTGTGCTGTAAGATCGAGAATCGACAAATGGGACCTAATGAAACTCCAAAGTTTCTGCAAGGCAAAAGACACCGTCAATAAGACAAAAAGACCACCAACAGATTGGGAAAGGATCTTTACCTATCCTAAATCAGATAGGGGACTAATATCCAACATATATAAAGAACTCAAGAAGGTGGACTTCAGAAAATCAAATAACCCCATTAAAAAATGGGGCTCAGAACTGAACAAAGAATTCTCACCTGAGGAATACCGAATGGCAGAGAAGCACTTGAAAAAATGTTCAACATCCTTAATCATCAGGGAAATGCAAATCAAAACAACCCTGAGATTCCACCTCACACCAGTCAGAATGGCTAAGATCAAAAATTCAGGTGACAGCAGATGCTGGCGAGGATGTGGAGAAAGAGGAACACTCCTCCATTGTTGGTGGGAGTGCAGGCTTGTACGGTTCCTCAGAAAACTGGACATAGTACTACCGGAGGATCCAGCAATACCTCTCCTGGGCATATATCCAGAAGATGCCCCAACAGGTAAGAAGGACACATGCTCCACTATGTTCATAGCAGCCTTATTTATAATAGCCAGAAGCTGGAAAGAACCTAGATGCCCCTCAACAGAGGAATGGATACAGAAAATGTGGTACATCTACACAATGGAGTACTACTCAGCTATTAAAAAGAATGAATTTATGAAATTCCTAGCCAAATGGATGGACCTGGAGGGCATCATCCTGAGTGAGGTAACACATTCACAAAGAAACTCACACAATATGTATTCACTGATAAGTGGATATTAGCCCCAAACCTAGGATACCCAAGATATAAGATATAATTTGCTAAACACATGAAACTCAAGAAGAATGAAGACTGAAGTGTGGACACTATGCCCCTCCTTAGATTTGAGAACAAAACACCCATGGAAGGAGTTACAGAGACAAAGTTTGGAGCTGAGATGAAAGGATGGACCATGTAGAGACTGCCATATCCAGGGATCCACCCCATAATCAGCATCCAAACGCTGACACCATTGCATACACTAGCAAGATTTTATTGAAAGGACGCAGATGTAGTTGTCTCTTGTGAGACTATGCCGGGGCCCAGCAAACACAGAAGTGGATGCTCACAGTCAGCTAATGGATGGATCATAGGGCTCCCAATGGAGGAGCTAGAGAAAGTAGCCAAGGAGGTAAAGGGATCTGCAACCCTATAGGTGGAACAACATTATGAGCTAACCAGTACCCCGGAGCTCTTGACTCTAGCTGCATATATATCAAAAGATGGCCTAGTCGGCCATCACTGGAAAGAGAGGCCCATTGGACTTGCAAACTTTATATGCCCCAGTACAGGGGAATACCAGGGCCAAAAAGGGGGAGTGGGTGGGCAGGGGAGTGGGGGTGGGTGGATATGGGGGACTTTTGGTATAGCATTGGAAATGTAAATGAGTTAAATACCTAATAAAAAATGGAAAAAAAAATAAATAAAAATCTGATGTAGGAGCTATCTATCTGTACCAAAATGCTTTTTCCCATCTGTACATCTGGGTTGAGTTTAAAACACAAATGCGAGGGAAATAAAGTATGAACCACTACAATTTACAGTTAATTAATGGAATGAAGTCCTTCTGCATTAGGGAGACTAATGGATTTCATGAGAGCAACAAGTGTCTCGGCGAAGCAACAGACAGCTTGACAAGGGAAGAGAGATAAACATGTTTAAGTAAATTCTATATGGAAGTTAATTCCCAAAGAGGTCAGTGAAGCCAGAGTACAGGAGACTCATTGTTTACCACTAGATACATTTTGGAGACAGATAAATGGAAAGTTGATTTCCTGAGATGTCATTGCACCTCTGTTAAAATCAGCACTTTAAAAAACAAAGATCTCTAGATCGTTTGAAAAATGTTTACAGTGCACGTGTGTGTGTGTGTGTGTGTGTGTGTGTGTGTGTGTGTGTACCCCACAGCACACATTTGGAGGAGAGGGACAATTTGTAGAAGTATCCTATCTCTTTCCAGCAAGTGGGTCTCCGGGATCAGCCTCCAGTCATTAGGTTTAATAGTTAGCATTTTTTTCTGCCCTACCATTAACTGGCTAGATCTTCAGTTTTATTTTGTTCTAAAGTGTATTATAGTCAGAATCTAGTTCTTGATGAAATTATATCCTATGTATGGTGAAAGAAAGGCTATTTGATTCAAATTTGCTTTCACCAAGAAACAACATTCTATTCAGAGGCAATGAAAGGATATCTGCTTTTTTAAAAAAACAATTGTTTATGTAAGACTCTCCCCACTGCCTTTCCAGTTAATGACATCTTCCTCCTTAATCATTACTTGTTACACATACAAATTGCTGAGTCAATTTAGTGCTGCCCATATGTATTTACATTTAGGGTTCATCACTTGGGATTGGATAAACTACCATGGGTCTCATTATTGGAAAAGACTGATTCTCCCTCTCTTAGTAGCCACAATGGTCTGTAGATCTTCATGTGGGGAAAATATGAGATTTCTTCCACCCATTCTGAGGCATCTGCTGGTGGTGTCATTGTGCAGATGGCTATGTTGCAAATATTCTGTCATCTACAGAAAATAACCTTGTAGCAGGTATTCAAACCCTGTCTTTTGTCCAAGCATATTTGTTCCGTTTATTGGAGCAGAGCTCAAATATCTGGCTATCCAATAGTTATAGTTAACTCTGGTCAAGATTCTAGAGACCATGCTCTGCAAACCCAAACCTTAGCGTCACGTCTTCTCTTAAAAGCCTATTAAGAAATTTCATTCAGGAATGGGCTTTCTTAGAACAGAAGAAAAGAGCTCTTGACTTTGGTTTTGACAAGTTTTCTTTGATTTGTTTGTTTGTTGTTTTGTTTTTGAAATTTGTTTATTTGTTTTGTCTCATTTGATACAACGCTTGAGGCATCAGCAACAAAAGCAAATATAGATATCCAGACAAACAGGATTACTTCAAGCAAACACCACACAGGAAATAGTTACATGAGTTAAAACAAAAACCCTATGAAATGGGAGAAAATATTTATAGGTGACATATACTTTTGCTTTCAGTACTATTGAGGTTCCAGAAATGTCAAGCTTAAGGGTATCCATGGATACTTGGCAAGACTTTCTTCCCTCCAAAACCTAGCATGAGCATGTAGTTCAATAGTGATGCAGTTTTTCACCAAGCATGTATATCCTACATGTGATAGCCAACATGACCAAAAAATACTAACCTCACAGCTGATAAGGAATTAATATTAAAAATATAAAATATAAAAGAAACTCATAATTACTTAATAATGAAAAACAAGCAATACATTAAAGAATGAATAGAGAACCTGACTAAATATTTCTTAAAAGAAGACCGATAAGCTGGGTGTGGTGGTGCACGCCTTTAATCCCAGCACTTAGGCAGAGGCAGAGGCAGAGGCAGAGGCAGAGGCAGAGGCAGAGGCAGAGGCAGAGGCAGAGGCAGAGGCAGGCAGATTTCTGAGTTTGAGGTCAGCGTGGTCTAGAAAGTGAGTTCCAGGACAGCCAGGGCTATACAGAGAAACTCTATCTCGAAAATCAAAAAAACAAAAACAAACAAACAAACAAAAAAAAGAAGACTAACAGATAAAATTATAAATATTTGAGCTCTTTAATTATAAAAGAAATTCAAATCAAAACCTCAAGATGCCATCATGAATTCTTATTACCTATTACTGACAGGTTATATCAACTTTCTGAACAGAAATAGGGACTAAAATCAATAATTAATAAATGGGACCTAATGAAACTGAAAAGCTTCTGTAAGGCAAAGGATACTGTCAATGGGACAAAATGGCAGCATACAGAATGGGAAAAGATTTTTACCAACTCCATATCTGGCACAGGGCTAATAGCCAAAGTATATAAAGACTCAAGAAGCTAGACATCAACAAACTAAATAATCCAGTTAAATATGGGGTACAGATCTAAACTGGGAATTCGCTACAAAGGAATCTAACATGACTGAGAAACACTTAAAGACATGATCAACATCAGGGAAACATTTTTGTCATCAGGGAAATGCAAATCAACACAACTTTGAGATTCTATCTTACACCTATTAGAAGGAGTAAGATCAAAACTACAAGTGACAGCTTATGCTGGAAAGGATGAGGAGCAAGAAAAATACTCTTCCATTGATTGTGGGTGTACAAATGTGTACAGCCACTTTGGAAATCAATATGGTGGCTCCTCAGAAAATTGGAACTACTTTTATCTCAAGACTCAGGTATACCACTTTTGAGCATATTCCTCAAGTTTGCTTCATCTTACCATGTTTGCTCAACTATGTTCATAGCTTTATTCATAATACCCAGAAACTGAGTACAATCTAGATTCCCCTCAACTGAAAAACAGAATAAAATTAATGTGGTAAATTTATAAAGTAGAGTATGACTCAGCTGTTAAAAAATTGGCATCATGAAGTTTGTAGGCAAATGGATGTACCCTTAAAGAAAATCATCCAGAAAGACAAACAAGGACTTACTTATGAGTGAATATTAGCTGTAAAGTAGAGGATAATCATGCTAAAATCCATAGACCCAGAAAGACTATGTAAGATGGAAGGGTTAAGCAGGACCCAAGGATCTCCCTAGGAAAGTGAAATAAAATAGATTTCAAGGGTGAGCTGGGTAGGGATGAAAACAGGAGCAATCAGGTGGGGTTGGTGAGGAATGGAGGTAGATGACACTTGAACTGGAATTGTGGAGCATTTCAGGAGCAATGTGGAAACCTATTGCAAAGGAAACTCCATGGAGTCTGACAGTCAACCTAGCGAAGACTCCTATTAATGCAGACATACACCCTGTACCTGCCATCCTCTTCAACTAGGGAGGCCTCAAATGGGGGAGCTTGGGACACCAACCCAACCACAAAACCTCTGATCTACAGTTTGCCATACCTATAGGATATGCTGTGAGTAGAGCCTAGCATAACAGTCATCAGAGAAACCAGAGAGACTTCATCCAGCATTGGATAGGAGCAGATGTAGATTTGCACAGCCAAATAAATTACATCGCCTGTTTTTAAATGTATATATGCAATACATATGCATATGTGATGAAAAGACCACTACACAGCTAATTAACATTCTCACTTCAAACAGCGTTCTGTTTGATGAGCACAGTTAAGATGGACTCTTAGCACATTTAAGTATGAGATATATCACTAACTGTAGTCACCATACTCCCATGGAGGAGGGGGAGGAGGAATTGGAGTGGGAAGAGGGGTCAAGAACATCACAAGAACATAGCCCACAGAATCAACTAATGGGGATTCAAGTGGGCTCACAGAGATCAGGGAGCCTGTAGGGGTCTGACCTGTCCTCTGAATATACATTTGGGTTGTATGGCTTGGTGTTCTTGTGGGATTCCTAAAAGTGGAAGCATGGGCCTTATTCTTTTTTCTTCCTCTGGAACTCTTCTTCTTGCTGTGTTCTCTTGTCCAGGCTGGATGTAGAATATGAGCTTGGTCTTTTTGTAGCTTGTTGCTGTATTTGGTTGGTATCCCTGGAAAGCCTGCTCTTTTCTGAGGGTAGATGAAAGGGGTGGATCTGGGGGGAGGGAGATGTAAATGGGAGAGGCTGGTGGTAGGGAAGGGAAGGGATGTAATATGTATTTTATAAATAAATTAAAATAATAACAAAAAAGAAATAGGATATGCTACAACACAGGAAAAAAAAGACAGGTTATAGCAAGTGATGTCAAGAATGGGCAGAAAAGAGAAGCCTTGTACAATATTCAATGTTGCCATTTATAACCATTTAACTATCACTTGGTTCATTAAAGAATTAAAGATGCAACCATCATATCAGCTATTTTACTCTTCGTATACTTTGAAATAAAGTACACTTGGTATTACAAAGAAATAACTATGCTGCTATTGGAGTAGTTAAGAAATGAAACATAAAAATGTTAATATATATACATATATATGTCATAGGTTGTACTAGAATATCATTTGTGATCACATGTGAATCTTGTATCATTATGCTAAACAAAACAAGACACATGACCTTACTTACATGTAGAATTAAACAGACCTGAAGAAACAAGGTTTAGAATAATGTTGGTAATATTAATGTAATATAATGTTAATACTCCAAGTAACATTAACAGAGTAGAAAAAGTGCTAGCCAATAGGAACAAAGGTTCAGTTCTTCAAGGAAGAGCAGTTTTTGGAGACTCCATGCAGTATGGTGACAACAATTAGTAATGTATTTCAGACATAAAATGTGCTAAGTCCATCTTAACTGTCATCATACAGAATGCTGTGTGAAGTGAGACTGTTAATTAGCTGCATACTGGGCCTTTCATCACATATGCATATATATGCATATATTCACAGAAAACCAGATATATACTTTATTTTTACTTGTCAGTTATTATGAACATAAGAAATGGAACTCTTGTTCTTTCCAATAAAATTATTTCCCTATTAACTTGGTTAATGTAAAAATAGGATGATGCCTATAATAAAGATTATTTTTCAGTTTTTGCAATTATGCTAGTTTTTGGGTACCTCTGAAAGGTATCATAGGAAAAGAAGCGTAACCACATAGTGTAAAACTGTATCATTTTCAGAGTTCTAGAGGTGGGGTATGGTAGGAAACACATAGAGTTGAGCTCAAAAGTGGGTCTTTCTGAAGGGTGTATTAAGTATTTTAGGTGACTAGATGGGTTAATAAAAGAAAATATCTAGTATTTTTCTGGTTTTTCTTTTACTTACTCATCTTCTTCCTCCTCCTCCTCCTCCTCCTTCTCTTCTTCTTCTTCTTCTTCTTCTTCTTCTTCTTCTTCTTCTTCTTCTTCTTCTTCTTCTTCTTCTTCTTCTTCTTCTTCTCCTTGTTTTGTTTTTTTTGAGACAGGTCTTCTTTGTGTAGCTCTGGTTGTCTTGGAACTAGCTCTGTAGACCAGGCTGTCTTTGAACTCATGAGATATATCTGTCTTTGCCTCCCTGTACCAGAACTGCCTAGTTTCTTTTCTTTTGCTTTTTCTTTTTTTTTTTTCAAGAATATTTTTTATTTATTGACATTTCAAATGTTATTCCCTTTTGCAGTTTCCCCTCTGCAAACCCTCTATCCCATCCTGCCTTACCCTTCTTCTATAAGGGTGCTCCCTGACCCACCTTCTCATTCCTTCCTCACCACCCTAGCATTCCTCTACACTGGGGCATCAAACCTTCAGAGGACCAAGGTCCTCCCCTCCCATTGATGACAGATTAGGTCCCTTCAGAGCTTTCAGTCCTTCCCCTAACTTCTCCATTGGGGACCCTGTGTTCAGTCTGATGGTTGGCTGCGAGCATCTGTATCTGTATTGGTCAGGATCTGGCAGAGCCTTCAGAAAACACTTCTTGGCATCCACAATAGTGTTTGAGTTTGGTGTCTGCATGTGGAATGAGAGAGAGGGCCACCCACCCATCTCCAAAATTTTAACCCAGAATCGCTCATGTCTAAAGGAAATACAGGGACAAAGAATGGAGCAGAGAGTGAAGGAAAGGTCATCTCTTCTTTTTCATAATACTTGGTTCTATCAGGTTGGGATTCAGGAAAGAGGGACATTTATAAGGAGTTCCATTAAAGTTTCTACAGGCATATGGAATGCTTTCCTTTATAGTATCTTTTATCAATTGTAACTCAATGACATCTTATGGAAATGGCTACTCTGGGATTATCTTTGTTTTAAAACAAAGGACTATGAAAATTGAGACTATTTTGCCATTGGGCAAGGTTTCTCACAGGGGACATTACAGTAAGCCAACATTAAATGTTTGATGAATGAAGAAATGAAGAAGCAAGCACACTGTCAGTGGCTGTTTAGTTAGGGATTAGAAATTGAATGAGCTCATAACTGAGGGCACATTCATGAATATATGTAGCACAGGAAGGCACAAAGTACTCTTTAAAATCTGGAATAGGAACTCACCTGAAGAAGTCACAGGCACAGGTCAAAGTATGCCACATAGACATTCTTAGTATTAGAAACAAAAGACGCCACTTGGAGACAACAGAGATGAAGACATTTTTCATAAACAACTTGGAACAGAATGTACAATATTAATATAGAATTAAAATGACTTGGGTTGAAATATGATACTCATTAGCTAAGGTAGTTCAGAAAAGTCATTTTTTCTAGTGGAACCTACTTGTAGGAAGTGGACAGTAGAATTTTTATTAGTTTGCTGTTGTTTGCGCTAGTTCTTTAACACTTCAATACCATATATAAATAAGAAATATTTTGGAAGTACTACCATTCCATGCTCTATCAGTTAGTTTTTGTTACTACTAATAAAAACCCATTTGGATGAAATTCAGCCAATTTTTTTCACATTTTTATAGATCAACAAATACTTTGGTAGTTCTGCTACAGGCTAGGCATATGAGAATTCATGCAAACATTATTTTGAACCACTATGTAGACTGCTTTGCCAGATTTGGGTCATATAACTGTGACTCAGACATGTGAGCTTACACATGTGTAGTAATATAACCTCAGAAGACCATCTTTATGCAGTTGATCACTAGAGGTCAAAATGGTGACCAGAGATCATCAGAAAATGAGTAAACCCATGGAAAAATACTTATGAAATCTGTCACATCTTTGTCCAGCCTACAGGCCAAATAAGTCAAATAGCCAAGCTCGTAGACAGTATGGAAAGAGATAGAGAAAGTCTCAAGATATGGATAGCATCATCACCAAAGATTGGATCACAGGAACAGAAGGAACAAAAACCAAGCCTCATATTATGAGTAAGACAGATGAGGTTCCTATATTGGGATCTCAAATAAAGGCACTGATCAGATCTGAAGGGATCATGTATGGGCCGTGTAGACCCAGGGTGCTCACAACTTGTACCCTCTTATGGGGCATGGGTTAAAAGTTGGGATTTTGTCTATCAGACTAAGACATGATTGCAAAAAAATTCCTCTTCATGTATAAAACTATTTTTACCTTGTGCTTGGTATGGTAGCAAATAATTATAGTTCAGAATTGTTAAATCCTTCCAGTTACTGGCATCATCATCTTGCATAAATTTTCCAATTATGTAAGTTTTCAGTGCTTAGAGTGGTGA
This sequence comes from Mus musculus, assembly GCF_000001635.26. Classification (NCBI taxonomy): domain Eukaryota; kingdom Metazoa; phylum Chordata; class Mammalia; order Rodentia; family Muridae; genus Mus; species Mus musculus. The sequence continues at coordinate 30,794,644 of NC_000084.6, read as the reverse complement.
GAAATTACTAGGGTAGAGCAGAAGGAGCATGCACAAGTTCAAAGACTGTAGGCCAGCTTGGCATTGTTCATCCATATAAAAAGCTAATCACAGCCTGATTCAAAGATTAAGGCAAGAAAGAGGCAGACACCAAATGACTATAAAGATGCCAAGTCTTTTATTAATTTTAATCATCCATCTCTGGTGGAAAAAAAGGGAACAACCAGCTTTAGCAAAAGCTGGCTTCAGGGTTCTGTGGAGTGGTATACAGAGCCATTATCATAACCCAAACCTCTGAGTTCACTTGTGGATGGTGCTCATTCTGGAGCAGAGCAAGGAAAGGTGGGCATTGAAGAATAGCTCTTTCCGCTGTGTGGCTTCTAGAATGAGTGATTATTTTTTCAACAAATTAAGAGCATTTAATTTATGGATTAAATTATCCTAGAATAGTTTGTCAGATGTCTGAGACAATCATGAAACTTATCAAGAGTGTGCTAGCTATTCTTGCTTGTGAACTTGACTATATCTGTAGTGAACTACAATCCAGAAATGGAGGGTCACGTGTAAGAAATTATTATATGTGCATATACGTCCTGTAAGTTCTGCTGCTCTAGAAATCCCAGACTAATACAAAGAACATTTTAAAGGATGCTTTTCATTGGTAGTAATTACCTTTCACTTGTTTTTGTTGAATAAAAGGTAATTACTACCAACCTCACTAGTTTTGTCTTAGTAGGATTATAAGCATATTCACATCGTTAAACATCATGGTGTTGGTCCAAACTGGTGGTTATGATGAAGTTGAAAAAGATAGCAAGAGCTCAGCCTCAGCAGCAGTGGTCGCCATCTTGGTTCCAGGACTCAGCAGAACTTAGGAAATTAGTCTGAACAGGTTAGAGGGTGTGCCAGAGAACCAGACAGCTTCTGGGACGGGCAGAAGCACAGAGCCGCTGAGGCAGCACCCTTGGCGGGCCGCAGACAGCCGGCCAACTTCCAGACCAGAGGACAGGTGTCTGCCTGGCTTGGGAGGCGGCCTCAGCCTCAGCAGCAGCGGTCGCCATCTTGGTTCCGGGACTCAGCAGAACTTAGGAAATTAGTCTGAACAGGTCAGAGGGTGTGCCAGAGAACCGGACAGCTTCTGGGACAGACAGAAGCACAGAGCTGCTGAGGCAGCACCCTTGGCGGGCCACAGACAGCCGGCCACCTTACGGACCAGAGGACAGGTGTCCCCCTGGATCGGGAGGCGGCCTCAGCCTCAGGAGCAGCGGTCGCCATCTTGGTTCCAGGACTCCCTGGAACTTAGGAATTTAGTCTGCACAGGTGAGAGTCTGCACCACAGAAGCTGACAGCTTCTGGGAACTGCCAAAGCAACACAGCTTCTGAGAGAGGCCCTGTTTTGGGCCTTCTTCTTCGACCAGGAGGAGGTCCAAAAACAAGATATCTGCGCACCTTCCCTGTAAGAGAGCTTGCCAGCAGAGAGTGCTCTGAGCACTGAAACTCAGGGGAGAGAATCTGTCTCCAAGGTCTGCTGAGAGACGGTAACAGAATCACCAGAAGAACAATCTCTAAACAGAGTCAACTATAACTACTAACTCCAGAGATTACCAGATGGCGAAAGGTAAACGGAGGAATCTTACTAACAGGAACCAAGACCACTCACCATCACCAGAACCCAGCACACCCACTTTGCCCAGTCCAGGGAACCCCAACACACCTGAGAACCTAGACCTAGATTTAAAAGCATATCTCATGATGATGGTAGAGGACATCAAGAAGGACTTTAATAAATCACTTAAAGAAATACAGGAGAACACTGCTAAAGAGTTACAAGTCCTTAAAGAAAAACAGGAAAACATAATCAAACAGGTAGAAGTCCTTACAGAAAAAGAGGAAAAAACATACAAACAGGTGATGGAAACGAACAAAACCATACTAGACCTAAAAAGGGAAGTAGACACAATAAAGAAAACTCAAAGTGAGGCAACACTGGAGATAGAAACCCTAGGAAAGAAATCTGGAACCATAGATGCCAGCATCAGCAACAGAATACAAGAGATGGAAGAGAGAATCTCAGGTGCAGAAGATTCCATAGAGAACATCGGCACAACAATCAAAGAAAATGGAAAATGCAAAAAGATCCTAACTCAAAATATCCAGGAAATCCAGGACACAATGAGAAGACCAAACCTATGGATAATAGGAGTGGATGAGAATGAAGATTTTCAACTCAAAGGACCAGCAAACATCTTCAACAAAATTATTGAAGAAAACTTCCCAAATATAAAGAAAGAGATACCTATGAACATACAAGAAGCCTACAGAACTCCAAATAGACTGGACCAGAAAAGAAATTCCTCCCGACACATAATAATCAGAACAACAAATGCACTAAATAAAGATAGAATACTAAAAGCAGTAAGGGAAAAAGGTCAAGTAACATACAAAGGCAAGCCTATCAGAATTACACCAGATTTTTCACCAGAGACTATGAAAGCCAGAAGAGCCTGGACAGATGTTATACAGACACTAAGAGAACACAAATTCCAGCCCAGGCTACTATACCCAGCCAAACTCTCAATTACCATAGATGGAGAAACCAAAGTATTCCACAACAAAACCAAATTCACACATTATCTCTCCACGAATCCAGCCCTTCAAAGGATAATAACAGAAAAAACCAATACAAGAACGGGAACAACGCCCTAGAAAAAATAGGAAGGTAATCCCTCAACAAACCTAAAAGAAGACAGCCACAAGAACAGAATGCCAACTTTAACAACAAAAATAACAGGAAGCAACAATTACTTTTCCTTAATATCTCTTAACATCAATGGTCTCAACTCCCCAATAAAAAGACATAGACTAACAAACTGGCTACACAAACAAGACCCAACATTTTGCTGTTTACAGGAGACACATCTCAGAGAAAAAGATAGACACTACCTCAGAATAAAAGGCTGGAAAACAATTTTCCAAGCAAATGGTATGAAGAAACAAGCTGGAGTAGCCATCCTAATATCTGATAAGATTGACTTCCAACCCAAAGTCATCAAAAAAGACAAGGAGGGGCACTTCGTTCTCATCAAAGGTAAAATCCTCCAAGAGGAACTCTCAATTGTGAATATCTATGCTCCAAATACAAGGGCAGCCACATTCATTAAAGAAACTTTAGTAAAGCTCAAAGCACACATTGCACCTCACACAATAATAGTGGGAGACTTCAACACACCACTTTCACCAATGGACAGATCATGGAAACAGAAACTAAACAGGGACACACTGAAACTAACAGAAGTGATGAAACAAATGGATCTGACAGATATCTACAGAACATTTTATCCTAAAACAAAAGGATATACCTTCTTCTCAGCACCTCATGGTACCTTCTCCAAAATTGACCACATAATACGTCACAAAACAGGCCTCAACAGATTCAAAAATATTGAAATTGTCCCATGTATCCTATCAGATCACCATGCACTAAGGCTGATCTTCAATAACAAAAAAAAAATAACAGAAAGCCAACACTCACGTGGAAACTGAACAACACTCTTCTCAATGATACCTTGGTCAAGGAAGGAATAAAGAAAGAAATTAAAGACTTTTTAGAGTTTAATGAAAATGAAGCCACAACGTACCCAAACCTTTGGGACACAATGAAAGCATTTCTAAGAGGGAAACTCATAGCTCTGAGTGCCTCCAAGAAGAAACGGGAGAGAGCACATACTAGCAGCTTGACAACACATCTAAAAGCTCTAGAAAAAAAGGAAGCAAATTCACCCAAGAGGAGTAGACGGCAGGAAATAATCCAACTCAGGGGTGAAATCAACCAAGTGGAAACAAGAAGAACTATTCAAAGAATTAACCAAACGAGGAGTTGGTTCTTTGAGAAAATCAACAAGATAGATAAACCCTTAGCTAGACTCACTAGAGGGCACAGAGACAAAATCCTAATTAACAAAATCAGAACTGAAAAGGGAGACATAACAACAGATCCTGAAGAAATCCAAAACACCATCAGATCCTTCTATAAAAGGCTATACTCAACAAAACTGGAAAACCTGGACGAAATGGACAAATTTCTGGACAGATACCAGGTACCAAAGTTGAATCAGGATCAAGTTGACCTTCTAAACAGTCCCATATCCCCTAAAGAAATAGAAGCAGTTATAAATAGTCTCCCAGCCAAAAAAAGCCCAGGACCAGACGGGTTTAGTGCAGAGTTCTATCAGACCTTCAAAGAAGATCTAATTCCAGTTCTGCACAAACTTTTTCACAAGATAGAAGTAGAAGGTACTCTACCTAACTCATTTTATGAAGCCACTATTACTCTGATACCTAAACCACAGAAAGATCCAACAAAGATAGAGAACTTCAGACTATTTTCTCTTATGAATATCGATGCAAAAATCCTCAATAAAATTCTCGCTAACCGAATCCAAGAACACATTAAAGCAATCATCCATCCTGACCAAGTAGGTTTTATTCCAGGGATGCAGGGATGGTTTAATATATGAAAATCCATCAATGTAATCCACTATATAAACAAACTCAAAGACAAAAACCACATTATCATCTCGTTAGATGCAGAAAAAGCATTTGACAAGATCCAACACCCATTCATGATAAAAGTTCTGGAAAGATCAGGAATTCAAGGCCCATACCTAAACATGATAAAAGCAATCTACAGCAAACCAGTAGCCAACATCAAAGTAAATGGAGAGAAGCTGGAAGCAATCCCACTAAAATCAGGGACTAGACAAGGCTGCCCACTTTCTCCCTACCTTTTCAACATAGTACTTGAAGTATTAGCCAGAGCAATTCGGCAACAAAAGGAGATCAAGGGGATACAAATTGGAAAGGAGGAAGTCAAAATATCACTTTTTGCAGATGATATGATAGTATATATAAGTGACCCTAAAAATTCCACCAGAGAACTCCTAAACCTGATAAACAGCTTCGGTGAAGTAGCTGGATATAAAATAAACTCAAACAAGTCAATGGCCTTTCTCTACACAAAGAATAAACAGGCTGAGAAAGAAATTAGGGAAACAACACCCTTCTCAATAGTCACAATAATATAAAATATCTCGGTGTGACTCTACCTAAGGAAGTGAAAGATCTGTATGATAAAAACTTCAAGTCTCTGAAGAAAGAAATTAAAGAAGATCTCAGAAGATGGAAAGATCTCCCATGCTCATGGATTGGCAGGATCAACATTGCAAAAATGGCTATCTTGCCAAAAGCAATCTACAGATTCAATGCAATCCCCATCAAAATTCCAACTCAATTCTTCAACGAATTAGAAGGAGCAATTTGCAAATTCATCTGGAATAACAAAAAACCTAGGATAGCAAAAACTCTTCTCAAGGATAAAAGAACCTCTGGTGGAATCACCATGCCTGACTTAAAGCTTTACTACAGAGCAATTGTGGTAAAAACTGCATGGTACTGGTATAGAGACAGACAAGTAGACCAATGGAATAGAATTGAAGACCCAGAAATGAACCCACACACCTATGGTCACTTGATCTTCGACAAGGGAGCTAAAACCATCCAGTGGAAGAAAGACAGCATTTTCAACAATTGGTGCTGGCACAACTGGTTGTTATCATGTAGAAGAATGCGAATCGATCCATACTTATCTCCTTGTACTAAGGTCAAATCTAAATGGACCAAAGAACTTCACATAAAACCAGAGACACTCAAACTTATAGAGGAGAAAGTGGGGAAAAGCCTTGAAGATATGGGCACAGGGGAAAAATTCCTGAACAGAACAGCAATGGCTTGTGCTCTAAGATCGAGAATTGACAAATGGGACCTAATGAAACTCCAAAGTTTCTGCAAGGCAAAAGACACCGTCAATAAGACAAAGAGACCACCAACAGATTGGGAAAGGGTCTTTACCTATCCTAAATCAGATAGGGGACTAATATCCAACATATATAAAGAACTCAAGAAGGTGGACTTCAGAAAATCAAATAACCCCATTAAAAAATGGGGCTCAGAACTGAACAAAGAATTCTCACCTGAGGAATACCGAATGGCAGAGAAGCACCTGAAAAAATGTTCAACATCCTTAATCATCAGGGAAATGCAAATCAAAACAACCCTGAGATTCCACCTCACACCAGTCAGAATGGCTAAGATCAAAAATTCAGGTGACAGCAGATGCTGGCGTGGATGTGGAGAAAGAGGAACACTCCTCCATTGTTGGTGGGATTGCAGGCTTGTACAACCACTCTGGAAATCCGTCTGGCGGTTCCTCAGAAAATTGGACATAGTACTACCGGAGGATCCAGCAATACCTCTCCTGGGCATATATCCAGAAGATGCCCCAACTGGTAAGAAGGACACATGCTCCACTATGTTCATAGCAGCCTTATTTATAATAGCCAGAAGCTGGAAAGAACCCAGATGCCCCTCAACAGAGGAATGGATACAGAAAATGTGGTACATCTACACAATGGAGTACTACTCAGCTATTAAAAAGAATGAATTTATGAAATTCCTAGCCAAATGGATGGACCTGGAGGGCATCATCCTGAGTGAGGTAACACATTCACAAAGGAACTCACACAATATGTACTCACTGATAAGTGGATATTAGCCCAAAACCTAGGATACCCAAGATATAAGATACAATTTCCTAAACACATGAAACTCAAGAAAAATGAAGACTGAAGTGTGGACACTATGCCCCTCCTTAGAAGTGGGAACAAAACACCCTTGGAAGGAGTCACAGTGACAAAGTTTGGAGCTGAGATGAAAGGATGGACCATGTAGAGACTGCCATATCCAGGGATCCACCCCATAATCAGCATCCAAACGCTGACACCATTGCATACACTAGCAAGATTTTATCGAAAGGACCCAGATGTAGCTGCCTCTTGTGAGACTTTGCCGGGGCCTAGCAAACACAGAAGTGGATGCTCACAGTCAGCTAATGGATGGATCACAGGGCTCCCAATGGAGGAGCTAGAGAAAGTACCCAAGGAGCTAAAGGGATCTGCAACCCTATAGGTGGATCAACATTATGAACTAACCAGTACCCCGGAGCTCTTGACTCTAGCTGCATATGTATCAAAAGATGGCCTAGTCGGCCATCACTGGAAAGAGAGGCCCATTGGACACGCAAACTTTATATGCCCCAGAACAGGGGAATGCCAGGGCCAAAAAGGGGGAGTGGGCAGGTAGGGGAGTGGGGTGGGTGGGTATGGGGGACTTTTGGTATAGCATTGGAAATGTAAATGAGCTAAATACCTAATAAAAATGGAAAGAAAAAAAAAAGAAAAAGATAGCAAGAGTGGGCCCAGATAAAAGCAGGTATCATGTTTTTAAATAGTAACAGTTTAGAGGCCATTGCATTTACCTCATGTTTTTGATATAATTTTTATGTGTTTCAAATCATGAAAATAAGACTATTATGAATTATTACTCTTATTACTTTTTATCTGTTTTCTGATTTCATTTTTATTTTCAATGAGAATACTTTATTGTATACATTGTCATGTATACAATACAATAAAATGATACATATAGTATCATGCCTTGATTTGTACATAAGTTTAGCAATAAAATTTTTAGTTTAATTCCTTATATTTGTTTTGAGAACTATGATTATTGCTATTATTCAACCCTCTCACATGGTTCTAACTGACATCAGTTGATTCTAACACAGTACTTCATTATGGAGCACTGTGTTACTACAAGATAGTTCTGAATACTAAGCTGATAAGACTGATTAACTAGTCCAATTAGCAATTATATGTCTAAGTCACAAGAGGAGAAGTCCTTATGAGCAGTTTTTGGTGTTCATATTTAGGTCTTTAAGTATCAGAAAAAATAGTCTCTTTCTAAATTATTCTCTTAAAAATTATCTTACAAAGTCAGAATTTAGTTTTAATTTTTAGTGCAACTTCTATACACTATACACATATTCAAAATTCCTTTTCTGCACCTACATGCTTGAATTCCCTCAGATTCAAGACAAATTAACCAAAAAGGAGGTGTGAGCTTTTATCCTGGACAAACAGCCGATGAAGGTGGAAAGGGCCACTCTACCTTGGACTCCCCAAGCATTTGGAAATAATCTAGATACACAAGACAGTTGTCTGTGTCACTTTCCTGTCTCCCGGTGAGATCGCATGCATAGATTAACTGAGTCCACCCAACCCGGGGCAGGGCTGTGTGAGATGTTATTTGGCAGAGGCAGGACATGTTTGCTGTCCAGGGTGGCACTTGTGAATAACAAGTTCAAAGCAGCATGTACGTGGGAAAACGGGAGCTGCTCATCCCTTGAGAAGTGGGGCATTTGGAATCCTTGCTTGCACAAGTGGCTACTTTCCTCCAGAGGGTAAGACATTTTGCCAAGGGCATCCTTGTTTCTGCTCATAGAGTCCACATGGGGATTGTCTAACCACAGGACACCACCCCCAACAAAGTTAAACAACATAGCTCTATTTTAAAATATTAGTTAAGTTTCTAAAACTTAATGGTTCCCTTTGAGTTGGTAACCAGCCCCGTGAATTTGAAACAGAAATTAATAGCCATCGACTCCTTGTTTTTAAACACTGTCATTTCTTGAAGACCTTTTCTCATTTAGAATAAAAACAAACTCTTTTATTCTACATGTGGAATAGTGGGAAGGGAAGTCTACAAATGAATTGGTTTTAGGAACCAATAAGAATGTTAATAGAATGTGTTACAAGATTTGTATTAATTCGTGTTAATGAAATTGAGTTACAAGATTCGTATTTAATGGGGCTATACATCAGTAAATTTGTTCCTTTGTTTGTTGGCTAAAGTAAAAGGAAGCAGAAAAAGCAGTAAATATGCAAAGACCTTCAGTGTGTCCCTGTGACTGAAAAAACAAAGCGTATTAGACTCAAACTTCTCAGGCCTGATGCTCACCCATTTCTGAACAGCTCTTCTTGTTACCCTGATCATCCCCCGATATCATCTTATCATTGATTCTGATTCAGGTTCTTTCATTTGCAGTTAATCATAGAAAGGGGACTTCTATTTATTCCCTTCTTATGCCCTGGAAGAAAACTTTAATATTCTCTCCTCTTCAGCTCTCTGCATATATTATATTATATTATCATTTTATATAATCTACACTTCAGAATTTAACTATACTAATAATATCAGAATACAACAACCTTTCCCAAAATTATACCAAAACATCATTTCCTATCGTAATCCAAAATTTTAATATATATTACCATTTTGAGTTAATGACTTTAAAAGGCACCAACTTGCCTTGAGGGATAAAGAAAGAATTAAAACACTGTGTCTGGCTTGGTCTGGCTTGGGGATGTAGGTCAATTGGCAGAATGCTCACTTAGCATGCATGACACCCTGGGTTCCAATTCCAGCCTTCTATAAACCAGAAATGGTAGCACGCCAGCAATCCCAGCATTTTAGACGGAGAGGCATGAAGATAATAAATTCAACTGTATTCTTTGATTTACAGTGTCTTTGAAGCTAGCCAACCAAAAATATACAAAAGTCCTTGTTTTTAAAAAGTTAAAATAAATAAAAGTAAAAATAAAAATGAATATATAGTCTCTTTTTAAGTGCTTTTTCAGAAAGATTTGCACCCAGTTTCATACATGCCATCATATGCCTTATACCTAAGTAGTAACTGTGCCCGGAAATAGAGGGAAGTGCATGGAAGAATCCTGGGTCTAGGTTGGCATGAGCTAACAAACAGTAGCCCCTTTGTAAGATTAAATATTGAGTGTCATATTTAACATTTTTTTCCAGAAGAAAATTTAACAGAGGGCAAACCCACAAGTGTGGATTAGTCCCCATGATACGGTGGCTCTGGCCATTCTTGCTTTCATATTCCTCTTCAGCTGCTTTTCAGAACTTTCCAGGCCAGCCCCAAGGCACCATTCCAGGGAGGCACAGTCCAGCTGCAGCTTTTGATGCCACTGTCCTTTCAGATGTCAGGGTGCCAATTATCTGTAGCTTCCAAGTTATTAAAAATAAATGTGACATATGTAAAAAACAATGCAAATACAAATATTCTGACCTGGATTTCTGTGTATACAGTTAGCTTGTCTGACAGGAAGACCTCGAGGATTAGACACAACTTGGTAATGTCTTCTTTGGGAGAAAATGACTGGAAAGGAAATAGTGGCAAAGCACTTGAAGCTCTGGGATACTGGACACGTGTGAGAAAGGACCATGGCCTTATGCAAAAATGACATAGCGTAGCTTCTTCACCTGTTCTGAGGAACACTAAATCTCAGTGTTCGAACAGAGCATCAGCATCCAGACAGCATCACTGGAATTAAAATCTTCCTTTGTTCATTCATAAGATTGTCTAAGAAAAGCTCTAGCAAAAAAAAAAAAAAAAAAAAAAAATTCCTAGCATTTAAAACGAGGTCATTCCTTTGAAGTAACTGCACAATTCACAATGAATAACTGAATTTGAATGACCGAAACACAATTTTACAATTAAATAAGGGCCAAGCATCTAGGCCTGCTGTGTAAGTAAATCTTTTTGAGTTTTAAAGGAGTCCAATTGCTGCAGCTACAGCTAGTTTTGTGCTCTAGCTTTCTGGCCACTTAGTGAGTACCCACCTCCCAGGCCAGGCTAGCTCATCAAAAAATCATCCTGCAGGCAGTTTCCCCATACCTCTGACCTGTTCAGCACTATTTCTCATCTATCTGCTTTCTCTGCTCCAGGTGACCTGGTTTCTCCACAAATCCAAGAGGTGCATCTGTTCCCACTGCAGCTATTATTGAACCAGTGAACCTCGCCCAAATCTATTCCTCCTCTATTCAGTTTACTTTAATGTATACAATGTACTTTAAATTCCTTTCCTCCTCTAAGGACTCAGGACTATTGCAGTTCCTATGTATGGTATATAATGACTGAGAAAATACTGTGTGCTGAATATTGTGTTTTGATAGTCACTCTCGTTGTGGACATTATTCTATCACCTTGACAGAAACAGCAATTGAAGTATAGAAAGATTGGGAGTGGTCCTACAGGACGACGAGCAATGGAACTTGGGACTTTGAAGACAGGGGTCACTGCCATACTCATACGCTCTTCTCCCCCAGCCTCAGTGACTGAATGAGTCACTTTGGTTCTAAGTAGGATATCTCTCCTCAAAGAAAGTGACAAGCCAGAGTGAGACAATATCTCGTAGAGTTTGCTGTAAGAGTATAGAACATATACAATGTGAGAGTTAAATTAAAGACTCCAGCTCTCTAATTTCTCTTAACCCAATTTACTAACTTGTGATTCCTTTAGACAGCCAACAAAGGAATTAAAGAAAAGTGAAGCATGGTAATCATAGTATAAACTCTATTCACCTAAAATACATGTTTTTACATATATAATAGGCTTCAAAGAATGTGAATCAAAATGCAGAACAATGAAAGCATTTCATATTAGCATCTACCACCATAGTTACTGGGGAATGCATAATGTTCTAATATTTCCATGTTAGAACATCCCCTTTCCTTGGTGTGGGGTTCAAACTCAGGCTTCATTCATACAAAGCAATCTACCAATTGTGCTACATCCCTAACCTCTACTTCCCCTCCTGACTCTGAAAGAGCCACGGCTTTCTATTTCCCAACACATTTGCTCGGTTGTTGTTACTTTCCCCTCTATATGTCATATTTATGTAGCTATAGGGAGAGTTCATGGCTAAGAAATCAGATATCAGACCCACAGTCTCAAGAAAAGACAGGCCTGTCTGTGTGACTTTGAACCTTCACCACTCCTTGGTTTCAGTATTTAGACTGAGAAATATGTTGAGAACTGTGCCACCTAACAAGGAATATAAAAGTATATGTGAGTGTATGTGATTCCATGTGGCCAAAATAGTTTCAATCATTCAACAGTGCCGATAACTTAAGTCAGTAGAAATTCTTCTGACGCCTTAGAAGGGCTTTACACCGCATAACCAATGCCATGAGGTTGCCTTTGATGAATAGAGTTCTCATACATAATCATTCAAGAACCTTCCCTCCCTTGTGAGTAGTCTATCATAAGCACTGGAGGATAATCATCTCACAAGCAAGGACAGAGGGTCTGTCTCATTCTGAGGAGGTTTCATTATTTATTTTTGGTATAGACTAAAATGAGCGATCTCTACATATGGGGAAGTGGCAATAAAGGAAATAAAAGAAAAGACACCGTATGTTCCTGCCTCTAAACCCTGAGCACATCGTTCTTTGTTTCAAACCTTTGTGGAATGTATCACCACTATGTCCATATATAGAATTCACTCTATGAAGAAAGCCTGTGAAGCCAGCACTTTGTGGTTCTCGAGAAAAAGACCTGAAATCCCAAGATCACCATTTTGCTTAAGAAGTGAAGCTAATGGAGTTTTAATTAAGTGTGTAAGCTGCAACCTGGAAGATGCTGACTTTCACAAGAGCCTGATTGATTCACTCATAAAAATCATCTAGATATGCACATACCCACCCTTTTCTGGGGCAGATGGAGACATTATTTAATTTTCAGTTTAATAGAAAACATAAACATGGAGTAATACCTGATGTTATCATTGGTTATAAATTCCTCTTTTGATCTAATGCTGATGAAGCTCCCAGGAGGAAATTTTCCATGTTACAGGAACAGGAAAAGCCTCCAGAATAATTGGTACTGGCTCTTTGTTTTCCAAACCGTGTTGTTGGAAACAATGTTTAATGTAGCCATGAAAACCAAGCCTGTTTTATATGCTATTGAAGAACACTATATGGAAAGTGTACTAGGATATAGCTCTGCAGTGGAACACTTGCCTAGTATATGCAAATCCCTGAGTTCAATCTCTAGTAGTGAGAGGAAGAGAGGAGGAGGAGAAAGATGGAGATGAGAAAGAGGATGCAGGCTGGAGAGATGGCTCAGCTGTTAAAGGATAGGCTCACAACCAAAAATATAAGAGAAGAAGGACAAGGAAGAGGAGAAGGAAGAAGAGGGCTAACTGAAATTACAAAGGGCCTTTAAATTTTCCCCTTTGTTCAACAATGGCTGGTGCATTTCAAAGTGGATAATTATGGCTATTAAGTTCAATAAACTCAATACTTTGAGAAACGATGATCAGTCAATAGTGTCAAGCATGCATTATCTCCTTAGTTGATTCAATTCTAGTAGATATTCAAATCTAGTAAATATTAGAAACAAACTATAAAGAGAATAAAGCAGGGTGAAGGAGGGTTGTAGATGCTACTAGGAAAAAGCTTAGACAATATAAAAAGAAACAATGCTATATTTGTATCACCATACATAAAATCCTGACTAGATCCCTAGGAAAACCCCCTACAAAAGTCGCACTTTCTATCAGCTAATACAGTGCTGGGAGAGTGGCAGCATTCCCATGTAACCAGCACCCTGGGTTGTCAGGACTGCAGTTATCATTTCCCTGTGCAACTCACAGGAGCATAGCCATGCCACAGACAAACTGGGACAAGAGTTTGCAATTCATGAATTCAGCTAGGAGCTTGTGTGTGTAGCTCGGCTGACTGGTCAGTCTTTCTGTTCAGATGTACATCTACATCACATACCTCAGAGTGGAGAGAGATGGAGTGGTGCAACACACTTCCCTCTTTTGTTCCCCAGCAAGGCTCTAGCCAAGGAGTGCAAGTACCCTTAATTATAGATTCATGATCCAGTGGTTTCCTACAGACCTTTAGTTGTCCATTTCAGCATCTAGAATACCTTTCCTAGCTGTGCAACCAAGTAACAAGTTTCAGTTGAAGCAAGTCTAGCATCCTACCTTCTTCATGACAATGACAGTAAAATTAAAGTCCCTCCACATCTCCGTGGCTCTGGGTACAAGAACATTTTTGATGCTGTCATAAGATTTTATGCACTGAAGATTCTCATTCCCTTTCCCCACTCCAGGGAGAGAAGATACACACATCCCCTTTCCCCACAGTAAATGCCAGGCACATAACACAATGATCCAGGAAAGAGGAAGTCCTATAGAATCCTTCTCTGTAGTTATGAGCTTTCTTCTTACTTTTTCATATAACAGGCATTGGGAGAAAGGGTGCAGAGAATTTAAGAACACATGATTTTCAGTTAGTTTCCTGTAAGTCTGCTGCATATGAGCTATTTTTACTGCAATATACCAAGGCATGAAATAAAACTACATCAAATTTCAAATGAAGCAAATTGAATCCAGACTTCAGAAAAGGGAAAGCAATTATGTAATTGGCTTTCAGGTATAGAAAAATCCTCTTCTTCATCTACCATCATATCTTTAGCCAGCCAAGGAAACCTGCTGATTCTTAATGGTGTGAATACCTTTGGCTTCTTTTTGGGGTGTATAAATCTGGAACCAAAACGTGTAACCATTTGTTTGTAGATTTGTTCACTCAGTGATATGCCTGTGAGGTCATTCACAGTGCTGTATATGCTTGGGATGTATTTATTTTAACTGCTATGTAGTATTCTGTGTGGATTTATGGCAATGTGTTCATTTTTGTTAATTATTTTAGGCAGTTATTAATAATGCTATTGGGAAGAATTGTCATATGTGTTTTTGTAGATATAAATATTCTTTTTCAGTTGTGTTTCTTAAGGAGATTTATGGAAGAATGTGTATACCTGTGCAGCTCTTATAGATAAACAAAATATGTTTCAAAGTAGCTATGAAAACATACAACTGCTGGTAATAAATAAAATTCTGTGCTCTTGCTCTCTCAGTGTCTCTCTTTGTCACACACACACATAACACACACACATACAAACACACACACATTGTTTTTCCTTTTGATATGCTGTTTGATTTTAATCCACTGGATTTTATTATTTTTATTTATTATTTTCATACAGAGTCTCGCTATGTAGCCTCAGAACTCACAGAGATCTGCCTGCTTCTGCCCCCAAGTTCTGGGATAAAAGATGTATGATACCATACACTGATAAAGTACTGGATTTTAAGCACTTTAACTTATATTTCATTTAGACTCCTTATGCTGATTTTGACTGCATGGTCAGCAGTTTTTATTAAGTGTCTCTTTTAGGCTTTTGTCAGTTTTTTGTTGTTGTTGGGGGTGGGGAGAGAGTGGGCTTTTTTCCTTGTTAGGTGTAAATGTATTTATTCTGGTTAAAGTCTTCAGTGAGCATGCTTTAGGGTCTGAGGATAGAGTTTTGTTTTTAATAATCTCTGTCAATAAGCAGTTTTTATTTTCTATAAGGAGTATTTTATTATATCTTGAGAAATTTTCCTCACAAGGTGATAATGGTGTATGCCTATACTTTCTTCTACAACACTTACTGTTTCAAAATTGCCTGTGGAAACCTGGGCTCCTTTTCACAGTTGGGAGCATGCTGTAAGCTCCTCTACTGATATTTACATTTGAGTCTGAAATCATTGAGATATTTTCATTCTAATTTTGCTAATATTGGTGAAATATTCTTGTTTATTGTCCAGATTGGATTCTATGGATTTAATTAAATTTTCATTTCTATGTTTTTTTAAATTTACACAGCAAACTTTTCAATCTTTCATTCAAAATTTTATCTGAAAAATCATTTCAACTTCAAATACTAATGGTTACACTGTACAATAAAAACCCAGATTAAAATTTTAAAAATCTTATCTTTTGCATGTCATTTATACCGTAATCAATTTTCTTGGTCTAAATTTTATAAATTTTGATAAAAATGTTTTCTCTATCCTATATTAATAATTATATTTAAAATTGGATGTTTCAATTGTCACAATTTAGAAATTGTAGGAATTCTCACTGTTTATCTTGTTTAATAATATAAGAAATATAAGTTTCTGAAACCAAGAGAAACAAAAGCAGAATAACTGATATAGTTAAAAGTTAGAGATCAGAGGCAGGCAGATTTCTGAGTTCGAGGCCAGCCTGGTCTGCAAAGTGAATTCCAGGACAGCCAGGGCTACACAGAGAAACCCTGTTTGGGATAGCATTGGAAATGTAAATGAGGAAAATACCTAATTTAAAAAAAAAAGAAAAAAAAGTTAGAGATCTAGCTCCCCAGAATCAGAATAGTGGAGGCTGCCTCTTATTTCCTCTGGGGAAAAGAAGATTCATTCTTCTATGTCAGTATTACAAAGAGAGATCTCAAGGAGAGCATAACAGAGCTTTTGGCACAGGACACCATAGGAAAGTTTTCAAATTGGCCAATTAAAAATTTTCAGTTAAATACCAAAGCAGTGGCACAGATACATCTAATGCTAACTTGGACTGAGTATGACACAATTTAGCCTGTTTGTTTAGCATCTTGGTTTTTATGTTGTTGTTGTTGTTGTTTGTTTGTTTGTTTGTTTGTTTTATACAAATTAGTTGAAAATTTCCCAATGAACTGCACCAAGATTTACTAGCTAATTAAAAGATGATTATGCTATGATGTGCTTGCAGACAGGAGCCTAGCATTGCTGCCCTCCGAGAGGGCTAATACACAGCTGATTGAGTCAGACACAGATACTTATACCCAACCAATGGACAGAAGTTGGAGACCCCTGTGATTCAATTAGGGAAAGGCTGAAAGAAGCTAAAGAGGAGGGTGACCCCATAGGAAGACCAGCAGTTTCAACTAACCTGGAAGCTCCCCCCACTCCCAATATCTCTCAGACACAGAGCCACCAACCAGGCAGCATACACAAGCGGATATGAGGCCCCCAACACATATATAGGAGAGGACTGCCTGGTCTGGCCTTAGTGAGAAAAGATGCACCTAATCCTCCAGAGACTAGAGGCCCCAGGGGGTGGGAAGGCCTGCCAGGGTCGAGGGTTGGGAACATCCTCTTGGAGACAGGGGTGGAGGAATGGGATAAGAAACTGTTGGAGGGCAGACTGGGAGTGGGGATAAGGACTGGACTATAAAAAAGATTAAAGATAATTAAAAAAAAGATGATTATGTCTTTTAAGAATGATTATAAGACAGATTCAAATATAAGAACTAATAATAGTATTTGTATACTTGCCAATATATACACAATATGCTGTATATACACATTTTAATAGTATATACACAATTTAAATGGCATTTAAGAGAAAACTCCAAGAGCATAAAGGACTTGATGTATATGAGGGATGAGAAAATGAGCCCAAAGCCAACTAAATACCATAAGTCCCTTGCTAGTGTCTACATGAGGACTATATATACAGAGGTAAGGCCCCTGTGCTAGCTCCTGCTATCTCATAGCCTATAACATACCCAAGCCAACACTCACATTTTCATGTGTTTCTTTGACTTAACAAGCAGCAATCATGTCTCTTGTTTTTAGACAAGCAAGGATGTCATGGTCAGGGAAACAAGAGCCACTGGCCATTAGAGCTGCTTGGGGAACCTTAGACACTATTATTATTTTTTAGCTTAGACATATTTTTCCTTCAGACAGCTGAGATTCCATTCATATACCAAGGCTTTTCATTACATGGTTGGAGGAATGCTTCAAGCTGGGCATTGCCAACTCTCACTGAAGCGTTGATGACTGACCCTGGGAAAGCCCGGAGGGAAAGAAAAATGAAGAGAGGAGCCGAGTGTGTAAGTGCTGCTGACAAACTCTCTTGAAGGACACAGAGAGAGTGAGGTGAGTCAGGCCTGGCCTCTGACACACAACCAGGAGTATTATGGGAATGTGGCTGATCAATGGAAACTTGGCCCAAGTCGGACTTCCTATGAAGCTAGTGTAAAAATAGTAAATGCATCATTCTGCACTTTTAATTACATTTCTCTATAGAAAACTCAAGCATTCATTTATGATTAATTAAATAAATACAATCAATTTCATATTTTATCATCAAGATCATAACAATTATATCATGTAAATTTATAGAAACAACTACCCATCAAATTAATTTTATCACGTGAGAAACATCTTCAAATTATGGCTGTTATAATTGGGTTAATACATTCTCATTATTGGACAACATGCCAAATTGGATTTGTTTAAGAAAGCAATAGTATTACAAGCCACTCCATCCTGACAAATGATGTCAATACTGCTTCTGAGTCAGAGTCTGCTGCGAACTAGAAATGCAGAAGAAAGCATTTATCTACATTGATGATGGGAATCTCATGGAGCTTTGGTAACAATTTGCAGCTATGGGATCTTTCAGAGGGCAAAAGCTGGCATTTAACTCTAGCCGTCTAGGCCCTTTCCTCCTCAAGAAAACATATATTTCCATGTAGCTTAAGGCTGTCTTAGGATAGATATACATGACATAAAAGCTGTAACATTTTGTGAGTGTGTGGGTGGGGGGAATTTATTGCTTGCAGCCATTCCCGCCATCATTTTTCACAACTGAAAAGCTGTATCCTCGTTATGTGATGCCCTGTTCCTAGCTATAAAAATGAAAAATGTATTTTTTTTCCTTCAGAATTGTTTGATTAAAAAAAAAAGAGATACAAGTCACTTGCTGTCAAGTTTTGGTTTTCAGATACAAATTGTGCATTTTATGGCTGCACCCAAATGAATGCTATCTTTCCCAAGAGGTCACTGTTCAGAAATACATAAACAAGAGTTATTGATGCCATAAAATTACTTGATGCATTTTATAAAAGTAGAGGGAATAAAAGCCTGTTCACATAACCAAATAGTCTTCTTATTGTTTCTGTGCTCAAACTCAAAGCTGATCTCTGGGAAACTTTGAAATAATATCCCGTGCATGTGGGTGCCCCTTCCAAAGAACCCTTATTTATTTTACTTCAGATTTCCTTCCCTGATCTTCTGATTCCTTGGTGGACAGTGAATATTTGCAGAGGCATCACCCTAACTGCGGGCTCTCTCTAATCCCCCCTCTTATCTCCCATATTCATTTTTAAAAATCAAATAACATGAGGTCTGTCCTTGCGAGATTGTAACCACATGGCACTGTCGTTGTTCGAAGTACAGTGTTGTTCCTGAGGAGGTGACTTCAACACACCACGCTTACTGTTTCACAAAGAAGTCCTGAAGTTACTGTGCTTAGAAAAGATCTCCTTGGGACTGGAGAGATGGCTCAGTGGTTAGTGGTTCTAAGCATATGCTGCAGGGGGACTAGAGTTTGATTCCCAGGGCCCATATGGTGGCTTAGAACCATGGCTCTGCTCCAGGAGATTCACATTGTCTTCTGATGTCTGCAGGCACCAAGTATGCATGTGACCCATATACATACCAGTGGGCAAAATTCTCTTACACATACATTAAAAAGAATAAGTCTTTAGAAAAGATATACCCCACAAATTTGTCCCATTTGCAGTACACAAAAATCCCCACTATTTACAATGGGAGAGAAGACACTTAAAAACAAAGGTCAATTTTTATACTCTCTTGAACAGTAGATGTTTCTTCCACGCTGGGCCTGGCTTGATGTAAGTTTCTGTAGGCCTCTGGTGTTCAGCCTCCAGTGTTCATAGGATAGGAATGCTTGATCTCTGGGGGGCTTGAATCACTGTTAGTGTCCATCTGAACCCACAAGCCCCATTATTTCATGGGATCTTCTCCAGTCCCTATGGCTCATTTGGATTCCCTTTCCTCTGCACTCAAGTAGAGTCATTAAAGTTAGTACTTACTCAGACTTTATCCATCAAAGGACTAAGAATACTGTTTCACCTGTACCTTCGATCAAAATCACTCCCTGTTACCTACAAGTTAAGGAAAGGAGCATGCTGTTAGTAAATATGCTTATCCTGGTTAAAATTAACACGAAGTGGACTCAGGACACACACACTCACACAAACACACTCACATACACAGGCACACACATACATGTACATACACACATGCACATTCACACACACAAGCACACACACATGCACACATAAGCACAAACACACTCACACACATACACATGCATACACACATGCACACATGCACGTTCACAGTAATTTTTAAAGTTATGAATTTGAAAGAGAGCTGGTTGGGGAAATACATAGGAATTGGAGCAGGAAAAACTGATGTAAATCCAGTACTCATGTAATCTAAAAGAAAAAGATAAATAATAAAAAGTTTTATTGATTCTGGATGTCTGTTTTTTGTATTACTTTGTCCAAGACTATATTATTTCTACCCTGTTAACCTTTCTGAAAATTTGGAAAAGCAAATGGCCAGAACAGAAAAGTATAGCATCTCTGTTAACATTAGAGGAGGCTGTTGTTGGAAACCAAAGATTTCCTTAGAGACAGAGGTTGCATCTTCCTTCCTGGGTTCCAACATGCCCAGGAACACATTCCTAAGTATTCCATTAAACATCTGAATGGATGAATCATGGAATGAAGAGCAGGCTGAACAGAGTCTGGGGTCAGTTGGCCGAGTCATATCTACATTTCTGGTGCTGGCAGGAAGCAAGACAGCTGAGACTTAAAGGAAATGATTTATGCCTGCTCAGAAATAGACGCTTCTCTTTTTATCATTGTCAAACCTCATTCTAGAGACTGTTTCTAATAACTTCAACATAATGCGGATATTTAACTAGGGCGCCATTTTTTCAAGCTGTCTCTAACTTAACTTTTAGTACGATTTTATCATAGTAGTGATGTCTGGCCCCATACAATCCGTTATGGTGAATTTATCCAGTAACTAAATGGCTGAAGGGAAGTAGGGTATGTGCACCAGGTTCAAGTACACTAGTGGATGCCACAGAAATAGCTTTTATTCTGATATAAAATCAAACACAAAGAAGAAGCATTGATTTTTTTTTTTTTTTTTTTTTTTTTTTGCTACTCAGTAGGATGTCACAAGCCGAGCCCTTTTTGTCCCCCAGGATGCTTCTGCATCAGTACCCGGGTCATTTCTCATGCAGAATGATTTCCTGCAAATTTCTGTCTGCAAATTGCATCTCATTCACCTATTAAGTCAGTTCTTGTTTTGAAAGCTGTCTTATGCCCTGACTTCATCATTTCCTAGGATCATTTTATAGCCAGCTCTTGCAGTTACTCTTGGTTCCAGCCTAGACTCCATTATTCCTCTCTGGGTCTTCCTGTGAGAGGCTTTCCTGGCATGAAGAATGATTGGAACCTTGTAGACACAGATCTGTGAAAGAGGAGGCAGGCAAGAGGATTGAAAAGCTGATTATCTGGTTAGTTTTTCTCTGGCATCTGCTTCTAAACTTCATTCATCACAGAAGTTGACAACCAATCTCTGGTTTTCGTGCACTCACCTTAATAGCTGGCACATCAAGCCTGGAGGAGAATGTGTAAGGATGTTTAAAAAAAAAAAAGCCAAAAAAAGGAGAAGTGAGAAGGGAAAAGATTACATGGAGCATTGTAAATCTACTTAAAAACAAAATCTAAATGTCACACAATGTATCATCTTGTAAGGAGTGCCCGGCTCTGTCCTTCACCATCTCCTTGCCACTTTGGTTCTGTGTTGTTTGTATGAGTTTGCTAACAGCAGTGCTGAAGAAAAGGTCCTGGTAATAATTTAGTAATTTGGGTATTATAATAAAGGAAAACTAGGTCTCAAGGAAAGCTGGTAATGAACTCAGCATTCTTCAGATCTGTGTCTGACTCCCCTCATTGGTTTTAACAGGGTACAGTCCCCTCACCTTCCATTAAAGGTGACTGTCCACAGAACAGCTCCCTCTGGCTCACTAGAGTTGTAGTATATGCAAAGCAAGAGCTCTTATGCATACTAGGGTGTTAGCAGTCAAAGGGTGATTTGTCTACAACATGACCAGGAATTTTAATGAGAAAGTGTTGTCAGTTATCGAGGCACAGAACATGGCTACACCTTTAGATAGAATCTAGACAAGCCAAGAAGCAGAGCTACTTCTCTGTGCAAATACCTTCCAAAGTCTAGTCACTCATTCTGGAACTGCACAGTTCCTCTGAAGAGAGTCAGAGAGGGCTGAGTGCAGTTGGAAGGTAGTTCCCATGATCATTCAACAATTCAATCACCTACTCCATTATCTCTTAGGTATAGTCCTATAGACAAGGATAAATGTATGTATAAATAGTAAAGTTCAAACATTGCCTATTAACTGCCTTGAAATCAGAAACGAGATAAGTGGTCCATTCAAATGGCAATAGCCAGTACTTTCTCTAGCACTTGTTGTTGCTGATGTTTGTCTGTTTATTGTTTGAAATGATAAGAGATGAACAGGATGGTTTATGCTGCTTATTTCTTTTGATACAGCCATCCTTAATCTTTTAGCTCCTGACCTTGCTAATAAGAAGGGGTTGGGACTTTGGGTTGACAATACGAGAAGCATCCTAAAAGGAAAGAAAGAGAACTCTGACATCAATAATAGATAAATAGGATGTGGACAGGGAGCCAAGGGCAGTCCCAGATCTCTAATGAGATCCATGCATCTGGCAGCCCCTTGATAAGAGGCATTCTCTTTCCACTGTTCCTCAGGACTGAGTATAGGGGTGAGAGGCTCAAAGCATCGGATATTCTTGGTTTTCTACTTTCCACAGGGCTCTGTTCTCTCCTCCTGGCTTCTCAGATGTAGATCTGCATTTGAGGATTTGTGTGAAGCAGGCAACATACAGTCTTAATATGCTTTATTAAAGATCACATAAAAACATTCAAAGCAAAGCAGCCCAAGGGGTTTCCTTGTGGCAGGAGAGCTCTGGCTTTCAGTTAAAAAAGGTATTACCATTTGTTTGTCTTGGGCCTTCTGCATTAGAGACTGCTGGACTGTGTCTTGTTTATAATTCTACACCCTTACAGACTCATGTAAGAAAGGCTTTTCTTTCATGAAAATGATAAGTGTTCCTGGAAGGGGGGCAGGAGGAGAAACTGCAGCATATTTATTATACTTAATGCATAGATAGGAAGAAAAGCATCTTATATCATCTATGCATAGTGGAATAAGTTAGTTTATTCATTCGATTCTATAATTCCAAAGAGTCTTATTAAAAAGAACTTCTTAAAAATGTGTTCATTTCTGTGGAACATTTTACCTTGTTAGCAAACCTCATTCCCAAATAGCTTAGGTCAAAGAACAGACTTGTTCTCCATGATGCCATTTTTAAGGGCCCTTTTGGCATATCTGGCTCTGGTCTTCCTTATATATCTATAATATCTGATACCAGAGTGTGTTCTCATCAATGCTAAGTGATGACAAAGCAGTAACTCTATTCAAGTAAAGTTGGTTTTTTTCCCACTGTTGAACTTAGACTCAGTATATTAAATGAAATCATTCTTTTTCATCTCTAGGCCTGAACTCTCTCCCTGCCTGCCTTCCTTCCTTCCACACATAATGGTAACAGGCACTATGTAAGAAACTATGAACAAATTTGATCTAATTGCTAATTTACAGAGTTTATATATGAGACTCAAGGAAACAAAGGATTCCAAGAACAGGCTAGAGATCGAGACATAGAGTTCTTAATAGAAGAAACATCTCAAAAGTGTCCATCCTTCTTAGCAATTTGGGAAATCTAAATTAAAACAACTTGAAATTTCAGCTCACTCCAGCCACAATGGCAAAGTTCAATAAAACAACCAACAACAAATGCTGGTGAGGTTGTGAGGAAAGAGAATCCTACTCCACAGATACATCTCAGGGATGTTCATTGCTACCCTATTCATAATATCCAAGAAAGAAAAACAATGTAAACATCCTTCAATCAATGAATTGATAATGAAGATGGAGTGAATACAAACAGTGGGTTGCTATTCATCTGTGATGAAAAACAAAATCATGAAATTCATAGGCCAATAGACAGAACTAGAAAAGGTTATGTTGAATGAGGTAACCCAGAACCAGAAAGACCAGTGGTACATATTCTCTTTCATATGTACTTCATAGCTTCAAATCTTCAGTTATGAGTATACAACATGAAGAAACCACAAAAGCCAGTAAAATATAAAGGGACCACTGATGGTGACCCTGAAGGGGTTTTATAGGTTATATATGATATGATGTGGGAAATAGAACAAAGACATATGGCTTCAGCTGGGATGGAGGGAGTGGAGTCAATCCAAAAGAAGAAGGAGGATGAAGAATAAATACCACATAGGTGGTTTGATATATAAAATCTAAAGGAAGTTCAGTCACTTCAGTGGACAGTGCTCTGCACAAGAAACATAGACTAACAAAATCCCAGAACCAGGCATGAGAGACCTCCCTTGCAAGGGTTGGTCAGGATAGCCTATGAAATTCCCAAAACAAATCAATGCAACTCTTGATTGCCTCTCAGGGGGTGACTATAGTTCTCTATTGTTGAAGATACTAAATGCTTAGGATACAGAATAGGATACAAGACTTGGATGAGTCAAGCTGCATTTAACCTAAAAGCCTGTTTTCTGTGGTCTAGTTTCCGTGGTTCCAGAAAATACTGTGCAAGTTCCTAAGGGAGGAAAGGAAAGCAATTAAGCAGCCCTACCCAGATGCACCACCCACAAATCACGACAACTACTACCACCAGGAAGGCAAAATATGCATAAGGTGCTCGAGCACACGTGCTCGCACGGGCGCGCGCACACACACACACACACACACACACACACACACACATCAGTGGCAAACAACAGCTGTTTAGTGTGACTTAAGGCCCACTCACCAAGAGGGAAATTGTCTGGCATTTAAAAGGTAGCTAGCCAGCTTCCTAGGGCTAGCGATGTCAAGAACCTTAAAATAAATCTCCTAAGGTCATTTTGCTAAGCTAGCATAATCCTTTACTACATTCTAAATCTTATATGCACACAGATAAGAGCAGCTACAACCCCTCCTCAAAGAAACTTCCTTTATAGCAGATGGAGACAATCACTGAAAACCACAACTGAGCACAATTCAGAGCTCAACAGACTGTGGGGAGCCTAGTCTCAATGAACAAGTCGACACTTACACTTTCTGCATCCATGACACAGAGAACATCATAGAAAAGGGAGAAAAGGGATCATAAGATCCAAGGTACTAGGAAGTTTGCTCTCAAACAGTCCTTTCTAGAAAGACCATATAAATAAGAAATGGCTGTATAAGACTAGAACAATGGAAATACCAATGGATATGTACTGTGGAAGACTGAAAAATATATAAGTTCCCACCTTTAGTCAAAACAAAAACAAATCTGGAAACTAATGGATTCAGGAAGAATGAAAATTAGACTCTCCTAGGAATGAGCCAGGTCCTTATTGGTTGATCAGTGTGAAGTGATCAAACATGAAGCCATACATATGACCAACAAAAAGGACCTAGCAGGATATATGTGTGTGTGTGTGTGTGTGTGTGTGTGTGTGTGTGTGTGTGTGCATACACATCCACCTACACACACACATGCACACGCACATGCACAAGCACATATACACACAAAGCTATCACCTCAAGAGTAGGAAGACAAGGGAGGGTCTTGAGGGAAGTTAACTTGGAGGCCAGTAAAAGAGAAAGTAATGTAATTTAATGTCAATTAGAATGTTAAAAAATAAACAAACATAAATGAACATAAACATATAATAAGCTACATAAGGAAAGTGCTCTGGGCATGATGGGAAGGAAAGCAAGGTCTGTGATAAGCACTATATTAGGGTCAAGCAAAACTTCCAAGAGGATGAAGAGTCCTGGATAGAGCTGTTCTTCAAAACATGGCTACACTGTGCCATGGCTTGGTTGGTCCATCTTCTTTGCCAGTATGTAATCCCTGATACTTTATTTTTGCTACTTTTGTCTGTATGGCAAAGAAAGAAAAGTTCGTATAGGGTTTGCCTTTTACCTGCATCTGTACTGTTCATGTATCTGCCCACCTCCCAACTTACTTCCTGGACTCTGGTGTCCCATATGGGTTTTTTCATTTGTTTTCTGGTGGTTAGGCTCCATTTATTTTGCAGACCCCCTCCGTTCTTCCACATTATGGTCCTTGTTACTAACCCATATTACTAACTCAATTCTTTTTTTATCAAGGCTATATTCATGAATTACACTAACTAATCAGTTCTATGACAGAGAGTATGTCCTAGATGCCATGACTCTTCCTTACTCTTGGACTGTTGTGGGTCTGTGTCTGCTTTGTCACTGGGCATGGCCACTTTGGAAGGCAGAATGTGGGGAGTTTGACTGTGTTTGTCCCACACCACCACCAGGGTGGGTGTTAGGCTATAGGGAAGCACTGGGGGTGTGAAACCACAGTCTGAGATGTGGGAAACTGGAGCTGGTTTGGGCATCACAGGCCTGCAGAGGCTGGGATGAGGGATTCTCAGACTCTTGGACATCCTAACACTACTGGGAGTTTCAGAGGAGCTGAGAACAGAGTCAGGGGCCCTTAGGTTGGCGATAGCACCCAGCCCTGGGCCAGGGAAAGGGGATCTCTGGGAGCTCTGGCTTGTCCCAAGAGTGATTGGCCTTAGCTTGGCAGAGGCAGGCTTGATGGCAGCTGTGGCTGGAAGCACAGAGAGGCCTTCTATGGGAGAACTAAGTTGAGGCTCTGTAGTTGAACGCCTTCTCCATGGCTGCCCATGGTGGATCTTCATGAAAGAGACAGTCCATGGTTCTAAATAGTTTATTGGTTGTTCATGGCAGAAAATGGATGTATAATGTGCCAAACCCACTTCTCGGGGTAGGCCTGAGATTAAATACCTTTTGAAGGGAGGAATGTCTGGGAAGGGAAGCTTATTGGCTAAATCCTCTTGGCCTTTGCGTACCTCATTAGCATGGAGAACTCTGTTTTGAGCCTATGTGACCATAGGACTCATTGCTTTTATGTGAGGAGCATGGTACATGTTCCAGGCCAGCAGTCTAGCAGAGAGCGGGGAGTCATCTAAGCCTCAGGTGTGTGCCTACAGAGCCTCTGGGTCTTATCCTGCTCTACCTTACCAAACTTCCTGGCATGGTTTTACTGTCATTCACAACTAATAGCCAGACTTGTATTTTTATCAGCTCTCTGAGAAACATTCATGTTCAGCTCCAGGCCAAGGTCAGAAACTGCTCAGGAGCCATTAAGACTGACTTTCTGGTCAAATGTTCTCTAGCTCAATAATGAGAATAGACAGTAACCAGCTATGGCCACTGAAGCAACAACTAGTATCTCTTCAAAAGATATCATGTTAAAAATATAGACAGAGGATGACAAGAATGAGCTTTGGAATGAGGCTGCTACATTTAAGTGCTAATGTGCTTGGCTCTGGGACCTTGGGAAAAATCCTAATTTCTCTTAGCCTCAGTTTTCTCAGAATCCTGAGATGGAATCATATATTATATGTACACATAAATACTACATAATCTATAGTACTTGGAGGATAAACAAAAAATACATTTAGCGCTTAAATATTGCTTCGAATATAGTACATGTCCCTCAAAATTATTATCAACACCTAAAAAGGGAAATACAGTAATTATCAGACACAAGATCTAGAAAACATGGTAGAAACAGCAAATAAAAAATTAAATAATTAAAAACATAAAGAAAAAAATGGTACCAGCCTATATTAAGAATGGTACATTCTGTATCTTACTCTTTCTTAAGATAAGAAACAAGGATAATTAAATAGGGATAATATCATTGTTAACGTAGAAATGAGAGTGGCAGGCTGCAGCTCTTCCTGACTCTAGGAAGAAGAGATGGTTACTGCAGCTCAGACACTGCTGCCAGGCTGCTCTCCGCTTGTTATCTCTCAGATTAGAACAGGATGGTGCCTCGGATGGGTCCCTGTTTATTTTCTCTACACATTCAACAATGTCAAAATTCTCGGCTTACAGCTTTGAATAATTCAAACATTAAACAGGTGCTTTCTAAAAGGACCCCTATTTACCACATAAAGAGGCATGGTAGAAACATACAGGAATCAAATAGCAACATTTAACAACACAGAGCTCTGTCTGCATATTTTAAATGGACAACAAATAGCCAATGTCGTGACACAAGGCATGGAAGTGGGTGGAGGTTGGAGAACCCTGAGTTTAGGCAGTGTGTTATCTAAGGTTCATAGAGCCAGGCTGAAAGGATGCATACATAGGGGATTGGCTCTGCCAACTTCAGCCTGCTACAGACTCCTGTCATTAGTAATAAATGAGCCTGGTCAGCTTGAAAATGAATTGTAGCCAGGGTTGTGAGATGGCTCAGTTCCAGACGATGTTTGTTTATGTGCAGTAATTAGAGCCCAGCTGCTAGAGGGGGACAGTCATGTTCCCAGCTGGATTTTAGAAAATGTGGCCTTTCATTTAAAAAGGCAGCTTTCAAGAACTTGGATTTTCTCAAATTGAGAGGGTTAGACCCCATGAAGATGTGTCAACCCTGTTGCCTGGAGTCAAACACAACTGCTGGTTTTATCCCTGGCTGGCAATTCTGATGATCTGAAAGTAGCATGCTTCATTCATAAGACAAAATGGAGGCCAATACAGAGAACATAACAGAAAAACAAAGAAAATATGTAAGTCTTCTAGTGGACCACCCACCATAGACTCACATTTGCAATAACATCCTAAATGTCTTTTTAAAAATAATTTGA
This sequence comes from Mus musculus, assembly GCF_000001635.26. Taxonomy (NCBI): domain Eukaryota; kingdom Metazoa; phylum Chordata; class Mammalia; order Rodentia; family Muridae; genus Mus; species Mus musculus. Next base: position 30,766,337 of record NC_000084.6, on the reverse strand, counting down.
AATAATCTTGCTACAGTTTGAGGCTACAAAAATAAAGAGTGAATGGAAGACAGCAAAAATGGAAAAAATGGAAAGGCAGTATCTTAAGAGAAAACAGATAGCCGGGCGGTGGTGAGTTCGAGGCCAGCCTGGTCTACAGAGTGAGTTCCAGGACAGCCAGGGCTACACAGAGAAACCCTGTCTCAAAAAAACAAAACAAAAGAAAAGAAAACAAAACAAAACAAAAACAACAACAACAAAAAACATACAGATGTTCATCTAGTGAGTAAACAAGAAATTAAAATTGAGTAAGTCAATAAACAAATAAGATATCATTCTAAACTGTGTTTCTGAGTCCAAGGCATCGTCTTTATAATCAAGTCTGTGAAAGACTGCATCTCTGCTTTCAGAAGTATTTTCCTCCTGCTTCCACATCTATTCCTCAATGCATCTCATCACTTGACCTTCAGGATAAGAAAAGTATTTGCCGTAGAGAGGGCTAGACATTGATTGAAAATCAGTACCTTCTGAGAAAATACCTCCATCTTTTTTTCATTTTTAAAATACTCACATTGATGGAATGATAATCCCATGTGTCCTAATTGGTGGCCATTCTCATTTGGGATGCAAAACAGTAGATAAACTTACTTTTAAAGTGAACTTGAAATTTAAAAAAAAAAATTGACAAAACTCATGAAAGGACCTTTGCTTTTGTTATTACTAATAGACGCTAGCAATCTTGTGACTCTTAGACATACCTTCCCTCTAACATAATTGGCTACGGCAACATGGACACCTCCACCTGCTTGCTGAACTCATTGACTTAATTATTTGACTTCTGATTTGATTAATTAAAGCTGGCAAGGGTGGAATCTGAGGAGAAATTAAGACAAAGGACTCAAGGGTACCTAGGGATCAGGCAAGATTCTAGGATGAGCAAAGTAGAGCAAGCTCTAGATGACAACAAACAGCTCCATGTGTCTATTTAAGGACACAGACCAGGTGATGATTCAAGACTAAAGATATTTGGGAGCCCAAACAAGCATTCTTAACATCACACCCATTAACAGCACAAATAGTGAGGACCATGGTTCCCTAGACCTCCTAGGTGCAAACTACAGTCAGTTGACAAAACCCTTGACAAGCTCGTGAAGCCCAAACCACAAATAACCTGACATATTTACCTTCAAATGGCAGCAAGTAAGTCTCTGGGGTTTGGAAAGGACTGATTTAAGAAAATAAATCATACACTTTGGTGACGGGGCATAGAAAAATCAAGTTGGTGCTGACCTCCCTTCTGACTAGCTTTTTATAGTACTGGGATAGGGCAGGCTGTGGGGAGCGGAGATGTTATCAGCAGTCTTACCTAGATGTCATCCCTGGGCACTACAATAATGGCAGGTGTGGGAATATATGATCACGGATGCAATAGTAGCATTCATGTTGTGCGGATAGCTAGATCCTTTCTGATTGGATTTAAAACATGATACATAGGAGAAAACAATGTCTGGCATTATAAATCCAGCCAAGAGCCCATAGTTGTGGAATTCCTGGACCCCAGGAAACATATTTCTATTATTCTGCTAAATGAACATTGTATCAAAATCTCCTCTAAGTGTGTTCCTATTTACCTTTGGGTAAGTTCAGTTTTCTAGTCTCATTACAGAAGTTTGTTTGTGCAGTGGACAGTTGTTAATGAAAAAAACTCCCAACTGGTCAAAATGCAGAGAATACATGCCAATGGAATGCTTCTCCACTGAAGGAATATCTGTATCACTCCTACTGCAAACCTCAAGGACCCAGCATGGAGAGAAGAGTAGAAAGATAGTAAGAGCCAGGGGGTAGAGAGGAATGGACTGAAATAGGGTCTCCTGGATGCGGCAGAAGCATCGTGTTTGTTATAAGTTGGAAACAGCAGCTGTGGTTGCCTGCATACGATCAAGCTTTTCAACATGGTAGCATCTAGGGGACAGGGGTTCACGAGACAACACTGCTGAGGAGTTACAGGTAGCTTATGGGTTCTGGAGGAGGGAGGGCTTGTTTTCTTTAAGGATGACATCCATGTTGTGCCAAGCACTCACCAGTGGATAACTCCAACCCATGAGTACATGGGCAGCATAAACCGGACTCAGTCTATTGTTAAAAATGCAAAGATCACAGAATTAGAGGTTGGTGGCTAGGGCTAGGAGAAGTTAGAGGAATAGAGAGTGAATATGGTGAGAGTAAAATACTATTTTAAAAGTAATTATTAAAAGCAGTATCTCTTGTAAGCTGAATACATGAATCTGGAATCATACCCACCACTTTTTAAAACATGCATATTTTTTTTTCTGTTCTAAAAAAATTGAATTTCGTCAAACAAGCCATTGTTTTTAAAATAGCTAATGGGGTGCTGGGAAGATAGGTAAAGCACTTACCATACACATGTGAAGATGGTTGTTCAGACTTTCAACACTCATGTAGATGCTGTGAAGTCATGGTTGCCAGCTGGATGCCAGCACACAGGAGGAAAAGATGAAAGACAAAAGATGGGACATTTTCCAAGTAAGCTGGCTTGCTAGGCTGGCTGAGCCAACAAACTAAAAGTTCATCAAAAGTCCCTGTCTTGTTATATAAGGTGGAGGAAGAACCTGTTATCAGTCTCTGGCCTATACAAATGCACACACAGGCATACCACATTCAGCACAAACACAGATGGCACACACACATACACACATGCACATAGACATAGGCATAGACACAGAGAGAAAGAGAGAGAGAGAGAGAGAGAGAGAGAGAGAGAGAGAAGCACACATGCATGTACACACACAGTTGACTGTGACATTATCTTTCCATCTCTTTAGGTCTGAGAAAAACATCTTATTCTTTTGACAGTATAGACAATGCTTTCTTCATGATAATGAGTCAGATACTATTGTCTTGGGGACCTATAATCACACAGGAATTGACAAAGATGAGGTCAGGGGACTCCACAGCCTGACTAAAAATGTTTAGAGTGTCAAGTGCAATCAACAAAATCAGATATGCTGCATTGGTTTACACTACTAGGTCCCAGCACAGCCTTTGAAACCCATTCTTTTCTTCTGGTGTTGTGACCTATTTAAATGCCCTGCTGGTGTAAGTACATCAGCTGTCTGTATATGCCAGAGCAGATAACCTTGCAAATAAGAGCACTCAGCTATCTGACTTGATCACATTTAAGTTGACTTTTGAAGGAAAAAAAAAAACCCTCGGATAATTCTGTAAAGGCTTGGCAAGCTGCATTCAACCCTTATCTTTGTGAGGGAGCATGAAAGGATGTGCTCAGCACCCAGGATCAGCTTGAAGGTCTGCAAGTTATCAACATGGGGTGGGGGTGGGGGGTGAGTCCAAAACCCAGCGGCAAACTCAGCGGCACACTGCTCTCCTCCAAGATGCTCCACAGGCCATGTCGTGAGACACTTCCACCCATAAGTCATCTGCATTGCCCGTTTTCAATTCAGATTCACAGAGAGTTTTGCATAGCTTTACCTTGGCTTTGGGGCCCTAGAGATTTCAGACTATGGCTTATGGAAGTAGAGTTTAAACTGACAGAGAGAGCGGTTTACTGCTGAGGTTTGGGGCTGTGGGGAATCTAGACAGCTGCTGTAGGGTTTCAATCAGAGTAAACAAGTGTACCATTCTTCACAGTACAGAAAGAATTTTGTAACTTTATCTTGTAGAACAGCACGGAGCACTGAGCTGGAAACACAGAGACACCTGCAATTAAGTAAGAAACTCGGTCTCTGCAGGCCCTTCTGACCTCAGTTGCATGTTAGAAGTAGAAAGGAGCAGGGCTCAAGATTTTCCATAGTAGGTAATTTCATAGCTAATCATTAAACCATAAATGTTCTTATCTAATTTTAATCTCATATTTCCTGTTCTTTGACATAAATACCAATATTTTTCAGATATGTAGGAGGTAGACATTTGCTTACCAATTTTATTTTTTCATGTATTATCGTTTATACTTATTCTTTACTATTTTCAGTGCTGGATGTCAAGTACAGGACATTCCTGTGCTAGGGATGTCTATGCCACTGAGCTGTAAGTCCAGCCTATCATTCTTGTTTATTTTACACTAAAGATAGAGCTAGCTTTTGGTTAAAATTATTTTATGTATGTAGGATGTATCTGTATCTGAAAAAGTGAATGAGCTAAAAAAAACAATCATGTTATGTAAAATTTCTAAAAGAGTTATGTTAGATGGTTTAATTTATAAGTATGACTAAAAAATCAGTGGCTGGACTAGTGATATCAACAGGGTTTATTATTTATTGTTCTGTAACAGAAAAGGGCTGAAGAGTATAGTTTAGTATGAGATGAGAGTCTAGGATAGGAGAAGCCCTAAACTCAGTTCTCCATACATCAAAAAATAAGATAAGATAAAATAAAATAAAATGGGAGAAGCAAGCTTCAATGTACATGGGAATAAGATGGAAAAGAGGAAGGACAGAAGCGTGGATAAGAAGCCTATGGGTATGCGAGTTTGTCAGGTGAGCTGGTCTAGTTTCATTCTGCTTCTGTGGTAAATAAAAGACGTTAGCCAAGAACAAGGTAGGGAAAGAAGAGACTTACTTCAGCTTCCATGCTATAGTCCATCTTCAAAGGGAGTCAGGACAGCAACTCAAGTAGGAACTGGAAACACAAACCATGGAAGAACGTTACTGGCAAGTTGGTGCTTAGTTGTCTTATACAGTCCAGACTACTTGCGCAGGGAATGGTGTCACCCACAGGGGGCTGAACACTTCTTCACCAATTAATGATCAAGATAATCCCCAAAGGCATGAGCACAGGCTAGTTTGATACGAGCCTTCCCCCAAATGAACTCCATTCTCAGGGGAGGGTAGGCTGTGTCTAGCTGACTGTTAGTACTAACTAGGGCAGAGACATTCGCTATTGAACAGCAAGTAAATGATAGATGTTGAGAAATGTGGCCAAAAGAATTCTAAATGTTTTTTGTGAACCTGTGAAAATACAAGCTGTGATGGTTATAAACAGCTTTGGGGAATAGTTGAGCTCATGCTTCCAAAATTCCAAATAGTCACAGAATATTGATTGGTTGTCATAACTGATACATGTTCTTTCAACTATTTAAAACTATGTCTGTGAAATTATCTTATCGTTTACAGAGCTACTTTTAGAACAATCAGACACTCTTCCAAACCTTCTCTCGATCAATTTGATTCTGTTAAATTCCTTTAATTTTCTTTAATGAATGAGGTGACGATTGATGTTTTCCTCTTTCATTAGGAATTAGTTTGTGAGTGTTCATGATCTTGTTAGAAACCATGTTAGGTACCACGTAGGCTTTCTTAAAAACAGCAGTTGGATTACACCGGTTTCAAATACTGAAGAATTCATCTTAGGAGCATCTTTTTCTTTGAAGCTAACCGTAAACTATGGAGCGACATTCCAAACATTATTGTTTTACTTCTGGCAAGGTTGAGCGTAAGCTGCGATTAAGCATGCATTAAAATTAGTGTTGGTGTTCACTGACGTTCTGAAGATAGGGGTGTGAGTAGGTAAACGTATGTGCACCTGTGAGTCTATGTATGTGTCTCCTTGGTTCTTTTGGTGTTCTTTGGCTGTTCATTCATCACATAAAAATAGCACCTAAGCACCGGGGCTTGACATCAGAATCAATATTGTACTAAACATTCACATGTCACAGTAAACATCAATAGGTCCCGGGCCATTGGTGTGTGGGGCAAAATCTAATTAGCAATGTAACGAAAAGGACCAGCTCACATCTATGCCTCTTCTTCCCCATCTCTGTACATTTTTCCTCTGCCAATGCCGAAATTTCGGGGTCAGCTTTTGCTGTTTCCCAAACTGTTGTGGTATCCTTGCACACACTAGGAAGGCCGCAGAGCATCCCTAACCACGGAGGACTCGTAACCAGACTGATCTGATACTCTTTGTCCAAGCATTTCTTGCCTTTCAGTTTTGTTTGGATTTAAGCTGTGATTTAAAAGAAAAGATTATGAAAATTAAAATCATGCTAAAAGTAATGTAACCCTCCGAAGCTCAGTGTTGCCTAAACAAACCGGAGCATGGGGAAGGCCATGAAGATGCTAGCAGCAACTTGTTCAGGATAAGTAAATATTCTGGAAATAAACTTTAATGATTCAAGCATGCCTGACAATGGGAAGGAGGTGGATGCTTGGGAGGAACAGGGATAATGACACAGGTACCATGCCGCCATTCTCCCTCCACCCTTTCCAACTCTGAGACTGCCCCATCTTCCCCTCAGCATTACTGTTCTTCACTGGAGGGACGAATACACTGCAAGTCTATTTGCTTCACAGTGACCAGATGGGATTTTTAGAAAGTGCCATCCTTAGGCCACACAGTACTGTGTCAGTACTACAAGGCAACTTTAAAGCTTAGACTTGCACTATAATGACCTTTTTGAAGAGAACAGGAGGATTTAGCTAAATAGCTGACTTTACATCGACACGTGAATCTGTAGATTAACTGTCTCTACTTTTACTGTCAATACAAATACTATCTAACATCCATTTAAGGACCCATCTCTCAGTGACACTGTTGAACATGTAATCCCTCACCCTTCAGGCTTGAACATGAAAGCATTACCTCAAGCTCCAAGTATTGAGAGGTTCACAAACATCCTGCCAGATGATGACTTCAGAAACACAGTGGGGACCCCGGGTACCAATGTGTTGGAACTCAGATACCCTCTGACCTCATGTCTGAGTTAGTTCAAAGCTGAACTCAGATGCAGGAGAGTGCAGTAGAAGGGGACAGCCTCAGAGATCATTGTCAGTGTTCTCTTTGAACTTGCTTTTGATTGTTCAATAATTATCCACTATGTATAAAACTATTTCACATAATGAAGACCATGAACATCACTGAAACACAATGTATAAATGAAACAAAAGTCATCATGAAATGTTCCTTTACGTGCTCCTTAGTCTATATACTGGTTTAAGTAGTTTCTTTGTTGAATATTCACATTTATCTCTAACCTGTTTTACTTCATTTAAATCCACATAAATATCATTAATATGAGGTCATAAAGGAGTGGGGTAGTTCCTTAGTTAAATATAAGTGGCAAGCTAACAAGAAGAAGCTGACAAGAAAGGTAGATTTGGAAGCAGAGGCCACTGAGAACATAGCTCATTGATACCTTATTTGTCTAGCTTTTGCATGGCTCTGGGTTCAATGCCCAGCAATGCAATAAAGAAGAAAAACAAAAACAAAAAACCAACAGTGGTAAAGCACCTTCTGAGGACAGAATTACAGCCTGACACAAAAATGTCAGTAGGCTAGGATTGACAAGAATAACAAGGAGCAAGGGATAAGAAATTACAAGTTCCTAGACACTTCAGAATTAGCACCAAGGAACTGGTATCTTTAATTCCAACTTCTAGACCCCATAAATGTAGGAATGTACATTTCTGTTATGTTAACTACTTGGGATTTTGTTTTGATAACTCCAAAATCTAATGCACCAGGGAAATCAAGATCTGATATTTCTTTCTCAGAGAAAATGTCATTAAGATACCCAGGGAAATTGATTCAATTGATATCAATCTAGAATAAAATAGGATTGAATGACAAAAGAATTAGGATGGAGGAGAAGATAAGGAGGTAAGGCAATTGCGAAATTGGATACTTTATTAAACCTAATTTCCAGGGGTTAATTAGGTAAAGCATGATGGATGTCACTTTTCTAAGAAAATCCCCCGGAAATATCACTCAGGAAGGGACAGAAATATTCTTCTTCAAGCAGGTGTTTGCCAGAGGCATCAGTGATGCCTCACTACCCTGTCTTTGTTTTTACAAAAACAAAGTATCTTTACCATAGTCTTGCCAACCCCATTGTGACCTCACAGCCATCCTGCCTAGACTTAAGGTAGCTTGCTACCTTCATCTTCAGCAATTTTCAAAAAGAGTAACACGTATGTCACCTTTTTATTCTAATTAGGACAGAAGGACTTCCATATTAAACTTGATGCCAGGAGAGTTTCTTTTGGTTCAAAGTTGGATGGTATAGTCCATCTCCACAAGGAAGCTACATCAGTGGGATTGTAAGGAACATCGTCATGTCATCTCTGTAGTCAAAAATAGGACAAGATTGTAAGGGACACCATCATGTCATCTCTGTAGTCATAAAGAGGACAAGATTGTAAGGGACACCATCATGTCATCTCTGTAGTCAGAAAGAGGACAAGATTGTAAGGGACACCATCATGTCATCTCTGTAGTCAGAAAGAGGAGAGTGATGGCCTTCAGCTTGTTTTATTCTTTCCATACAGTTAAAGCAGTCTAGAAGGTCTCTTACAGGCATGACAAAAAGTTTCTCTCCCAGGTTATTTCAGATCCTGCCAAATTGACAACATTAACTAGCACACAAGAGTTAGCCATTCCCTTATTTCATGTTCATAAGCATTGTATTTCTGACACTTAAACTAACTTTTGGGACTGAGTATGAGGACCCATTTTCCTTTTACCGTGTAGCTGCAGTATTCCGTTTGTTGTTCTTTTTTTTTTTTTTAAATTAGATATTTTCTTTATTTACATTTCAAATGCTATCCTGAAAGTTCCCTATACCCTCCCCGTGCCTGCTCCCCTACCCACCCACGCCCACTTCTTGGCCCTGGCATTCCCCTGTACTGGGGCATATAAAGTTTGCAAGACCAAGGGGACTCTCTTCGCAATGATGGCTGACTAGGCCATCGTCTGCTACATATGTGGCTAGAGACACAAGCTCTGGGGGTACTGGCTAGTTCATATTGTTGTTCCACCTATAGGGTTGCAGACCCCTTCAGCTCCTTGGGTACTTTCTCTAGCTCCTCCATTGGGGACCCTGTGTTCCATCCAATAGATGACTGTGAGCATCCACTTCTGTATTTGCCAGGCACTGGCATAGCCTCACAAGAGACAGCTATATCAGGGTCCTTTCAGCAAAGTCTTGCTGGCATATGCAATAGTGTCTGCGTTTGGTGGCTGATTATGGGATGGATCCCCAGGTTGGGTAGTGCTGTGGCTACTAGTTTACACTATTCATGTGTGAAAAAAATTAATGACTTCCAGGTAAATCTAACAGATATCCATTAAAGTAACAATGACCTTCCAGGAGGTTCAGATTGCAGATGGACCTAGAACTCCTGGGGACATGTTAGGAAAGATAAAATCCTGCATACTTTAGAATCCAGTTTTGTCTAAAGATCCTGAGAAATCCAGGCCACCTTAAAAGTAAGCAACAGAGTTCCAAGATAGCACTATCTAAGATCCAAAGTCAAAGCAAGAACACAAAGCCCAGGCAACACCAACCCTTACAGAAAGATGCTTCTCAACTGCACCATGTGTTTTCCCTCCCCAAATAAAATGACATGCAGATCCCAGCATATTGTTGTCCCCACAGATGAAATAGTGATGCTGATTATGAAATCTTCCTTCTTATTCCTCAGTTTGTGAGATAGAAAACAAAAGGAAGAAAAAGAAATTGAAATTGAACCTTTCCTGTAGATTACTAGATTCCTATACCCTCAGCAAATTCTCCATGGGATAAGAAGTGGGGGAGGGGTGCTGTCATAATGAGAAACCAGTCATAACTAGCCGTGTTATGCTAATGGGTGATGGCCAGAGAACAACTTGAAACCACTTTCTTCTAAAAAAGGGTTGAACAGTTTAAGCATGGCCAGAGAAATGCTAATTTGATTTACCAATCTAATCAGAGACTCTTCCCCTGAAGTTTCAGCGTCACTAGTGAGCATCAGATGTGAAGGTTTGTTTTTGTTGTTGCTTATGGCTATCATCAGAACTTAACAAAGAAGCGTAAATCATTCCATAAGTCGCCAGGTGGGTGACAAAAGCTAATGCCTTTCAGACAGTCTAGAGCTGGATGTGCATTCAAGCCAAATCCATGAAGGTGGAGCTCTTGTACTCAGTGTCCGTTATTCAGCCTCAAAGTAGTGACTTACGTTTCCATGCAATCTCATATGTGAAAGCTGAAAATGCTAAGTGCCAAGTAATCTTCAAGGATGTATCTACCTAAGACTTGTGTGCTTGAAAGTTTTTCCAATTTACTTTACAGTGGTGCACTTGAAAACTCAGGTGCATTAAATAGATGTGTGTGCACTTGTGGTCAGTTAAACACAACTCATCTTTGTAGATGCATCGCATCATGAAAGTCAGATGTAACTCAAGGTGCAATGCAGCAACATAATATTATTATCATGGGTTGACTCATTTTAAAATTGTGCTGAAAATTGTTTGATCTGTGAGGGATAGGTTGCTTTTTACATTATTCGGTGTTTCTCAAAGTCAATATTTACAAGATCTTAATAAGATAGTGAGTATACTCATTACACTCATTGATAATTTTGACCCAGACTATTCCACTATGAATTTTTCTTATAAGCACTGTTGATGGATAAACCTAGAAATTCATGTTAAAATTCTAATAGATATTTGTTTTTAAAGTTCAAATATAGCTTTTTTCACTTCACAGAGACAGACAGAATTATTCTAGTAACCTCAGACACCAAATTCTCTGAGATGAGCCTAGTGACACATGTTCATAATCTTAGCTACTCAAAAGGCTGATACAGAATTGTAGGCTCAGGGCCTGCCTGACTGTGAATTCAAAGGTCAGCCTGGACAGCTTTGTGAGACCTGTTCTCAAAATTCTAAAAAGAAGGCTGTGGCTATAGCTCAATGATAGAATGCTGACATAACATACACAAGGATTCAAGTTCATGGTAACACCAAATAAATAAGTGAATAAATGAATAGTGAGTAGATAGACATACAGATAGATGATATACTTTCTGATAAAAACGAGAGACATGTAGCCTAGGGTTCACACATGACTTGCCTAGGTTTAGTCAACACACACAGTCTAAACAAAATCCTCTTGATTAGTGCTCAATGTGCTTTTGAATTAATCCTAGGGTTTTACCCACATCACACTCTGATGGGATGCCTGATAATAAATCAGCTTGTGAAATGATGACTCTGGACCTGTGTAAATGTTTACACAAGTATTTGTATTTCTTACTTCTTTGTAGAATGGCCTTTGCTTTGCCCACTGGAATTCTTTCTCCCCCAAAAGTCCACTAACCTCGCAAACTCTTTATTGGTACTGTGCCTGATATGGCAGTGTAAAAAGGATCCAGGGACAGAATTCTTCCTGCCTCGAAGAGCACAAGATCAAATCAGCAAGAATGCCAATAATGTCAGCAATGGAACAGCACATCAAATGGAGAGGGGTGAAGAGATCGCAGTTCACGGAGGCCATCAGAATGAACTGAAATGTATGTGGTTTTGGAATGAGGATTCAGGTAAATAAAGTGAACAAAGCTGTAAACACCACAAAGATACAATCAGTAAAGAAACGAAGCTTCAATCCCAGCCAAACAGACAGTAGCACAAATAGCCCAGAAATGAGAGGTGTCTTTGATTCACCAGGAGGACTGGAAAGCCAGCATTCTTGTTGTCTTGATTTTAGACATTTGCTCATGGAAATACTTAACCCTCAAATGTGTTTGGGGGAAAAAAACGTTACTATTTTTAAAAGGGAACAGCTGGGGGTATGATTCAATAGTAGAGCATTTGATTAATCTTGGTAAAGCCCTAGACTCAATGTCGAGTACTGAAAAACAAAATAGAAAACCAAGACATGATAACAGACAGCACCTCCTTGTCATGAATTAAATAGGCTATTTAATAGCTAAACAGTGACATCGCCATGGGCACTCACAGTGACATGTCCCAGGCATCAGGAAGTTTGAGGGCTCCAAGATGAGACATTGCTTCCGACATTCCCAGGACTGGATGAATTAAAGACCTCAGGAACTCCACTAAGAAAATACAAAGTATAAGGACTAAACAGCACACATTCAAAGCAAGAATGACGTCCAGCTTGTTCTAGTGTAAAATTGCTATTTGAATAACTGTGTTAATTGGGTATTTCTTACTGGTTATATTCAGCTTCCTTTAATAAAGATATTTACGAAAAACATCTTATTAAATCTGCATGTTTGCAAACTGACAGGTCTATATTACATGACCTCTAACTGCTGAAATGTTCTTCAGGGCTGATCTCCATTTTAATTTGCTCCAGCTATCCTGTGATTTTCATTTACTGATTTGACTCTGCTGCTTCCCTTTGACCTAAAAATTAGAGTTTTCATAGCTTAACTTTCCCAGTTCATCCGCTTAAAGGTTAAAAGACAGTGGTACTCTGGTGAGGAGTGCATATTGAGATGAGATGATGAGCAATACCAAGAGTCCTGGCTTTTATATTTTGAGAAGACAGAGAGTGTGATGGCCATAATGTCAATGTTAATTCCTTTTATTATTATTATTATTATTAATTTATTTTTATTAGGTATTTTCTTCACTTACATTTCCAATGCTATACCAAAAGTCCCCCATACCCCCCCCCACTCTCCTACTCACCCACTCCCACTTCTTGGCCCTGGAGTTCCCCTGTACTGGGGCATATAAACTTTGCAAGACCAATGGGCCTCTCTTTCCAATGATGGCCGACTAGGCCATCTTCTGATACATATGCAGCTAGAGACACAAGCTTTGGGGAGTACTGGTTAGTTCATATTGTTGTTTCACCTATAGGGTTGCAGATCCCTTTAGCTCCTTGGGTACTTTTTCTAGCTCCTCCACTGGGGGCCCTGTGATCCATCCAATAGCTGACTGTGAGCATCCACTTCTGTGTTTGCTAGGCCCCGGCATAGCCTCACAAGAGACAGCTATATCTGGGTCCTTTAATTTCTACATACAGTAAAGGAATACAGAGATGCTTACTCCCACACAGGACAGGCACCTAGTGCAAGTTTGGATGTGTGGCAAAGCTTCTTAGGAAAGCAAGAAGAAGTTGGCATTATACCTAGAAAGTGGGTGGGAAATAGCTAAACAGTAACATCGCCATGGGCACTCACAGTGACATGTCCCAGGGATCAGGAAGTTTGAGGGCTCCAAGATGAGCCATTGCTTATAACGTTCCCAGGACTGGATGAATTATAGAAGGCAGGGTCAGTCAGTACTGGCAGACAAATCTGGGCATGGCAGGATGAAGAGGGAGTACAGTCATCCAGGAATCTAAAAATGAAATGTGAGTTATGTTTTTCTTTCTTTAGAGTAAAAGATAACATTATTTTAAATAGGGTTTCTGGTCAACTTTCTTGCTGAGCTTGTACCAGCTCAAAAGTGGAACAGGTGGAAAGATACCCTTTCAAAAAGGAGAAGGGGGAGATTCTACAAAGTTCTGAAAGCCAAGTTAAGAAAGCAGAGAGATAAATGCATGAGATTTACTTCTACTAAATTGGACATGAGAATAGTATTTCATGCATATATCCAATAGTACTACTAAAAAATGATGTCACAAAGAAAAGCAAACCAGAGAATTACAGGGAAAAGCAGTGGTCATTAACTAGCACACCAATTGATTCCATGTAAACTGAGTGAATAAATTTTGGGGACAAAGACCCCTTAGAGATTATGTCTGCAGTGGTTCAAATGTCAATGTTCCTCTAAGGTTCATCCTGACATTAATCCTCTGTGTAACAATACAAGATATAGGAATTGTAGTAAAACAATTGGGTCATGGGGACTTTGCCCTTGGGAATAGAATCAATGCCTTAATGCTTTAAGTGTTGTGATTTCTGCTTTCTTCTAAGTGCTTATCAATTTTGGAATAAAATTTGTACAAATCCAGAACTAAGGGATTGAATTAGGCAAATACATAAAGTTTTTATAATTCTGAAATATATTGTTCTTTACACAGAAGGCCTAAGTATTCATCCTCATGTATAAGTAGAAACTTTAGAAGATTGGGTAAAATGCTTGCCTTTTGAGAGTGAAGATCTCAGTTGATCTCCTGAATTCATGTTAAATCCTCTAGGTACAATACCCTGCACTTTCATTCTCAGGAGAGGTAGTCATAGATGAGTCTCTGGGTCTTGGTTGCCAGGCAGCATTGCCTCCTTAGTGTGTTCCAAGGCATTGAGAAACCTTGTTTCAAAAGAGAAACACACACACACACACAGAGAGAGAGAGAGAGAGAGAGAGAGAGAGAGAGAGAGAGAGAGAGAGACAGAGAGAGACAGAGAGAGACAGAGAGACAGAGACAGAGAGAGAAAGAGAGAGACAGAGAGACAGAGAGAGAACACTAAAACAAATGTAGGTTGTATTTGAGGAATAATACACAAGGTTATCCTGTGTTATTCATATGTATTTGCACACCTATGTAAGTCACACATAAACATGCACACGTGTACAAAGTCACAGCCTTATCACTAGCTAACTTAATTTAGTCCTTGATGTCTTGGTAAATAAATACCTAGAGCCAGCTCCATGAGACCAGCACATGTTTGTGTATTTCGTTGAAATTTTAAGGTTAATGGCAGACATATTAAGAGCAATAGATGTTAGCTCTTCCTCAGATATGTCAAAGATATAAACAATTTAAATGTTCTGAGTTCTGTTTTCATCTAAGGTTCATGATTTTCATGGCCTTATATGTATGGTTTCTTAGAGCTCTTGTGGGGTATTATTATTATTGTTATTATTGTTATTATTATTATTTCACAGCTCCGTTGAGAATGCTTCCTAGAATTGTTTATTTCTTTGTTATCCTTCACGACCAAGACAACTGTAGCTAAAGGACATGTGTAAATGGCTGGCAGTACTTGGCATTTGGCATACAGTGCATATAGAATGATCTATGCACTCATATTTTCTGAGTCAAGGAGTAGCATTCAAACAACAGTCATTCAATGTAGCTAAGTATAAAGATCTTTAAGCGTGTGGATAACATTTGCTGAATGACCTGGGTTCTGCATATTACATACACATTCTACAACTGGAATGCTTCTCTGGAATCTACCTGAAGAAAAGAAAATGGAGATGCAAAACTGCACAATTATGTATGAAATTTACATAGTTAGGTTTCCAGATTTCAAATAAGTTGTAATTCTTTGTAGTGTCCATCTTGCTTTTGAGGATATAATACAACATGGTAAACTCATGTTTTAAAATTAAATAACAGTAATAATACAAATACTTGGACAAATTCATTTCTGCTTTTGGTAGCATTCTATCTGTATGTTCTTCTTGCAAAAGATCAAAGATGTAAAATTCTGGCAGCATTTTCGACTAAAGATTTATTTGAAAGATAATGCACCTTTAAATTACTGCCATGTTCCCTACAGATAAGTAATAGTTTTCTTCCTTGCACTTTGTGATGCATTAAAGCACTTTATAGACATCTCTAGATGGATATGCCCATGATTGGAGTGGAAATATTCAAACAATGAGCATGCTAGCAGTTGCTGATTTCATAATTCTGTGCAAGTTGTAGAGACTGAAAAAGTAAACTCAAGAATGATTTCCTAAACTCAACTCTTTGTTTATTCAGCTAATACTGTTATTGATCAGCCTCTCCAAACACATTGCTCGGCTTTATTTGATAATGGGAAGCCTGACCACAGACCTCATGAAGATACCATCTGCATTCTTATTGCAGGACAGCACAGCCTGGGTGCAGGTAGGAAAGGAAATGAGTACGGAGGACAGGTTTTGACAAAGGAAGGGAGCTTTGTTTGCATTAAGTAAAGAATGCCAAACAGTGATACACCCCAAAGCAGCATAGACGATGCTACATTCTAGTACAAATTGGCATTTTTGCTCAAGCACTTCCATTACCTGAAATGTGACTCTTCAGAGTCACAGGCTGTTTTTGTGTTCATCAAGAGGCTGGGTTGTATGGTGACACCCAGTAGAAAGCATAGGAAAGAGGTACATTGAGGGCCAGAAAACCAGTACTTCCAGGCCTGGCTGGAGGGGACTGATGAGGCCAGAGGACTTAGGAAATTCCAGGATCTTAGGAATTTAACAAGTTTTACAAAGGAAATGAGGCAGCCCACAAGATATAATAGGGAAATAGGAAAACTGAATTGCATTCTGTTAGATATAAAAATTTTGGCTGATATCTAAATTCCATCCTACATCCTGCTGCTTATTTCTAATTTCGGTTTATGTGTACAAATGTTTCCACAAGTGATGTTTATTTGCACACTTATTTTTATGTGAGTTTATCTATGATCTCAGCGATGTGTCTGTATCACTAGTTTGGACAGGTTTTGAAATCTGTCGTTTCCCATCATTTTACTAATGTGTGCCTCACTTCCTTCACCCCACTGCTTGCTCCTTCTCTCCCCAGCTGGTTGTCTTACTCAAAACTTGTCACCAGGATATGCTATTTTCTGAAATCCTGTGAAGACAAATATATACAACTAGCTATTTTTATGCAGGCTTCAATCTTATTGCAATTAAAGTTAGCAAATATCCATTTTTTCTCAAAACTTAAAAGACTTTTAAAGTTTTTGTTCATATTTTTGATATACATTAGTTTACTCTACTTTTACATGAACTAACTAACCATAGTAGATATCATTTCAAGGGTATAAGAAGGAATCCACAAATCTATTCAGTACACTGCCCTTCCAAGAATAAGTGGCTTCTCCAAGAGAAACTAATTCAAGAGTTGGCATTGTATGAACCATAAAAACACAGACCGATGGAGCCATCAGGAAACTGAAGTGTATAATTCAATCTTTCAGAGGAGAAACTGAGTATTGAAGATGCTTGAACAGTGTTTTTAAATTTTTTTGAAAATAATCAATACTTAATATAACTTTTCTTGTAGTGTTTAATCCCTAATCCTATAAGTAGACAGTTTTAATATGCTGTTAGATAAAACCATTGGCTTACTAAAATGATGAATACTTGATTGCACCATGAACTCTGAAGGTTAATGTTATTGGAACAAGGAAACACAACAATTAGAAAGCCAGGAGGGATTAGACATTCCACTGCCCTTTCTGTGTGAGGATTTTTTTTTCATCTGGGAAAAAATACATTTTTGTAAAATATATCCAGAAGAACAGTCATTCTGTAGGTGTACATAAAGAAAGAGTCTTTAATATTCTGCTAGTAAAATCAAAGATTTTTACAAATATGAAATTTAAAAATGTATAAGACTAACTTTCTTATGGCATTAAACACACATGAATGGAAAGTGGGGGAGTGAAGGGGACTAAGAAAGGGATGGAGAGATGGAGGAGAGAATCTAAGGGATGAATGGGGTAGAGAATAAGGCAAGAGGAAGGAGCAGGGAGCGAACCATCTACTCGCTGGGTTGCTGAGTACCTCACCTTGTGGTAATTGATTTCTTTCTGTGATAAATAGTGCTTGAACTAAAGATCCCAAAATATAAAGTAATTTTGCAACTTTTATTCTTTCTATGAATTTCAAGATTCCATGAGCTATTTAAGTTCAGTTACACTGAAGCTAATAGGCACCATCATCGCTCTCCGGTATAGTTTGTGACAATGAAGAGAATAATAGTTAGGGACACGTCGTCCATCCAGTAATACTATCCATGAGAGAGCTTCTCATCTTTTTAAAAATGTGCAGGTAGGTCTCTCAGTATTGGGCTAATGTGCTGAATGGAACCATTTAAGCCATGCTCCTCACTAAACTAAGCAGAGCATCATTCATGCCTGACCACCTTCAGTTCTGTGAATCAAGCAGGGGCACATTTGAAAAGGCAGTGAGCACTCAAGGAAGTAAAGCATTGCTCTTTGTGACAACTTGCAGTCTCCTCTGATAGAAAATTCTTTTTAAAGAACAGCAATACCCTAGTCACCAGAGCAGAACACTCTCACAGATGGCACCACCTACCTGGATGAAAGTATAATTATCTATCTTCCTCACAGTGTAGGAGTTAAGAATAAAGCACACTGCTAACACAGAGCTTCACAGATAACACGCACCTTGATAACACACTGGTCCTAGAAGACAGGCAGTTATGTAATTGACCTTCCTATTTCCCAAAGCAATGCTGGTCCACGGAACAGTGAAAATTAGGCAGCCCCAGAGCTCCATCTGTCACTGAAAGTGTTCACTTTTAACCTTGTTTCCCTTCACTTTTCATAGATTTTGTTATTGTCTCTTTCTTAGGATACATAATGCCCCCTTGGATCTCTAACCTTGAAGCTGATAACTCACGCATACTGAAGTGTGGATGACCATGGGGTGGTTTCTTTTAGTAATATTTGAAGATTAAATAGAATAAAACAAGAACAAGTGACAAATGTGATAGGAGCACACACACATACAAACACATATATACAGGTATACATACAAACATGCACACACAAAAACACACATGAACACATACATATATAAAAAATCACACACCAATGCATGCACATAGGTACACACACACACAAATACACAAACATGCACAAACACACAAACAAGCACATGCACACATACAAACACATCCACACACATGCAAAAGCATGTGTACAGAAATACACATGCACACATATACATGTGCAAACATACATTCTACAAGGGGGCACACATGTACTCATTCATGTATATACATATACATACACATGCACACTTATGTAAATATCTAATCACATAAATACAAACTAAATATACACATATACACAAAGTGTGTACACATACATGCTACACATGCATACACTCATACACATGCATACATGTACACACATATGCAAACAGAAACACATGAATACTGTCCATACATGTAGTTACACACACACACACACAAACACACACACACACACACACACACACACACACACACAGTCCTTCTATCCAGAAATTTTGCTTCACTTGTGTTCAGGTAGCTGTGGAACCCTGGGCAAATTCTTAGCTTAGTTTTCTCACATGAAAATATCTCTGTTAGTAGTTTGAGATAGTAGGGTCAATGAATCATGAAATGAGAATTTCAGGCCTCAATGGGAGATCATTAGTGAGCATTTGGAAAACTGGAACAAGAATCAGGTTTTTTTTTTTTTTTTCAAACATCATGAAAGGTATCATTACATTCTTTCACAAAAAGTAGATGTGGTTATAAGGAAATTTACAAGTATTGGGTAACTACAGGTAGTAGTGTGCACCTGAGCCGTGCTATATGAGACTACAAAGGGCATGGGTGTGCATCACTGTACTGGCAGGTTTTATGTGTCAACTTGACACAAGCTGGAGTTATCACAGAGAAAGGAGTTTCAGTTGGGGAAATGCCTCCATGAGTTCCAGCTGTAAGACATTTTCTCAATTAGTGATCAAAGGGGAAGGGCCCCTTGTGAGTGGGACCATTCCTGGGCTGCTAGTCTTGGGTTCTATAAGAGAGCAGGCTGAGCAAGTCAGGGGAAGCAGGCCAGTAAAGAACATCCCTCCATGGCCTCTGCATCAGCTCCTGCTTCCTGACTTGCTTGAGTTCCAGTCCTGACTTCCTTTGATGATAAACAGCAATGTGGAAGTGTAAGCTGAATAAACCCTTTCCTCCCCAACTGCTTCTTGGTCATGATGTTTGTGCAGGAATAGAAACCCTGACTAAGACAATCACTGACTGAAATTACAAAGATACCCATTTTCCTTTCATTCTATCTTGACTGTACAAATAAAAAAGAGTGTAATTCCTGCCCAGCTCTCATGCACTTGACAACATAATAGTAAGGTATAATAAATTTGTGAGTCCTCTGATGACATCATACAAATTAAACAAAATATGATGTTGTGACTTTGAAAGTTAATTTAAATAAAGCCAGTGACTTGTTCTTTCTTGAGAGAGACTAATTTCAGGATAAATGGTCTTTAAGGGAGAGGGAGTGAGGGAGGGAGGGAGGGAGGGAGGGAGGGAGGGAGGGAGGGAGGGAGGGGAGAGAGAGAGAGAGAGAGAGAGAGAGAGCATTCCAGATTCCAGATGGTAACTGGACACTGGAATCCTTGGAGAACTCTGAGTGGACATGGCCTGTTAGGAAAGAAGAATGTAGACTGGGGCATAGCATTCAAACAGAGAAAAGAGCATTTCTCACCACGAATGAGGAGTTATCTTGGGGCTCTAGCTAATATTTGGGGAGATATTGAAGGTACCTAAACTCTTCAGTCAATGGCATAAAGGAAGTCCAATACCTACTTCGTGTGAGCAGCGGGGCTGAGTCCCTGTTTGTGCTGAGTCTGCTCCACAAAGGTCTTCAGTCAAGAATATGTGTATTAGACTTGAATCCAGTTAGTGACCCACTCACCAAACTCAATGGCTCCCCATGCCACTTTATAATTTGTGCAGGAAGTGGGGAGAAGAAAGGGGTTATTTGTGTATGTGTGTGTGTACTTCTGTGACTGGCTTCTGCATGGGTTCTGGGGATCTTAACTTATTATCCTTGGACATTAAGCACTTTACTCACTAAGCAACATTCCCAACCTCATATATTTGTGCTTAAAATTCACTTTGCAAGATGGCTCAGCAACCAAATGCACTCAGAAAACCTGATGATCTGAGCTTTATCCTCAGGACTCAAATGGTAAAAGGAAAACAACCAACATCTGTGCCCAACATATACATCGTACCCATGTGGGGCATATGTATGCCCACAGACAAATACACACAGCCCAACTCCCTGTACACACAAAATAATCAAATAGAAATGTAATTTTAAGTCACTTGAAACTAGTACATTTGTCAAATTAATTAGGGGAATCATCTAGAAAATTGTCATGGTGTGTGTGTACTCAGGACATCGTGCTTCTTGGAAATGGGAATTACAACTTGGATAATTTTTTCATTTCTTGTTTTGTCTAACAAAATGCACATTTAACCTACATATGAACTTAGAATCCATACTCATGTGATTTATTGTGGAGTCCAGGTTGGGCAAGATAAAACTGAGACTCTTGGAAATCCTTTCCTTTGCTCCCTATCATACTTACCATTTCATCAAAAGAGGTATCACTCACTATTCCTAACAGCAGGAAGCATCACGCATTTCCTTTTGTTCCAAGGTGCAAGATTGGAAACAAAGAGAACTTGAAACACTGAGGGAACTGTAACACAAAGAAAAGCCTGCAGCTTTTGACCTCAGGTCTCCATCTGCGAGTTTGGTGAGTCACCAGAGGCTGATTTTGAAATTTTCAGCTTTCTTGAGCTTCATTTCTTAATGTTCACAGATGCCTCAAAACTCGGGATCATGGTGCAAATCCCACAAAATAAATACTTAATGTGCCTGATACTGATATATGTTTACATACCTAATAAAAGCAAGCTATTCTTGATGTTATGAAAGGACATACATTTTTCATGTACAGCAGTAACTTTTACAGTTGAACATCCTTAAATAATTCTATGCCAGTAAAGTTAAATTTAACTCTTTAAACTTTATTTATTAGAAATACATTAGGTAATTTTTGAAAGCTAATGAATTATATGCTCTTTAGTGCATACATTTCACATAATATTTAATAATGTTTAAATATTTAAGTAATAGCTTCACATAAAATCTTTATTTTTTTTACAAACATAAAGGCAAAAGAAATAAGTTTATGATATCTAAAAAATGTTATGTTTTAGAGATGTAGTTCAGTTGAAGACTGTCTGTTTAGTGTGTAAAAGGACCTGGGTTCAATCCCAAGCACAAAAAGAAAGGAAAGGGAGCAAAGAAAGAAAAAAAGAAAGAAAGAAAGAGAGAGAGAGAGAGAGAGAGAGAGAGAAGAAGAAGAAGAAGAAGAAGAAGAAGAAGAAGAAGAAGAAGAAGAAAGAAAGAAAGAAAGAAAGAAAGAAAGAAAGAAAGAAAGAAAGAAAGAAAGAAAGAAAGAAAGAGGAAGGGAGAGAGGGAGGGAGGGAGGGAGGGAGGGAGGGAGGGAGGGAGGGAGGGAGGGAGGGAGGGAGGGAAGGAAGGAAGGAAGGAAGGAAGGAAGGAAGGAAGGAAGGAAAGGAAGGAAGTGCCACGTGCTCTGGTCGAGTCAGCTTAAGCCGAGAGGCTTGAAAGTCACTCATGAGGCAAAGAGCTTCAAGGAAGCTCTCCTCCTGGAGTCTGGCGTTCCCTTTAACCCATACATTAATTTTCTATTCCCACATTAGTCTAGTGTATGGATCCACCTGTTCTCTTTCAGTATTTTCCTATTATAAGTGCCTTTTAAGATTGAATTTTGACATAGCTAAAGCCTTCCACCAGTGTTCCAACAGTCCTAGAACATCCTTGAAGAAGATCATGGGCTTGAAATTCAGTAGGAATGTTGATAATCAGAATAGTCTCTAGTACTACACTATCACTTTTAATAAAAGCTAGGTCACTCCCTTACACAGGAATTTACCATCACTAGGAAGAAGGAAGTTTCAGACCAAAGGAGAAACCAGAATAGATACTTAGAACTATATCGAAGTTACACCCATACACAAGTATTTACAATGGCCTAAGGGGAAGGTGGACTATACAATAGACTAAAATAGGAACTATGGCAAGGGCGTGTAGCCCTTGACCCTGGCTTCTAAGATTAGTGAATCTTTGGTGGATCCCTTGTTTATCCCAGTTGTTATCAATGAATTCTATCCCAGGTGATTCCCATTAGACCTTTTGTGTTTGTGTTCCTCTGTTTTATGTAAGATTCTGGTTACCTCATTTGTACCTTGCGAATATGTCACCCAACTTCCTTATTGTCTTCTGCATAAAAAGTCTGATGCTTGATTTGAAAGATACATTCAGATTCCACACGACCTCTCCTGTGTGCATCTGCTTGTCACTCATCCTACGCTTTGTCTACCTGAGACTAGAGACCCGTTCCACGCAGACAAAGGGGCCCAGAGGGTCCGCGGCAAGGAAGGAAGGAAGGAAGGAAGGAAGGAAGGAAGGAAGGAAGGAAGGAAGGAAGGAAGGAAGGAGAAAGAATGAAAGATGGATTGCTCATGCATTTATGCTAAACCATTTCTTGTTTCTAACATTTTTTAAATACTTCCATTTTATAGTGATACCATTCTGGAAGGCTAATATTCAAAGATACAATAGGTTAAATGTATTGTTAAAATAAGTATAGCTATTTCATTTTATGGTTTTTAAATGTGGCTTTTAGAAAATTTAAATTTCTTATGTGGTTCATAACTTACTTTTATGTATGCACTGATCTAAGGAAATATTTTAAATATTCACATGATAATAATTAATATGCACCATTTATTTTGTTACCGGTTACTGAACATGGTTATAATCAAGTTTCTAAAACCCTTAATCTCCTTACATAACTCAGAAAGTGATGGTCTAAAATCCAGAACAGTACTGTGGCGTATCCCATCATATGTAATAAAAAAAATCTCCAGACTTGCCAGATATATTAGAGATAAATAGTAATAAGGGTTATTTAAGCTCCATAAAATCTGGAGAATAATAAGAAATTATATATATATATATATATATATATATATATATATATATATATATACACACACACATATATATATGTATATATATATAAAATCTGTGTATGTATATATACATACTTGTGCATGTTAATGTATATTGCCACAGCCACATAGATGCACCAGAATATCTCTTATACATCTGGAAGTAATGGAGTCATTGAGGAAATTCTTGCCTTGATAGAACTGTATCACTCTTTGCACAGCTGTGGTACAGTTAGTGAAGCAGATGAGAACAGTGCAAAGCATGGGCTGAATTCCCAGTAGGGTGGGTTTCCCTGAGGCCTGGTGCTTTGTGATGACTCTACAAAATGCCTGTGGTTGGACTATACATAAGAATGGCCATCCTTAGAATGAACTTCAGTGTGCTCATAGATGTGCTTGATGAAATATATGTGTATCCCCACAAGTAGCTTGTAAAATAAAAGAACAAAAGAGGGGCCAGTGCACAGAACATGCTCCTTCCATCAAAGTTGTGAAATCAGATATCATGTGCATATTGTCATATGTTTCCATGTCTCACCGACCTTACTGGAAAACCTTCCTTGTATCCTTGTTTATAAAATAGAGAATTGCTTCACCTATTAAAATTATAAACTCTAAGCCCTCTCGGTGAAGCAGGCAGCACATCATCTATATAAACACTAAACTTGATAGTCCCTTTTATCTTGGAAATCTGTGAGGACTAGCCAGGCTACTGCCCATCATTTTGCTACTATGCCAACATGCATACAGTCCCCACCACCCTCCCAGAATGCTGAAGTCATGGGGCACATGGATAGGGTTCCTTATTGGATGGGGTGCACTGGAAGGCATATGAAGTGGAGGCTTGTATGCTGATCAGGCGATCACAAGACCCTATACTAGTTCTTATTATTAATTCTGTGTAACCCTGGATACTTTATTTAGATACAATATGGATAATAGTAATAATCTTATGAAGTATCTTTGAGTATCAGTTAAGCCATTATATAAAGTAAAGATGTTTTGAATATGGAATACCTTAGAGATGGTATCCATATCAAGGAGACTGGAGACATTTCAAGAATCATTTTAATGCCTTTTATTGTGCACACTGAGGTTTTAACCTAACATAATGGAATAAATACTGATATTAAAATCATTACTGAGCTGAGGCAGAAGAGTGCTCCTGTTCTCAGTCATGCTCAATAGCAGTAACTAAATGTACATATTCAACTTCATAAAAAAGGAGAAAGTAAGGGTAGCTATGAAGAAAAATAAGAAGAAAGAGAAGAGGGGATGAGAGAGGAGAGAGAGTCAAGGTGAGGAGAAAGGAAAGGGAGAAGGAAAGTTGAAGGAGGAGAGTGAAGAGATGAGAGGACAGGGAGAGATGGGGAAGAAAAACAAGAGTGGCCGGACAGGATCAATAGGTATACAAAGGTGTGTGGCAAAAAGTTCGGCTAGCATGTGCCGAAACTCTGACTCAGTGAGTGGAGCTGAGAGTTGTCATTCCTTAGCAAGTCCGTGATTCTTCTGACAAAATGTCTGAAGGAACCAGGAAGTTATCTTCTACAGAGCCTAAGTTTGACTGCCTGAGAACATCTCCCCAGCCTACTGTTTTACGTAAAGCGTTTCTTAAGATATTTTTAAAATGATCTTCCTAAGATACAATTTACAAAACACATGAAACTCAAGAAGAAGGAAGACCAAAGTGTGGATACTTTGTTCCTTCTTAGAATGGGGAACAAAATACCCATGGAAGGAGTTGCAGAGACAAAGTTCAGAGCTGAGATGGAAGAAAGGACCATCCAGAGACTGCCCCACCCGGGGATCCATCCCATATACAACCACCGAACCCAGACACTATTGCATACACCAGCAAGATTTTGCTGTCAGGACCCTGATATAGCTATATCTTGTAAGGCTATGCCTGGCAAATACAGAAGTAGATGCTCACAGTTATCTATTGGATGGAACACAGGGCCCCTAAAGAAGGAGCTAGAGAAAGTACCCTAGGAGCTAAAGGGGTGGGCAACCCTATAGGAGGAACAATAATATGAACTAACCAGTACTCCCCAGAACTGTGTTTCTAGCTGCATATGTAGCAGAGGATGGCCTAGTCAGCCATCAGTGGAAGGAGAGGCCCTTGGTCTTGCGAAGATCATATGCCCCAGTACAGGGGAATGCCAGGGCCAGGAAGCTGGAGTGGGTGGGTTGGGGAGCAGGGCAGAGGGCGAGGGTATAGGGGACTTTTGGGATAGCATTTGAAATATAAATGAACAAAATATCTAATAAAAAAAAAAGAAAAAAACAAACAAACACAAAACTGATCTTTCCTAGTCCCATCTAAAGAGGCTATCTCAGAAGATATCAATGTTTGTTTTGTTGTTACTGGTTTTTGTGAGACATTTTTGCAATCCATTTCCTGCTTGCATGTGTATGTTTCATGTCTTTTGAAAGTTCAGGAGTCAAGGCTGTATCTCAATGGGTCAGCAGAAGCCTGGGATGTGTATGGCCCTGGGTTCAATCGACAGCTATACAAAAACAAAAAAATAAATCATATCCTCAGAAGGCTTGTATAAGTGGAGGCACCTTCAGTCAGTCATCTCTTTTGCAGTGATCACCTTTTAAGATTATTTACTGAGCTAAAATTCATATGAAGAATGACATATCTATAATTATGAAAAAATATGTCAGTGTTTGTAGGATGCATGTTTGTATGTGTCTTTCTGTGTATGCATCCTTGTGTCTATTTCTTTTGTCCCCCTGCCCTCTCTCTCGCACACAGAACATTGTATTATTTTGTTACTTGGCCCATTTCCAAGCTTCAAGATAATGCCTGAGCCAGCTCAAAGTTCAGAGGGTACACAAGTAAGCACACTAAAGTCTTCATTATCCCATCCCAACAACCTGACAGACAATCAATGTTAAGATGCATAAGTAAGGATAGCAGTGCTGTGGTACGAATGTGACTTGGAAGATCTATTATCTAGTACTCCTCCTGCTGCATTTCATCAAAGCACATGCGAGTTGAACACAACCCAGGAACACTAAGTTTTAGAACACACAGGTTGCAGAAATACAATCTACCTTCCCAAGTTCTGATCAATGGAGGGAAGACTTAGTGGCCTCTCATTATACAGCCTCTCACACATGCTCAGGCAATAGCTAGACTAAAACGAAGTAACAATACTAGTTCCTAAACATCTTTGATAACTACTTCAAGATTCCACAGTAAAGAAAATTCAGACAAGCTGGGCAGAGGTGGCATATACCTTTAAGACCACCTTGTTCTACAGAGGGAGTTCAGAAACAACCAAGGATACACAGAGAAAACCTGTCTCACAAAAACAAAACAAACAAAGAAACAACAACAGCAACAAAAAAAGAAAGGAAGAAAAGAAGGAAAGGAGGGAGGGAGGGAGGGAGGGAGGGAGGGAGAAACTTCAGCCAACTCTATTCTTTTCATTAGAGGTAAAAAGAAAATGGAACAATTTAAACAATTTCAATCATTTAGATTACCTGGTGAGAATTTAACCAGAAATATTAGTATGGGCTTAGGCACAGGGCTTCATTATCTGGGTTACCTTGACCATGTACTGTTTCCAACCATCTCTTCTCATTGATTCCTCTCCAAACACATTGGCCTGTTGTTCCAACATCTAAGAGAGACAGATGTCCAACCCATTCCCCATGGACCATATGAGCCCAGGATAGCTGTTAAAGAAGTCCAGTCCCAAACTGTACTGTTCTCAAGCATGACATTTGAAGATGAAATACTGTATTTCCCACAAAATAAATTAATGTAGGCTCTCCCATGCCACTGGCCATAGGGTGTTCACCCTTAGACAATCAAAGATTTTTCTCTTTCCTTGCTGCTTACAGAGGAGTAGCCTTGAGTCTATGTGCACAGCCCACTTCTGAATGGATGGACTGTCCTGAGCAGCTCTATGCTTTTGGATACACAAGGCCCCACCCTAACTGCATGAGTGCATCCTACTTTGAACTGATTGACTCATGTGAGCAGTTCTACTCCTCTGCTTAGACAGGGTCCTGTGTATTTTTTCTCAGTCATATCTAAAATGTGGGAAACTTCAGGCCTATGGGTTGAACGCGCTGTTTCGGATTACACAGCTTAAAGCTGGTATAACAAATTTTATATATATATATGTGTGTGTGTGTGTGTGTATGTATATATATATATATATATATATATATATATATATATATATATATATGTGTGTGTGTGTGTGTGTGTGTGTGTGTGTGTGTGTGTGTGTGTATACATATATGTATTATAAGCTTCATATTTAAAACAGAAAAATGCTGAGAAAATCTTTAAGGGCTTGATACTATGAAAACCTAGTAAGAAGAAGAATTTAAATTCCTCTATGAAGGAGTCGCCACACATTGTGACCACAGTCAAGCCGCTCCTTTGATCCTAGCAAGGGAATGAATCAGCTATTTTCAGACTGTGACAGAATCACTCCAAAGCCTAGCATATACAACACAGAATATCATGGCTGTGCCAGCCCAACTGAGCACCTGGAGCACATGAGAAGGTACACTCCCTGACAGCCTCTCTGTGTCCTCAGCAAAAACTATCTCTGCAGAAGGAAAGCATGGGCTCTCAGACTGCAGACTCATATTTAGCTTATGAGAAGCAGTCCTTTGTGTGTGTCCATCATCCTCTGAGCACAATGAAGGTGTGGTACTCAATGCTGCCATTGTAGCACACAATATGTCACCCATTTTCAGGGAAAAGCAAACAAGATAAACCCAGCTTCTATTACATGAACTCTGGGCCTAGTTTTGTCAGTCAATATTTTGCAGAACAGTGCCTGGGAAAAAATTAATATCCATCCTAAGCTTCATCTTATTTAACTTTAAAACCCTGATGTGACATATTTGTGTCTGTGTGTACACATGGGCATACACAGCAATTCCTAAAAGAGTCTTATCACAGACTGAATGAAACATGGTTCCTCTACACTAGTCCTAATGTATGTATGTATGTATGTATGTATATATGTATGTATGTATATGTATATGTATAGATTGTATATAAGCATATAATTACTATAAATACAAAATATGTAAAACTTTTAGAGGCTAAATCCATCCATTCTTTTGTTTGTTTTTTTTTATTTTTTGAGACAGGGTTTCTCTGTGTAACCCTGGCTGTCCTGGAACTCACTTTGTAGACCTGTCTGGCCTTGAACTCAGAAATTGACCTGCCTCTGCCTCTCGAGTGCTAGGATTAAAGGTGTGCGCCACCACACCCGGCTCCATCCATTCTCATAACCACTATTATCTTAGTATCTTATGATAACTGTGAATACTTCTCTAGAAAGAGGGTTGTCTGATTACAGAACACATAAAGGTAATGTTTCACAGTTATTATAGAAATAAAAGGAAAGTAAAAGGCTTGAAAGGTTGTCCCCAACAGAGATAACATTTATCTGACCACTGTATTGACTGCTGTATGTTAAAAATGACAGATGAACACTAAGTTTCTGTAGGAAGACTAGGAAAGGTAAAGAATGGAAGAAGAAGTCACTGCAGACAGTCTTGGTCTGTCTGGTCTTAGTCAGTAGTAATTCTTTAATCATTCATGCTTTTTATGGCTAATAACCTATAGTGCAGGCTACTGATTTATTCTCTCTGTGGACACGGCTGGAGGGAGCCAAACATCTAGTGTATGTAAAGTATTATTTCTCAACTGAAGGTGATTTTTGTCTTCATGATGCATTTGACAATTCTAAATATACATTTACTTGCTACACCTTGGAATGCATGCTGCTGGCTCCTAGTGGGTAGACAGACACCTGGCCTGTGCTTCCAATCTAAATCTCAGGACAGTCCTTACAATAAAGACTTTGTGGCCCTAAGTGTCAATAGTGTTCAGATTTAGAAAGCCTGTCAGAAAGGAGCAAAGTAACGACATTAAGATTTGCCCATAAAGGGAAGCAACACCAGCAATACACGCCCATGCCCTGGTTCTTTGTCTGCTGCTCCATTGTAGCAACCTTAATCTTGTGAGCAGCCAGTCTGCCCCCAGTGGTGCCTGAAATATCACTGAATCATCAGCCACTATCCATCTCACAATAGGGCGGGCAGATGTTTAGAACTCGGTCTATCAAAGAAAGTAGAAGTCTGCCCTTTAGCTTCTTTCCTAAAGAAACAATTTAACGATCTCAGCTGGGGCCTAATGAGCCAATGTCCACATCAGAAAGCAGCTCTGTTTGTGACAAGTTTGACAGAGTGTGAGGAGAAAAAGGGCGGGTGCCGGTGGGGGGTGGCGGGGGGCGGGGAGGGGGGCAGATACATCGGAAGGCTAATTGAGCACTGCAGCTGAACAATTCCTGCAAGTGTTGTCCTTCAGCTAAAGGTTGTTATCCTTCGTTGGAGCCACGGACAGACTCTGCCATGAGGGCATCACTCTTCTATATGAAAAATATGGCTTTAAACATTACAGAACAGAGCTCTGGGAGGCATGATGTGTTGTCACAGTAACCGCTGTTAAAGAGAGCGACAGTACCGCAAGTCATGGCCTGACTTTGCTGTAAAGTGCAGCAGATATCAAAGGGTGTCAGGTGCTAGCATTCTGCTTTGAGACTGAGGAAAAGGGCTTTAGTCTATGGGCCACCATCAGAGAGATAGATGTGCTAGACCTAAAGCAAAATCTTCCATGCTGTATTTTCTATATGGTTTGGGACTCACAACATAGTGACTGACCCTTCATGAGGCTGCTATAGTTAATAACAGGGAAAAACATGGTGATATAAGAGAAAGTCGACCACCAACAGACACTGAGGGGAAATGAACTCCTGAAACAGCTCCACACATTGTACCCCAATTCTGCACCTCTAGAAATGAGACCGGGATGAGTCATCAGTATAGCAGAAATTCCATTCACTGATCCAGTCAGACCTATGTATGAAGATTTCCCCACCACATGCTTAGTTCTAGATGGTTCACATTTTTTCTATCTTAATGGTCTTTCTGAGGATATCAATGAAATTCTCAGATATTTTAAGCTTAACAAATAAAATCACACATAAAAATTACTTATAAAAACTATGTGGAATTGGGTCCCTAAATCTAGCATGAAATATGTACATTCAGTGGAGTGTTCGTGAACACATGCTTAAAAGTAGCTGGAGAAGTGTCACGGGGCATCACAGCAAAGTGTTAGGAGTTCTTGTCATCACCATTACTACATAAGATTGCTAAGAGTGGATTTTCGGCTCCAGACAACCTGCCACCTTCCTGGTGAGAGCACAGGGGTCCACCCGGCCCGAGAGGTTTCTGCCTCAGGCTCCACGGAGGCCACCTTGGCTCCGGGACTCCGCGGAGGGCAGGCTGCACGGGTAAGGGTGTGAAATACAGAGGCCAGCAGTTTCTGAGACAGGCGAGAGCCAGAGACCTTCTGAGGCGGCACCATTTTTGGCTCCAGACAACCGGCCACCTTCCTGGCCAAAGCAACACAGCTTCTGGGAAAGATCCTGGTTTGGGCCTTCATCTTCAGCCAGGAGGAGGTCCAAACACCAGATAACTGTGCACCTTCCCTGAAAGAGGAGAGCTTGCCTGCAGAGACTGCTCTGACCACTGAAACTCAGAGGAGAGAGCTAGTCTCCCACGTCTGCTGATAGAGGGTAACAAAATCAACAGAGGAACAATCTCTAAACAAAGACAACTATAACAACTAACTCCAGAGATTGCCAGATGGCGAAAGGTAAACGTAAGAATCCTACTAACAGAAACCAGGACCACTCACCATCATCAGAACCCAGAACACCCACTTCGCCCAGTCCAGGGCATCCTAACACACCTGAAAAGGTAGACCTGGATTTAAAAGCATATCTCATGATGATGGTAGAGGACATAAAGAAGGACTTTAATAACTCACTTAAAGAAATACAGGAGAACACTGCTAAAGAGTTACAAGTCCTTAAAGAAAAACAGGAAAACACAACCAAACAGGTAGAAGTCCTTATAGAAAAACAGGAAAACTCATCCAAACAGATGATGGAAATGAACAAAACCATACTAGACCTAAAAAGGGAAGTAAACACAATAAAGAAAACCCAAAGTGAGGCAACGCTGGAGATAGAAACCCTAGGAAAGAAATCTGGAACCATAGATGTGAGCATCAGCAACAGAATACAAGAGATGGAAGAGAGAATCTCAGGTGCAGAAGATTCCATAGAGAACATCGGCACAACAATCAAAGAAAATGGAAAATGCAAAAAGATCCTAACTCAAAACATCCAGGAAATCCAGGACACAATGAGAAGACCAAACCTATGGATAATAGGAATGGATGAGAATGAAGATTTTCAACTCAAAGGACCAGCAAACATCTTCAACAAAATTATTGAAGAAAACTTCCCAAATCTAAAGAAAGAGATGCCCATGAACATACAAGAAGCCTACAGAACTCCAAATAGACTGGACCAGAAAAGAAATTCCTCCCGACACATAATAATCAGAACAACAAATGCACTAAATAAAGATAGAATACTAAAAGCAGTAAGGGAAAAAGGTCAAGTAACATATAAAGGCAAGCCTATCAGAATTACACCAGATTTTTCACCAGAGACTATGAAAGCCAGAAGAGCCTGGACAGATGTTATACAGACACTAAGGGATCACAAATTCCAGCCCAGGCTACTATACCCAACCAAACTCTCAATTACCATAGACGGAGAAACCAAAGTATTCCACGACAAAACTAAATTTGCCCATTATCTCTCCACGAATCCAGCCCTTCAAAGGTTAATAACAGAAAAAAACCAATACAAGAACGGGAACAATGCCCTAGAAAAAACAAGAAGGTAATCCCTCAACAAAACTAAAAGAACACAGCCACAAGAACAGAATGCCAACTTTAACAACAAAAATAACAGGAAGCAACAATTACTTTTCCTTAATATCTCTTAATATCAATGGACTCAACTCCCCAATAAAAAGACATAGACTAACAAACTGGCTACACAAACAAGACCCAACATTTTGCTGCTTACAGGAAACTCATCTCAGAGAAAAAGATAGACACTACCTCAGAATGAAAGGCTGGAAAACAATTTTCCAAGCAAATGGTATGAAGAAACAAGCTGGAGTAGCCATTCTAATATCTAACAAAATTGACTTCCAACCCAAAATAATCAAAAAAGACAAGGAGGGGCACTTCATACTCATCAAAAGTAAAATCCTCCAAGAGGAACTCTCAATTCTGAATATCTATGCTCCAAATACAAGGGCAGCCACATTCATTAAAGAAACTTTAGTAAAGCTCAAAGCACACATTGCACCTCACACAATAATAGTGGGAGACTTCAACACACCACTTTCACCAATGGACAGATCTTGGAAACAGAAACTAAACAGGGACACAGTGAAACTAACAGAAGTGATGAAACAAATGGACTTAACAGATATCTACAGAACATTTGATCCTAAAACAAAAGGATATACCTTCTTCTCAGCACCTCATGGTACCTTCTCTAAAATTAACCACATAATTGGTCACAAAACAAGCCTCAACATATACAAAAATATTGAAATTGTCCCATGCATCCTATCAGATCACCATGGACTAAGGCTGATCTTCAATAACAAAATAAATAATAGAAAGCCAACATTCACGTGGAAACTGAACAACACTCTTCTCAATGATACCTTGGTCAAGGAAGGAATAAAGAAAGAAATTAAGGACTTTTTGGAGTTTAATGAAAATGAAGCCACAATATGGGACACAATGAAAGCATTCCTAAGAGGAAAACTCATAGCTCTGAGTGCCTCCAAAAGAAACTAGAGAGAGCACACATTAGCAGCTTGACAACACACCTAAAAGTTCTAGAACAAAATGAAGCAAATTCACCCAAGAGGAGTAGAAGGCAGGAAATAATCAAACTCAGGGGTGAAATCAACCAAGTGGAAACAAGAAGAACTATTCAAAGAATCAACCAATCAAGGAGCTGGTTCTTTGAGAAAATCAACAAGATTGATAAACCCTTAGCCAGACTCACTAGAGGGCACAGGGAAAGTATCCTAATTAACAAAATCAGAAATGAAAAGGGAGACATAACAACAGATCCTGAAGAAATCCAAAACACCATCAGATCCTTCTACAAAAGGCTATACTCAACAAAACTGGAAAACCTGGATGAAATGGACAAGTTTCTAGACAGATACCAGGTACCAAAGCTAAATCAAGATCAGGTTAATGATCTCAACAGTCCTATATCCCCTAAAGAAATAGAAGCAGTCATTAATAGTCTCCCAGCCAAAAAAAAAAAAAAAAAAAAAGCCCAGGACCAGACGGGTTTAGTGCAGAGTTCTATCAGAGCTTCAAAGAAGACCTAATTCCAGTTCTTCACAAACTACTCCACAAAATAGAAACGGAAGGTACTCTACCCAACTCATTCTATGAAGCCACAATTACTCTGATACCTAAACCACAAAAAGACCCAACAAAAATAGAGAACTTCAGACCAATTTCCCTTATGAATATTGATGCAAAAATCCTCAATAAAGTTCTTGCTAACTGAATCCAAGAACACATCAAAACAATCATCCATCCTGACCAAGTAGGTTTCATCCCAGGGATGCAGGGATGGTTCAATATACGGAAATCCATCAACGTAATCCAGTATATAAACAAACTCAAAGACAAAAACCAATGATCATCTCGTTAGATGCTGAGAAAGCATTTGACAAAATCCAACACCCATTCATGATAAAAGTCTTGGAAAGATCAGGAATTCAAGGCCCATACCTAAACATGATAAAAGCAATCTACAGCAAACCAATAGCCAACATCAAAGTAAATGGTGAGAAGCTGGAAGCAATCTCACTAAAATCAGGGATTAGACAAGGCTGTCCACTCTCGCCCTACCTATTCAACATTGTACTTGAAGTCCTAGCCAGAGCAATTCGACTACAAAAGGAGATCAAGGGGATACAAATTGGAAAGGAAGAAGTCAAAATATCACTTTTTGCAGATGATATGATAATATATATAAGTGACCCTAAAAATTCCACCAGAGAACTCCTAAGCCTGATAAACAGCTTCAATGAAGTAGCTGGATATAAAATTAACTCAAACAAGTCAATGGCCTTTCTGTACACAAAGGATAAACAGGCTGAGAAAGAAATTAGGGAAACAACACCCTAATCAATAGTCACAAATAATATAAAATACCTTGGCGTGACTCTAACTAAGGAAGTGAAAGATCTGTATGATAAAAACTTCAAGTCTCTAAAGAAAGAAATTAAAGAAGATCTCAGAAGATAGAAAGATCTCCCATGCTCATGGATGGCAGGATCAACATTGTAAAAATGGCTATCTTGCCAAAAGCAATCTACAGATTCAATGCAATCCCCATCAAAATTCCAACTCAATTTTTCAACGAATTAGAAAGGGCAATCGGCAGACTCATCTGGAATAACAAAAAACCTAGGATAGCAAAAAGTCTTCTCAAGGATAAAAGAACCTCTGGTGGAATCACCATGCCGGACCTAAAACTGTACTACAGAGCAATTGTGATCAAAACTGCATGGTACTGGTATAGTGACAGACAAGTAGACCAATGGAACAGAATTGAAGACCCAGAGATGAATCCACACACCTATGGTCACTTGATCTTTGACAAGGGAGCTAAAACCATCCAGTGGAAAAAAGACAGCATTTTCAACAAATGGTGCTGGCACAACTGGCGGTTATCATGTAGAAGAATGTGAATTGATCCATTTCTATCTCCTTGTACTAAGGTCAAATCTAAGTGGATCAAGGAACTCCACATAAAACCAGTGACACTGAAACTTATAGAGGAGAAAGTAGGGAAAAGCCTCGAAGATATGGGTACAGGGGAAAAATTCCTGAATAAAACAGCAATGGCTTGTGCTGTAAGATCAAGAATCGATAAATGGGACCTCATAAAATTGCAAAGCTTCTGCAAAGCAAAAGACACCGTCATTAAGACAAAAAGGCCACCAACAGATTGGGAAAGGATCTTTACCTATCCCAAATTGGATAGAGGACTAATATCCAATATATATAAAGAACTCAAGAAGGTAGACTCCAGAAAATCAAATAACCCCATTAAAAAATGGGGCTCAGAGCTGAACAAAGAATTCTCACCTGAGGAATACCGAATGGCAGAGAAACACCTGAAAAAATGTTCAACATCCTTAATCATCAGGAAAATGCAAATCAAAACAACCCTGAGATTCCACTTCACTCCAGTCAGAACGGCTAAGATCAAAAACTCAGGTGACAGCAGATGCTGGCAAGGATGTGGAGAAAGAGGAACACTCCTCCATTGTTGGTGGGATTGCAGGCTTGTACAACCACTCTGGAAATCCGTCTGGCGGTTCCTCAGAAAATTGGACATAGTACTACCGGAGGATCCAGCAATACCTCTCCTGGGCATATATCCAGAAGATGTCCCAACCGGTAAGAAGGACAAATGTTCCACTATGTTCATTGCAGCCTTGTTTATAATAGCCAGAAGCTGGAAAGAACCCAGATGCCCCTCAACAGAGGAATGGATACAGAAAATGTGGTACATTTACACAATGGAATACTGCTCAGCTATTTAAAAAAAATGAATTTATGAAATTCCTAGGCAAATGGATGGACCTGGAGGGTATCATCCTGAGTGAGGTAACCCAATCACAAAGGAACTCGCACAATATGTACTCACTGATAAGTGGATATTAGCCCAGAAACTTAGGATACCCAAGATATAAGATACAACTTGCCAAACGCATGAAATTCAAGAAGAATGAAGACCAAAGTGTGGACACTTTACCCTTTCTTAGAAATGGGAACAAAACACCCATGGAAGGAGTTACAGAGACAAAATTTGGAGCTGTGACGAAAGGATGGACCATCTAGTGATTGCCATATGCAGGGATCCATCCCATAATCAGCTTCCAAATGCTGACACCATTGCATACACTAGCAAGATTTTGCTGGAAGCAGCCAGATATAGCTCTCTCTTGTGAGACTATGCTGGGGCCTAGCAAACACCAATGTGGATGATCACAGTCAGCTATTGGATGGGTCACATGGCCCCCAATGGAGGAGCTAGAGAAATTACCCAAGGAGCTAAAGGGAGCTGCAACCCTATAGGTGGAACAACAATATGAACTAACCAGTACCCCGGAGCTCTTGTCTCTAGCTGCATATGTATCAAAAGATGGCTTAGTCGGCCATCACTGCAAAGAGAGGCCCATTGGACTTGCAAACTTTATATGCCCCAGTACAGGGGAACGCCAGGGCCAAAAAGGGGGAGTGGGCAGGTAGGGGATTGAGGGGGTGGGTATGGGGGACCTTTGGGATAGCATTGAAAATGTAAATGAGGAAAATACCTAATTAAAAAAAAAGAATCACAAAAAAAAAAAAAAGATTGCTAGGAGTGACCAATGAATAGCCATGGGAGGAGGGGCCATATCAAAGGTTTTCTGTAGTGCTTCACCCTCCTGGATGGAGTTATGCTAGAAATTAAAGAATAATCCTAAAAGGCTGTCTTTACATTCTTATTTTCTTTCCTGCTCTTCCATCTCCTCTGACCAGCACAACACAACACGATCTTCACTGAACGTTGCTACTTAGCCTTAGATATTTTGATTTCTGAAAACTGTAAGATACAAATACAGGTGTCCCTCACTTTGCGGTTTCTGAGACAGGACAAAGAATTTGGTGACCTCTTACTCCTGGAACTGCTGCAAAAATGTCTGAGAATTTTGGAATTGCATCTGCATTATTGCTATTATTACCTAAATGAGTATGTTAGTAAGAGATTCTAACAATATAACCCACCAGAGGAAAGGAACACTTTTATCATTATCATTTCTTTTATCTTTAAGAATATCATATAATTACATCATTTATCTCTTCCCTCTTCTCCTTCCAAACTCTTACTTATTATTCATTTCAAATTTATGACATTTTTACATTAATTGCCATTATATGCATATATGTATTTATATACATATATATTCTTAAATATAACCTGGTATATCCTCTATAATGTTACTTGTATTTAAGTTTTCAGGGCTGACCATTTAGCACTGGGTAAGTCCTTAGTGTCTTCTTCCGTGGGAAAGATTATTTCACCTACTCTTTTTTTTTTAAGATCTATTTATTTATTATATGTGAGTACACTGTAGCTGTCTTCAGACACTCTGGAAGAGGGTGTTAGATCTTGTTACCGATAGTTGTGAGCCACCATGTGGTTGCTGGGATTTGAACTCAGGACCTTCAGAAGAGTAGTCGTTGTTCTTAGCCATCTCTCCAGCCCTATTTCACCTACTTTTGTATACATTAGTTACCGGTAGTTCTTTCTAAAAGGTTAGATGTTTAAGCAGTCATGTTAGTGAAATGTTATGGGTTCTGGCATTACCCGGAGACAGTCTCACAGAAAACTCCCTGATTCTCTGACTTTTATAATTTTTCTACCCTCTCTTCCACAATGTTCCTTGAATCTTAGGCATCAGAGTGTTTTGTAGATGTATCCATTGAAACTGGGAACAATAACTACATTTTGGTAGGTTGTGGTTTTCTGTAATGGTCTTTGTCTATTACAGACATGTTTCCTTGATAAGGGCTGAAGACTACCCTTCTCTGTGAGTGTAAGGAAAAATGGTAGAATGTAATTGGAGATTGTACCCACTTAGTAAAGTGATGATGTTAGGTTCTCTAGCCTACATGAGTCCTGAGTAGCAGGCAAGGTTTCCAGTGCCAAGGAAGGCTTCCCTCTTGTTGGCTGAGTCTTAAGTCCAATTAGAGAGCTATTAATTAGAACCAAAGTGTGCATGCCACGACGGCTTCCCTATGG
Organism: Mus musculus; assembly: GCF_000001635.26. Taxonomy (NCBI): domain Eukaryota; kingdom Metazoa; phylum Chordata; class Mammalia; order Rodentia; family Muridae; genus Mus; species Mus musculus. Next base: position 30,728,249 of record NC_000084.6, on the reverse strand, counting down.
TTATCATGCCATGTTGATCCTTCTTGTAATTCGTATGTGTCATAGCTGGATAGGACTGTTGTTGCCTCCCTCCTTTGGAAGCTTGCATGCTACCTTCTGATACTGTAAAAACGGGTCCTCTTGGAGGAGGCTTTCATGTCAGCTCCGGCTCAGGGTCCTGTGTCGGAAGTACATGCTGTCTTCAGCAATAGGGTAACTCCTTCCACCTCTGGATGGCAACCAATGACAATAGAAATAAGGCTCTATTGCTGGGCATGGTGGCTCAAGCCTTTAATCCCAGCACTCCGGAGGCAGAGGCAGGCAGATTTCTGAGTTCGAAGCCGGCCTGGTCTACAGAGTGAGTTCCAGGACAGCCAGGGATACACAAAGAAACCCTGTCTTGAAAAAAACAAAAAACAAACAAACAAACAAACAAAACCAGAAATAGTCTCTAAAGAATAAAATAAAATAAACCATGAACTTTAAAGCAGGGAAACGTTGATAGAGCTACAAAAGATCCTATTTGTGTAAGGTAACTCAGAACCTAAGGAGACAAAGATCACACGTTCTCCCATTGGTGGCCCCTAGCTCCAAATTTTCAGATATGAGAACATATCCTGGAGAAACTACAGGAACCAAGAGAGAAGAAAGGGACTGTTGCTGGGATAGGTGGGTCAGGTGGCAATAGAGAGGTGGGGACTAGTAGGGTGAAAGTGATCTTATATGGAAATGCAAGGAAGGAGGCTCTTTAGGGAGAGTGAAGGAAGGTAGAGAAGACTGAAAGGAAATTAACAGGAAAAGTCATAAAGTATGCTACTCTAACTGTCTACCTACAAATACCTATATTATACAGAAGTCTGGATATAAACATGCTTATATAGCTTAAATAAAATTTTCTCATCTGAGTCAATAATGCTTCTTCCAAGAGCCACACACCATCTTTAAAAAATAGTCATGATATTTTCTAGTTTCATCCATTTGCCTGAGAATTTCATGAAATTACTGTTTTTAATAGCTGAGTAATACTCCATTGTGTAAATGTACCACATTTTCTGTATCCATTCCTCTGGTGAGAGACATATGAGTTCTTCCCAGCTTCTGGCTATTATAAATAAGGCTGCTATGAACACAGTGAAGCACGTGTCCTTGTTATATGTTGGAGCATCTTTTGGGTATATGACCAGGAGTAGTATAGCTAGGTCCTCAGATAGTACTATGTCTAATTTTCTGAGGAACCACCAAACTGATTTCCAGAATAGTTGTACCAGCTTGCAATCCCAGCAGCAATGGAGGAGTGTTCCTCTTTCTCTACATCCTTTCGAGCATCTGCTGTCACCTGAGTTTTTTATCTTAGCCATTCTGACTGCTGTGAGGTGGAATCTCAGGGTTGTTTTGATTTGCATTTCCCTGATGACTAAGAATATTGAACATTTCTTTAGGTGCTTCTCAGCCAAAAACATCATTCTGAGTGAGGTAACCCAGTCACAAAAGATCATACGTGAAAATATGGGGACAAAGTGTGGAGCAGAGACTGAAGGAAAGGCCATCTAGAGACTGCCTCATCCTGGGATCCATCCCATATACAGACATCAAACCAGACACAGTTGTGGATGCCAAGAAGTGCTTGCTGACAGGAGCCTGATGTATCTGTCTCCGGAGAGGCTCTGCTAGAGCATGAAAAATACCAATGTGGATACTGGCAGCCAACCATTGGACTGAGCAGCACAGGGACCCCAATGGAGGAGTTAGGGAAAGGACTGAAGGAGCTGAAGGGGCTTGCATGGTTCCAACTGCATATGTAGCAGAGCATGGCCTTATCTGGCTTCAATGGGAGGAGTTGTCCTTGATTCTGTGAAGGCTCAATGCTCCAGTATAGAGAAATGCCAGGGAGGTGAGGTGGGAGTGGGTGGTTGGGGGAGCATCAGCATAGAAGCAGAAAGAGGGTGGATGGGGTAGGGGGGTTACAGAGGGGAAACTGGGAAAGGGGATAACATTTGAAATGTAAATAAAGAAAATATCCAACAAAAATAGTCATGAGAAGTCTTTTATTTAAGTCATTGGTCAATGTTTTCCAAGAGGCTCCCAAAGTACTACATAAAGAATTTTTTTGACTTAGAGTTTCCATCCTTCAGATCGAACATATAGAAAAAGAGTAGTACTTTGTAAAAGGTGTCCAGGGTAACATAATTGTTGTTTGAAAAACTAGGCAAGACCAGCTAGTTGGATAACGATGCATGGATTAATTGCCAAATCTGCATCGTACCTGCATCTTTTATGTGACAGATATGAATGCTTTATAGGTAATGAGGTCCTCAGCAGGAGAGTTATGGCCTAACAGCCTGACATTTGTAAAGCTATAAAATGTAAAGGGGGTATTTTACAGGCGAGGTGAGCTGTCCTCCTGCATATTAACACAATTAGGCCTGTATGCTGCGTGTTGAGTAAACAGTGTATTTATAGCATTAGGATTCTGGAAATGATATTAAGCAGACATTGCCATTTGCATTTTAATTTTCTCACAAGAAAATCTTTCTATTTATCATGAAGCATCTAGGGTCTGCAACTCTTCCTAGCTGCTCAAGAGGTCTCTGCCATGGGCTGTGCTTTATCACACAAGGCCAGCAGTTCTGACAGGATGCACAGGCTAAACTTTTGCTGTCAGGAACTGAGATTGCTTTCCTCAAGAGCAGGGAAATATCCAAAGTCTGTTCTTAGGCTGCTTGTCATCAGTTTGCTTAAAATATTTGGCATTTTTTTCTGTTCTTTTCTTCCCCCTTCTCTGGATTTCCTGGAAAAATCTAAGAGTCTTTTATTATTATTATTATTATTATTATTATTATTATTATTATTATTATTATTAATATAACTCTTCAAGTGTTACTATGAGCTACAATAAAACAGGTCAGAGATTCAATTACAAGAAGGAAAGAATATCTAAGTATTGCTTTCCTCTTGAATCAGGTATTCTTTTAAGAACTTAAACATCCTACACCCTGTGAGATAAGCATCCTGAATTGCAGAAGCTGAAACATTTCTTCCTGTTTTCTGAAATGCAAACCAGGCATCGTCAGTGTGACCCCCCTTAAGTCCTGGAAGCCTCTTTTTTTTTTAATCTTTTTTTTTATTAGGAATTTTCCTCGTATTGTTGGTGGGATTGCAAGCTTGTACAACCACTCTGGAAATCAGTCTGGCGGTTCCTCAGAAAATTGGACATAGTACTACCGGAGGATCCCGAAATACCTCTCCTGGGCATATATCCAGAAGATGTCCTAACCAGTAAGAAGGACACATGCTCCACTATGTTCATAGCAGCCTTGTTTATAATAGCCAGAAGCTAGAAAGAACCCAGATGCCCCTCAACAGAGGTATGGATACAGAAAATGTGGTACATTTACACAATGGAATACTACTCAGCTATTAAAAAAATGAATTTATGAAATTCCTAGGCAAATGGATGGACCTGGAGGGTATCATCCTGAGTGAAAAGGAACTCGCACAATATGTACTCACTGATAAGTGGATATTAGCCCAGAAACTAAGGATACCCAAGATATAAGATACAACTTGCCAAACGCATGAAATTCAAGAAGAATGAAGACCAAAGTGAGGACACTTTACCCTTTCTTAGAAATGGGAACAAAACACCCCTGGAAGCCTCTTGAGTAATCTTTTTTTTACTGCTTCTAGCTGTTGGGGACTTTTAGAGATGTTTGGCCTCACTCCTGTCTCTTCCATGCTTATCTCCTTTTGGTGTCTATGTTCCTATTTTTCAAATAAGGATCTCTTTAAGGAGATCTCTTTATAAAATCTCCAAATAATCATTTTATTTTCACATAACTCTAATATGATTTTACTTTAGCTTATTTTATCTGCACAAATCCTATTTACCAGGAACCCATTTACAGATAAAGTCGGGTACAGACTTTAACATAACTTTTCAGGGAAAGTTTCGCATTTGCATAATGAGCATAAATTTTCCAAACACTTCTTGTATGAGACTGAGAAGTTATGAGCACAGCTTAGATAACTACTTAGCACACATGGAACCTCAGCAGCCAGTCTTACAGGTAAGTGTGAAGCTCAGTCCTATGCTGATTGACAGGCTTTTTCTTTGTTAGAAATAGTTGCAGAAGGTCTGAGAAAACCAGAATAAAATGATGGTACATCCCTAATAAGTCTGGACTACATTTCTAATCTTTCCTGTGTCTTTTTTTTTTTTTAAAGGAAGATTCTTCTTTGTACTCAGCTGTCACCCTCCTCAATTCTTTGGGCTGTTTGTTTGTTTACATAATTACTTAATATTTTAATACTGTGTGTGTGTGAAAATGTGTGCAGGTGTGTGAGTGTAAATGTGCACACATGTATGTGCATGTATGTGGGTGTATTTGAACAATGGTCAAATGTTTTACTCAGTGTCTTATATACTGAGTCAGGCTCTCTCACCAAATCTATATCTTTTGGTTTCTCTAGACCTAGTGATGTAGCTTCCGGGGCTCTCCTGTCTCTGTCTCCCATGTTCTGGGAAGACAGGTGAGTTGCTATATCCACGTGTTTATTTCTTACATGGATCCTGAGGATTCAGATACTCCAGGCCTCATATTTGTATGTCAAGCATGTGACCAGCTAAGTCTCATTTGGTGCCCATTTTGGCCTCACATTTTATTATGAATGTCAATGGAAATGTCTGCTTCCTCCACCTCAACATAATTTGAGCCTAGAAATCTCATCTCTAATTAGAAAAAAAAATCTCATCTTTCCTGAAAAGGAGTATAGGTATCAGGAACCAGTACACAGAATGGGGTGGCCTTTAGAAGGAAGCTGGTCAATCTCAGGGTCGTTTTGATTTGCATTTCCCTGATGACTGAGGATGTTGAACATTTTTTTTAAAGTGCCTTTCAGCCATGTGAGATTCCTCAGTTGAGAATTCTGTTTAGCTCTGTACCCCATTTTTAATAGGTTTGTTTGGTTCTCTGGAGTCTAATTTCTTGAGTTCTTTGTATATATTGGATATTAGCCCTGTATTGGTTGTAGGATTGGTAAAGATCGTTTCCCAATCTGTGGGTTGCCATTTTGTTCTATTGACAGTGCCCTTTGCCTTACAGAAGCTTTTCAATTTTATGAGGTCCCATTTGTCAATTATTGATTTTAGGGCATAAGCCATTGATGTTCTGTTTAGGACATTTCCCCCTGTGCCCATGTGCTCAAAGCTCTTCCCCACTTTTGCTATTAGATTCAGTGTGTCTGGTTTTATATGAAGGTCCTTGATCCACTTGGACTTGAGCTTTGTACAAGGAGATAAGAATGGATCAATTTGCATTCTTCTACATGCAGGCTTCTTTCTTGGTCCAGCACGTATAGCAGTTTTCATGTAATCTGGGCACCAGTTCATAATGTGGGTAAAAGATCCTATTGGGGAAATAAGAAAGGGGAAGTTTCTTTAAGGAGAAACATGTAGCAAAATACAGAAGCATGAGAGAGGAGGATAAAATAACACACACACACACACACACACACACACATACACACACAAACACAGACACACACACCACACCACACACCAAAACTTACACACATCTGTGTATAAATAGATATGTAGGTATGCTTAAGTGACATTTTCTTATCTGGACTGATAATGTTCCCTCCAACCCACCTAACAAAAACTCCAATACTAGGCATAAGAATCCTTCTTTTGAATTTTTAGTCATGGTTGTGCAAGAAACTTCTAACACATAGAGTTTACTGTCCTTGACCTTGGTTGCCCATAGAGGTGGAAGGTAATTCCTATTTCTGAAAACACCATGTACTTCAATTCAGAGGTCCCTGAGTTGGAACTGACTTGAATTCCTTCTCCATGAGGACTATCTTTTGTTGTACCAGAAGATACCATGCAAGTTTTCAAAGGAGGTAAGCAAGAAGCAATAGTTCTATCTAGTTTTGATGCCTATGAACCACAATAATGGCTGGCATAACAAGAGACCTAAGGGTGCAGTAGTAGTACACACATCTTACCAGTGACCATTAGCTCTCTAATCAGGTCTCTCTAAGACCCTCCTCCAAAGAAACATACCCTGTCTGGTACTGGGAACCATTCAGGCCTATTAAAATCATTGATCTTCCAGAAGAACCTATAAAAACCACATTACTAAACCATTATAATCCCCCAACTACATCCTAAACATTTGATTTTATGCCTGCCTATAGAGAAGTGTAGACTTCACCCTGCATCTAGGAAACTTCTCTTTGCAACAGACAGAAGTCATTACAAAATATCTCAACTAATCACCATGTAGAGTCCAGTCCCAGTGGAAACACCCACAAGATGTTCTACACTTAAAGCTTAAAAACCATTTTTGAAGAGAGAGTGGAAAGGTTTTAAATGCAAGAGGATCCAAAAGTTTGCTGTGAGACTTTTTCTCCTAGTAGTGTCAGAAGGTACAGCCATAAACTCTCCCCCGAAAGACTGCTTAACATGAGGTGAACAAGGACAACAACAGTAGATATCTCACTGTGAAAACGGCAATGCCCACGAGGCCTCGACCATACACAAAGAACTAACTATGGGCAACTAAGTAATTTAATTGAATTAATTTAATTGAATCAGTAATTTTTTCCGGGGAAGAACAAATCACTGGTCATCTCCCACCAAATGGTCAGCTCTGAAAGCATAAATATGAGCAACTTTGTGAAGACTGAAAAGGTTATATTTAGAAGTATATATGTAAATACATTTCCATATGTGCTTGCAATAACAATTAATGAAGGAAGAGGCCATTAATTTGAAAGAGCAAAAAGAGGTATATGAAAGGGTTTAGAGGGAAGAAATGGGAAAGACAATTTAACTGTATAATAATCCAAAAACTAGAAGAAATGGGAAACACGTTTCTGTGGCTTTCCATCTTCTCCCTCTTTGCTAAAGCTACTGTGTACATTACTTTTTTAGCTCTTTAAAAGTCAATAAAAGTTTTCAAGTCATTCTTTCCTCCCCAAGGAGAAAGTTAATTTTCCTGGTTTTTCTTTTCTCATTGTATTTTTTTTTTATCTCATTCAGAGAATATCTACCCATTCCCCAGAGCTTTCTCTGCTAATCCCAAGCTCCTAGGTAGCAATGATGTCCATTTACTCTGTATAGTAAGGTTCTAGACAAAAGAGCAATGTTTGTTTTCAGGGTCGAGTATAGAGTATTGGGAAACCAACTAGTGTGCCCTTGCCTGATGAAAATGATTTCTCCTGGCCCCAGATTTATTTTCTTGGTTGGTTCTAGTCCTTTGTGTAGGGTTTAGGCATCATTAGCTTTCTCCCATCCTGCTTGATATATATATCACTCTATGTGGGACAGTTTTGAAAGAAGAAAAGGAAGGGAGAAACGCTGTAGTTATATCATAATCTCAAAAAGAAAAAGAACAAAAAAAGGACAATATGACGTTTACTCAAAAAGAGAATCCAGGTGAAAATTGAGAGCATTCAGCTGCATGTCTTTGTGTTCAGGACTATGAAGCAGGTTTCAGATATATCTGTTTCTCTTTCATTTCACATGTATTGTTCCATGGATTTGAGATCCTTCATTGTAGGTGCAGCACCATGCTGGATGCTGAGGATAAAAACGTGAATGTGGAACTCATGGCCCGGATCTCGGTATTATGTCTCCACGGGTGGATGAGTGGGGTGACTGTGGCTTTCTACAAGCATGGTGAGGGAAGGTTGAGAGAAACCAAGTGGCTAATATTCAACAAATGATAGAATGAACAAACCCAGTCGGAAGATATACTGTGTACCAAGTGGTCGGTAAGGGCTTCCAGGGAAAAACGGAAGCCTGAAGTGAATTATGAACCACGCTCATGTATGATGAGTGCCGCAGGCTACTGGGTGGCATTTTAGGAAGCATTGCCTGTAAGAGAAAAGACCTGTGCTCAGGAGCTGGCAGGCATCCAGCTTGGTCATCAGTACCTACAAAATTTAGTGATTGATATTTCAAGAGGCCCACATTTAGTCCACTTTTAGCTTCACAAAAGAACGTGAATGCCCAGAGGGCCTCATTAAATGGGTGTGAAATATGTTGCAATCAGAAACATGAAGGTACATTCATGCAAGTTGTAGTACATTTACATATATCCTGAAACAGAAAGGAAGTCTGGGTTGTCTGCAAAGATCTCTGTCACCTCCTCCCATTTAATGTGATTAAAGGCAACATTTATTAGTTCCACAGAGCATTCTCTGCTGATCAGGAGCTTCTGGGGAGCAACTATTTCCCTTTGCTCTACATAATAGGGGACAAGACAAAATAGCAATTCAACAGCAGTTCTAAGAGAACCTGGTAAAAAATGAGACCACGCAGCTATTTCTTTGGGTTCGGGACAGCTGGGCTAGTTCAGACAGGTGTGTTTCTCTCTCTCTCTCTCTCTCTCTCTCTCTCTCTCTCTCTCTCTCTCTCTCTCTCTCTCTCTCTCTCTCTCTCGTGTTGACTGTGCTGAGTTCTGAATCTAAGTTCAAGATTCTGATGGATGCAACAGAGCCAGAAAGTATACACTTGCCCCCTCCCTCTCGATTCCTGTTCCAGTAGCTCCTATTGAAACTTATGAATGAGCTTAGTACTTGTGTAGAGAGGATGTAGGAAAGGGGGGGGGGGGTGGTAGGGAAGATCAGCAGACTTGGAGGGCTACTGTGAACAAGTCTAGGAAGGGCTGCTTGGCTTAATTGCCTGTGCAGAATGTGTAAGACAATGTTGTATGATCTGGCTGGAAATAGACAAAATAGAAAAAGTGGCAAGAAAGTGATAGGACTCACCAGAGACGTACTTATATTGTTCAAATAAAATACTTTTTCACCTACAAGAGAAATGGATTCTTCATTGCAAATTAAAATACTTTATGTTGACTTTTTTTTTTTTTTGTCTTATGAATTTGAGAAGTTTCAGGGCAAAGTAGTTTTCTGAAGTATTTATGTTTTAATAGGTGTGCCCGAAATCTCAACTGAATCTTATTAATAATTGCACATACTTATTAGGCTTCCACCGTGTACAAGTCAGTGCTCTGACAGAGACACAAGGAAAGCAGAACACTGACAGTCAGACTACACATGACGCTTATATTTGGCAGTATGGCCCATGAAATTCAGTTCAAAAAAAGTAGCACTAATGTAGCATTGGTCAATAGTGAGTGTTAGCAAGAACATGTGAGAAAGGTCGCTGGGCTTTGTTTCTTCTCACCTGAGTTCTTTGAGACTGTTTGAGATTCTATCCTTTAATTTGCAGATTAAGTGCATTGTAAGCATTTTGTCACACTCTGATATGATGATGGCATCCATCTGACATAGCAGATGGCAAGGTCAGAACTGAACACATATAAGAGGTGGTTATTTCTGTACCCAAACTAAGTTCCTACATGGATCTCTAGAATTCCCAGAGACAAAACACCTTCATGTGAGCTCCTGACATCTGGCTGCAAAGACTGCATTTTCTTCTTGGTAATGTCCTTTACCATGTCCCCATTCCAGCTTCTATCAGCAAAAACATGCTAAATCTTAAGTCAGTCTAGAGCAAAGGCTGAACAAAAGAGATTACACGCTTGCACCATGCATGTCGCAGCTATTCATACCCTTTAGCTGAATGTCCACATGCAGGTCTCTTTCTTACTCATTATACTATCCTGTTTTAGCTTGGCCTCTGTATTCTATCCATAGACCCTCAAACATTACAAGCTATTGTCAATGTTCTTGACTCCCCTTCAGAACTAGACAGTAAGACTTGAGTCTTAGAACATGGAGAAGTCAAGCTGGTGCTCACCTGGAGGGTTTATCCCCAGGAGATAGCTTTTATCGTGCTGGATGGTGCTATGCACACTTAGGAGAAAAGTAATCACCAATCCTCTCCAACTCTTAACTATGAGCAATAAGAATGACACACTTGGCAAAACAGGCCCACAGGTACAACAATGACAAAAGTGTTATGAGAATAACCAACCACTTTCTGATTGGATTTAAGACCTGTTTCAAATGATGAAATCCAAAAGTGGTGCTATTACTTGGTAGTAAGACAAGAACCTCTGGGTTGATAGGTCATGGAACAGGGAAGCAACTGCTACTTTTATTATGCTAAATGGTTACAGTGTTAAACTGACTCTTGTTAGCTTATTTTTATACCTGTAGATTAGAGCATCACTTGGCAAACTAATTAGAGAACCTTCTTTCTTCAGTTGATAGTGACTAACACAGAAACCCAGAAATGGTCAAGGTGCTAAGAAGAAGAATGTAGAATGCTCATTCCTAATTGTGGCATCTATATCACACCCTTTCTTCCCACAGTTTGGGAATCATTGCATAAGAGAAGGCAAATGGATCATAAGAGCCAGAGACTGTGGAGAGAAGATAGCTACAGGACAAGGATGCCTTCCTTGTTGGGAAACGATCAGGCTAAAGACAGATGCCAAATGTAGGCAGGAAACAAGTGGACTTGAGAGTGAAATAGGAATGTATTGTAGAAGGAAACAAACATTCCAGAACGAAGTCTTAGTATCATATACGGAGTAAGTCTTTTTAAAATTATATTATTTATTTACATTTTAAATGTTATTATTCTTCCTGGTCCCCTCTCCACAAGATCCTACCTCTGCTTCACCTCTAAGAGGGTGCTTCCCCACCCATCTGCCCACTCCCACCTCACCACTCTATCATCTGCCTTCTCTGGGGCATCAGTGATAGTTCAATATACAGAAATCCATCAACGTTATCCACTGTATAAACAAATTCAAAGAAAAATCATACGATTATATTCTTAGATGCTGAAAATCATTTGACAAAATGTTTTCTGTCCAGTTATATGGTTAATTTTGGAGAAGGTACCTTGAGGTACTGAGAAGGTATATTCTTTTGTTTCAGGGTGAAATGTTCTGTATATATCTATTAAATCCATTTGGTTCATAATTTCTACTATTTTCAGTGTCTTTGTTTAGTTTCTGGTTCAATGACCTGTCTGTTGGTGACCATGGGGTGTTGATATCTCCTACTATTATTGTGTAAGGTACAATGTGTGTCTTGAGCTTTGGTAAAGTTTCTTTTACAAATGTGGTGACCTTGCATTTGGAACATAGATGTTTAGAATTGAGGCTTCATCTTGGTGGATTTTTCCTTTGATGAGTAGGAAGGGTCCTTCCCCATATTTTTTGATAACTTTTGGTTGAAAGTCTATTTTATTGGATATTAGAATGGCTACTCTAGCTTATTTCTTGGGACCATTTGCCTGGAAAATTTTTTTCCAGCCTTTTACTCTGAGGTAGTGTCTGTCTTTCTTAAGGAGGTGTGTTTCCTTAATGTAGCAAAATCTTGGCTCCTGTTTCTGTATCCAGTGTTGTTGGGAGCTATTAAGACAACTCTTGATCTCTGAATTGGGCCTCTCCCCCTGAGAAGAAAAGGGGGTCAAAAGCGGGCCACCAACACATGGATTCCGAGAACCACGGGATGTTCCAGCCCTAGGTCAACACCGATGTCCTGACCACACCCTGATACCACCAAGTTCCTGCTTCCCCGTGTAGCTGCCAAAAGAATTTCTATTGCCCCCCTCCCATAAGTACTTCTCCTTTTGCTTGTATTGCCCTACCCCTCCCACTGATAAGTATCTGTACTTCCCCTTTTGCTTGTGCATTTAAACCTTGGACATTTCTCAATACAGGGGGGTCTTGATACTACTTCAGAACGGTTTCCGTGTCGTTATTCATACAAGACCCTCGTCTCTCTCTACCCCCCCCCCAATTTGGTTATTAGGAGGAGGTCCCCTCGAGATCCTCGAATAACTGGACCTGCTGGACGGGTCACAGTGTGTTAGCCTATGTCTTTTTATTAGGAAACTGAGTTCATTGATGTTGAGAGATATTAAAGGCCAATGATTGTTTGTTCCTATTATTTTGTTGTTAGAGGTGGTATTAGTTTTGTGTGATTCTCTTCTTTTAGGTTCTTTGTGAGATGATTAATTATTTGTGTTTCCTTGGGTGTAGTTTCCCTCTTTGTGTTGCAGTTTTCTTTCTAGTATTCTTTTTTTGGGCTGGATTAGTAAAAAGATATTGCTTAAGTTTTGTTTTGCCATAAACTATCTTGGTTTCTCCAATTATGTGATTGAGAGTTTTGCAGGGTATAGTAGCCTGGGTGGGCATTTGTATTCTCTTAGAATTTACATGATATCTTTTCAGGATCTTCTGGCTTTTAGAGTCTCTGTTGAGAAGTCTGGTGTAACTGTGACCGCTCTTTCTTTATATGTTACTTGGCCCTTTTCCCTTACCACTTTTAATATTCTTCCATTGCTCTGTACATTTAGTGTTTTGGTTATTATGTGATGAGGGAATTTTCTTTTCTGGTCCAATCTATTTGGCAGTCTATGGGCTTCTTTTATGTTTATGGCCATCTCTTTCTCCAGGTTAGGGAACTTTTCTTCTATAATTTTGTTGAAGATGTTTTATGGCCCTTTGAATTGAGAATCTTCACTCTGTTCTAAACCCATTATTCTTAGGTTTGGTCTATTCATTATATCCTGAATTATCTGAATGTTTTGGGTTTGGAGCTTTTGCACATTGTATTTTCTTTGACCTTTGTGTCAATAGCTTCTATGGTATCTTTTACTCTTGAGACTCTCACTTCTTTCTGTTATATTCTGTTGAAAATGCGTGCATCTGTAACTTCTGATCTCTTTCCTAGGTTTTCGATCTCCATGGTTGCCTCCATTTGTGATTTATTTATTGTTTCTATTTTTATTTTTTAGGTATTGGACAGTTTTGTTCAATTCCTTCACCTGTTTGATTATTTTCCTGTATTTCTTTTAGGGATTAATTTGTTTCCTTTTTAAGTCCTTCTACCTGTTTACCTGTGGCTCCTGTATTTCTTTTAGGGAGTTATTTATGTCCTCCTTAATGACCTCTATCATCTTCATGAGATAGGATTTTAGGTCAGAATCTTGCTTTTCAGGTGTGTTAGGGTATCCAGGGCTTGCTGTGGTGGTAGAACTGAGTTGTGTTGGTGTCGAGTTCCATTGGTTTCTGTTACTTATGTTCCTGTGCTTGCCTCTCACCATCTGGTTATTTGTGGTGTTAACTTGCCTGGTCGTCTCTGACTGGAGCCTGTTCCTCATTGTAGGCAAGTAGTGCTCTGTGAGCTGGGTTAGGGCAGTTTTCCTGGGAGGCATAGAGTGATATCTCTGCTTGGGGGTCCTTCTGTGTGCCTAGTTAGGACAGGCTTCTTGTGTCCTTGGTTACAGCTGATCTCCTATGATTGTGATTATAACAGGCCTCCTTGGAGACAGACTGTCTCTGAACGTAGGAGGGAGCAGGAACCTCCATTTTGCAGACTGGAAGAAAGATGTTTCTCCAGCAGGCAAATAGTTCCCATGCCCATTGGGCCCTGTGGGGGTCCCAGTTGGTGCAGGTACTGGGTGGGGCTCTCACCTGTGACCCTGGTTATAATAGACTTCTGGGAGACAGGCTGTTTCTGAAGAGTAAGTCTGAAAGTCTTAGCCAGGAAATTCAGGGAGGCATCATAAAAGCACTATCACAGTTCAGATGTCTTTAAAGAAGGAAGACAGGAAGGAAGGGAGGGAAGAAGATAAAGTGTGTAGAAGAAGGGGAACAGAGACTAAGAAGAAAACAAAGACTGTCCTTGGGTCTTACAGACTGGCCAGGTCTCACATAGCATGAGAATAGTTGGCTAATTGTCAACTGATAAGGCCACCGTTCCATAAGAGCAGATGATCCCATGACAAGTGTCATGACTGACCTTGGTCTCTGCTACACAGGCCTTTCTCATTTCCTGAGACTATTCTCCCCATGTTGTACTCAGCCCCGTATCAGATAGGGATACCAAGGGAGCTATGCTTACAAGCTCATCTACAAACTTTGGGTCTACAGGAAATGTCTTGGATGCCAAGCTCCTTCTTATGCTTCCCATAGGGACTATGACTCAGAAAAGGAAGCTTTGAAAAGAAGGAGAGGTAAAAAAACAAAAATGAGAAAAGAAACGAGTTCACCTTTCTCTGCTCTTTGTGCCTCTTACAATCAGCACCACTACCTCCTCAAAGGTCCTGTTCTGTTCATCACTTAGTTCTCCTTCCCAAACAACCTGTCAATAACCTTCACAGAAGTCAGGATTGCCAAAGGAGGACCTAACAGTCTAGAGCAGATGGTCGCTAATTGCAGCATGTAAGCAAACAGGCAAGAAGCAGGTACACCTTGCAGTTCTGAGTAAGATTAATTTTCAGGAACATCAGGGGCACTGGCTCCCAATTAGTGGAGAATGTTAGGCTGAGAGTACAACTGAGGAAGCCCTGCCAATGAGGTCATGGGTAGGGTCAGACTTCCAGCCTGAGGAACCCCAGATTCAGTAGGAGGAACTCAAAAACCACTTAACCGTGTTTCCTTTGTTTTCTTGTCTGTGAGTCAGTGGGTAATAAAATCGCTCTGCTTCTTCTCTGGGTTTTATGTAAGTGAACTAATTAATGAGTGTCCAAGCCTAACCCAACAATGCAACATGTAATTGAAAAGTTTAATCATCACAGTAATAGTGCAATAATAGTGGCTGCAGAATGAGATAAATAGTTGCTTTAAAATAAAGATATTACCATTTTGATGGTTCCCTCTGATCTGCATTTTCAAATGAGAAGCATATTTAATTTCAATTTTGCTCTCATTGTTATGATGTTTAAATCGCCAACGCTGTTTCATACATTGTTTTCATTGTGGTAGTCTGATGATGCAGGAATTCCAAGAGATTACAGTAATAACTAAACACTCCAATTAAAAGCTTTTCTGCCCAGGAGTTCTAATTCCTAAGTAGGTGGTCAAAACAGACTACCTCTTGCACAGTTGGAGAGCTCATTTTCATTTGAATTTGCTACGCTATATAAAGTTAGATGTCCTCAATCAGAATCTTACCCATCTACCTCCTAACTGTTCTAGTATATTTATAGCTCATCTATCCTTACTTCTATGGCTTTAAACAAACTGTTCCTACCCCCGTAAAAATGACCTCTCAGCTCATTCACAGACTCCCTTTTTTTCTGGAAAGTTCCCACTAATTTTATGAAAATGAATAAATATCATTCCATGACTTTCCTTAAAGACATCACAAAAGTCAAGCACTCTCTTGTGTTTCTGACTTCTCTTGCACCTAAGGCTACTTTATATATGGGAATTATCACACACTGCTTTCATTGGCTGAGTATGGGTCCCATGCATTCACTGAGAGACACCTTAGCAACTCAAGAATAAGAGTGAGACTTTCTAATGTGTGCCTTTCCCTTATCGGGCTTCTGAATGAAACAGTGTGAGCATTCAATAAGTATTGTGGTAGTGACCAAAGCATGAGAATCCTCTATGTACATTGTAGAGTTTTCATGGGTTTGTATTACTATTTGGCAACTATTATATTTGGTGGGACTATGAAGGCAGCGGTTTTAAGAGGTGTTCCTTGTCAACCTTGCTTTAGTGACAAACTGAACGATACTTAAATCCACTATTAGCCTGGAATGAATTTGTATAAATCAGTGCCTATTGCTATTTCCAACCTCAAAATTTCATCCCTATTGGCATTGTATAAGACTGTTCCAACGTCCAGAATCACCTAACTGCATGGCTCCTATGTGTACACTAAAGACTTTAAAGAAGCTTCTCTCATCACTCAAAAAATAAGTGGCCTTCCCATCCGGCCCTAGAAATGCATGGTCACCCTCTAATCAGTCATGTCCTTTGTACAGAGGCCTATAACACTTTATATCCCACCTTCAAGGTGGGCACTTTAATTCTCATAGCTCTGCAGGATCTTTAAGCAGCAAGCCTAAACACATGTCTGCATGCCACCCTCTTCACGTTGGCCACTCCTTTCAGATAATGACCGTATTTGGCTCTTTCCTGAGAGAGCAGGTCTTATTTCAGGCCTCAATACTTTATTAAGGCTCAATTAATAGCTGTCAAAGGGATGAATTGGCTATAGTTCTGCATACCAGACTGACTAGAAAGAGGAGAAAATTACATTCTTAATGTCTCACTCATTAACTAGAAGAATTACAATTTTTCTATTTATCCTACCTCATAATATATACCTAAATAAATGAAGTTTTTGTTTTTATTAAGTGTATTAACTATTTTTCATAGACAAATAAGTGTTTGGGCCTCCCTTGCCTTGCTCACTCAGCCCCAAGACAACCCAGTTAGGTTCTGTTCTCTCAGACAGAAGCTGAGAATAATTTCCCAGATAACTTTGAAAAAGTTTTTCCTTGCCTGCACTACTGCAGCCAATAAATAGAAATACCTTAACCACTCGTGTCTATTTTAACTATGGCTTGGAGAGTGTGACGGGGACGAACAGTGAATTTGAGTCTCCAAGTATATGCGTAGCACATGATAGAGCTTAAAGACTCCTGGATATTGAGAAAAGATAAATGGCTGGAGTAAAAGTTTAAAATCTTACCACCTCAGCACACTTTTCCCATCCAGGCAGTCTGAAAAAAAAAAGTCTTTTTTTTTTTTTTTTTTTGTATCAAGAGTGAGAGATTTATGAATTTTTTCATTTCTATTGCAAAAGCTTATCACAGACCAGCTTGGAAACGACGGCTAATTAAACCAAGTCTGAGCATTGGTGATACAATCTTCTTCTAGAATTGTATATAAAAATGAGAAACTGAAAGATTTCCTTACCACCGTGAAGTATGACATTTTACTTTTAAGGAAGATTTTCGAGCAAAGCTGAATATAGATTGAAATACATTTTTACTCACACTTGCAAGTATTTCTTGGCAATCAAGGCCAGGCCATCTCTGTCACAGGTGCCCACACTGTCTTCACCATGCCCTATAATGCCATCAATAATGCACTGGGTACAATGGTATTTCCCTCCCCAGAAGCTGAGGGGACAGCACTGAGCTCTGTGGCTCATCTAAAGGAAGTGGCGAATGGCATTCTGTGAACATCCCTCTATGGTGTCCTTATCCAAAGCATCCAGACTTGGGGCTGCTCAAAGACATGCAGAGCTTCTCTGCCACCATGCAAGGGAAAATGTAGCACTGTCACTAGGAGAAAAGCTCTCAGTTTTTTTAAAAACTAAAATCTAAGAAGACCACAGAGTAGGGCAGGCTATGCCTGGCTCCTTTGCTTCTCAGTTTTCTTCATCTTCCTTATGCTTGCATCAGACATGTACCCAAAGGCCCATGACTGAAAGTACTATTAGTCAACGGTAAAGACTTTTAAATGTGTTCTAGTGACAGAACAAAGGGGAATTTTAGAACTTCTGTTTCTTTTATTTTCTGTCTGTTTCGCATCCTGGTATTTGGTTAGCTACCTACCCACCAGCCCTAAGCAACAGGACCAGGATGACTATAGACTATAAACTCTGTACATGGAAGCCCGGACAATATTTTCCTTAGAAGGTACTTTAACTCAGGTATTTGTTACAGTAATGGAGAGTAACACAAAGTCTGCTTTAAATGGCTGCAGAACTGTCATCTCTACCAGAACAATTCATCCCAGCTAGTACGAGTATTACAAGCTATCTTGTTTTTTCAAATAAAACATATGAATATTAAAAAAAAATACTTGGTAGAGACAGGTTGGAGAACATCCAGACTAGGATAAAAACATAATGTCACTTCCACATGAGTCTACTCTGTGCAATTTTTGGTTTGCTCTTTTGTTTTTAATTTTTCATTAGATATTAGATTAAATATTTATTATTTATTTATTAGATATTTATTAGATATTAGATTTATTTACATTTTAAATGTTATCCCCTTTCCTTGTTTCCCCTCCAAAAACCCCCTATCCTATCCTCCCTCCCCCTGCTCACCAACCCACCCACTCCCTCTTCCCTGTCCTGGCATTCCCCTACACTGGGCCATTGAGCCTTCACAGGACCAAAGGCCTCTCCTCCCATTGATGTCTTACAAGGCCATCTTCTGCTACATATGCAGCTGGAGCCATAGGTCCCTCCATGTGTACTCTTTTGTTGGTGGTTTAGTCCCTGGGAGCTCTAGGAGTACTGGTTGGTTCATACTGTTATTCCTTCTATGGGGCTGCAAACCCCTTCAGCTTCTTGGGTCCTTTCTCTAATTCCTTCACTGTGGACCCTGTGCTCAGTCCAGTGGTTGGCTGAGAGCATCCACCTTTGTATTTGTCAAGCATTTTTTTCCTAAGGGAGCTTTTACAAGCCACACAGCAAAAACATCCATTATAGTCATTTTTCTTATGTCTCAGGGTTCTTTTTGGAAGAAAGTAACTTTTATTAGGACTGAAAAGCAATGCAGGTTTGAGGGAATGTCTACCACTGCTATCCTTCTAAAGCAACTTCTTACCTTCCTTTTCTCTATCATAATAGCTCGCTTAGACTCTCAATAAAAGCACTTTCTATGTGAGGGATGGGGAACACAGTTTTTCTGTAACAAGAAGCCATAGGCATTTCCAATCAGGTTTCTCACATTGCCCCCTAAGCATAAATAAATATCGCTTATATTAAGTGGCGGTCTTCATTGCTGTCACTGCCTTAGGTCATTAGTCTGGGTATTTCTGTCCTCCACGCTTATGTGAAGAATTCATTTCACCTGCTGCAGAGAGAGGATAACCCATGCCCTTCACCTCCCTGCAGAGATGAGTATGTGGATACCCTTTAAGTTTAATCCTACAAAGAGGATTTGTGAGGCATGTTTGTAGCTTAAAATATAAGCAAGAAAGAAAGTGCTCTCTACTCAAAATATTACTTTTCACATGACATACAAGATATAAATAAATCTCAGACTTTACCCATGATTCAGTAACTCCTTTGTCATAAGTAGTTAAAGTGGAATTTTGTTTGGCTTCCTTGACTTATTGCAGAGCAAGTTCGGATGATGTGAAGGACACTTGATTCAATTTTACCAAGTGTTTCATGCTTATTTTCATGACTTAGTGGTTTCTGTCATAATACTAAATAAAACTAAGATGTATAAAAGTATAAGATATGTTACTTGAAACAAGATATGGATTTTCTTCCTATGATCATGCCTCTATTTTAAATATGAGAAGTTTCAGTAGAATTAGTGTGTAGCTACTCTACTGAGCACTTGTATAAGAAGAGCATTGATTTGTGTTATGAATTCAATAATTTAAAAACATGAGTCCCAGCATTGGAAGGATGGGAACCTTGGAGATATTGTTGGAACATTAGAATCTTTAGAAAATATACTTTAAATAGATTTGAAAGAGTTTTCTATTGGTCCTGTGGGTGTTTAGATTATGCAAACAAAATTTTTTATTTCTTTTCTTTGGTACAACATTTAATTTCCCAGGGAAAATATTTTATGCTCATGTTTTTTTGGCACCTAAACTTTAACTTTTAGGACAAACTAATTGCTATGTCATCTACATGTTATTAATATAGATAAACAAAAACTACAAAAAAATTCTCATGACATCTTGTCTTCTTTTTTGTCATCTGTCATCAATAGGCAACTATTGAGCAGCTGTTGTATTCATTTCAGTCTCCTAGGTGCTGGTGATTTTAGTAGTGGACATTTGAGTCCAAGGACCTTTAGAAATTACACTTTCTCTTAATGGAGTCTCATCATAAACAGTACAATAAATGCATGGAGAATCTTGAAGATGGGTACGTTTTACCAAGAGAAAAATAAGCTAAAGAAGAATTATGTCAAGAAAAGCCTCTGAAGTATCTCTTAAGGCCAAGTGTTTGGAAAACATTTGAAACATGAAAAGTGATATCATAAGGGGAAAGAGTGACCATTGAATAATTCCTTGGCACAGTGGATATTAAAAGGTGTTCCTGGATATCAGGGAGAAGTCATGCTCCGGGTCAGAGATGTTCTTTCCAGAACCTCTCTAACTTTCTCTCATAGAAATTTCCTGAATGGACTCTACTGTGTCTTCATTTGATATGTATTTGAATAAGAAATGCCGTTCACAATTCATGCTTCCATTCCCAAGTTTCTTGGGGTCATTTTGTTTTCTCACAGCAATAGAACATTAAGCAAGACATGTCTGTACCAGGGCTAGACATAGCTGAGGTATTCTGTGTTTCTACTTTTCATCTTGCATCTCTGGTATCAGTATAAGACTTACATAGATAGTAACTACATATACATCCCAGGTTCAAGAATACACATGTATGGAAAAGGCCTGAGACAACAATTTAGTATAGAACCAACCAAAATCTGTAAGCTTTATTCCAAACTAGAGACTCAGGAGCAAAGATGAACTTCTTTAGTATTGGCATAATCTAGAAGTGGGTTGATATGTCAGCTCAGCCAATGCCTAACAAAATACACAACCCACAGTAATATTCCAGAACATAAAATAAAAAATTGGAAGCCTAAAAGACTTTTCAATTGTATCATTTAAAGTCTTATCTTCTAGATCTCTTTGAAATAGTCATTTCTCCTTTTGAACTTATCTGCCTTGACTACTGAAATAATATAGATTTCAAACATTGAGAAGCTTTAGAGATGCTTCAGGAACATAGACTTGAAATAACTCCCAGAAGTCTGCATTTGAGAAGTGAAAAGAGGACAAAAGAAGAGTAGTGCACAACCAGATCTCTGTCTCCTTCTCCTTTCCTTTCTCCTTTCTCCTTTCTCCTTTCTCCTTTCTCCTTTCCCCTTTCCCCTTTCCCCTTTCCCCTTTCCCCTTTCCCCTTTCCCCTTTCCCCTTTCCCCTTTCCCCTTTCCCCTTTCCCCTTTCCCCTTTCCCCTTTCCCCTTTCCCCTTTCCCCTTTCCCCTTTCTCCTTTCTTCTCCCTTCTCCCTCCTCCTCCTCCTCCTCCCCCTCCCCCTCCTCCTCCTCCTCTAGTTCTTCTTCTTCTTCTTCTTCTTCTTCTTCTTCTTCTTCTTCTTCTTCTTCTTCTTCTTCTTCTTCTTCTTCTTCTTCTTCTTCTTCTTCTTTCTCTCTCTCTCTCTCTCTCTCTCCAGACTGGAAGTGCTTCCCATGCTTTCTATTGAGAATATCAGTAAAATGTTCCATTTGTATTCTCCACTTGAATTTTTTAAAATTTATTACGTATTTTCCTCAATTACATTTCCAATGCTATCCCAAAAGTCCCCCATACCCTCCCCCACCACTTCCCTACCCACCCATTCCCATTTTTTTCAATATGTGCTTATTTCTTATTACAACCTGTCCATACCTACCTTGAAAGATGAAAAGTCTGTCTTCTTTAATCACTAAATTTACAAGAGGAAATTCTGAGTGTTCATAATAAAATCCAAGAGCTACATTCATAACAAAGAATTAGATATTTTGAGTTTTGATTTTCTTGCTTTTCAATGGGAAAAGGCTTATATTCTGATTTTTCTCAATAGTCATCCCTTTTATTTATTTTGATAATTATTAACAGATGCTCATTAACATTATAGTACAAAGGTGAAGAGTATGTGTCCATCACACAAGAATTCTGGTCAATTGGGCATCCAATTGACTAAGGCAACAACCCTGAAGGTGGTTAGTACAATGACCTTCCTATGAGATTGTGATGAGTTACAAAGTGATTTTCCTGAGTCTCTATATAATTTTAAAATAAAATAGACACAATTAAGAATATTATCACTATTATTTTCTAAGTAAAAACCAATATGGCCTGAAAGCTGGACCAAAGATATTTTCTTCAGGACCCTTTCTGGGTCTTCCTTGCCAGTGCTTCAGAGTCCTTCTTGACTAGGACATCAAGGCTCTTAATTTAATCTTGACTTTGCTAATTTTCTAATTGTTCAGGGACCTTGGTTTCTGATGCTTATTTATTTTATCTAGTAAATGGTAGGTTTATATGAACTAAATGTAGTTCATCTTTTTAAATTTAGTGTTCATACCTACACTAATTTCCTTCCTATGCTTTCCATATTCGCTGAGTGGCTTTATTTCATTTTATTTTATTTATTTACTTTTTAGAAAACCTGACAAAGTTCAACCACATAATTACCATTCAGGGGCTTTCAGATCAACTTCATCTACAAAATTTAAAGCCATGGTGCTACAGCAAGTGTCTGTTGAGACTATATTTTAAAACATTGTTAGATGAGTCTGACAGGAGAGAGCCACTGAGTTTTGCTCATACCCTGAATGCAGAGCCTGCAAGTCTGAATCATTGTGCAACTTCACATCATCTGTAGCTGGATTCCTGTTGCCATTAGTAACCATGGCTCAGTTCTACGGTAGTAGATCCTTTGCAGAATGTCACTTTCCTTTGTCGTTATCTTCCCATTACTTATTAGGCTATCTAACTACAAAACTCTTAATAATAATATAACACTTATAAGAATAAGACTCAGAATCAAGACTGGTTTCTTTAAATGGAAGTATATGAAGAAATATTTACTGAGCTTCTAATATAGATCAGACCTTTTGAATGTTACATTACCCCTATAAATGACAGATCAGAGAGTAGACAATTTGGTTAACTCTTATAGAAGAGTTTTGACTTATGCAAATACAGGATGTAAAATTCCAATTCAAACCTATCTAAGTCATATCATGCAAGCTTTAAAGGCAAAAAATGACAGTAAAATAAAGTCATTGACAGTAAAATAAGGAAGTAGTGTCTGTATTCTATTGAATGAAGGCTTAATGTCAGCTTCTGTCAGACATATAAGCAATTGTATTTTATGACAGCATATGTCATTTTTAATGTCTGTTAAAATGCCAAAACAGATACATTGGTTTATCGTGTATTGATCTTAGAAATAAAAGCTTTGTGGAATGTTTGTGAACAAGGCAAAAAATACATGAACACAATGTGGCATATCAGAAAGAAAGTATCTAATTAAATAACTGTATAGTTCAAAAATCATTGCATACTAATAAGGAACCAATATGTTTGCAGATGGACACATATACTCACAATAGGAATGCTCCATTAATTCCTGAGTGGTCCAGTTCAATGGTGATTACTTGTCCTTATTGTCCAAAAGAGATACCCAGAGCCTTCTCATTTCAGTTATAAAATGGGAAACATGAGCAGTGAGGAGCACTTACTGCTTTTCCAAAGGGATGACTTCAGTTTCCAGCACCCACATGGACACTCACAATCACACATAACTTTACTTCTGAGAATTAATTCTTTTCTTGGCCTCCAAATTCACCAGTATACACATGGTTCACATACATATGTTCAGGAAAATCCAGATAAAATAAACAATTCTTTTTTTGAAAAAGAAAAGTTAAGAAAAATAAATAATTAAAGTGGGCTAAGAAATGAAAAAAAAAAGTGAGAGCTCTCAACAGAAGAAAGTAAAATGGTTGAGAAATATACTCTAAAGTGTAAAATATCCATGGCAATTAGGGAAAACTAGAGCAACTTAGAGATTGCATCTCATTCCTGTCACCCAGTGATGGCTAAGGTCAACAAAGCAACTGACTACAGTACTGATGAGGTTCAGAGTAAAGAAAACAATCTCATTCATTGTCAGTCCAAATGTAAATTGGTGGAGTAGCTCTAGAAATCACTAGAGAGAGTGCTCAAAAACCTAAAAGTGCACCTTCCATTTGATCCAGTTATACCATGCCTTAGCACATGCCAAAAGGCCATTTGATCCAGTTATACCATGCCTTAGCACATACCAAAAGGACTCTGTACCCTTTTCAGTAAATACTTGTTTAGCAATGCTGCTCTGTTCACAAATAACTTAAAGGCTGTTTGATGATGCCTTAAGAAGTCATACTATTTTATATTTACCTAAAATGATACTGTATGTATACATATACACACACAGAGAAAAAGACAGAATGGAAAAGGTTCTACTACCACCATTTTGCTAGGCTGGCATAATCCCTTACTACTTCGTGTCAAATTTTATCCTTATACTCACAGATAAGTGAAGCTCCCAAAAAAAAAAAAAAAAAAAAAAAAAAAAAGCCTCTCTTTACAGCAAATGGAAGCCACCACAAAAACCACATCTGATAAAACATAGATAAGCAGGCCATGAGAGGCCCAGCCCTAATGAATACATCTGCATCACAGCTCTTGAAGCTATGGAACAGGGAACATGGCAGAAATAGGGAAGAAAAGTTTGTAAAAGGTAGACCAGGAAGTCTGCTATGATGGTAAAAATGACAGCACAAACAAGACCAACACAATGATGGTAAGAATGGGCATGCTAGCGCCAAAGGGTAAAAACACCATAAAGTGTCACTGCTAGACAAAGAATGACAGGCAATGAAAGCCTGTGTGGAGGAGGAGAATTAGCCTCTCCAAGGAACACATGCCCTTAATACTTGTCCAGGGTAGAGTGGTTAGCCTTGAAACAATATATGCACAGACAACAAATGGAGACTGGCAGGCTGTATTTGCATAGATTTAGTCATACCCATATATGTATGTAACAATATTTTTTCAAAAAAATACCTCAACTTGAGGAGGGGACATGTGAGGGGTTCGAGAGAGGGTAACTGGGAGCAGCTGCAGGGAAAGGAAGAAAGGGGGAATGTGATGTAATTCTATTTCAGTTCAAAACCAAAATAATAATAATAATAGATGACAAATAAATAAAATAGGAAGCTTTCAGAGAGAATGGAATAAATTTGCCCCTTTATCAGAGTAGTACAAATGCCTTCAACATTCATGGGATGTGCTATTTGGTTCCATTACACTGAAATTAGAGGTATCCTAGTTAATAATTAGGACTGGAGACACACACCTGTCTTAGCTGTTATCCATGACAGGCGCATATAATATTAATCTCCTCATTTTCCCTCACTGTTTCTCATGTATTCACAGTGAGCATGCAAACCAAGGAGCCTTAATTCCTGAGCTGTGCTTCTTTTTATCAGCTGCCTTAAGTGTTTGGTATACATTCTGCACAACTGGAAACAGTTACAATTCTTTTGCCAATCACAGAGTGAGCACAGTGTCAGCTATGGGAGTGTGGCTAGATAGATCATTTGACTGTAGAGAGTCAGGCCCACTCTTGCACACATTGTACAGAAAAAAGTCACTAAGCTCAGAAAGGCCAAAATAAAAATCTGTAGATTGACTCACAAGCTGAGTGTGATCCTTGTGTCTATTCTGAGTGCAGACCAGGAATGGAAGGGAATCAGGGACAGGCAGAAAGTGTGACTTCTCATTTCAGAACGAGCATGCAGACCGTAGGCTTCACAAGATCTTCACCAAAATACAAGTAGTCTTGGTTAAAAGTCATAAAATAATGTTTGTTTAAAAGTTTGTATGAGACAAGTGGGGGTGTACGATGGGAGGAGGGGAGGTCGGGGGAGGATTGTGAGTAGTGGAAGGAAGGGAAACTGAGGACAGGATGTATTGTGAAAGAGAAGAATAAATTTTAAAAGGTTTGTACTAAAGTTGGAATGTTTTTTTGGAACCTCGTGAATGTGAAGAAAACATGTTGACTATTATACGTAGCTACCAAGGACTCTGAAATGACTTATTTTAAAGCAGTCTTCTTTATAGTTTCAAGTGGACATAAAGTAAAACTGAGGGGGGGGGGATCTTTCATGATATTACTATGAATCTTTGGCTATTAAGAGAAAGGGTTTGACTATAGAGAGTCTGTGTAGGTCAAGTCTAGTTATTTGCCCCAGAGGAAAACAGGAATAAATAATGATGAAAAGAAAGAATGGAGTTTATTCAGCAGTTTGTCAACACTTTAAGGAAGATAAAGCAGCCCTAGGTCCTAGAGCTGCTCTGGCAGCTAACACAAGATTTAAGTTCATTCAAGTGAGCAGGCAAGAAGTATGTGCAGTTACATGCCTTGGGATTACTATGGCCTAACTGGAAATTATCTTTGTTTTATAAGATGGCTATGATGAAGTTCTAGTCACTTAAGGGGCTGCCTGCTTTCTGTCTTCATTTTGGAGAATCAGTCTCTGTTCTTATCAAGAAATTGCTCCCCCATAGGGAAGAATGCTTGTTCGGGGTGATCTGTCTGCTGCTCCTGGCTAGTTTAGGGCAAGGGCAAAAGATGTCAAGGCACCGTGCCAAGTCTAGATTAGGATGCTGTAAAAGCTGATGGGTGACACGCTATTGAATGAGATGTCCCTAAAACTCTTGAAGATAATTTGGTTATTCTTATTTTGATTTCTTCATCTTCAAAGGGGGAAAACTTCCAGTTACTGCCCCTTAAGTAGTAAGACTAGTCTTCATGGAGTGTGGAGTAGGAATACCTGACCCAGAGTTTAAGAAAATAAAGAACACAGGCGCAATGAAGCCAGGAATGGTAAGCCTCATTCTGCTTTTGAGCACCTATGTCTCACTGCAGAAATAATTGCTTTTAGCAAAGGAGCTTTGAAGCCCTCGTCACGTCTTGTTGCAATTCTCTCTGGTTAGTCCTGACTTTTTAATATATTTCATGGTAGTGATTAATAATAGTGGTGATTTATGCTTAGTAGAATGATTATTCCAATTTTGATTGACAGACCTTTAAGAAGAAATTTTAATTAAAAGTGATAAAAATCAGCAATGTCTCAAAGTCAGCTCCTACACCTTCCAATTGGCAAAATTTAGGAAATTTCAAGCTAGTAAAATCAGGTTTCCTGAAAGCATTTATACCAAGAATATTGTCAAACACAGTAATCAAACCATTCTGCTCCCTTCATCTTCTTTCTGAATGTGACTTGTTAAATATTTACCAACATAATAGTAGACAAATTTAGAACCCAGTCTTGGTCAACCAAGATTAGCACAAGGAACAAAGTTCTTCACCTATGTCTGCTTTGTCACTTGTCTGGATTGAGGGCACAGGCTTCTTGTATAGACTGCTAGACTTATCGTGGAGTAAAACCCCATAAAGGACACTGTTCATAAAGATCTGAGGAACAATAAAAAGAGTTAACACACAGTGTGAAATGGTTATGAATACCAGGCACCATTTATTTTAGATGAAAGTATATAATTTATGAAGAATAGACAAAAATGGAAAGTCATCACTTTTCGTCTGGTTAATAATGCCCTACACATCCGTGCCTCTGAATGATTTTTGCTCAGTGAAGTTCAGAAGATATATATTTTAAAAATCCTGAGACAGCTTTTCTACTCAGTGGTACTGTTAAAAACGTATCCATCTTTCCTTCGATTAAAACTCACTTTAAAACCTTGAACTTTGGTCTGTGTTTGTCATGGTGAGAAAGAGTTAAGTACAGGAGTGCTGAGATCTCAGACTGGTTCTTCCTTTTCTCCTGTAGACCTGTGGACAGGCAGGGTCTGGAAACAGCATTTGGAGAATGGCTTCTGCAGCTCTTGCTTCAGTTGGAAGCTTTCACCTTCCTGTATGCTCCATCTTTCCCTTTTCCTTGGAGAGAATGATTTGTGACAGGATTTAAAATGTGTTTCATTTATTTCCCACCTTCCTTTTACTTCATTAATGGATTAGGTGAGAGTTTCTATCTGTGTGGGATTTACATTTCGTAGCGTGAGTCGAGGTCAAAGTCATCTACCTATGCATTCTAAGCCCTTTCAAATATGTGCTTACCCCATTAGGATGCATTCAAAAACAAGATAACTTGTACAGAACCGACCCACAGCCTCCTCCATTTTGTTTATCTTCTATTAAGGATGAAGTAGCTACATTTTCATTTCAAATACCAAACAAATGCTTTCAGAATCGCTTAAGTCTGCAACTGTCTGAAGGCATAGCCGCCAGAATCCCTTCTTCTTCAACTTCTACACTTGTGCAACTGTTTTCATGCTGAAAACCACAGAATTTTCTGCCCCCCAACATTTCAGTCCTCTAAGATTCATTCCTGTCCCCAATGAGCCTTTCAACTGTATCTCCTGTCTTCACAGCTCTTCTGTCCTCTAAAATGGTCCTAATAAGTTACAGATATTATTTACACACACACACACACACACACACACACACACACACACACACACACATTATAGCGTCCAGAATATATATAAATACAAGTATAATACATTTACCAAAACAATAGCTGTTACTTCACAACTGTAACTTCTTTGGCTACAGGCTTTTGACCAGATTTAGGGTATCAAGAAAAACTCCATTACATAGGATGGGCCTCAAATCCAATCATGAATTATTGGTTACTCCAGCAGTTGTTTTGTCCCTATAATACCAGTGGGCACATCTTGACAGGCAAGTGGATAGCATAGAACCTACAGCGCTCATGATTCTGCTATATACGGGTTGTCCTCCCAACTCTTTAAAAATTCTGGAAGAAAGCCTCTAGGATTCAGAATTCCTGATGAGCCGCTGTGAACCAAGGTCACACTGACTGCTGAGTGGCCGGGAGGCTGAGCACAGTGAAGCGAATATTAAGGAATAGATGTCCTAGGCAGTTTGGCATACCAAGAACCAGGGAGGTGCTCTATTCTTAAGAAAAACTTCTTCAAATAAGTGTACTACTCTCCCTTCCTCTTAAATCTGCAATGGCTAGAGTCAAATAGTCTCAAGACACTCTCAGATGTCTTTACAATTCTCCTCATTCAAGTATCTGGATCCTTATTCATAGACCTAATATCTTCAGTAGCTCTGTCTTTCTTGATTCCAATATTCTGAGCAGCAGCATTTCCATCTTCCAAGGCTCTCTGCTCCACTTTTGCTCCTTGGATTCTCCTTGAGTGTAGCTAGAATTGCCTGGAAATAACTATCTCACAGCCTGAGATACACAGTGCCTTAAAACTTTCTCCAGAGATGGATCTATTTGTCTCACCTTTAAACTGACCTTCCCACAAGATTCAAGGCAGACAAAATATAGACAAGTTCTTTATTAAACCATAGTACACCTAAAATTTTCTTTCCCATCCCTTCTTTTGTTTTGCAAATATCAATGTCCTTTGGGTACTCTTGGATCTACAATCAAATTATATGGACATAAAGATGTAACATCCCCCCCCCAACCAGTTCAGCTCAAAGCAGATTTTAAAAGTAAAATAAGGTTTACATGATGCCTGAGGCTACACAGGCTGAGAAGCCAAGTGCACTATAAAAGAAAGGCCTTCTTTAAGGTCATAGCTCTTATACGTACTTGGTCAATGCATTACCCCCTGTGAAAAAGATATAACATTTTAGTTTCAAATCATATTTTATTTCTTACCTACCTGAGCCTTTTAATATCTTAGCTGAATCCTTAACAGAAGCAATTTGGACATTTGTTTATGGGACAAGAAAATGATAGTTCCAGAGACTCCTGATAGTGGGGGTGGGGGGCGTCTCTGATTCTTTTGGATGCTGTTGAACCCCTTTTCCTCCTTGCTCAGCCTTGATGTGGGAGTTTGTACCTGGTCTTATTGTATCATAGTGTACCATGTTTGGTTAATATATCCCAGAGGCATGCTCTTTTCTGGGTGGGGGAACAGATTTTAGGAAGAGGGGAGGTAGAGAACTGGGAGAAGTGGAGGGAGTGGATCTGTGTTCAAAATGCATTATGTGAGAGAAGAATAAATAAACAGTATGTACACATGTGCACATATATATATATATATGTATATATATATATATATATATACATATATATGTATATATATATCTACTACACAAATGCAGTCTTCACAATCTTCAATTGTACAAATTATTTACCAATTCTTTCATGTTTACATCAGAATCACTTAATAATCTCTACTTAAAATGTTCAAATTCTAGCACATAACTCCAAATTTCTCCAAAAAAATGCAGCCACGAAACTATTCTAAGGGAACTCGCCACTGGTACAAAATTTCTTCTAGCATTCCCATTTTTTAAATAGCTATAACAAACCATTGAATATAAATTAAAGGCAAAGAAATTTATTTTAGAGCCTGCTTGCCATGGACCAGGCCCAGTCGGCCCCTTTCAATCCGTGGGAATCAGGGGTTCTGGCAGGTGGACATGGAGTTGGGAAGAATTGACAGACAGACACAGACATGAGAGAGTGTGCTGGATCTGAATGTATTCTTTCCAAACGAACACCAGACTTTTAATACAGAAGAAAAACAAGAAATCCAGGTGAACTTATCTGCCAAGTTACAATGACACAAAACAAAAAGAATGCATACATAAAACGATGGTGGGAGCCAGGCCATGATTACCCCTGAGAATGGAGCCAGGTGAATGCTCTAATGCAATGCTAGTCTATTGTTAAACCCACCACCAGGGGTTCTTAGTAAGTACCTGATTATGCTATTCTCTGGGCCTAGTAAATCTCAATGCAACAACCCACCTATTTCCTAGGCCATGATGTATTCCTGTGTTTGGGTGTGACTCAGCTATTGTACTAAGCAATTACTATGCAGACTAGTCCTGAGTTTTTCTAGCTCTGTTCTTTGTGATGCCTAATTAGTTTCATTGTCTCTACTAGAAGTGAATTTGAATGTTACTGACTAGGTAACATTCTTACTGAATTCCAAACTCAGAG
The DNA here is from genome assembly GCF_000001635.26 of Mus musculus. NCBI lineage: Eukaryota > Metazoa > Chordata > Mammalia > Rodentia > Muridae > Mus > Mus musculus. The sequence continues at coordinate 30,697,975 of NC_000084.6, read as the reverse complement.
TCAGCTTCAAGGATTTTCTAGGAACCATTGGAACACTAGTGGAGGCTTAGCTATATGTCAAAAATCAATCCTTAAAGGCACTTATAATAAAACAATACTGAAAGAGAGCACATGGATCCATATACCAGACTAACACCGCAGGGACAAAGTTTGGGTATACAGGCTATTGGAAAGCCAAGGTTCCAGGAGGCTGATTCTGTGAAACTCTTTGCCTCATGACTGCTTTCAGGCTTTAGGCCTACCAAGCAGACTGCACTGGAGTGGATGTAGCACCTGCTCTCAGGGGGTTTCTGTTCGTCATGGCAGGAATGACGGGGCAGAGTACAGGAAACAGAAAGGAATCTGCCCACACAGAAAACTTTCTCCTCTCCTGTTCTGTGGCTCCATGTGAGGACCAAGACTGTGTGATGCTGCAAATCTCTCTAATTTAGTTAACTCTCTCTCTCTCTCTGAAAATTGCCTCACAGATATACCAATAGGAATCTAGTCTAATCACTTCTAGACCCAACTAATTTGGCAGTCTCGTTAACTATCACATTCTATATAGAACAAAGGTACTTCTTATACCAGAAAAAAAAATCTCATATTAGTTTCCACAGCCCTATCATATTAACAAGTCTGTTTCACTTCACCTCATCTGTGACATTATTCCTTGCATGAAGTTGGGTATGAGATCAATGAATATTATTCAGACAAGCATGGTAATATATGTACCTGGATCCAATATCCAGAACAATACCAATATCCAGAACAATGAGATCTGAACCTCAGTAACAGAAGAGCAAAAAGAATATATTAATTAATCAACATAAACATATTCTGTATTTCATTATCAATAACTTTTAATATACTTTTCTTAGAAGTATATATCTACACCTGAAAGTTTAATTGATAAGAAGCAAGTTTTCAAACACTTTAAATGAAATAATACTCTTAAAATGGCTAATGAATACACCTGTAAAGAGTATACCTAAATACAGCTTAAATGTTGCAATAGAAACATACGTTGGGCACATGAGGAGTGGGGAGGAGAATGAAATCAATCAGGCAATAAGACCAGGCTGAAGAAAGCCTTCTAAAGGAGAAGTCTGAAGGTCTGTCTTGAAAGAGGGCTTGATGGCCTTTCCTTCAATCTCTAGCCATCCCATCTGCAGCCACCAAACGCCAACACTATTGCTGATGCCAAGAAGCTCTTGCTGACAGGAGCTGATATGGCTGTTTCCTAAGAGGTTCTACTAGCACCTGAGCAACACAGATGCAGATACACAGAGCCAACCATCAGACTGAGCCCAGAGACCCCAGTGGAAGAGCTAGGGGAAGGACTGAAGGAACTGAAAGGGACTGCAACTCCATATGAAGAACAATATCAACTAACTGAATCATGCAGAGCTTTGAGAGTCTAAACCACCAACCAAAGAGTATAAATGGAGGGATGCATGGCTCCAGTTATTTTTTTTTTTAAAGATTTATTTATTTCTTATATGTGTATACACTGTAGCTTTCTTCAGACACTCCAGAAGAGGGCATCAGATTTTTGAAACGGATGGTTGTGAGCCACCATGTGGTTGCTGGGATTTGAACTCCGGACCTTTGGAAGAACAGTCGGTGCTCTTAACCGCTGAGCCATCTCACCAGCCCCGGCTCCAGTTATATATGTAGCTGAGGACAACCTTATCCGATATCAATGGGAGGAGCAGCCCTTGGTCCTGTAAAGGCTTGATGCCCCAGGATAGGGGGATGCTAGAACTGTGAGGCAGGAGTGGGTGGGGGAACACCCTCATAGAAGCAAAGGAGAGGAGGTAGAGGGGAGATGGGATGGGGGTTTGTAGAGGGGTAGCCAAGAAGGGGGATATCATTTGAAATGTAAACAAATAAAATGATTAATTTTAAAAAAGAGGGCTTGAAATCAACCATAGTAGAATTTTAGCAGAGGAAGCACCATAGGCATGAGCAAAAGAGTGAGCCTTTTCTATGAATCCATCCAAGCATCCATGCATCCATCATGCAGCAATTTGTCCATGTTTCCACCTGTCCACCTGTCCATGTTTCCACTTGTTCTTGTCTGCATACACAGTAATCACAAATTTCAACAAGCCTTTGAGGTGGAATCAGTGTAGCAGTACTGACAGCTTTAAACTCAGAATGTTCTTTTATACTTTAAGCCTGACCTTTAACTGTAGAATCATAAATCTTTGCTCTCTATAAAAATAATACCAGGTACCCATATAAGGTTAATGCCATATATACTTGTAGGAGAAAGTTACAGTGGTCCTAATAGAGTCTGTTCTTCAATATTTACGGATGCCCTTGGCTTTGGCAATACTACAGACTCCCAAGATGTCACATAGCTTCCTGCTGCAGTGGGAGCATTCAGTATTTGCCAACACTGTGACTTTCCTCCTGCTCTGGCCGGGCTCCAGGTCATTTCTCTCTGTGAAACATGCTTTTTGTGACACAAATGGGTCATGCCACACAGCAGGATGGTGCTTCTGGGGCTAAGCCAAATTTCTTCTTTCCCTGGTCCACTTATTGATCAAAGGGTCAGATACTCTTCAGGTGTCAGGAAAAGCTATCCCCCTTCCTGTTGAGATCTGGCCTTTTGCTATGTATTTTCATGCTAAATACTGGCTCCCAAGGTCTGGTTAACCCCAAGGACAGAGAATCTGCTTGTAGACCCAAGTGATGTTATGTGACTTTGTCCTGCAAGTTATCCCTGATTGGTCAATAAAGATGTCTGTATCCTATATCTGAGCATAATTGGGATAGGCAGAATTTAGGATCCTGGGCTTGGGCCCTGAGGAGAGCCATGAGAAGGGAGAAGAAGGTGAAAAAAGGAGGAAGCCACCATGAGGTAAGGCATGAAAACATAGCCATGAGGGATAACCAATCAGAGTTAAGACCTTCCCAGAAGGATCATGGCAAATTATAATATGGGGTTATTGATGGGGAAATAGATTCTAATAGCATAGAGGATAGATATCTGCCCACCTCTAGTGTTGATTAAGGCTTATTCTAAATATAAAGGTTGTATGTCTTTTATCTGGGAACTGAATAATCAAAATAGGGTAGAAGCCCTTGATTGAGATTAAATATCTTCAACAACACCTCTCAATAAGGAAACAGTTTCAATTTGTGCTGGCAGTAGAATAAGATAGAACATAGCCCTCCTAGTAGAAGATTTAAGTTCTACTTCTTCAGACAATCACACTGTCCCTTGAAGAAGTCAGCAAAACTTGTCCTGTGCTTGGTTAAATGGTAATGCCCACTATTATGCCTACCTTCATCAGAAAGATAAAACCAGCTTCTCAAATAATAAAATACCAGATGATTCTGAATTGAACCAGAACATTATTCACCTACAGTAGCTATTAAAACCAATGACAATAAGCAGGCCCATTTTAAGTCATGTGGGCTATTTGTATCTGTCATATTTTCCATCTATGAAAGATATGATGCCTAGTTTAGTGGGAAGCTGGAGACCTAAGAATTAAGTGCCTACCACCTAACACTAAATATCTATTGCGAGTCTACTAAACACAATGAACTATGCTGTATGTTTTAACTGTAGTCATTTTTCCAAGGTCACATGGCTAGTTAGTGTAGGACATCCTCGGCTGATTTTATATTCAGCTGTGTTACCCATCATTACATTCTATCTTGTATTCTGGAAACAAACTTTTTCAGCTGAGCAAATAACAGAATCCAAATGTGTATTACACACACAGCTTGTTCATCCAAAGTTCTATGTAAAGCATGGTGATTCCTCCAGAAGTATTTCATTTACACTTCTCCTCATTTAATAAAAGAAGTGTAAACCAATGATAATTAAAGAGAACGTGGGATATGAACCTGGATCCGTATGCCAAAGCAAGCACAGTAAAACACTGAACAGTGTTTAAGTACCAACATTGTCATATGTGGCCGTTACCTCCTAATGTTAACATTAAGATTCAAGACATCAATGAAATGTAATATGCTCAGGAAGTAAATAAAACTCAGAAGCCATTGGATGCTTTGGAAACATATAAAATTCACTAGGCTCTTCCTCAGGTTTATGTAAGTAATAATAATCTCTGAATACATGAGATTTGTGTCAGCTGAGTTTTGCCCCTGAGAGTAACCTCAATAATCTCAATGGTCCACTAAGCTAGACTTTTTTCTTTTTTGTTCTGTCCTTTTTCTTTTTCTTTTTCTTTTTCTTTTTCTTTTTCTTTCTTTTTCTTTTTCTTTTTCTTTTTCTTTTTCTTTTTCTTCTTCTTCTTCTTCTTTTTCTTTTTCTTTTTCTTTTTCTTTTTCTTTCTTTTTCTTTTTCTTTTTCTCTTCCTTCCTTCCTTCCTTCCTTCCTTCCTCCCTCCCTCCCTCCCTCCCTTCCTTTCTTTCTTTCTTTCTTTCTTTCTTTCTTTCTTTCTTTCTTTCTTTCTTTCTTTTTTGTTCTGGAGTCGATGGAAAATTTTTTTACATCTCTACAGAACTGGATCAATGCAATTGTTATAAATAATTTAAAAGTTATTGGCAACTATAACATGACGGATTACCATCTAAGAAAAGAAGAAAGCCAGACTCACAGCCCAGCAATATGAAGCAAACAATTACTTGTCACCCACCTTAGTCACTGCTGACTATTCCTAGAAGGTTCCACCTAAGCTATAACCACCAGGCTGTGACCCTCACCGCACACAAATAAAATAAAGAACAAGAAAGAGATTTGGCTGCTGTCAGAGAGCAAGTCTTGCTGATTTTTCAACCTGAAATATGGTTTAATCTGCATAAAAATGGAGTCTGCAAACGGACTAGGATTAATAGGCTCTGGCTCTAGGTTCTTCTTGTGGCCTCATTTAAATGGGCCATTCATCACTGTGACCTCTTTGGATAATAGCCTTACTGTAATATTTAATTTCACATTAATTCGGGTTTAACTTGGCCAGTGTTCATTTGTAAAGAATCACTCAGGAATTATCTCTGTCTGCTTCTCCTCCTTTTACCAACATCTTTATTAATCCTGACAGAATTGATGGTGTTTGATTCTCTATTCAGTAAAATGTATTGTTCAGAAATCATGTGTGTTGGGTAGAGCTGAGTGTGGAAAAAGAAGATAACTAAGAATCATTCACTGGACTATTAAATAAGTGAGGTTTTCTTTTTCTCCTTCTTGTCCTTCTCCTCCTCGTCCTTGTCCTCCTCCTCCTTGTCATACTTGTCGTCGTCATTGTCGTTGTCGTCGTCCTCCTCCTCCTCCTCCTCCTCCTCCTCCTCCTCCTCCTCCTCCTCCTCCATTCTCTTTCTCAGACATAAGCTCACTGTCTTGTTACCTGGTCAGGTGAAACCCAGTACTCCATTGAAAATTCTGTCAGTGTCTGGCAAGGTTCTGCTTCTTTACCAGGCTATGCCCAGTTATTTGTTAAGGACAGTATAGATTCTAATGCACGCAGTCCAATAGAATAACAAAATATGTTTATAAAACATGCATTATGTACTCTCTGTATATCATGAGGCTGGTGTATAGCTATTCTCAGAATACACTCCACTGGTATGAGTAATGGCAGTGCAATCCCTCCTCTGCCAAATAGACACTGAGAATGATATTTCTGCTTAAGCCAAGACTAAACTTTTCACTGTGCCCTGAGCTGTCTACAGTAAAAAGTAGAATGTGAGCAACTGAAGTTTTATATAAGGGCTTTATGGAAAGTCAGAAGAACCAAAGGTTCTATATATATATGAAACACTTAAAATTCAATACTGCCTTGCAGTGAAAAGTAACCTTGGGACAGCAGTAGCTCCTTCTTAGAGTACATACTGTTCTTAGAGAACATACTGGTTTCCTGTAAGGTATATTTCAGAGAGCACTGGACAAAGGGCTCTAGATACACCAGTGTTTTCCCAAATAGGAGGGACACTGAATTCTTCTTTCAATATGTTTGGTTTTTTTTTTTCTTCTTTTAGATGGATAATTTTTGGGTATTAAATGCATGAGATTGGTAATGACATCATTTTGTACTTTCATACTAAGAAATAGTATCAGTAAGCATCTGGTCCAACTAGATGACATAGAACTGCTCATACATGTGGAAACATGCTCGCATGGAAGCAGAGTTGAGCAATAAAAACAGACAGAATCTAAGCCCTTTTAAAATATCTTCTTTAATCTATGTGTATATTTATGGCTGTGTTTATTTATACACACATGCGTTTGGAGACCTTCACAAACCAAAAGCAAGTGTTTAGAGACTGCAGAAAGTGTAGGGTCCTCTGGATCTGGAGTTAGAGGTGGCCATGAGCCCCCTTAATGTGGTGCTAGGAGTCAAACTCCTATCCTTTGTAGAAGCAGTATATGCTCTTTAAAAAGTAATAAATTTCTTTTATTTATTCTTTTTTCATATATGATATTCTGACCAGTTTCTTCTCCCTTCTCCCCCCCACCCACATTCCTCCCCCACCCCCTGCCGTAGTCCTTCTTCTTTATCTCTTCTTTCTCCCAGATCTACTCTTTCTCGGTTTCCCTTCAGAAAAAAAGAAAACTTCCCAGGGATAGCCACCAAACATGGCATTACAAGTTATATAAGATTAGGTACAAACCTCTTATGAAGCTGGGATGAGGTGATCCAGCTAGAAGAAAAAGGTCCCAAAAGGAATCAAAAGAGATAGGGACAACCCCCTACTCCACTCCCATGGTTAGAAGTCCCACAAAAGACCAACTAATACAACCACAACATATATGCAGAGGGCCTAGGTCAAACCAATGAAGGCCTATTATTATTAGTTTAGTATCTGTCTGTTCAATCTCTGTGAGCCCCCATATGCCCAGACTTCCCCGTCTTGTACAGAATTTCCTGAATTCTGCCTTATGTTTTGCTGTGGTTTTCTGCATCTGTTTCCATCAGTTGCTGGTTGAAGCCTTTCTGATGATAATTATACTAGGCTCTTAACTACTAGGATTGCAGAATATCATTATCTCTCCTTGTTACTTAGCCTCTCTGGGTCTGTGGAATATAGCATAATTATCCTTTAATTTTCAGCTAATATATACTTATAAGAAGATATTAATAAGTACAATATTTAATTGCTTAGCCTTCACCAGTCCCCAGAATGTAGAATTCTTAAAACTAACCTACTCTACTTTCTATTTCCCATCATTTGGTTATTTGAGTTAGAACTTTGTAAGCAAATCAATGAGCCAGTATAGCAACAGCAAATTTACATGCATTAAAGTAAGACTCTCCTCATTTTTACTACTCAAGTAACATCATTTTGATAGCACGTCAAGCCAGACTTGGTGGTACAAGCCTGAAATACTAGCTACTTGGAAGATTAAGGTAAGAAGCTCATAAGGTCAAGCTCTATCTTGGTGGAGAGTGAGTTGAAGGCCATCCTGGGTAACTTAGAGGGAAGGAGGAAGGAAGAGGGAAGGAGAGAGGGAGGGAATAGGGAGGAGATAGAAAAAAAACAAAACAAAACATCAAATCACTAGCTTTCCATGAGGTACCTAAAACTTTTAACATAGCCCCTAATATAGGTAGCAATAATTAAGGTGTCTAGAAGAACACATAGTTGTTGGCATCCCTGGATGGCAAGCTGGTGTGTCAGAATGCTTCAAGGTTCAGAGAAAGAACATGATGATGTTGAGAGTAGCCCTTCCTTCCCATCTTACTACCAACGACTTTCCTGTCAATCTCCTCAGCTTCAGAGGTCGCTGTTTTATGTCCTTAAGAGGAAGCATAAGAAGAGATTGCAAATGGACTTCTGCCCACACTCACTAGCAAATCTGCAGAGCTTCTCATCATCTCCTTTCACAGTTACGCAGAGTTGCAGGAACAATGAGCAAACTGGCTGTGCTTCTTTCTTATGCACACTCAGATGCTCAAGCACTGAGCTTTTGAAATCCCTTGTCTTTTGTGTTACCCAAGGTTACTCTCTCCAAGGTCAGAGACTACTAATTCAACATACTCAAAAATCACACCATTCTATAGCAAAAAGTCAATTAAATTCACTGATGTGAGAACAACAACAACAACAAAAAGATTCCATTGAACCCCCTTTCTTTTTCCCAACATCTCATTTTTCTTCTTCTTTATTGAAAAATTTTATGAGAGAGTTGGGTAAACTCTTTGTTTTATTGTTGCTTCTTTTTCTCTTGAATTGTTCTGTTCATAGTCTGATTTCTATTCTTTAACACTTCACAGTGATAAATTCTATCAAAGTCACGTGGGACTTGGTTGAATGAGTTATGATGTGGGGAGTCTTGTATCCACAAGATCTTGTGGTGAGGGCTGATCTTTGATTCTGTGTTTGGGATATTTTAATCTTTTCTCTGCCACGTTGATTTTAAGTCATCCTTAATATCTAACTAGTTTTTATACCCCATCTGTTAGTTAGTCCTGTTGTCTTAATGTCAGAGTATGCTATCACTCTATTCATCATTATCTCTCATTTGGGTCAATGTAATGTTCCCAGCTCATCTCCTTATTGTTTTACTTGTTACCTCAAGATCTGGTTTTGGTTTTTGTTGTTTGTTTCCTTTTTACATTTTAGCTGAAATAATATGTAAGTCAAGATCACTCTATTTCTCTATTCAAAACCCTCCAATGATTTCTTAGGTTTCCTTTAGAAAGTCAAAGTACTGACTGTGTACTCTAGAACCTGCCCCATCATTCTCAACTGTGGCATCATGATGGAATATTCACAGAAGCACATGCAACTAGGGAAAGACAAAACATGTAGATGAAAAGAGTAGTCTTATGTACATATGCAATAAAGTAACAGAGGGCTGATACAGGCTTCCTTTTGTCAGGAACTTAAAACCAGCAAATAAATATTTCAAAGTAACTAATTGTTTTATATATATATACACACACACACACACACACGCGCGCACACACACACATTAAAATCAAGCTAATTCAATAATGGCTTATTGTATAAAGATTGAGAATGGAAGATCCAAGAACCCAGTAGTTGTTCACTCAGTGAGGCTTGATGTCTCAGCTGATCTTCAGTATATGCTAAAGGTTCTTATGCCAGTAAAGGAATGAACTTGCCAGTGAAGGCAGGAGCAAGCAGTCTGAGAGATGCTTCCTTTCACATTCTTCATATAAGGTTCCAGTAGGAGGTGTGGCCAAGATTAGAGAAAGTTGCTTATTTCTTAGGATGGATTGAACTGTGAATTTATTAAATTGGGGTTATTGCTTTTAGGAAAGATTTATATACAGAGTATGTTTGAATCACATGGGCATTTTCACCCTTGGTTCAGATCTAGGGTAGGGAAAATTAGTCAGTGACTCCAAGTAGAGAGGACAGTGATAATTACCTGCTATAAACAGTTATTAATAAAATTAATGTCTGTGGCTCCAGGTAGACAGCTGAACAGACAGATGATATAACAAGATGGTTGCTCTAGGTAGAAAGCTGAACAGTAAGATGGTATGAAGATGGTTTGCTTTAATACACCTCACAGAATACTCGAATTCTGTCTAACGTGGGCTCCACCCTCAACCCTCCTTACCACGTTGGCTTAGTTGTGCTACCCCTCTAGCCTGTATAGAGTTTTCTTTTGATACTTCCACCCCACCCAAAATTTTCACTACAAATGACATAGTCACTCCAGTGATCCCTCTCTTTTTAAAAAGTAAAAGGGGGAGTTGTGGGACCATGAAAGGCAGCCTAGTTTCTGGTTGAGCTAGGTTTAAAACCCTGGAGACCCAGCATATAACTCTGCAAGGAATGGTAGGCATTTGCCATGCTCCTAGACACCAGGCTCCTGACATAATTCTGTGGCCATCAGTCTTGTAAGCCAATGCCCCTCCCCCATGACCCTCCACAGAACAGAGAACAGGACCACAGATCACATAGCCTCAAGACAGATCAACATTTTAATGAGATACCTAAAGGTCTGAAGGGCTTAGCCAATTAAGCCCCCTTTCCCAGACACTCCTCCCTACAAAAGGTATTTAACCTCAGGCCAGCCCTGAGAAAGTGGGTTACAGTTTCACTCATGACAACAATCTGCCATGACATTAAATGCTTTAAAACTATGGACTACCTCTTCTCTTCAGAATCCGCTGTGGGAAACAATGGAGGACGTCTTCCTCTAAAGGGCTTCTTCTAATCTCCCACAGGAGGCCTCTCTATGCTCCCAGCCAAGGTATCCACCAAGCCAAGCCACCCACCCGAGCAAGCCAAGGACTCTCTCCTCCCTGCAGGGCCCAGCTTCCCTTTGGCTCCTGGCTAGAGCCAGTCTGAGGGCCTCCACTCCGTTCTCAGTTCTTCCGCAGCATCTAGCAGTGTCTGGGGTGTCCAAGAGTCTGAGAACCTGAAGTCCTAGGCCTTTGTGCGGGTGGGACTCCTGAGCCAACTCCAGCACTTTCCCAGGGGGACCTCAGACTGTGCTTCCCCGGCCCCAGAATGGGGTGCCATAGCTTCATACAACCTGCCACCCACCCTACTAGATGGTGTGGGGAATGAGCAGTCAAAACTTCCACATCCCGCCTCCATGAGTGGCCCTAGCCCTGTGGCTGACCTGTTGGGGGACACCATTTTAACCCACACTCCACGGAATCTTGCGTTACTATCCTGCTTGGCAAATAGAAAAAGCCTAAGAATAGGCACATACAGTATTTTAGTTTACTTCATTTGTTTTGGATTGTTTTAACTTTCAAAATGGGTGTGATTTTGAGTTTTGTGTCTATATTATTGCTCTGGGAGAGAGGTCAGTATAAAGGTTTTTCTGGTTACTGGCTCAAGGATATGCTGATTTGAGAGGAAGGTTTTGTCTTTGAGTTTTTAGAAAAGGTGAACTTGTTGATAAGATGAGGCCTAGCTTGTCTCCACTAGGTCATCTTCATATGAATCCAGTAGTTACACTATTTTATTTTAGGAACATTTCGTTTTTTAATAACGAGTTTTAGCTGACATTCATGGAGAGAACAAATCCTTAGAACTGTGCCGCTAGTGAAAGGAAATTCTAACTAAGAGTAGGTTTCTTTACAGAGCTGTGTCACACCATCCTTTGGGCCCTCTGATGGAAAAGTAGAATTGAGTCTCAAATAATGCCTTTTAAATTGTATCCTCTAGTATTATAGATGTAGGACAGCACTGTATCACACCTCTGTGAATGTGAAATATCTTGTACCTGCTTTATGATATGTAGCAGTGACCGTGCTCTATCAGGGCTCTTTTAATGTTGTTGCTCAGGATGTTTTCTTTCCAGATGATGATCGAAAAGCTAATTTAAAAAAAAGCAAAACAAAACAAAACAAAACAAAAACCAACCAACCAAACAAACAAAAAACGGTTCCAGGTACCACAAGAGTAACAGAACCGTGCTGTTTTCTAGGGTTTTATTATTTTTACTTATTTTTAATAGAGTGTGCTGGATGTCTCTACAATTTTGTTCAAATGACTGCAGAACCTAGAAAAGCTGTTGCTGCTATTGATGGTCTTTTTCCATAAATATAAACGCACGCGCACACACACACATATATATATATAATTTCAATTTTTTTGGAAACTTTAGCTATACTGTCAACTTTGGAAAAAAAAAAGTATCCCAGTTTACTGTGTTGAGTTGGCATTGTACAGAAATTAACAGCCTTATTGGTCTAGAAATGTTGGACTTAATTTTTTCCATTTGTACAGGGGTAACACACTGTATTAAATACATAAGGTCTCATCTACATGGGCTTGATTACAAAAATTAATAAAGTATTCTCTGGATAAAAAAGTCTGGATTAAAGGTATATTTTCTCATTTCAAGTGTCTAGATTAGTCACTCACCGTTGTACCCAGCTATTTTTGGGTTTTAGTTAATTTCGAATCTAGTCAAGCTGACAACCAAATCGTCATCACACTAATCATCCTCAAATTTCCCTCCTGAAAACGAAAGGATATTTTAGGAAAGATCTGCAATTTCCCATGCTTTAAATGACACCATCTTAAGGAGGCTTTGGGATTTCCAAAATAGAAAAGGGTTGTCATTCCGACCTGTCAGCATGCACAGGCACATGCAAGAGCAGCCTCCAAAGCTTGAACTGTATCTAACCTACTTTGCAGGGAATGTTAATGCTACTTGTGTGTTTTGTTGGGTCTTAATTATAGAAGGCGTTAGGATTATTTCTCTTATGTGTTTATGTTCTTTGAATCTCCTTTGGATCTTTAGGGTGTATAAAACTCCACAGAAAGTACTATCTTAGCTCCTCTATCATACTTAGACAAACACATAATCAGAGTAAGTAGCCAATGACTCCTATGGAAGTATTTTGACCCGTCCAGACGGTCCAGTTATTCGAGGATCTCGAGGGGACCTCCTCCTAATAACCAAATGGGGGGTAGAGAGAGACGAGGGTCTTATACGAATAACGACACGGAGACCGTTCTGAAGTTGTATCAAGACCCCAATGTATTGAGAAAGGCCCAAGGTTTAAATGCACAAGCAAAGGGGGAAGTACAGATACTTATCAGTGGGAGGGGTAGGGCAATACAAGCAAAAGGAGAAGTACTTATGGGAGGGGGGGCAATAGAAATTCTTTCTTTTGACAGCTACACGGGGAAGCAGGAACTTGGTGGTATCAGGGTGTGGTCAGGACATCGGTGATGACCTAGGGCTGGAACATCCCGTGGTTCTCGGAATCCATGTGTTGGTGGCCCGCTTTTGACCCCCTTTTCTTCTCAGGGGGAGAGGCCCAATTCAGAGATCAGGACAATAGCGTTGCCTTAATGGCTCCCAACAGTATTTCATACTGCGTACAGTATCAGGATCCTCTAGCCACACATGGTTTCTTCCTTCACTCTCTGTTATATTCTTTAATTTGGCTATAATCAGTAGGTTTTCTATGGAATTCTCATTCATCGTTTATTTTAATTAACCTCCCAGTCCTCTTTTCTCCTTAATGTCACCCACCTTCCTCCCTGCTTAAACTTTCCCACCCTTCTATTGATAAATAACACATGCCTGGGAAGTCATAGACCCAGAAAAAGAGTTACTAATGTTGAATTAAATTGACATAATATCAAACTGCCTTTTAAGTATGTGTTCATACTCAGAGACAAAAGCTTCTCTTAGCATTAGACAGAGAAGTCTCCCCTTTTCATGAACACTGGTGGATGCAGAGGCACATGGCTTCCCAAGATGCTGAGAATAAGCGAGGTTTGAGGGTTCACCCTTAACTAAGACATTATAACACACCCTCTAGGCCTCAGGAACCATTTTAGAACTTGTGAGAGATGAATGTAAAACCTAGAAGATGCAGAGAAGGGCTGAGAAGCAGCATCCTCTGGCATTAACAATTGTGACAATTGTGAATTCACCACAGGTGCAGTTTCCTGCACTGTTTGCACAGACAAGCCCTGTCCATAACTAATTATAGTCAGGGAAGGATACATGGGACATTGTCCTTTACTGCTGAACTATTGCCTTCTGATACGTTCTAGGAGAAGAGCAGTCACTGTCTTCAGTTGTGCCCTCACTGCTGGGCCCATCAGAATCATGATTGTATACATGACTCAGGTTAATCTCAGCGACTCATAAAACAAAGAAATAGATATGAATAAGAAAGATATATTAATTTTGAAGAAGAGAGGTAGACAGGGGTGCATGGAGGAAGACAAAAGAAGGTAAGAGGTGAGAGTAATCAGAAAGCCTTTATAGATGTAATTATATGTGAAAGTGTCAAAGAACAAATTTAATTAATAAAACACTAGTAAGAGATGATTTTCCCTCCAATAATACAGTTTTTTGTAATGAAATATATCTAGATGAGAGTGCTCCAGCACCCCCCTACTCTGGGGTGTCAGGCCTCCCCTCTCATTGCTGTCAAGCTAGGCCATCCACTGCTACCTATATATCTGGAGCCATGGATCCCTTTAGGTATACTCCTTGCTTGGTGGTCTAGTCTCTGGGAGAAATGGGTGGTCAGGTCAGCCTATGTTGTTCTTCCAATGGGGTTGCAATTTTTCTCCACTCCTCTAGTCCTTCTGCCTGCTCCCCCACCAGGTTCCCTGAGTTTAGCCTGATAGTTGGAGCACTCTCATACAGGCAAAGGGGAAGGAGGATGGCAGATGTAGGATGCAGGTATGTGGCAGAGGGATAACTGGGAAGTGGGATATCATTTGAGATGTAAACGAATGGATTAATTAATAAAAATTTAAAGAAGGAATATATCTAAGCATTCACTTACATTCATTTCATGATTTGAGTAAATTAAGAGAAATGTAAACCCATCTGTATCTGACTGTTCATGCTTGTCCCAGGTTATATAAGTTAATGATAACACTTTAGCATTGAATGGGTGCTATTCAGTTACACAACTCAGATATCCTTATCATCATTAAGGATATTAGGAATTACTCCACTTTTGAAGCTTGGTTTCTTGGCATATTCAAATAACTTTTTTTCTTAAGATATCTTTGGTTGATTCTGAAAACATAAAGTTCACATGACATATCCTTATGCTCTTGCTGTCAATGTGGAGGATGTAACGAATCCTTGTGTACATCCCAAAAGCACAGAATCACCCATTCGTGAGACAGATCCATCCTGTCAAACTTCTTATGGCAAGTAATTCAAAGGGTCAAAATCATAATTGGAATTCATTATCAATTGAATCATCTAGTCATTCTATAATTAGTTTTACAAGCATTTATTTGCTCCTGTATTGTTTGTGTTTTGATTACAATTCATCATTTCTTTTCTCCCTCCAAACTCTCATACATTCACATCCTTGCTTGTTTTCAAAATTATGGTCTCCATTTTCATAAGCTGTTATAACTTGCATATATTTACTTACACACACACACACTTATGTGTGTGTATATGTATATATATATATCCCTAAATATAACCTCTTGGCTCTATATAATGCATGTTTTGAAGAATGATCATTTGCTACTGGCAACCCACTGGTGTGCTCTTCCCTGGGGAGGACCACCTCTCCTGCTCCCAGCTTTACTCAGCTACCTATACTTCTTTGTGTAGGTGTGAGGCCTCTTGGGCTTTTTCCCATCCACTATGGCTTATTCACTGATGGACTGCTAGTTCATCTCAGGTTTTGGTCATTATGTTGGTGAAATTTTATGGATATAATTTCTGCTGTTACTGGAAGCTACAATCTCACAGAAATACACAGTGATCCTCTGACTTTTTTTTTTTTTTAAAGATTTATTTATTTATTACATGTAAGTACACTGTAGCTGTCTTCAAACACACCAGAAGAGGGCGTCAGATCTTGTTACAGATGGTTGTGAGCCACCATGTGGTTGCTGGGATTTGAACTCTGGACCTTCGGAAGAGCAGTCAGGTGCTCTTACCCACTGAGCCATCTCACCAGCCCGATCCTCTGACTTTTATAATCTTCCTGACCCTATTTCCACAATGTTCTCTGAGCCTTACATTTAAGAGTGTTTTGTTAATGTATCCACTGGGACTGGGAAATTGGTTGTTGTTTTCTTTAGTACTCTCCTATCTGTTGGAAAGACAACTTTTTGGATGAGTGGTGAAGATTTATCTGTGTGTATAAGGACAAATGGTTATAGGTTAGGGATTATTCTGGTTTAGTATGTTAGTGGTTGTAGATTATCTTCCAACAACCATGGTCTCACTAGCCTGGAGTCTAGTTAACTAGGTTGCTAATGCCAAGCATGCTATCCTCTTTGTTGAGTTGGTCTTAAGTCCAATTAGACAGCTACTTGTTATTGTCAAGGTATACATGTCACTACTGCATGTGTAGGGTTATGGTGCCATGCTGGTCTTGGTGTGGACTGTAGGTAGGTGTCATGGCTGGGTAGGAATGTTGGTTACTTCCCCTATTTAGAATCTTGCTTGGTGCCTTCTGGTCCATGTTGTCAGGGAGAAGAAATTCATGTAAGTTCCAGCTCAGGGGTCTCTGGGATCTATTTCTGAAGTGCATGGTGTCTTCAACAATGGAGACTTACATTCTACTCTGGAGGTAAAGAAGGGAAAGCACAATAGGCTGTATGTGGAATCTCTTGTATGGTCCTTGACAACAAATCAAAAGAGAGCTTCTCATGTCTTATATTGGAATTTTAATTAGTTAGGCTTAGACTCTTGAAGGAAGCACCATCAACCCAGATGATGAAAGCTAATTAAAACTATTTATGTATATTTATATACTGAATTATGGGCTTTATGGTTTTTGTTTTTTTAGGTAAATAGTAAACAGTATGATTTCTTGTTTCTTTTTCAGTATTCCACTGTAATTTTACCTAATTAGGAGAATAATTTACAAGCTTGCCTACAGCTCAGTCTTATGGAGGCATTTTTCTCAATTAGGGTTTTCTTCTCGCAGATGACTCTAGCTTGTGTCAAATAGACATAAAACTTGCCAGCACAGTTCCAATAATCACTCTCAAGTGCTTACAACAAAGTCCCCACAACTTCCCACTAGTCTGCCCCTCCTAAATTTTCCAATTTGCTGTGTAATTCTCTTGCCACAGATGTCATACATTAACACATAGAGCCTGTGGGAACCTTCAATACCCAAATGTTAAAATAATCATATCTTTCATAAAACCACAATGAAAATAACAGTCATTCTTGCTGAATCCTCACTCGTGCTCCGCAAACTCAGTGGTGCTGAGGCACATCTATGGACACTGTCTGTCTCTTAATGTTTTATATATATTTTAGACTGCTATCATATTCAGTTCAGATTAATCACTTGTATACCTCTGCATTTTTTATGTGCCTTTGAGCAAATCCCAATTCTTCACTTCACAAGTTTAAGATATCTAATGCAATAATAACCGAGTGAGAGATGGATACTTTCTTAGTTTCTATTTTAAAAGGTTAGGTAAATGTGCTCTATTTTAAGCATATAGGTTCCCTTGCTGGGTATGGTGGTATACACCTTTAATCTTAGCATTTGGGAGGTCTTTCACATATGAAGAAGTTTGCTCATTAACAACTCCAAGCAGTGTGTGTGTGTGTGGGGGGGGCGTGGGGGAATGATATCAATGCTGTTTGCAGCCCAGACAAGGAGAGTCTATGAATTGCCAAGCTTCCAGGATAAATACACGAATGTACAGAATCAGCTCTATTTGTAGACTAAGAACTTAGTAGATTCTATGATAATTAAATGTTGCCACATCATATTATTCCATACATTCTCAAATTAAAATTATATATATAATAAAATTGAAAAGTAAATGCAAACATCAGGATCAACCAATACTCCTGCCTTATGAAGTAAAACAATGGAAAAAGGATTACAAGAACAAGTCGCAGATATGTAAAAAGCTTAGGAAGCCTAAGAGAGAGTTTCAAATGTGTCCAGACATTCAGGCCAGAAACCATAAATAAAGACTAACCTTAGGAAAAGGAACATTGGGGATGTAGCTTAGGGCTGGATTTTAGAGCCACATGAGATTTGATTCTAATTTTCTTTTCCTTTTGTCTTCAAATGCCCTAGGGATCTTTGTTCAGATGATAAATTCTGTCATCCTAGGCAACATTTTCATTGGCAGCTCCAACTCTTTTGTAAGTCTAACATGTTCACTGCCATACCTCCACATCTGTAACAGTTAATTTTAATGTCTCAGCCCCTGCGGAGGCACTGAACACATTTCAGTGCACCAACCATAGCCATTGCCTGAAGAACCAGATACTTGGCAGCAGATCAACAAGTGACCTTTCTAGCTGCCACTGTTTACACAATAGCTTGGTCACCAAGACCAGAATACACCTCTTCTTGGGCTAGCCTCAGATGGGAGATGGGAATTGCATGCTCACTCTGGAGCACTAGATTTATTAAGAAAGACTGACCATAGCAGAGGGAGTGAAGACCATAACCACACAGCACATTCTCCCACTGTGGAGGTTGTGTGCACAGCATCTGCATGTATCACTTGTGGGAGAAAGCCACTATGTTTATGTGGTTGTGTTCCTGTTTCCAGTCAAAATTAGACTTGGGATATGTTCTGTGCCCTTTCTGGGAAGACATTAACAAATGCTTATTTGCCACAAATATGGTATCAGAGACAGACTAAAGAAATAATTCTATCTTAGTGAACAAATGAGATCACTACAGTTGTTTACAGGAGCATGGATAAGGAGTTATTACAGGAACATTGGTGACTCAGAGCTATGCCTTCTAGGAGACCACAAATCCAATCAAACTGACAATGATGGTACACAGTCTTAAGAGCACTCTCTGTCAACCTGACACCAACCCTCAATAAAATTCCAAGTCTGAAATGTCCTTTTTTCGCCCTCCATTATATAACGTTTACCTTCTGCTTTTGGCCGTGGATTGACATCAATTTAATCTACAATGCACTAAAAAATAAAGCACTGCTTATCTGTTGGTATCTTTAGGTAGAATTTTATTTCAATATTATTATCATAATCTATAAGATTTAAAGACGCTGTAGATAATTGAGATTATGTGTACTGCATAATTTATTTTCACATGAATTACAGAATTTCCAACTTACAATAATCTTGATATAGAATACAAACAATACATCTCCAGATAACATGGTTAAAGGAAACATAGCGGCCACTCTCTTCTCAGTGCAACTGGAGGACAGTCTACTCACTGTGGAGATGAAAAAGCACTAGTCTTTAGAGAAGATTTGCTGCCAGCATGTTTGCATCATCAAAAGAAACGAGCTACATCTTAGGGGGAAACAAGGATGAAGGAGATTGGTCAGAGGGTACCAAGTTTCAGAGGAATAAGAACTGCTCAGTGTCTCAGAGAAGATTGTATGTAGAAAATGTACTGTAGAGTTTGCATATTACTGCAGTTTTGGTTTAACCTTTTGTGGGACTTATTTGGTAAACACAACTGTCATGAGAACATGAGAGTGATAGCCATATCGTGTCCAGAGAGAGCACTTTGCAACATTGCTTTCCATCCCCCACTTGTTATATTTTTCTCATCTCCTCAGCCACAATGTTTTCTGTGCCTTGATGACAGTAGGGTTAGTGCCGGTGTCCTGTTGAGGATTAAACACTCAGGCTCTTATTCTCAGCACCTTGAGCTATTAAATACTTCTCCGCTGACTGTCCACTACAAAAGAGGCTTCTCTTTCTATGATTAAGAGACACCCAGGTTTGTGAATACAAGCACAAGTATTTAGAAAGCAGCCTGACACTGTCTACAAGATAACAATAGCAGGTCTCACTGTAGCATCTGTGACTTTCCCACCATGAGATTTTGACCAGGACTACAGTACCAAGCGTGATCATTAAACCCCACACCATATTGAGAAGCTTGCAGCAGTGGGTAGTTGCAACTTCCCTTCCTTTAGATATGGCCACCTAAAGAGAAGCTATGGCTTCTATAGGGAAAATATGACCACTGGTAGGCTTCTGGTGCTGCACACACGCATGACACTAATGGGACCTTTTAGCTTATAAAAAAGAGAGAAAGAAAGAAAAGACAAGAGCTTGGGAGAGGTGATGTTGGTGAGGATATTGGGAGAAATGGTGGGGGGGGGGGGCCTGCAGGGGTACACATATGCTTATTATTATTACATTCGTGTGTGAAATTTTTAATAGTAAAGTTTCTTGGTTTTTTTCTCAATAGTAAATTTTGAGGAATAATTTAAAACAAAAATTTAAAAATTTAGAAGAAAGAATTTTTAATGTTTTCACCATGAACAAATATTAAATAGGGTGCCCAATGAATATTTTTAAACAAATTCTAGTATTTTGTAACATGTGTGGGTATTAAAAGAGAAAATAGCACCCCATACAATGATATAGTATTTGCTTTTTAAGTTTTATTAGTTAAAATTATTTTTACTTATTTTATGTGTATTTATGAGTGTCCAGTTATCTCTATGTGCACCACATTCAAGCAGGTACCTCTTGAAATCAGAAGAGGCTGTGGGTTCCTCGGGGAACTGGAGTTACAGGCACTTTTGAGCACCTTATCTGGGTGCTCAAACCCAAGTCCTCTGCAAGAATGCCAAGTGCTCTTAAGCATGGTGTCATCTCTCTGTCACAAAATAATAAAAATTAAGTCCAGGTTTTGTTGGTGATCAAAGTAGTAGTGAATACAGTCTATGCAGCATATCCCCTGACTATAAACTCCCCCCAGATGAGGCGTAGCTTGTATCCTTACACCTCATAATTATAAAAGGGAACTTAAGCTCTAAAAGCAACTTAGTGTTCATTAATCCTCAGAGCCTAGTTACACTGATTAAACCGGGGAGTATAAGAAAATGTTTAGAGCAATTTGGTAGCCTAGACCCCCACTGATATCCCACTCTGCTCCTTACCAAAGCCAGTCTTCTCAACAAGTCTGTAATGTGTTGAGAAGAGGAACAAAACAAACAGCAAAACGTAATTTAGCTCATTGAGCATGTCATAGAACAATTAGATCCTAGTTTTATTAGATAATCCTAATTTTACTTAGAAATACAAGTTGCAATTCAAATATCAAGTCCACAATCAAGGAAGATATTTGATGAACACAGCAAATACTGGTATTATCTTATTAATGATTACCTTATTAATAATCAAGGGTGTCTCTAAACACATTAGCATACTGTTTCGTTGACTATTGCTATATTTAAGTAGGAAAGACACTGCTACCATTCTCATTTGATGATAATGAAACCAAAATGCTAATAAATAAGCAAGTAAGTGGCCAAAGTCAAGGGAAGGTGTGCATGATAGAAAACTGAGAGGTCATGTCAGTAGGAAGCAGAAGAGAAAATTTAGGAAAATAAGAACTTATGATGAAAAGACAAAAATAGATGGTCAGAAAATTGGTAGAGGGAAGCCAAAAACTTAATAAGAATTTGCTTTTCAAAATTTTTTTTTACAATAAACATCCTTATTTAGGTAAGTAAGGATATGCCACACATAATTTGATAAACAATGATAGATAATTACATAGATGAACTATATATCCCATTTCATTCACTTCAATAAAAAAATAATTATAAGTTGTGAATTTGTGTTTTTGTTCTAGCAATGCTCTAATGTAATTGTAATTCAGATTGTGAATGTATATCTTTCAGAACCAAATGTCTAAAAGGTATAGGACTGGGAGTATGACTGAGTAGTGGAGCATTTGCCCAGCATGCTTGAAGTACTAGACTCAATCCTACCACTATGCACAATGAAGAAATAGAGGGATTAGAAAATACACAGCCATATAAAATGCTGCATCAGATTTGCAAATATATGAAAAATTAATACATTTGGTGAATATCATAAATGGACAATATTTAAAAGGAAAAACAAGGACCTATTATGGTACAAACTTATTTTCTATTTTTCCTGTGTCTTTATTAAGAAAAATAATCCAACTGGTACAAAAGTTCATATCCACAACACACAGAGAAAACTCAACTCGAGGAGCTCTAACATGCCCAGGATCATAGAGTCAACGTGAGGGGGACACAACATCTGTTCCAAAACCATCAGGAATAACTAGGACCAGCAGGATCCAGGGATGCAGGAACCCCACCCCTGGGATCCTTCAAGTTTGCAACGGTCTACCTTGGGCACAAACTCCTCAGCAAGTCTCACAATACCCAGAGGAAGTTCCAATCCCAAGCACTCTAACACACCCAGGATCACAGGATCACGGGATCACGGGACCACAGGATCACAGGACCACAGGATCACAGGATCACAGGACCACGGGACCACAGGATCACAGGACCACAGGACCACAGGACCACAGGATCACAGGACCACAGGATCACAGGACCACAGGACCACAGGACCACAGGACCACAGGACCACAGGACCACAGGATCACAGGACCACAGGATCACAGGATCAAAGGACCACAGGATCACAGGATCACAGGACCACGGGACCACAGGACCACAGGATCACAGGATCACAGGATCACAGGACCACAGGACCACAGGATCACAATTTCACAGGACCACAGGACCACAGGATCACAGGATCACAGGACCACAGGACCACAGGACCACAGGACCACAGGACCACAGGATCACAGGATCACAGGACCACAGGATCACAGGACCACAGGACCACAGGACCACAGGATCACAGGACCACAGGATCACAGTACCACAGGACCACAGGACCACAGGATCACAGGACCACAGGATCGCAGGAGCTTGGGTATTCTAGGATCTCAGGGTCCCAGAGGCAGCTTGACTCACAGGAACTCTGGGAAATAATCAAACTCAGGGCTGAAATCAACCAAATAGAAAAAATAAAAAATAAAAGAACTATACAAAGAATCAACAAAAGCTGTAACTGGTTCTTTGAGAAAATCAACAGGATAGATAAACCCTTAGCCAGACTAACAGAGGGCACAGTGACATTACCCAAATTAATAAAATCAGAAATTAAAAGAGAGACATAACAACAGAAACTGTGGACATTCAAAAAGATTATCAAATTCTACTACAAAGGTTTATACTCAACAAAATTGGAAAATCTGGATGAAATGGGCAATTTTCTAGACATATACCAGATGCCAAAGTTAAAACAGGATCAGATAAACCATCTAAACAGTCCTATAACCCCTAAAGAAATAGAAGTAGTCATTAAGAGTCTCCCAACCAAAACCACCACCACCACCACCACCAACAACAACAACAACAACAACAACAACAAACCAGGACCAAATGGATTTAGTGCAGAGTTCTATCAAGACCTTCAAAACCTAATATCAATATTCCTCAAACTATTCCACAAAATAGAAATAGAAGGTACAATACCCAATTCATTCTATGTAGCCACAATTACTCTGACACGTATACCACACAAAGACCCAACAAAGAAAGAGAATTTCAGATCAATTTTCCTTATGAATATTGATGCAAAAATACTCAATAAAATTCTTGCCAACTGAATCCAAGAACACATCAAAATGAACATTGACCACGATCAAATAGGCTACATCCCAGGGATGCAGGGATGGTTCAATATAAGGAAATCCATCAATGTAATCCACTATATAAACAAACTCAAAGGGAAAAAAAAATGATCATTTCATTAGATGCTGAAAAAGCATTTGACACAATTCAATAGCCCTTCATGTTAAAAGTCTTGGAAAGAGCTGGGCGGTGGTGGTGCACACCTCTAATCCCAGCACTTGGGAGGCAGAAGCAGGTAGATTTCTGAGTTCGAGGCCAGTCTGGTCTACCAAGTGAGTTCCAGGACAGCCAGGACTACACAGAGAAACCCTGTCTCAAAACAAAACAAAACAAAACAAAACAAAACAAAACAAAACAAAACAAAACAAAACAAAACAAAACAAAAAACAGTCTTAGAAAGATCAGTTCAATGCCCATACCTAAACATAGTAAAAGCAATATATAGCAGCAACTCAGTAGCCAACATCAAACTAAATGGAGAGAAACTTGGAAGCAATTGCACTAAAATCAGGGACTAGACAAGGCTTCCCACTCTCTCCCTATCTATTCAATATAGCAGAAGTGACCCCAAAAATTCCACCAAAGAACTCCTAAAGCTGATAAACAAATTTACCAAAGTGGCTGGGTATAAAATTAACTCAAACAAATCACTAGCTTTCCTCTTCTCAAAGGATTAACAGACAGAGAAAGAAATTAGGGAAATGACACCCTTCACAATAGTCACAAAAATATTATATACCTTTGTAACTCTAATCAAGCAAGTGAAAGATCTGTATGACAAGAACTCCAAGTTTCTGAAGAAAGAAATCAAAGATCTCAGAAGATGGAAAGAGCTCCCATGCTCATGGATTGACAGGATTAGTATAGTAAAAATGGTTATCTTGCCAAAAGCAATCTATAGATTCAATGCAATCCTAATCAAAATTCAAAATCAATTTGTCAAATAGTTAGAAAGAGAAATTTGCAAATTCATTTGGAACAACAAAAAACCCAGGATAATGAAAACTATTCTCAACAATAGAAGAAGTTGTGGGGGAATCACCATCCTTGACCTCAAGCTGTATTACAAAGCAATAATGATAAAAACTGCCTAGTATTGGTACAGAAACAGACAGGAAGATCAATAGAATAGAATTGAAGACCCAGAAATGAACCCACACATATATGGTCACTTGATATTTGACTAAGGATCTAAAATGATTCAGTGGGAAAAAAAGACAACATTTTCAACAAATGGTGCTGGTTCAACTGGCTGTCTGTTTGTAGAAAAATGCAAATTGACCCCTTCTTATCTCCTTGTACATAGCTTAAGTCCAAGTGGATCAAGGACCTCCACATAAAACCAGATACACTGACACTTAAAGAGAAGAAAGTGGGTAAGAGCATTGAACACATGGGCACAGGGGAAATTTTCCTGAACAGAACACCAATGGCTTATGCTCTAACATCAAGAATCGACAAATGGGACCTCATAAAATTGCAAAGCTTCTGTAAGGCAAAGGATACTGTCAATCAGACAAAATGGCAACCAGTAGATTGGGAAAAGTTCTTTACCAATCCTCCAACAGAGACAGTGGTAATATCTAATGTATACAAAGAACTCAAGAAGTTAGATTCCTGGGAATCAAATAACTCTATTAAAACCTGGGGTACAGAGCTAAAAATAGAATTTTCAACTAAGGAATAATGAATGACCGAGAAGCACCTAAAGAAATGTTCAATATCCTTAATCATCAGGGAAATGCAAATCAAAACACCTCTGAGATTCCACATCACACCAGTTCAAATGGCTAAGATCAAAAACTCAGGTGACAGCAGATGCTGGCGAGGATGTGGACAAAGGGGAATACTCCTCCACTACTGGTGGAATTGCAAGCAGGTACAACCATTCTGGAAATCAGTTTGGTGGTTTCTCAGAAAATTGGACATAATACTACCTGAGGACCCAGCAATACCACTCCTGGGCATATACCCAGAAGATGTTCCAACATGTAATAAAGACATATGCTCCACTATGTTCATAGCAGCCTTATTTATAATAGCCAGAAGCTGGAAAGAACCGAGATGTCCTTCACCAGAGGAATGGATACAGAAAATATGGTACATTTACACAATGGAGTAATACTCAGCCATTAAGAAATGAATTTATGAAATTCTTAGGCAAATGAATGGATCTGGAGGCTATCATCCTGAGTGAGGTAACCCAATCACAAAAGAACACACATGATATACACTCACTAATAAATGGATATTAGCCCAGAAACTCGGAATACCCAACATACAATTCACAAACCACATGAAACTCAAGAAGATGAAAGACTAAAGTGTGGATACTTCAACCTTTCTTAGAAGGGGGAACAAAATACATATGGAAAGAGTTACAGAGATAAAGTGTGGAACAGAGACTGAAGGAATGACTATCCAGAGACTTTTCCACCTGGGGATCCATCTCATATACAATCACCAAATCCAGACACTATTGTGGATGCCAACAAGTGCTTGCTGACAGGAGCCTGAAATAGCTGTTTCCTGAGAGGCTCTGCCAGTGCCTGACAAATACAAAAGAGGATTCTCACAGCCATCAATTGGACTGAGCATACGGTTCCCAATGGAGGAGCTAGAGAAAGGACCCAAGGAGCTGAAGGGGTTTGCAGCCCCATAGGAGGAACAACAATATGAACCAACTAGTAACCCCATAGGTCCCAGGGACTAAACCACCAACCAAAGAGTACACATGGAGGGACCCCTGGCTCCAGCTGCATATGTAGTAGAAGATGGCCTTGTGGGACATCAATGAAAGGTGAGACCCTTGGTCTTGTGAAGGCTTGATGCCCCAGTGTAGGGAAATGCCTGGGCAGGGAATAAGGAGTGGGTGGGTTAGTTAGCAGGGGGAAGGGGGATTGAACAGGGAGGTTTTCTGAGGGGAAATGAGGAGAGTGGATAACATTTGAAATGTAAATAAAGAAAATATCCAATAAAAAATAAGAAAAGAATAAATTACTTCATAAAACTTAAGTAGTTTAATGCACATAAAAACAAACAAACAAACAAACAAATAAATAAAATTCTAATAACAACAACAACAAAAAAGAGTTCACATCCTGTGTTGGATTCTCACCAGAGTCGGTAAAGTTTCTGTGGAAGTATAAAGTATTTTTCTGTTGATGCTTCTTCATCATTCTAGTCTATTATTTCACCTGGTTCTATGTATGTATTATATTGTCACACAAACATATGATGCACTACATGCATATTCCAACCACTATGATAGTCTAAGTCACTGAGAATAAGAAACACCTTTAATTCTATTTGGTAATTTCAAATGTCTTCTATACCATCATGTATTATGGAAGGTTGCTTTCATTAGAATATGAGGTAGCAATGCTCTGATCTCTCCAGGAGCCCAAGCCCACACCTGAGGCACCTGAGGATGATATGGTATCCTGCTCAAGAGAGGTACATCTGGATGCAGCCCACAGACTCTTCACAGTTTACTTTTTTCTCAGATCTTAAATATTCTTTACCTGCTTTGAGACAAAAAATATTTCCAATTAGTGCAGATGACAGTTCACCTGAAATTATTGCTGAGAACTTTAAGATCACTGCTCTCCTGCCTTTTTTATAGAATTATCTCCCCTCAAAGGTAATTAAGTCCTGAAAAGCAAAGAGAATATTTTACTGCATTGTTATATACTATGGAGCCTAGTCAGGAGTACAAAACATAATAGGGGCTCAAAATATGTGTTACATTTTGCCTCCGTGTGATTTTGTCTATTTACAAGGAAAATTTTTACATAAGTATTCTGTAAAAGGAAAAGACTATTTCTAATAGTGAGAGTATTCTGTAAAAGGAAAAGACTATTTCTAATAGTGAGAGTGACAGGTCTACATCATGTCCATCCTTTCTTTGTTAATATACTGCATTAACAGACCCAAAGAGTTCATTAGGATGTGATAGAGCTGTTTGTAACACTGGTAGTGATTCTTTCTTATGAACACATTTCATTATGAACCTTCTCTCCTTTCCTTAGGTATGATATTTCATTTTTCTTTCCTTCTCTAAGCCAAGTTGCTTATGCCAGTGACCCTTGGAAGATAGCTTCAGGCTTGCAGTTCCCTTCTCATAGTTTATTATAGTAACGATTCGTATAACACCTTGTCAATATATGAAGTTGCAGTGTCTGTCTGCAGAGAAACCATTTGAAACACAGATTACATCAAAGCCTAGAAATTGATTTGTTGGAGCCTGGGATCATGGATGGCCCTATACAGGAGGATTTCTCTGAATTTCTATACAGGAAGATTTGAAATGGTTGCAGGAGTGGGTAGAGTACACAAGGTAACTCTAATCTTACCAGAGTTCATTTGATAAGTAAGACCTCTCATAAACTCAGAAAACCAGGAGGTCTGTTTTCATAAGGTTTCTTGCCATCTGCTAAATTATCTTATGGTTCTTTATAACCTGGACAACCAACACATGCACAACCAACACATGCACAACCAACACATGCATGCAACCAACATATGCATGCACTACCAACACATGCATGCACAACCAACACATGCATGCAACCAACACATGCATGCAACCAACACATGCAAAACCAACACATGCATGCAACCAACACATGCATGCACAACCAACACATGCATGCAACCAACACATGCACAACCAACACATGCATGCACAACCAACACATGCATGCAACCAACACATGCATGCACAACCAACACATGCACGCAACCAACACATGCACAACCAACACATGCATGTTCAAAGATTCACCACATTGTATCACATCTACTATTCATTCTTGAATTTTGGAAATTTAATAACTATATAAACTATATTACTGTCTTTATGTCCATCTCTCATCAGCAGCATCTGTCTTATTCTATGAGAAAATCTTCTGCCAAGCATCCATGTGTAGTATGACCTTTTGTCAAAAAGTAGACTTACAAGCCAGCAATACTGCACATCCATAGGAAAAAAAACCCCACATTATTCCTTTTAGCAGAGTCATGGCATGACTCAGTTTATAGCTTTAGAGACTCTCTCTGGTTCTGCTGTGGTGAATGAATCATAACAGGAAGAGATCACAAACAATAGGCCAGGTAACAGACTCAATGTAATTTTTATGAGAAGCAGCTTTAAAAATGGAGTAAAGCAGACAGAGTTGGGGCATATTTTAAAAGGAGCATAGCCTGTCTGGAATGAAGGATAAAAAGGCAAGAATAATTCACACCACAGATGACACCATTTTTCTTGATGGCTGACCCACCTAATATAGTATCCTCTCATTTAGAACAAGTGAAGAATCTCTGTTAATTCTCACTTTTGGATCAGTTGTACCTTTTCTCAGTACTTTTCATGTAATTTAGTAAACCTAAATAGGATCATGTACTTTTCATGTAATTTAGTATACCTAATAACGTCCACACATACTAAAAATATCTATCCTTTGAGAAAGCTATGCTCCTAACAGAGTTAGTAGTCACTTAGCTATTTCTCTGTATACACATAACAGATACTATCTCTGCATCACTGAGAGCAAGAAAAAGGTTAAAACCCTGGAGAGTATCTATGGATTTCTTCCACTGAGTGTTTTTAGGAGTTAGCTGCTTTGTCCAAGTGTTCTATTGATGATCCAATAATAACATAGTGTTATCTGTAAGAGTCCTTCCATAATGCATGGAGCAATAATTATGATTTTAGAAAAGAACAGGAAGGGGGAGTTTAATACTACTCACTAGAAAGGAAGAAACCTAACTGTTTACAACTTAGATTCAAGATGTGGGTAACTTATCATTTTCTTTTTTGTGCTAACTTTTTTTGTTGTTCTGTTCTCGTTCAAGTAGAACTAAAACATGCCTTGCATCTTGTCTGTTTTTACTCAGAGCTACAGTCTGCTGTATAACACTCTATACTAAATGATCTCTGTACTATTTCTCTGAATTATCTTGAGACTTCCACAGATGCTGCACCTTTACTGCCAGCCAGAGCACAGCCACGGAACTGGGAGCAGTTTCTGGGGAGTTTTGAAGGTCTTAGCCTTCGTGAAGCCAGTACAACCTCAAAGCAGGAGTGGGAATTGATGAGTCTGACAGCATCCCCATCAGACCTGTTTAAATTCAGTTTTGCCTCTCACCCTGTCAGCAATCAAGATAACAGAGTCCCCCCACCATATTCCAGCCTGTGAAGAAGGTTATCTCTGGGCCAAGCGAGGAAGGGAAAACCACAAGACAGTTGTCAAGTCAGTAAGAAATTAAGATCTTGTCCATTGATCCAGGAGCATTCAATGCTCTCTAGAGTTCTACCTAAATCAGGGAATGAAGTAAAAGAAATACCCTACCAACATAATAGCTGTCAAAATGTCAGCATAACTCTCTGAATGTCACAGGGTGGGGTAGGCAGGGAATTCTCTTCGATAGAGTTCAGACTTGACCATAAAGAACTAAATGTCTCCCATGAACACTAAAAGAATATGTCAATACAAAGTTTTAGGCAAAATTGTAGATGTTTTTATTAAAAAGCAGGAATATCCAGGTGTGGGCTATCAACATTACCACATTTAAGGTCATAAACTGGAGTCCTAGCATGATGCTGGAATGGGAAAAGAAATCAAGATGAGTAGAATCTACTACTATTAGTAATCAAATATACATATTATGTGTCAAAGTAAGAATACATTGAAATCAAAACTGGGCAACATGTTTAAAACAACTTCAGAATACTGAAGATGCATGGTTAGAATGGACTGCTGTAAAATAAATATAGATTATGTTCATTCCTGTCTAGCTTAAAATGAATGAGACTCAACTATGATTTATTTATTAGACTCTGTGAAAGTACTGGGGGATTATCCCTAATCATATTCTCTAATGCTAGCCAACTGTGATCCCCAAATACTTGCTGTTTGAAACTTCCAGGGTTATTTCTGTTCCTGTAGTCTGGTACCCTGGTGAGGCACTTCACTTGGTAACTTGCTGCTGCTCCACAAGGACTAATGGAGACCTCTTGTTCTCTCTGTCTTTTCCTCCTCAGCATTCGTTTTCTCTCCCTCTCTTTTTTCCTTCTCCCTCTTGGCCCCTACCTGTGACCCCTGCCCTGCATCTCAAATTCTCTCCATTCACCCCAGTTATTGGTGGTAGCTATTTTTATTTAACTAATAGTATTAATTGGGAAGTAAGACTTGGGCAACAATGGCTGGCAAACATGGGAATTTGCTAGTCTTGGGGCAACCAGATCTTGGGATACAGAATTTAGCATATGAATACAAGAAACTCCAGTCCAACCCCCAATAGACTGCATGTATTACTTGAAAGACAGAGACAGAATGTGATATTACCATGGAGAGGTGGAGGCATAAACAGGGCACACACTTGGTTTAGAAGTATGGTATTTGGAACAAGGAATAATCTTACTTTTATTCTGGTTAGTTTTTGTCATAAATATTAAACTTATCCGTGTTAAAAATTGGTCACTCATCTTCAAGAGAGAAAATATGGAGTATGCAGAAAGCCAAAGCAGTTCCCGGTGAGTTTTAGAACAACTAGGCAGTTAGGTCCAGGGAATAGAAGAATGGCAAAACAATGACAGAATTAGGTAATTATTGTTTTAGAATGGGAATCATGAATTCCTAAAAAGATCATAACCTTAGAGTTTAAATTTTCCCTTATCTATTTTTCCCTCAAGTTTTCCAAGCCTGCAACTCAAAGAACTGAATGGTATGATTTAAAAGGCAGAAAGGAAGTCAGGCTGGTGATATTGGAGCAGAAAAGTAAGAAGATCTGAAGACAAATGCCAATTGCATTAGGAGCAAAATGGAGACTGGCTTAGTCAGAGGGGTGGGGTAGGGGATGCTGTAAGATTGGAAAAAGATTGGAAAATAAGAGCTACCTGGAAAATGAGAACTGAAGCATCTCCCATAGTTTTGAACACTAACTACATAAAGCTCTCCTTTTTAAGCTTTTCAAGTATGGAAGTCAAAGTTCAAGGAAAGAATTATAGTGGAAGGCACATGGGACTGGGTAAAGGACAGTATCAGAAGGAACATTCCTATGTACTATCTTTTGGAGTTTATTTAGCTTTGCTCATAGCAAGTGATAGACACATGACCTACTGTGTAAGCATCATATATCCTAGTGCACTCCCCAAGGGCATGCCCCATGTTGAATTTTCAGCCTACAGGTCCAACGCTAGAACAGCATATGAATATAAGTAAAAGAACTGGTAAGGACATTCTCAGTGGATGATAGTCCTCTCAGGTACATTATGTGAAGTGTCATTGCCAACAGCTTGTTTTGTGCTGGGAATATTTTTGTGTGCAATATTCTGTGTTGTAGTTATGGTTTTTGTTTTTAATCCCCCTTTTGATAAGGATATATTAGTCTCATACATTTTACAGCTTGGTTGACTAAACAACTCTCAGTTTAAGGTAAGTACCTAGATTAAAGGGAATATAGTTCTGCAATTATTTCTTTATGAAGATACATAGATAGCACAGAACCACTTCTTGAAAGAATATTGCTTGTTTCTGAAGAGGGCTTGGATTTGCTCCAAAACTCTGTGGAACTCAACTAAAACTTCTCCTTGAGTTTCTGATAGGGCCATAAAGAACACAGTTTTCTTTTGGTCATGAAAACCAATTGGCATAATACTTGTATGTTAGGTATTCCTCTTGTATACCTTTCTTTTTCTCAAGACTATTTGGCATGATAAACAAACAAATTGAAATACTGTACAGAAGTATGAAACACAAACAGATTTGTCAAATATGGTGCCTCCATTCTAAAAGTGAGGACACAAGGGTATATAACACAACCAAGAGGGTAGTCTAACAGGTAGATATGATGGGTGGTCCAGGTGTGTATCTTTGGAAGCATCTTTCTCTGTGCATATCCTTAGGTTATCTTCCCAGGCAATAAATGACATCAATACAGAGCACCAACAACAGATTAAAATTATCAGGTCAATTAAAATAAAGCTACTTATTAGTGGAAAAAAGACAGGCCACACTATGTTTCAGTTTGTATTTCCCTTGGAAAGATATATATCTTCACATGCCCAAGCATATATCAATAAATGTGGGGAGCCGCCCTCACATTCGCCGTTACAAGATGGCGCTGACATCCTGTGTTCTAAGTGGTAAACAAATAATCTGCGCATGTGCCAAGGGTAGTTCTTCACTCCATGTGCTCTGCCTTCCCCGTGATGACAACTTGGCCAATGGGCTGCAGCCAATCAGGGAGTGACACGTCCTAGGCGGAGGATAATTCTCCTTAAAAGGGACGGGGTTTCGCCATTCTCTCTCTTGCTCCTGAAGATGTAAGCAATAAAGCTTTTGCCGCAGAAGATTCCGGTTTGCTGCGTCTTTCCTGGCCGGTTTCGAATGCGCGTAAGAAATAAATATCTTCATAGGGGTGGAAAACAAACATTTATCTTATAAATCTACCTAGGGCGTACCTGCTTTCTGCTCATCTAGTCCGGTTAGTCTAATGCCATTGTTTGGGCAGACTATGTGGCTGTCTTTAGAGCAAACTCTAAACACAGAGCCAATTATATAGTTTAGATGAATATGGATATATGGGCAATACTGTCCCTTTTAATAGGAAAAATCATTTCTGATTTCTTTATACATAGAATGGAGGGGGAAGGAAAAACAATTTAAAGCTAAAGAGACACAGAATAAAAACTAAAATTGTGGTCAGTCTGTTATGCTCATGTTAATACACTGGGAAGACTCATTACAATTGGATCTACTATTTAATGAAGTAATAACTCACTGCCATTGCTCAAGAGCCTCTGTCTTACAAAAGTGTCAAGTGGGATAAAATAGAAATAAGTGCCTTTGAGCCTTCTAAGGGCCATGAAGATGGACTAATCCTTGTAATTAATCTAGAGCAATACTTACTTTAGTTTCAAGGATTTTATTACTTACAATCTATAAGTCAAAGGCTAACATGAAAATTATCCTTTTTACTGAATGTACATTTTTTATATATTCAAAGTGCCCACAGAATTGTGAACACACTATACCTATATAAAACAATGTCAGGTGTAAATTCTCTTTACCACTAGTTACTCATAAGTTTCATATGACCTCTGGCCACAGTAGCATTCTGATTTATCCAAATGTAATCAGTATTGAGTCAGTATCCAACAATTTCTCCAATATCCATGTTATTTCCTACCAACCAAAGTATAGTAAACTATGAATTTGCTACAGATCTAGCTATGAAAGATTAGAATTGTTGGCAAGAGATATCTAGAAAGTTTACAGAATGTGTTGTGTGGTTTAAAGATTTGTCTGTTCTAAGATTCATATGGAAATTTAATTGTCATTGTGACAGCATTAACAGGAAATTGAACCATGAGGGCCACACTCAGAACTGGGTTTGGTGGCAGGCTCAGATGATGTTTGGCTTTCTCTTGGCCTTTCTGGGACTCTTTACTCACCCTGTCATGATGTATCAAGAAACTCCTTGCCAGACACAACAGTCTCAACACTGGGCTCTCTGGTGCCTCTGACTATGAACCATTAAAGTTAGTATTTATAAATTACCTAGTCTTGAACACGCGACTGTGAAGCACAAACAATTGAAAGACAATGTCATTCCTGTGTTAACCATGCTTTACTCCTTTATTCCATTGGAACGAGGTTAGTTTTCTAAGCTGTTTGAGTGAATGTGACACAGATCGAGGTTCCTTGAGTCCTGAGCTATTATTGTAGCCCAGTGGTTCTCAACATCCATAATACTGGCACCCTTTAATACAGTTCCTCGTGTTGTGGTGACCCCTAATCATAAAATTATTTTTACTGCTACTTCATAGCTGTTATTTTGCCATTATTATGGATAATATTGTAAATTCCTATGTTTTCTGATGGTCTTAGGTGACTCCTATGAAATGGCCAATGACCCCTATGCTGTAGACTATACAAATATATTAAATTTAGTGAAATGTCTACCTACTCCTGTTCAAGGAAACTTATAATCAATTGGCTATTGTCAACATTTCATGTGGGTCAAATGATTCTGCTTACCAATTGTTCTCTATTTTCCCTCAGGGTAGCAGACACACTGAGCGTTTAAACACTAATAACTAATATTTTACTATTGCTCCTCTGATAACCTAACATTCTCAGTGAAATCAGAATGCCTTTAAATGGCAGCAATTTCCACCTTTAAGTTAGCCTAATGATGCCATCAAAGGAGAACCCTGAAAGTATTTTTTTCCAAGATTTTTTTTTCTTTTCTTTTCTTTTCAATGACTTTTTTTGTCCACTAAAATCAGTATTTGGTATTTAAAAAGGCTTTATTGGGAAATGGGCTCTTCATGTTAAGGAGACATGAGTCAATATAAATAGTACTAATGAGTCATGACAAATGCCCTCTAATGCATGGCTTCCTAATTCTGGCTTCATTTAAGGCAAGGAAGTGCTGGTAACATTATTTGGTCTAGGCTTCCATGAAGGAAAACTGGACTACTTTGCCCTATGTAACACACTAAATTTTTTGTAAGTATACCAGAATTGGTAAATTCATTTCTGATGTTTAATATGACTTACCCTGTCTGGTTCCTTACAGACTATCAAGATTTTTTTTTTCTGATGTTACAAACTTAAAATTTATAGGTCTATACCCAAGTATAAATTTGAACTGATTCTAAAGAGCATGTTGAAATCTAGCTCAAGAGTCCATGTTGTATAGAGGACTGTGGCAGGAGGAAGTGTGGCAGGAGGAAGCGTCTTTGGCTATTCTGTGATGTCATTTCATATCCCCATGTAGCATAGATCCAGCCACATTTGACAAGAGAGGAGTATTGCATTTGTACCTGAGGTGGTACAGAGATCTTGCTGTTATACAAGTTTCCCCAAATCTTCTAAGTCCATTGTACCTAATTGTATCTAATTCTTTACCAATCCAAACCTGTCCAAGATGTCTCCATATCCCAAAATATTCTTATATTTTTTGTCATGATGCCTTCCCATAACTAAACACAACCATAATTGAAACCCATTTCTACATATTTCTTAGCTTTATTTTGAATTTCTGGCTGGAAATGGAATTGCTGGATCAAATGATATCTCTCCTATTCGTCAAGCTGTTGTATACCATGGTAGTACTACTTTATACGTCTATCAACCACGCAAAGAGTTTTCCTAGTTTACATAGCATTATGAACATCTTTGCCCTTCCTTGACTTTTGTATTAGCCATTCTATCTAAAGAACAGTGATAACTCATGGTTTTAATTTGTATGTCTCTGATAACTGATGAAAGTAAGCATGAAAATTAAATATATACATTTCTATGTTTAAGCAGTATTTATAATATGAAGAAATAAAAGCAATAGAAATTTTCATCAATCAATAAATAGATAAAGAAAATGTGGGAAATGAACAATGAGGAATTAGGCATCTTCTAGAGTAATAATGTGTTGTCATTTTCAGTAACATGAATGTTTCTGAGACTAGCCCTCTTCACAAAGAATCAGGTATGATCATTAGAGGCAGTATAAACAAAACTTATGTTTGGTGAAATATACCAATTACAGAAAGTTGCTCATAGAATGTTTCATTTACAAGGCCAGCTAGACATTGGCTTGACCAAAACAAAGAATAGAATTATGTTTATCAAAATCTAGGAAGGATGGGGTAGTTGGGTAACAACTACAAAAATTATAATTAGAAGTCAGATGGGAGTTCTACTATCTTGTAGCTCATAAAGTGACTATAGTAAACAGTGTACTGTGTGTGTCCAGAGTCTCTGGATGGTCATTCCTTCAGTTTCTGTTCCACATTTTGTCTCTGTAACTCTTTCCATAGGTATTTTGTTACCCCTTCTAAGAAGGATTGAAGTATGCACACTTTAGTCTTCCATCTTCTTGAGTTTCATGTGGTTTGCAAATTGTATGTTGGGTATTCCAAGCTACTGGGCTAATATGCATTTACCAGTGAGTGAATATCATGTGTATTCTTTTGTGATTGGGTTACCTCACTCAGGATGATAGCCTCCAGATTCATTCATTTGCCTAAGAATTTCATAAATTCTTTTTTTTTTGTTTGTTTGTTTTTTTGTTTTTTCGAGACAGGGTTTCTCTGTGCAGCCCTGGCTGTCCTGGCTGTCCTGGCACTCACTTTATAAACCAGGCTGGCCTTGAACTCAGAAATATGCCTGCCTCTGCCTCCTGAGTGCTGGGATTAAAGGTGTGCGCCACCATGCCTGGCTCATAAATTCATTTTTTAATAGCTGAGTATTACTCCATTGTATAAATGTACCATATTTTCTGTATCCATTCCTCTGTTGAAGGACATCTGGGTTCTTTCCAGCTTCTGGCTATTATAAATAAGGCTGCTATGAACATAGTGGAGCATGTGTCCTTATTACATGTTGGAGCATCTTCTGGGTATATGCCCAGGAGTGGTATAGCTGGATCTTCTGGTAGAACTATGCCTAATTTTCTGAGGAACTGCCAAACTGATTTCCAAAGTGTTTGTACAAGTGCAGTCCCACCAGCAATGGAGGAGTGTTCCTCTTTCTCCACATCCTTGCCAGCATCTGCTGTCACCTGAGATTTTGATCTTAGCCATTCTGACTGGTGTGAGGTGGAATCTCACGGTTGTTTTGATTTGCATTTCCCTGATGACTATTGATTTTTAAAAATCAGATGACTCCTGAAGTCACAACAACATAAGATTTACAAATTCTCCTCTCTTTGAAGTTTTACCTTCTTAACTCAGTTGAGAAGTTGGTGTCCTTCACTATCTAAATCTGTGTTACCAGGCACTGTACTTCTCCATTTCAAGACTAAATAACAATAATGTCACATCTTAGATTTGTGCCAGTTCCTAAGTCTAAGAGTGTAAAATTTGAAACTTTTCATTATCATACTGTATAACTCTAAATAATGTATATTTCTATATTTAAAATTTTGTTGCCAAGGTATGTGGAAAAATATTTTATTTGTTACAAATCATTTCATTTTACTCTCCAAAAGTGGATTGATACCCAAATAATATAAGGTAATTTTAGGCTTAGATTTTTTTTTCAAAATCTACTTTAATAAGGGTTTATAAATGCTTTAACATCTTTTCTAGCCCATCACCCACTAGAGCTAGTGGAAAGGAAAAGTTAATCGGGCAAAAGGGGGATGTGTACTTGTTTGGAAATAGTTCTTTGAGGTGATTTTAGTCTTTGTTATAAAGATACAAGCAGTTCAGTTCACAGGAATCAGGAGTGGTAGCTCAATCCACAGGCAAACACCATTCATGAAGCAACAATGGCATTTCGATCCAGAAGAAACCTAGAGTTTTGGCCAATCAGCCTGAGTCCACAGAAGCAGCAAGAAGTTGCTAGAATATTATGTGAAGGCCTTTGATTCATTTCTCTCTATGAAGCCACAACAAGTGATGATCAGCAAAGAAGGCAAGGTGAAGGCAAGGTGTTCATCAGTGAAGAACAACACTAGCAAAGACCAACAAAGACCCAACAAGGCAAAGCAATGCCAGAGTGCTGCCACTGTCTATTGGGTAATGCTCATACCCTTTGCAAACATCACATGTCCTCTCTAGTGTCTGCTCCAGCAATTAACATCACATGACCCTTTTCCGGACAGCATCCAGAAAAACACCCTGTGTCTATTCTCAGGAAAACATCCTCTCACATATTTGCTTCAGCAATATACCTTCTCATAAGACAGTTTTTATAAAAAAACCACATGACACAACTAAGTCTCTAAAGAAAACAGAAATTTCTACTTTGGGTAAATTTGCCACATACCTGGAATACCACCTGTTGTAAGCATAACACATCACAGAAATTACACAAAACTAGATTATATGAGCAGAGCTTTAATCAGCTCTTGCGAAGTAGCTAAATGACTGCCAAGTATTTATAAGTAGAACTGACCTAGAGTGAAATATCTTTCCTTCTTACCTGGACTGACTGATGTACATGAAAAAAAGTGAATTCCAATATACCCTGCCCCCTCACTTATGATGTCATTCTCATTCTTTCAATGATTTGCCTATGTGACAAAGGAAGAAAAGGTGGCGGCTTCAACGAGCTGGAGGAAGTTATCCATCCTCACTTCTACTCTGACTTCATGAGGAAACAATATCTGAATGATGCAGCTAGCTTGAGAAAGAACCCAGAATAGCCACATCACTATAACAACTCATTTTAACATGAGATATCTTTACACAAAACTGACACACTGAACAATCTATCAGTGTTTTGTTTTCTTTGCCCCAAAGGAGGAAACAGGCCAGTCAGGATAGACCTAAACCTGTCAACAATTTGATTTATGGAGCTTGTGTCCTCTTTTTTTTCCCCTATCCATCCCTTAAACAAACAGGCTTAGCTTTGAGCTAAATCATTAGTTTTATTCCTTTGAGGTTTTGGGCTTTTAATCTTTAAGATATTGATTGGATCCTTGTTAGTAGTCACAAATTGTATTATTACCAGGGTCTTTGGCAGAAACTTCTAAGACTGGATCATGAGACAGATGCTTGAGAAAATAAGGACTTTAAA
The DNA here is from genome assembly GCF_000001635.26 of Mus musculus. Lineage (NCBI taxonomy): Eukaryota > Metazoa > Chordata > Mammalia > Rodentia > Muridae > Mus > Mus musculus. The sequence goes on along the minus strand of NC_000084.6, from coordinate 30,659,609 downwards.
TAAAATGACAGGCAAAATCTGAGTTATATGGACCCTCCATTTTTTCAAATGATATAATTGTCATAGTGGCATGCCAATGCAGGTCAGACGTCCTCTTGCTTTTCAAGGACACTTATTCTAAATAGATTTCAGATGGTAAGTATAGAATGTGGCAGGAAAATTGATTTATATCACTTGAGAATGAATCTCATGTCCTCAGGTAATATCTTCTCTCTCTAAATACATCCTCATATTTTCATATAAACACTTGGAGACAACACAGAGCGTCCAGTCTTTTCCAATATGTAATTTCAAAACCCAAGTTCCTTTACAAAGAATAGCCTCTGAGGATTGTAATCCTCGACTCTAGCCTTTTAAATCTATAATGAAAGCCTGTCAGATACCCTGTTGACACTCTAACATATTATCTAGGCATTGGGATCAATCACATCCCAGGGTCTGAGATTCAATATATCTTGTTGAAAGGATGCAAAACTTTTAGAATATATTATGAAGTTTACGGATCCCACAGACATAAATTAGTGATGTACTTGCATGGCAGTGCGTCTTTGCTGGGCTTGTTACTGAGTGTGGAGACCTCACTGATGTTTCTGAGATAAAAGAAAGAACCAGACATCCCCACAGAAATTTTTACAATCTCCTCAACTCTATAGCAGTCTGGGGTTCCTGAACCTCAAACATCCTCACATCCTGCTGCCCTGTGTGAATGTCAAGGGGCATACTTCTTTTCAATAAGAGGAAGAAATATGGTAAACCAACAACTCCCCCCAAAAACCCCAACAACTCTAACATAAAGATGAAGGAATAAATAGAAGTATACCCCATTAATATTTCAATGAGAAATACAGATCTTTCTGGCAATGTTGACCTTTGCACTACTTAGGCAGCCAGACATTGTTCTTGCTTCTGATAGTTGTATGAATTGGTAACTGCCTTCCCCGACATCTCTCACTCAAAGGCTGTATTTTTATAGCCTGACTGAAACCACATCTCTCTCCTTCAAAGGCTAGAGCTGTTGTATAACTGTTCTCTGCTTGCCTGGAAGGGCATCGCAGCAAGGCTGTTAATCCTTTGCCTCTATTAGAGGTGACTGTAAAATTAGTAGGTGGTAGAAGAGAAAACAAAGTGTGAGACCTCACCCTTTTTGCCCTGAGAACCTCATCCAGACCTTTACTCTCTATATTTAATGCCCGTGCCATTTAAAATGCCAGTCATCAATTATTTGGTGGTAATGAGATCACAGAAGTGAAATTATGAAGTCCAATAGAGACTAAGCTGTGTGTCACTGTGTGTGATGTCTTTGCTGACATGAATAACCCTATACAATGGCTGCTTGCTAATGACTACATCTTATTCCTGGCCTTCAGAAAGTTCAAAGGAGAGGAACAATAACCCTGATAGAAAAGTTATATGCTTCAATATTTTAAACTATTTCAAAAGAACTTCTAAAGTAGGGCTTATGAACTAAACAGATATATTTTTAATAGCTGAGCCAGTCATATGAAACTCCCAAAAAGCAAGTCAGATATTATTGTACCTTGTTCACTCTTTACAGAAATAAAAAGATAAAAATATAGATGAAGCCATAAAAGCTTATACCCTTCTTGCAAAGTGAATTATGCCGGAAGCTTAGAACAAACCAAGTTGTTCCAAACATATTAAGATCAAACTGCATGCTAAGGATGCCTAGAGAAACTGCTCACTAACTCAATCAGTAAACCAGAAAGTACCCTCCAGAACACAAGGCTCGAGTTAAATCAGAATATTTTCTCTTGCACACAATCTTTATTGTCTGCTTTTATCCTGGAAGCCATCTTTGAGACCTAAACTAGCTAATCACCAAACCCACTTTCTTCCCTTTCATCTCCTTCCTTTCATTTCACTCTGCCAATGGCTTCTTTTCTTTGCTATAGGTGTGTCATGAGTAATAGTGGAAAATCTCAATGTGAGGAATCAAGTACTTCAGTTAATCTGTTTTGTTTTTAAGCGTTTTAATGTATATACATGTTCTGTCTACATGTATGTCTGTGTATCACATGTTTACAGGGTCTGTGGAGGCCAGGAGAGGGTCTAGGATCCTATGAAGTTGGAGGTACAGAGAGTTGTTAGCTGTCCTGCAGATACTAGGAATTGACTCCCAGGCTACTAGAAGGTCACTCTGCCCTCTGGCCACTGAGCAATCACTCCAGGCCCTTCGAGCTAGTTTATACCCTCAGCTGCAGAATTGGCTTCATCAGATTAGCCTGCAGAAATATCTGTGAAAGATTGTCTTGTTTGGTGATTGATATGAGATGGCTGAGCCCACTGTGGATGGCAGCTTCCCAGGGCACATAGGTCAACAGTGTGAGGCAGGGAGCTTGCCAGTAAGAAGCATTCCTCTATGAATTCTGCCTTGAATTCCTGCCTTAAATATCCTTAGTGGGGGCTTTTGACCTGGGAGTTGTAAACTGTAAACTCTTTCTTCCAAAATGCATTTCAGTGAGAATGTTTGATCCCAGCAACTGAAGAGAAGCAGCAAATCCATCACTATCCAAGAACCTGTTACTATTTTCTGTTACACTATTTGTTCATATTCACATTTTTGTGCGTATACCCTGCGCATTTCAAATGGTTGTTTACTTTGCCACACGTATGTAGCTGAAATAATCCACATAAGGCTCAGAACTACCAATACATGTTTCACAACAATGAAGACATACACAACGGAAGAAAGAGCTTCTCCCTGTGTAGGTTTTTGTTGTTACTGGGTTCCTATGCTTTGCATTCTGGCCTACAGTGCAACTACACTAGTCGCTCAAGCTTTGGAGTGATACAATGCATTAAACTGGCTTTTGTGATGGATTAAATGTTCTAACTCTGCTACTACATTTCATCAATGGGAATAGCCTGACAAAGCATCATTGGCAGTAAAGCATACAAGAAAAAAATTCATATATATCTTGTTATTTCTGTAGAAATTATAATTTTAGTCATTGCCGTACTTTCAGAGCATGGCAATTGTTTCTATGAAAACAGCCCATTAAATTTTATCTGATTAATTGAAACATTCAACATTGCTGTATTTTTCGTTAATTCCTTGCTTTTTTGCAAAAATGATAATGAGTTAACTCCACATTTATTTCAATAATATAGGAATGACTCTTACAGTAAATATTCATTAAGGAAACTATTGCAGGATATTCAAAATATGACAAATGTTGGAGTGCTTATATGGAAGAAATTTCATCTATGAAATGGCTTCCATAAAAAGGTCTAATGGCTCCAGAAAAGCCAGAGGTTTTCACACACATTTTGTTCAGAATGAAGTGAAAGTGATGCCATTTCTATTTAGAGCTCACCTTTCTTTCCCAAATAATTATGTCAGGCCTAATACTAATGGTTAGAATAATGGGCTAGGTAATGAATAAGCTGGGTGTAAAGGACCCTCATTTGCCAACCTGCAATGAAGTCTGTAGTCATATTTTTGAAATGGGTTGAGAGTATCTGTCAAGTATTTTATGTGCTGAAATTTTATTCCATTGGTAATATATTATAGCTAGAAATTATAACTATATTCTATTCTGACTATTCTATTTAGAGACAAGACTTTTCTGACATGTTTACTACTAGATGAGGTCATTAGAATTGAGCCCCATTATGGAATTCTTGTAAATTTAAGTAAACAGTGAGAGCTCACACAGATGCACAGACAGGCAATCAAACTGTTTCAAGCATTTGATGTTATGATGTCCCCCGAGGACTTCGCTGACAAGATGGCCATCAATAGATAAGTACCCAAATACTGAGCTCACACAAGTATCTTCTCTTCACAGGTACACTTCCTCTGCTATTTCATTAGAGTAATGATTGGCCCAGTCCTTCATTGTTCTTAGGAGTTGGGACTATGCCATTTGATTGTGTATCATTCACAGAAAGTGTCATTTTTCCTGAGTGTTTAGACCTGTTCAAAGTGAATTTGGTGGAACAAAAATCCAATGAAATCCTGAAAACTGTTTAACTACCAAAGAAATGAAGGACATTGAGGAATTCACATAAATGATTATTCCCCAAAATAGTAACACCCATCTGCTTAGGAAGCTGCAGCTTAAGAGAGTCGAAGTCTTCTCTGTACTTTCCCCAAGTCCCAAGCTATTAAAAGGACTGATTATCTGGCAGAAATTGGTGAATATTAAGGCAAAAGTATGACAAAGTGCAATGTAGGCTCTCATGGGGTTCTTAAGAAGGAAAGAAAAATGGACTTTGGTGGGAAAACTAACTAAATTCAAATAAGCTATATAGTAATAATTAAATTGGGTTGTTCCAAAGTTACTTCTTTGGTTTTAATGGTTATGTTGTGATTATAAATTTTGATAACACCAGGGAACGTGATTGAGGGTTTTATAGATGTTCACTCTGGTCAACTTCTGTCAGGCTAGAATAAAAGGCTAAAGTCAACATCTAAATTTGGATAGTGAATGAAACCTTTTGTCCTTGATTCCTGCAGAATCAACTTAGTAAGGATGCTTCTAGATGTAAACAACAAAATCCACCTCAGGAAGTTTAAGGGCTCCCCAGAAGTTCCAAGGCCTCTTGCCTTATAAATCAGAGCAAGTAGGCTATGTGGTCATTTTTCTGGTCTGTTCCATTTCATTATGGACTTGCCTCAGGCTGATGTTTCTACTAACTTTCTGATGGATTCCGGCAATGAAGAAGGCCAAAATCGTGTCTGTTTCTGAGGAAAGTATAGGATCTGATCCTTTTACTTTCTCATATGAGCAACATCTTTGCCAAAATTTTTGTGGAGGCTTCAATGAAATGGCTTGGGCCACCTCCTATAGTCAGATGGCACTTCCAGTGGAGGAAGTGGGACATCAACCCACTCACAAAATAGCTCGTATAGGTAGGCTTATAGATGTGAGTGATTGGTCATTAGTGAGTGGCACTACTGGAGAGGGATTTGGAGGGATGGCCTTGTCAGCAGAAGTGTGTCACTGGGGGTTGGGTTTCAGGTTTCAAAAGCCCAAGCCAATCCCAGTGGTTCTCTCTTTCCTGCTACCTGCAGATTTATATATAGAACACTCAACTATTTCTCTGGCACCATGTCTGCTTGTGTGCCACCATGCTCCCCACCATGATGAAAATGGACTACACCTCTTAAACTGTAAATAAGAACCAATTCAATGGTTTCTTTTTGTAATAGTTGCTGTGGTCACGATGTCTGTTCACAGCAACAGAACACTGACTAGGACAATCTCCAATCCTGAGTGTCAGAAAACAGAAGTAGGGCCCTATCTAATCCTGAGGCACAGACAGCACTATGATTAGATTAAGTCCAATTTTGAAACCATGATGGACGATCGTGTCTTCTCTTGGATAACACAGGGGCATAAAGGAACAGACCTGAGTAAAATCCAATCTCTTACAGGAAAAAAGGAAATTTACATGTTGGAGATAACCAAAACTGCTATCTACAATTACAGCTGAAATCTCACTATTGAAATACACAAAATGCAGTAATGTTTTCTGACTGTAGAGTTCATCCGTGAAGAGCGATAAACTGACAATCAAAACAAAACAACCTGTAGATTCAAATGCATTCTCAGCTGAGGAGAGTCAATATCTCTGAACTAGGTAGTCAATGTCAGTGGGTGGCTTCTGAATACTGCACAGTCTGGATTAAGAGCTTCCCCACACTCCCATCTGGAGAACAAAGTTCCCAGATGTTCAGTAATCAGCCTTTAAAAAAATATCTTACACATGCACAGACTACTTGAGAACCTCACTGCTTAGGACGTTGTGGGGATTTTTCCCCCTCTTGTTAAATAGGCTTTTGGTTAATATAAAATTACATCACTTCCCTGTTTTCCTTTTCTTCTCGTAGGTGCCCCCCACGAACTCTCTTCTACTGTCCCCAGGCTTCCTCACTTTCAAGTTGATAGCTTCTCATTCTTAGACTATTATTGTTTCATATATATGTACGTACAGTATGTGTAAATATGCAAGTACAACCAGCTAGGTCAATTTTTTTTTATCTTTATATGTATACTGTTTCAGAGCCAAGCATTTTGTATTGGGTAACAAATTAAGGACCTTCGCCCCCAGAAGGGGTCAGTTCTCTTTCTCTCAGCAGTAATCAGCTGCCTGTAGTTCTTTGTCTATGGGCCGGATTCCTTGAAATTGCCCTCCTACCATGTGAATGTTCCTACTGATGCTGCCATCATTCTGTTCTTCTCGTGCAGCCATTTCTACAAGAGACTGTATCACCAAAGACCTCCTGGAATCCTGTTTTTTGATTTATTGTTCTTGGTTGGTTGGTTGGTTCAGTAGCTTTGTTGTTGTATTTATTCTTCTCATATATTATATCCTAACCATAGTTTCTCCTCCCTCCTCTCTTCCCAGTTCCTCCCCTCCACTGCCTCTTCTATGCTCCAGATCCACTCACTCCTCCTGTTTCCCTACAGAAAGTGGCAGACCATGGGTATCAACCAAATATGGCATATCAAGTTACAGTAAGATTAGACGCATGCCCTTGTACTGAGGCTGAATAAGGTAACCCAGTACAGAAAAAGGGTCCCAAAGCAGGCAAAAGAGTCAGAAACAGCCTCTGCTCCCACTCCTAGGAGTCCCACAAGAACACTAAGTTACACAACGATAACATATGTACAGAGGACCTAGGTAAAACCCATACAAGCTTCTGATTTTTTATAATGTTTGTATTTCCTCTTCCACAATATTGCCTGGTAATTTATTAATGTATTCTAAATATTTTCCTTATCTCTATTCTAAATGTTACCCTTATAGCCATAGCTAAGTGTAGCTACCAGCCCTCCTCAAAGAAGCTTCTCTTTGTAAGAAAATAGAGACCATCACAGAAAAAAATACAACTAATACAGAGATCAGTGTACTGTGGGGGAGACCAGCCCCAATGGATAAGTCTATATCACAATTGTGTTTGTTCTCTTTCTGCTTTCTGTGATGTCACTGAAGCCAAATGCACACCTTTTCCTGAAGACATAAGTTCCAAAAGACAATTGCTACTTTCATTCTGCACACTAACAATGTTGTTAGGTTCCCTGCATATCTTTCTAGACTGCTTTGCTCTGCCTTTTGAAGCATGGAAGTTAACACCCATCTCTATGCCTGATCTTAGAAACAGAAACACAGTTGGACCAAAATTTGTAGGCAACCTGGACACTGTATTAATGAATGCAGCCTCACATTATGTGTTAATGTGTTAATATTATTTCATATTACATTCTTTGGGGAGTGGGGAGGAATTCATTACTAGATAATAAACTGCCTAAATGTGCTGAATAATGACACAAATGTCACTTCAATTTTTTCTCCCTCAAACTCCTGCCTAGTGGTCTCCTGAGGGTAATAACAATAAAGCAAGGTTAAGAAAGTTGTGGGGGATGGAATTTAGCAGATGTTTGGCCTATTTGAGCCAGGGGACATGTTCACCTACTAAGGCTCCAAACAGTCTTCAAACTGCAATAAAATAAACCTTGTTATTGCAGCTGAGTTATTGCCCTGTGAGCATTAGAAAGGAGAATATGCATAAGTCTATTCAGTGGCCTCGAATGCAGGTTTAACTCAACTTTTGAGAACAAGGGTATGACAGAAAGACAGGAAAATTATTAGAGCCACCAAGTCTCCATCTTATTTTTAAAGCAGTAAGGTGTCTCTTATGTAGAACATGGTTTCTAGGCAGAGACACTTGCACTGGAGAATAAAATTCCTGCCCCACAGAGATGAGCAATCTGTTAAATGTAGACAAAGAACTCTGCACCCCAAACAGAGCCTCTATGATGGCCTGATTGCATTGGCTAGGTTGGCCAGGTGGGGTGGTGTCTTGGACAGCCTCAGTTAGTACCAGGTCTTTTAGCATACATATAACAAAAGCATTTCTCATTTTGAGAGCATCTCAATTTGAACTACCAGTAATGTATTCATTTGATATTAGACTCACCCAGATCTAATTAATTACAGTGAAAGTAACACTTTAAGGTCTTAAACTATACAAAGGCCTTTATGGAACAATGGATACTAATTAGCACCACTTCCACTTGGCACATGCTAGAAATGATATTTGCTGAAACACTCAGATCTACTCAGCTTTGTGTAAGTTTTCCAACAGAAAGTACTGTTGGGGATTCATTCTGTCTCTCTGCCATCTTTCTGCAGATGAGCTCAGGGGAAGAGAAACATTGTTAAGGGGACTGCTTTCCCCTTGGCATTTCTTGTTTTGCTAGATCCTTTTTTCTTTCCCATGAGAAAGACGGTATAACTTAAAGAAACATGTACCAAGGTCTTTTCCCTCTGCTCAATGGGGCATCATTTATTTTATGTTTTTAAGAGTCATGCAATTGTAAAATGCCAGTTGGAGTATATTACTAATATAAAGAAAATATCAATCATCATCATCATCGCCATCATTATTTTGTGATTGTCTGTTTATACTGCTATTATTAGCTATTGACTCTTCCTGGAATGCCCTTTTATATTAATCTAGACTGTTATTCTTAAAGTCTCTGTGAAATTTATATATATATATATATATATATATATATATATATATATATACACACACACACATTTTTCCATAATTTCAAGCACTATGTCTAATATGAAAGTTTGAGAGCTATCGTTTAAATTGCACTTTATGATAATAATGACTGCAGAACATCAAATGGAACTCTAATTGACTGTTTTTTCCTTGCATAGTGTGTATACATTACCTTTCCCTTCTTTGACTATTAGCCTTGATCACGTATCTTAAAGGAATTTTAAATCCTATAAATAATACTTGTGACTGCTCTTTGAAAATTACATTCAGGCCTACAACTACTCAGACGGAGAAAGATGTTGACAAATTACTGTAAATTCAAGGGAGAGTTGCAGGATTGATTATGGGGTTAGAGAACTTGATTTATGAGAAAACATTAAAAGAACTAAATATGTAAGGCTGGCCTCCACAACACTTCTGAGAGGATTCTGACACCTCTGTATTAGTATCCACAGGATGACAGCAGCATTGTAAGAAATGCTTAAATGAGAGAGAGAGAGAGAGAGAGAGAGAGAGAGAGCCTTCAGTGACACTCATCAGGGATTTTAATTACCCAGGAATAAATGTCCTGATATATAAATTCAGGGCTTATCAATCTTTAATGGTTTCCACACATCACCTAGGGATCTTGTTAAAATGCAGATTCAGTGTGGAGGTTGCAAGGGAACCTGAAGTTCTGAATTTGTTGCAAGCTCCCAAGTTGTGCACAGCTACTTTTCCAGAGACTTACCTAGTCAAGCTTCTTCTTGAGAAATATACAATTTTGGTTAATTATAGGTACCAAAAGCAGGGCATGTACTCTCAATAAAGTATTTTTCCTTTACACAAGAAGACAAGCAAGGCCAAGATACAGGAAGTTGTGCATCTGACATCCATACCACGCCTTGTGCACTGTGAGGACCAGACTGAAGCCATTACTTCTTCATATCTCCCTTTCCCCCATGCTATAGGCCAGAAGAGGAAGAAAACAACACTGCCTCAGAGAGGTTACAAGAGGTTCTCCATCTTTTCAACCATCTTTTTTTGGGGGAAGTGGGGAATAAGTGTTATTTATTTGTATTCTTTAGGCACTTATATCAAGATTCTTTGTTATGAGTAAAGAAATGCAAACTTGAATGAACATTAATTAATTAATTAATTAAATCCCAAGGCAAATATTTGGGTGACTATTACATACAAGGAACAATCCTAGTGCACTAAAGTACAAAGACAAATAGAACAGGAAATTGTCAACTCCCTCTTCTGGCCTCTTTGGGAACCAGGCAAACAGTGATAGACGCCCAGACAAAATACCCATAAGCATAAAGTAAATTAAAAACTGAGTTTAAGAACCTAAAATATCCACATATATTCAAATGCATAGCATATTTAACTTTCTGGGTTACCTCACTCAGGATGGTTTTTTTTTTTCTAGTTCTATCCATTTGCCTGCAAATTTCATGATGTCTCTTTTTATTATCCAAGTAAATCTATATTATGTAAATGTACCACACTTTCTTTATCCAATCTCCTGTTGAGGGACACTTAGATGGTTTTCAGCTTATAGCTATTATGAATAAATCTTCAATGAACATGGATAAGTGAGTATCCAGCCTACAAAATATGTTAGGGCAATAGTGGTACAAAGCTTAGGGGGTATGCAACCCATGTCTTATTTCACTTAAGGCTCACTCCATACCCAATGCTGCTTGCTGACTAAGAGCCAGAGCAAAGATAGCCCAGAAACCTAGGGTTAAAGACATATGCTATAATCATAAATTAGCACCAGAGAAAATTCTTCCTGCATACTAAACAAACACAGAGACTCACTGCAGAAAGAGAGACTTTGGAACACATAGATTTAAATGGGATATCTCCATTAAATTCCTCCCCTCAGAGCTTAGGGGTCCCTACAGAAGAGGAGGTGGAAAGAGTATAATACCCTGAGTATGTAGAGGACGCCAGGAGAACAAGGCCCCCTAAACCAACTCAGTGAAGTTCATATGAACTCACAGAGACTGAATAGCATATGCAGGACATACACAGGTCTGTACCAGGTCCTTATAATTTATAAGTTTATATTATAGTTTATAGTATTTTATGGGATGTAAATGGAACTTTTATTCACCTGGTGTAATTCTCATCTTGGAGGCTTACGGCTGAATAAACTCACTCTTTCTAGGTCTTTCTGAATTCCGGTTGGCTGGTTTAACTTAGCTGTTCTGCATCAAACACCTCCCCAAGCCTGATTCAGTCTGGCTTCTGTCAGCTTCTCACTGAATTGCTCTGCTTGGCCTCAAACTAACTCCTCCTGTTTGTTCGAATCTCCTGGCTCCTTCCTTCCTACTCTCTGGCGGTCTCTGTTGCACTGACCTGCATAAGGAGCTCAGCTCCGCTGCACTGCACTCATTGCCCTGACTCCCAGCTGACTCACCAAACTCAGCTCCACTCAACCGACCTTGCTGAACTCCACGCACAGACCTGCCCTCCAATTAGGTGTCCTTTCAAACCTCATTGCTTCCTTCTATAGCTAATCTTACTTCGTTGTTTGGGGTTTAAGTTGTGTACTAAGGGCATGTCTGCATTTCAGCTGAATCACACAGAAGGCCTTCGGATGTGATCCCTTGCCAAGCAGTCATACTGTTGGATTAAAATTCCTCTATAATGTGACTCCCAAGTATGTGAACCAGTGGGTCTCTAGTTCTTGTGTCTTCTCTTTCTCTTTTCCCTTTGTTGGTTTGCCTTGTCCAACTTCAATGTGATAGTTTTTGTTTTTTAGCTTATTATATTTTCTTTTGTCAAATTTGGTTGTTATCTCTTAGAAGCCTGTTCTTCTCTATGAGAGATAGAAATGGAGGAAATCCAGATGGGAGGTGAGGTGAGAAGGAACTGAGAGGAGTAGAGGGAGGGAACACTAATTAGGATCTGTAATATAAGAAAATAATTTAATTAAATAAAGGGGACATAAAAATGAAAATATGTTTAAATTCTTACTGACTGATAATTCTTCCACCTTTTGACTGATGCTGGGTTCTGCGGCTGCACCTTCATCCCTTTCATAATGGTGACCTTATCAGTTACTGTAGAGTAGATGGCCAATACTTTTCTGACAAATTTTAACAAAGGGCAACAAAAGAATATCATTAAGATATGGTATACTAAGGACATATGCAAGGATGAGAAATATGAGGACAATCTTTCCATTTCTGAGATAAGAATGTGATTCAAATGAGAAAGCTGTGTTTCCCTTGCATCCTGTCTGGTTCCTTGGATGCTGAAATCCAGATTTCCATGTTTTCAAGCCAACATTCTTTCTAGTACACCACCCTTCTCCCTCTGCTGGAAACCTCAACAATGGGTTTTTCTCTCCTGCATGCTGTAAGTGTAACCCAGGGGCATTTTTTAGAGCAAATCACTGATGGCCAGTTATTCCTCACCTAAATTAAGCACTTAAAGATAATATCTCCCTCTTTGGATATAACTCCTGAGCAGATGAATTTCTAGTCCTTTATTATAACCAAAGCAATTAGAACAAAAAGTGGGAAGGTGAGTTTAGATGTTGTCTACTTAAGCAACAGTTCAAGGAGACTTTAATCACTCACTAGTCATGAAGGGTGACATCAGCTTACCTGCAGACTCTTGATCAGTCAGAAAGCAAAGTCAGGACTCTGTCTCCTATTGGCTTTCCTGTGTCCCTGCTCCCACCACCTGCCAGCCTCTATACTCTCCATGATTCTTTGTGATGCTCTAGATGTTGGCAACTCTGGTTATTATAAACTTTCATTCACTTCACAGATCTTTTGTTAAGATCTTATAATTTGATTGACACAATAGTCTTTCAGAGACCCATCATTACTACTATTTTCCAGTTTGGGGCTGGAAAAAGTTAACAACCTGCATACTTATTGGAAATGTGGAATCTGATCTTAGAACTTAAAATCCCATGGTATATCTTGTTCTTGGGTCTCTCAGAGACCAGTCCACACTGGAGAGCACATGGGTGGCAGAAGCAACAGAGCTTCTTGGACAGGGTCCCTTCTGGCCTTCATCTTCAGCCAAGAGGCAGAACTGAGCTCCAGACCTCTGTGTACCTTCCCTGCCAGAGGAGGGCTTGCCAGCAGAGAGTGCTCTGACCACAGGGACTCAGGAGAGAGTTGGACTCCCAGGAGTGCTGACAGAGGTTAACAGAATCACAGGAGGACAAGCTCCAGCCAGAGACTGCTAGAATATTTAACACCAGAGATGACCAGATGGTGAAAGGCAAATTTAAGAATCTTACTAACAGAAACCAAGACCACTTGGTATCATCGGAACCCAGTACACCCACCACAGAGAGTCCTGGACACCCCAACACACCCAAAAACCAAGATTCAGATTTAAAACCATATCTCATGATGCTGGTAGAGGATTTTAGTAAGGGCATTAATAACTCACTTAAAGAAATAAAGGAGAACATTGTTAAACAGGTAGAAGTACTTAAAGAGGAAGCACAAAAGTCCCTTTAAAAATTACAGGAAAACAGTGTTAAACAGGTAGAAGACCTTAAAGAGGAAACACAAAAATCCCTTAAAGAATTACAGGAAAACACAACCAAACAGGTTATGGAATTGAACAAAACCATACAAGACCTAAAAATGGAAGGAGAAACAATAAAGAAAACCCAAAGGGAGACAACTCTGGAGATAGAAATCCAAGGAAAGAAGTCAGGAACCATAGATGCATCAGCAACAGAATACAAGAGATGGAAGAGAGAATGTCAGGTGCAGAAGATTCCATAGAAAAGATGGATACAACAATCAAAGAAAATACAAAATCCATATAGGTCCTAACTCAAAACATCCAGAAAATCCAGGACACAATGAGAAGACCAAACCTACGGATAATAGGAGTAGATGAGAATGAAGATTTTCAACTTAAAGGGCCAGTAAATATCTTCAACAAAATTATAGAAGAAAACTTCCCTAACCTTAAGAAAAAGATGCCCACTAACATACAAGAAGCCTACAGAACTCCAAATAGACTGGACCAGAAAAGAAATTTCCTCCGACACACAATAATCAGAACAACACATGCACTAAATAAAGATAGAATATTAAGAGCAGTAAGGGAAAAAGGTCAAGTAACATATAAAGGCAGACCTATTAGAATTACACCAGACTTCTCACCAGAGACTATGAAAGCCAGAAGATCCAGGAAAGATGTTATACAGACCCTAAGAGAATACAAATGCCAGCCCAGGCTACTATACCCAGCAAAACTCTTAATTACCATAGATGGAGAAACCAAAGTATTCCATGACAAAACCAAATTCACACATCTTTCCATGAATCCAGCCCTTCAAAGGATAATAAACAGAAAAATCCAACCCAAGGAGGGAAATTATGCCCTAGAAAAAGCAAGAAAGTAATCCTTCAACAAACCTAAAAGAAGATAGCCTCAAGAACAGAATACCAATTCTAACAACAAAAATGACAGGAAGCAACAATTACTTTTCCTTAATATCTTAAAATATCAATTGACTCAATTCCCCAATAAAAAGACATAGACTAACAGACTGGCTACATAAACAAGACACAACATTTTGATACATACAGGAAACCCACCTCAGGGACAAAGACAGATACTACCTCAAAGTAAAAGGCTGGAAAACAATTTTCCAAGCAAATGGTCCAAAGAAACAAGCTGGAGTAGCCATTTTAATATCGAATAAAATCGACTTCCAACCCAAAGATATCAAAAAAGACAAGGAGGGGCACTTCATACTCATCAAATATAAAATCTTCCAAGATGAACTCTCAATTCTGAATATCTATGCTCCAAATGCAAGGGCATCCACATTCATTAAAGAAACTATAGTAAATCTCAAAGCACACATTACACCACACACAACAGTAGTGGGAGCCTTCAATACCCCACTCTCATCAATGGACAGATCCTGGAAACAGAAACTAAACAGAGACACATTGAAACTAACAGAAGTTATGAAATAAATGGATTTAACAAATACAATTTGCAAAACATATGAAACTCAAGAAGAAGAAAGACCAAAGTGTGGATACTTTGTTCCTTCTTAGAATGGGGAACAAAATACCCATGGAAGTAGTTACAAAGACAAAGTTCAAAGCTGAGAAGGAAGGAAGGACTATCCAGATACTGCCCTACCAGCGATCCATCCCATAAACAATCACCAAACCAAGATACTATTGCATATGCCAGCAAGATTTTGCTGACAGAACCCAGATATAGCTATCTCTTGTGAGGCTGTACCAGTGCCTGGCAAATACAGAAGTGGATGCTCACAGTCATCTATTGGATGGAACACAGGGCCCCCAATGGAGGAGCTAGAGAAATTACCCAATTAGCTGAAGGGGTCTGCAACCCTATAGGAGGAACAACAATATGAACTAACCATAGCTTGTGTCTCTAGTTGCTTATGTAGCAGAGGATGGCCTAGTTGGCCATCAATGGGATGAGAGGCCCTTGTTCTTGGGAAGATTACATGCCCCAGGACAGGGGAATGCCAGGACTAGGAAGTGGGAGTGGGTGGGTTTGGGAATAGGGCAGGGGGGAGGGTATAGAGGACTCTTGGGATAACGTCTGAAATGTAAATAAAGAAAATATCTAATAAAAATAAAAACTAAATAAAAATAAACAAACAAAAATCTCATGTTATTTTCTCAATCATACATATCTTCAGTAGAGACAATTATTTTATCCCATAACAAAATAGGTTCACAATTTACCACATATGCTTAATAACATAGACTTTAGTTAGCCATAAGAGGTCAACATTGTGTATTCTTGTATTGTTTTAAAGCTTTCACCTCCTGCTGCTGGTTGGCCCCCATCTTAGGAAAATGAGCTTATTCGTAAACGGTGATAAAATCTTCAGATCACTGGAATTGAAAATAAGCAGGCACACTTCCTATTTCCTTCATTTAGTAGGTTAGTAGAAAGAAGCAGAAGTCAAGGATACAAACCGAAGTGATTTGACTTTAAAATTACAGCACAAATCCTGAAGTCATTATAAATTCAGTGTGAACTTCTTGTTTTCTGTCTCTATCTTTAGTAGAGCACACTGAGAATTTTCAGCTGTTATGATGCGGCAGAGCTCCTTAAGATCCCAGGCTTTAGAGAAAAGATCAGTCATGTTCAGTAGATCCTCCTCACATGCAAGCATGGATGCTACAATACACAGCCGGAATACTTCCAAAAAGTGGTTATCTGGTTTGGAGTCTCAATTCCCATCCTACTCTTTATATATGGTGGTTAACTTAGACTTTATTGACAACATTATTTCTTCCATTCCTGCTTTCCAAACTGAAAATATCATAGTATTTTGTTCTATCCTTTGCTGATGGGACAAGCCTTTGAATTGGAGCTGCAAATCTCAGCTGTCCTCGTGGAGCAGCTTCTTTCCCATAAAATTCGGTACACGTGTCAGCTCAGCTCTTCCACTGATTCACATTGGTTTTGCAGAAAGCAAGTAATAGTAGCATCAAGTAGAATCTCTCTGTGTGTCTCTGTTTTTATTTCTGTCTCTCTGTTTCTCTCTGTTTCTCTGTCTCTCTCTCTCACTATGTGGGTGTATGTGTCTGTGTGTGTATGAAGAGAAAATAGTCATATTTGTAATGGTTATATAGTTTAGTTTTCATACCTTATTTCTGAACTATATCAAATGATGGAAACTAATGTCTAAAAAATTAATGATAATATTGTATGGTATCATAGTTAGAATGGTACTCTAAGAAACATACAGTGGACATTAAAGATGGCCAGGCCCAGATATTAAGACAACAAAACAAAAGACACCGACTCTGAGGACAAAAATAAGAGTCAAAGATGATATGAAAACTGAAAGCCAAAGTCAGCCAAAAATAATAAAAACAAATAGTTTATGCACCAAAATGACTGAAATGAAAATAATTGCCTGGACTGAATGTGAGCAAGGGTCGATGCAGTTGGAAATCACACACATTTTCTCCAAGAGTGGAAAACGGACAGTGTGTATAAAGTACAGGACTGCTCATCTTTGACACAAAAATTCTAATCTAGATATACATTTTAAAAAATAAATACACATAGATACCAGAAGGTGTGGAGAATAATTAACCTAGCTAGTTCATTTATAACTCCTACCTTTACAATTAGTTAAAATGGCCATTGAAATGAAAATGTATAGCTAAGTGATAATATTTTTACAGCTGTTGTTATATAAAAATCTTCAAAATTTTGTATCTGGCAGCAAAGATATCTTCAATAAACTGCATTTTCTATGAAAGAAAGGAGGCACAAAAATTGATAATACATATTTTTTTATAATTAGTGTCAATTGGTAGGAAGAAGCTAATAACTGAGGGGGAAAAACTTAAGCAGCAAACCTAAGCAGACTCTGCACCCTTAAGCTAACCTGCAGCTAATGAGCTAGGGCTTTCAGAGGGTTTCAGAGAACATTAGGCAAATGCCAATAAGAAAGGCAGCAGTAATTATATTTTGTCTGGGTATAATGCATATGCATATGCATATGTATAGTTTTCATCACCAATACAACTTCTTGCTTTGTTCACTTAGTATTTATTCCCCTGTTTAAAACAGTAAATTTTGATAATTTGCTGAGGGAATTCAAGATACTTCTGAAAATGAATAATGTTCCATTATGCTTTAATAACTTCTTATATGGGTTTTATATCTCAACTGTGGGTTGCTTGCTTATTAAAAAATTGTTCTAGAAGGAAATTTAAAAATCTGTAGGAGACCTTAGCAAATCTGGAATGAAAATTTTTTTCAGCAAAAGACTTTAAATATTACTCAGACTTGCCAACCTCCTCCTATACTAATTGTAAGATGAAACTGAACTGAAGGCAATTGTAGCATAATGCTGGAAAAGGTGCAGAATATATGAGCAACCCAAATGGGAGTACAGGCATGGCCTGATGACTGCTTTATCATGGGAAGAAGTAGTTAACTACAGAGAACACAAAGATTTGGAGACACTGATGATGCTTAAAATATTATACAGTTAATGAAGGAGCCATTGATTCAAACTGATGCTCACATCTCTCTCCGCATCATCCTAAGAATGTAATACCACTAACAGCCAGAGTATCATCTGAGAGCAAGTTTACAAAATAGACTTATTTTCAGTACGAATCTCATCTTAGATTCAACCACTAATTGTTTTTTGAAAGGTCTGTCACTTAAAATATCAATCTCTTTTTATAGTCAAAGTCCATTTAAACTTCATTGTCTTATTATTGAAAGTACAAATCATCACATTCCCCTTGTTGATTTTAATAAGTTTCTGCAACTACTATCAGCATTGTAGAATATTTATTTCAAGACAATTATCAAAATCGAGATGAAGGAGTCTAACTTCAGGCACTTCCAGTGTACTGTATGAGAGTAGAGTACACTCATTCACCATGTTCACCAAATGGAACTGTTTTAAGACATTTTCAGAGGTGTAGTTGCAGAAGTGAAGCTTAAAAAGGATAAAAGAAAATTTACTCAGAGTATCACACCATTGACAGTCTGCTCACAGACAGAAATCAATACATATGATGCAAGGTGAATATAGAGTGGAACTCTAAAAGTGGCTTGAGCTAAGATCTGGGAAGTTCAGTGGGCAGGGTGTTGAGTATGAGAACATTTCAGAGAGAAGATGCACAGCAGCAGAGGGAGGCCTGTGCTTGGAGAAGCTTGAGCTGCATTAGTTATCTTTCTAAACTGCTTGGTTTCTGATTTTGGAGGTGCCATTCAATGATGAGAAGGGGGTGTGGTTACATGCCAACTCATGCCATGGAGAACAGAAAACAAAGCCAAGTGGCACATCCAAATGGACTTAGACAAGAATATCCAGGAATAAGCTCCAGTACCCTAGCTCCTCCAGTGAGGTCATCCCTCCTACCTTTCACCACCTCCTAATGGTGATACAGTATCATAAATGAACCAAATGCATACATGACATTGAAGGCCTCTGTCCAAACATGAGATGACCGACCTTCAGAAGAAAAGTGACAGGTTATAGCACTTCAAGGGAAAAAGAAAATGTGACTCTCAAACTTTTGAATCTTGACCTTACGAGTCTCGAACTTATGTGGAGAAATATAGGGAGCCGAGGAAGAAGGAAAGGAAGCAGAGAGAAAGATAGAGATTAAGATGGTAAAGAAATGATGAAGAAAGAAGGAGGGAAGGAAATGATTGAGGGAAAGAAGGAGGAAACAATATAGAGAAGACAGGGGGAGAAAGATATAATCGTCTGTGGGTGCTAGTAACACTCCAGGAAGCTTGACTAGTTAAGGGCATGGGGGATTCTCCAGAACATAAAATGTCTTCTGGATAGGAGTTTAGTAAGCACAAACAGGAAGTAGGACTTTCACTCAAATCCCTAGAAGATGTCACCTTGTCCCAAGCTAACACTAAACTTTGATGCATCCACTATTTGTCCTATGACATTGTGCACAGACAAGACAAGGTCACCTTTGTATTGTTCCCACACAAAATACAGAGCTTGAATCAAATTATGAGAAAACATCAAACCAACTCCAAAATAGAAATGTTGTGTTTCAGTAAACGTAATGCAGTAAAAGACCATGGTGCTGCTATAAATAAATAATTTAAAGGCCCCGGGGATTCACGGGATGGAGCCAAGAGTTTGTTTGGCTGTAAGAGATATTAGGACAATATTTAAAATATGAATAAAGGTTTCATATTACAGAAATTAATGCAAAAATATTCATTTATTTTATTATACTGTGTCTATGCAGATAAATTTCTTCTTTTTAGGACATAATACTGGCATACTTGTAGTAAAATGGCATCTTGTATTTGAAATAAGAACTGTAGCAAGCCTTGCAATATGATCAAAGCAGACACAGGTTCTTCCAACACACATAGCCTTTCTTTAAATCAGAAGTGATTGGGAAACTGAAAAGTAACAGACAATTAAATAACAATAGACAAAAATGAACATAAGTGCAAAACACATGAAACTCAAGAAGAACGAAGACCAAAGTGTGGTCACTTTGCCCATTCTTAGAATTGGGAACAAAACACCCCTGGAAGGAGTGACAGAGACAAAGTTTGGAGCTGAGACGAAAGGATGGACCATCTAGAGGCTGCCGCACTCGGGGATCGATCCCATAATCAGCCTCGAAACTCAGACACCATAGCATACGCCAGCAAGATTTTGCTGAAAGGACTGTGATATAGCTGTCTCTTGTGAGGCTATGTTGGTGCCTGGCAAACACAGAAGTGGATGCTCACAGTCAGCTATTGGATGGAACACAGGGACCCAATAGAGGAACTAGAGAAAGTACCCAAGGAGTTAAAGGGGTCTGCAACCCTATAGGTGGAACAACAATATGAACTAACCAGTACCTCCAGAGTTTGTGTCTCTAGCTGCATATGTAGCAGAAGATGGCCTAGTCGGCCATCATTGGGAAGAGAGGCCCCTTGGTCTTGCAAACTTTATATGACCCAGTACAGGGGAACACCAGGGCCAAAAAGTGGGAGTGGGTGGGTAGGGGAGTGGTGGGGGATGGTATGGGGGACTTTTGGGATAGTATTTGAAATGTAAATGAAGAAAATACCTAATAAAAATATATATAAAAATGAACATAAGAAATTTTCATCTTACAAAACTTATAGATTTACACCTAGGCTATGTTGTACAGTCGTTGTAAGACTTTGAATAAATTGTTCCAACTATCCAAATATCAGTTTCAAATTTATAAAAGGTCGGTAGGAAAAGAATTTCCTTTCTTCAGCTTGTGCAGGCATTGTGTTACACGTGTAAAATTCTCAATAAAATTTGCCATTGATTTTGAAGCAACTGAATAGAAAGAGAAGCAGACACAATACATGCTGAGGCATTGAGAGATTACAGGCTGCACTCACTGCTGTCCTCAAACCACTGGAGCATGTAAGGGAAGGGAGCCTCATTAAGGGTTTGAAATTGCTAATGGACATTGTCATCTGCCTGCTGCCTCTGAATGCCCTGCCTCCTGCTGTGCTAAGGCCTGCTAGGTGACTGATAAGAGAGGGGCAATCTCACCAGTAAAAAGCAGACAAGAGCAAGTGTACCAGAGCACAGAGACAACATTACAAACAGCAGTGACCTGATGCTGGCCACACTTAGCACATGCGCCTTGCAACCTCAGAGCGTCAAGGAGCTACAGCCCAGCAAAGTGCACACGGTTTACACTTATGGGCCCATCTTGCCTGGAATTATTGTTTGGACATGTTGTGCAATTCCCCTTTCCCTCTTTCCTCTTTTTATAATTTCAGCCCATTATCAGATTTTCGTTTCTAGAAATTGCTAAGGCTATCTATGCAGCAAAACTTCCCTGAACTTCTGTCATCGTGTCCCACAAAGTTTGTGCCTCTCCCCACACTAAGGTCAAAACTGCAATCCTTCTATGGCACAATACACCCTCTGATTACATTTCCTCTGGAGCCCGTACAGGAAAGCATGCTGTCTGATTCATCATGTCATTTTCAAGGAAGAAATCAGAAATCTATCAGCTTTCAAGGTCTGAGTGATGGACTAGAAGCGAGAACAGCAACCAAAACAGCTCAAATTGGGGATGGTTGAGGTGACACTGACAACTGTTCCTGTGGGGCCACTCTTTTTTCTTAATTTATTACCTGTCAGGGTATCAAGGAAGGAAATCAAATACGCTATAGGACTCAGTAAGGCACCCTAAATTTGCTCTGACTCAGGATCGAGTGTGTGGAATTCAAGGGTCTCTAGGAAGAGTGGGCATTATCAATGCATGCCTGTGCAAATTACCATTCAAAGGTAAGGTGTTTAAAAGGAAGAAGAATCCAATCAAAATCATTCTAGCACAGTGGGCATCTGCCTCAGGTACAGCAGAGTTCACAGGCATTACCATGCTGATGGTATTGGAGATAGATTTATCCTAATTTTGCCAAATTCTGTACAGTTGTCCAGATCCCAGGCCCTGTCTTTGACAGCATTATAGTATGCAAAATGGAACCTAGAGAGCCCATCATTCAACCATTTTGTCTGTTGAGAAAAAAAATAAGAGTCATAGAAACCTTATCAAAAACTGTCAGAATGCCAACTGGCCGTGATCAAACATCTTTTCGGGTACTGCTCATTGAGCCAAGTGCCTAAAATTCATGCTTCTAAGGCCTACCTCAGATAAGGATACCATGGCCATTCAGGTATGTACCTGGCAGGCTATGACAGTTTCTGCATTCAAATGACGCTCATCTGAAAACAGGCATCCAAATTAAACATCTTAGCCTAACTACTCACTCCTACTCTTCAGGCCATCATTTCTGAGTAGAAGTTATACCAATCAGACCTCTGCCCCATGAGTACTATGCCTGCTCACAGATGAAATCCTATGGCCCCAATACACAGTAGTACAGTAGAAGCAAACACAATATGGCCTATAAGAAAATAACCCAAGTTTGGGGAGAGGTGTCTTAGGGAGAAGCATGTGTATACCTCTTAAAAGGATCGTTGAGCGCAGCTCAAGGC
Source organism: Mus musculus (assembly GCF_000001635.26). Lineage (NCBI taxonomy): Eukaryota > Metazoa > Chordata > Mammalia > Rodentia > Muridae > Mus > Mus musculus. The sequence goes on along the minus strand of NC_000084.6, from coordinate 30,637,569 downwards.
CAACACACTGAAGCTTTTCAGTGAACTATGGTCTGCCTGACATCTTCAAACCAAGATCTACTTGCTGTGAAAATCTAAAATGATCTTTATTCCAAGTATTCTTGTGAGCAACACTCATAAAGCACACAACTGCCCTGTGTTCATTCCATCTCATGATTGGTCTTCATTTCTGCCAGTACAATTGTACAAGTCTATCCTGCTGGATAAGAAGTGAGGATAGCACTTGTAAAACACCGAGAAGCAGTGTGGGGGCCAAAGTATGTGCTTTTCTTCTAGAAGTCCTGGGTGCTAGCTACTACATCATCTACCACTCTTGCTACTGGGTCTCCTTTGCCTAGATTTAATGTAGTCCCCTTGGATAAGGCAATTTCTTCCTGTCCTCCCAAGTGTCAAAGGATAAAGGTAGGGAAAAGGAGGAAAAGATTTGGAAAGTCGGGGGCAAGGATACATGGAAGCAGAAGGTAGGGAACAGATCAGAGTAGTATGGAAATAAATGCACCAATTTCAAACAAAAACAGTCCAAGTTACACATTTCTGAGACAAAAATCACTAAGAAGTTTCCAAACAGGTTATTTATAATGCTATAGTATGTACTTCTTCGACCAAATAGCTAACAAGAAGTAACTCAATGGAGGAGGGATGTATTTTGACCAGTGGTTGCTCTACATCAAGGCACGGGAGTTGTGATGGTAGGTGGAGTTTGTGGCTATGTGGCACTAGTGTGGGGTTGACTGCTCACACATATTTGAACACTGGCACTCGGTCAACTTCCTGTTTATATTCCTTCCAATGAGATGGTGCTGCTCACCTCACCAGAGGTCTTGCCTGCCTCCACTAATTCTCTCTAGAAATGCCTTCACCCAGAAATGCTCTTTAGGAAGTTGTAATTCCAGTGGTGGAGACTGACTATCAGAGATAGCCCTGTACATTCAAAGAAGAGCAATCAATCTGTTTGAGGATCTGCCCATTTTACTAAGTGTGTAGAATGTGTTTAGTCTACTTGTAGACACAATGAGACATAATTGTATGTCAAACTTTTAAAAGTTGCGATGAATGGTAAGATGAGGAGAGAAATTGAGGTCAGGCCCCATTTTCTAACAGATTTTTGTTAGTTCTTCCAAAACATTCCAAATCAGGGTAATCAAAATCCATTGTACACTATACAGACAGCTTTTTCCACACTCTACAGTAGCTCCTACAGATCTAGCTGTACTAAAGATACAAATCCAGGGACCTCGTTTCTGAATTCCTTGAGACATTTACAGTTCAGATTCTGTTTTTATAAAAACAATACTGTATATTTATATCATATTTTGTAATATACCAAGCCTTATTCAACCATATTATTAAACTATAGAAGATTCTATTCAAGCTCAGGTAACATTTACCTTTCCAACTACTATAGGCAGAAGACCTTACCCACATTGAGTGCCTAATGATACTGAGTGTTGTCACGATTTATCTGAGTGGTACTCAGTGTTGACATCAAAATAGGGACCATAACACAGCCTTTCATGTGTTGATGAATCACCTGGAATATCCTGATTAAACCAACAAACACCTACTATTCTCATGAGCATTTTTCTCCTTCCTTGTTAAAGAGTGAAGTAGAAAGGGGATGATAGATCATCATTCCAGGCCTAAGCATGGAGACTCATCTGAACCTACTTACTCCAGAACACAGCCAGCCTCATTTCCAGGTTCTGGAATAGAAACTGAGTTGAGAGGGCTGGAGAGATGGCTCGATGACTCATCATGTCCTCTTACAGAAGACCTGAATTCAGTTTCCAGCTCCTATGACAGGTGGCTCACAGTATCCTCTACTCGAGCTCCATGGATTCAACATCTCTGACCTCCATTGGCTCCTTCTTCTCACAGGCACATACCACACATAGTCACAGACACATTCACATACCTATAAACAAAATAAATTCTTTAAACAAAGAAATACTAATTGATTTACCAAGGCCACACAACAGCAAACTGCTTTGTTCATTTTAGTAGCATTTACTAATTGTAAAAAATAATGGATTGATTATAGGATTTTTCATATATCTCTGTGCTGAACCATGATGTGTTATCCACATGCAATCTAGAACGGCATTTTACAGTGACCAGTATTGGACTTACACCCAGTCTTCTAACCCCTGCATTTTTTTATTTTTTTATTTTATTTTATTTTATTTTTTTTTGCAGCCCAGTTTAAGTTTCCTATCACATCACATGCTCTGGTCATCTGGTAAGATAGAAAATCTCTCTCTCTCTCTCTCTCTCTCTCTCTCTCTCTCTCTCTCTCTCTCACACACACACACACACACACACACACACACACACACATCAGTGAACAGTGATTGAACCTGGTAGTTCTAGATCATAGTCACAATGGTGGTTTAATTGCCTGTGTCAGTGGAAGACATAACATGTAACTACTATGAAGACCAGATGGGTTAACATATGTAAGAAGTTGGCAGTGTATGATACATGAAAAAAAAAAAGACAAAAGAATAGACTTTTCTTTGCCACTTTTCTCCAATTGAGAAATCCACAATCTTATTTCTGCTATCATATCCCACCCCTGACAACATTGACAATATTCAAAACAGATGGAGAATGATTGCCATCAAAAAAAAAAAAAAAAAAAAAAAAAGCAGCAAGGACCAAAGCAACACAAAGACACAGTGAATATGACAGGGCAAAAAGAACATTGGCCTTTGACAGGCAGCAAACACAACAAAACAGACAGCACTTAGTGTTCGAGGAGAGTAAAGCTGAGGCACATATGGAGACAGTAGGGACTCCTGCCACCCTGCAACACTAATCACAACACTTGTCTCCAGACTATTTATTTGTAGAACCACAATGACAAGATAGATCTCATGTCTCCCCCTGGCCCCAACCTCATCAGGATCCTCTGCCCCTTTGCAATGTCTTCTGTACATTCTGAAGGATGATGTGTCATGGAAGGAAAGTTTGTGCCCAGAATGCCCTTTGCTCATCTCAGCTAAGCATTTGTCTGTCAAGAGACATCTGGGGCCTTCACAACACAGGCAAAAGGATGCTCTGTCTGCTGGATGCCTGTGGAGTTAAGACATCTGATTCAGAGGCAATGGGAAGAAAGACAAGGGCAAGTGTGGCAGCTAGATTAAAAGGGAAGCTATGATGTCACCTGCTCTGATATGTGCTTCACCACCTATATATTCTTCCTCTCTCATGTCCCTAGTACTACTCGTTGTGTGCCCACACAGCCTCTTTTGGAGCCAAATTCATACAGAATGGTTTGAGGACTGGCATTGTGGGTATTGTTAATTGTTTTGTTCATTTTAGTATAATTTATTATTTGTAAAAAAAATTAACAGATTGACTAATGGGATTATTTTTCATAGTCTATGTGCTATACCATGATATGTTTGTTATCCAGATCTTATCCAGAACCACACAGTGTAAGTGCAACAGGATTAAACTTTCACCCAGGTACCTTACAGCTTCTCCCTATCAGTATTTAAATTATTCTTCGCAAAGGGAAGGTTGTCCTGAAAGTGGAGAAATGAATTAAAAGAGTTTGTCAACTTTAAAGTAATGCTGACTCCTCATTCTAAATAGTTATAAGCTGGCAAGTAAGGGCACACTGTCCTAGAGACTGGCAAAGTCTGATTTTCAGATGTTGCTTTTATATGGCAAACTCACCATAAACCTATCATCTACACAATCAATAATTATGAACCCAAGTGGTATAACATAAAAAAATCAAAACCATAAGTTCCTATAGGGTTAATCCGGGGAATATAGTCTTTGGTACAATGTAGCAGGGAGAAAAAGTCTTAAAGCTATAGTACAATCAGTTTTTATCATGAGCATCCCGTAAAGCTGAAGGCTATTCCCTTACAAACCCATACACACAAAGACAGAATGAAATTTTAAAGCCATGGACTTTTCTGAACTTTGTAACCCACTTCGGACTGAGTAATGATGTACTTGAGTAACAATCAGGGGTGCCCACCTGAGTCACTAGGATGGGCAGGGCCAACCTTCCATGTGAGTTGAGACCCTTTCTGTCTCCTCCGTACTGAATCTGTATCTGTAAGAAGCATCCTTCCTCTGCCACTTTATGTGCAATATAAGGATGAATGCAAACTTTCATGGATATCTATCGCAAACACTCTGAAATTAGAAACTGCAGAAGCTAAAGTCAGGCAAGATAGTTCCTGGGGGATGGGAAAGAACTTTTATGGTGGGGAACTCAGAGATGCAAAGAATTCCCTCAAAGGCCAAGGTGTAACACCTGGGTCACACTCAAATCAAAACCTCGGGGCAGGTGATGACAGAGCACTCTGCATCTGTAACTGAACATGAGTCAATATAACCTGGCTTCACGGCCAAAAATGATAGATCTAACAGGAGCTGGTAAGCTGGGCAGTCCATGAAGGTGATCAGCTATCTCATTCTTCTGCTATTGGGAAGACATGACCACAAAATCTTAGTCTAGCCCTGGTTCCTAATTGTCCCCAAATTCACCATGCCATATTGCTTCACAGTCCTTTTGCTTCCTGTGATGGCTACAGACTCCTTCCATTTCTTTAGCATAAACCTTGCCTGTAGCTGCGACCAGTTCTGACACTTGGCCATCTGTTGAGGTCAGGTTCTCCCCAGAGCAGCCTCAGAGCAAAGGGTTTACATAAGTGATTTATGTAGAAGTGTCCTAAGGAGAAAACAGTGAAGGAGTGGGGAATCAAAATGAGACAGGAAAAGAAGCTAAGCCTGCATGGGCTGCATTGGCCTTGGCCAGCTCTCAGGGACAGCTCTGGACTATAAATTACACCCTGACCTTTTCCTGCCTTTCTATGAAAGAGCTTGGCTTCGGTTCTCCCCAGCAGCTAGCCACTGGCTATGATTAGATTTGAAGGCTACAGTAGAAAAATGAATGTCAAAGCTTTTCAGCATCTAGAAATGATGCTTCAGAGGCTGTGGACCACCGTTTTAGGCAACCGAACTGCCCTCTCTAGTAGTCAAAAGTCCCACTCTCTCTAAATATTTATTCATTAAAATCATTGAGTTGTTTGTGCAAAACCGAGCAAATCTGTGGTGCATAAAACAGCTTCACTAAGAAAAGGAAGATGAATTGGCAACAGAAAGCTGAGTTGCTTGTTGGAGATTGTGACCAGAATTGAGAAAAGAGAGAGAAATGAATGTTATCTTAAGGTGAAGACAAGACTCAAGCGACAGGCTTTTTAAATGTCATTTTTTCTGTCAGTTTAAACTAAGCAATAGAAAAGAAAGCTTGTATAATGCAGGAAGAAGGAAGATTTATTCAAGCGATATTCTAAAATGATGGCTACTTACTGAGACACTGATGTGTGGGGGTGACAGTGTGTAAGTGTGTGTGTGTGTGTGTGTGTGTGTGTGTGTGTGTGTGTGTGCGTATGCCCGAATGAGTCTATGGTGCATGTCTATGCATATGTGCATTGTGCATGTGTATGCATATGTGCATTATGTGTGTGTGTGTGTGTGTGTGGTGTATATGTGTGAGTATGTATGTGAATATTTGTAGGTGTTCACGTGTATGTCTGTATGTGTCCCTGGTGTGTGTTTGTGTGTGTGTAAATGTATGTGAGTGTGTATGAGTATGTGTGATAGTATGTGTGTCTTTGTGTTGGTTTTGTATGTGTTTATAAACATTCTAATTACCTCTTCTTCTATCAACAAGTATATACATCCACAGTCAAAGATACAAAATAGTCTTTGAAAAGTTGAGTGCAATTACCCAAGAACTCACAGACAGTTGGTCCCAGAGGTAATTTCTGACTGGTCTTTGACCTCTTTTACTCGAGTTTCAGGTCCAGTTCACACAATCCCATCACTTATATTACTCTTCCCCAGATTAGACTCAGTGAAAGACCTATGACAGAGCACAATGTTATTTTTAAAGTAAATATCCACAACTCTCTTTGGGATTCGCCATCAGTGAGTAAAATTCCAACCCCACTCCAGCCCAATGGGTATAAAATATTTAAACTGAAAATCTCTTAAGTTACAACAACCAAGGAACTAGCTAATTGGCTTCATTCAGAAAATATTACACATATATTTACTCTCCCCAAAGGGAATAGCTTTCTTCTTTGACCCTATTGAAGATATTAACATTCCTCCAGAGACTGTGAATTTTAAGTACTTGAGTGCATAGAATATAAAAGCGAGCTCAATGCTGGCATGGCATGGTTCCCCACATGGATCTGGGTGTCTAGGTGAAGTCCCAAGGAGACATTGCCAAGTGCTTCTTACCAATATCATGGAAAAGAACATCTTTCTCGAAATAAACTCAGTCAGTTACAGACTCACAAACTGAAACTCATATTTACTGTGACCAACAGTGTAAAACTTGACCCTGAAATGAGAAGCACATGACATACATTCACAGCGGCACTCTCCCCTCAGTGAGGTCTGCACTTTAATCCCAGAGATCTCTAACTATGCCATCGTACATAGCAAAGGAGACCTCACAGCTGCTAAATCAGGAGATAATTTTCTATATCATTTCAATGTATTCAGTGGATTCACGGGAGAACAGACAAAAGGACATCAACAGGGTCAGAGCAGAAAGTTATAAACACACTATGCTTCTCATGCTTAAATGTGAGTTTAGAACCCATCAACCAATGCATGCAGTGGCATTTTAAAGACGTAAAAACCTAAAAAAAAAAAAATTACTCATTTTAGAGTTATAAAAAGGAATGCAATTTTCCTGAAACTTTTGTTTTAGCCAAGTTAAACCAGTTCTGATCTTCTCAGCTCTGGAATTATAATAACAAGTGTACATATTATAAATGAAAATGTATGTGTAATCTATGTATGCTGTGTTAAACCCCTAACTTTGTAATTGTTTTTCAGCACCCAGAACAAAGTAGCACACTTGCCATAGAAAAAGAACAGCCAGAGTTTTAGAAAGAAATACCAAGAGCTGTGAAAGCGTATTTGAATAGGATAATTTTCTGGGCCCAAGCTGGAGAGAAATTTAAAAGGAATACCACAGCATAAGGCAAAGCTGGTGTGTCTTCATTTGAATTCTCCTAAACAGAGTCTGGAGTAAGGACTGGTCAGGTTGCTTAGGTAAGAAGTGTTATCTGCAAGCAAGAGAGAGGGGAAAGAAGAAACCTAGAAGAATAGGGCCTTATCAAAGGTCTGAGACAAACCTCTCTGAAACCCAAAGCTTGGTCCCCAGATTTAACCATCCATCATGGGGTCTCTGGGCTATTCTATTCTTTGTTGGATTAGAATTACCCTCTCCATGCAAGGAAGCATCAAGGCTTTGGAGAATTCACTCAGATGTATCCAGAAAGATCTGTTGTCCCTTTCCCTGAATATCCCACCTTACACTGATCTGTCATCCACTGCCATGGCTGGGGTCGGTAAGAGGATGAGGCGGGATGCAGGGCACCCAGGGGCTTTGCTACCATTGCCTGTAAATGTCTCCTAAATCCCTAAAGACAATGAGTTCTACTAAATAAAAACAAATAAGGTCACCCAAAGACAAAGGGGAAGCATAGGAACAGGAATTGTACCAAAATTATAGTTATAAGTACTCATAGCAAAAGGAAGGTAGCTTGTATGTAAGAGTGTATAAAAACAGAAGGGATATTTCTATGCTGAACAAGAAAGAATGTGCCAAATTCTCTTTACATTGTATATTCAAAGAGTCGAAAACAAATTTGTTTTGACTCATCATTCTCAGTTATAATAACTTAAGTTGAGGAAGTGAATAATATGTTTAATAATTTAAACGACTTATAATGGAAAATTGCTTAAATAAATCAGTGTAAACACATAATAGGTGTTAGACATTATCATGTTGCAACTATATTTAGATATGGAAACATATTCATGGCATACCATTAAATGGAATTACTGAGTAGACACCCATGGAGTGATTCAGTTTTCCATAAAAATATTTTATACCTGAAACTATGCATTTGGAACTTTTAGAAGTAATTATCTTTACAATTTGTTTTCCAGCATTTTCTGCAAAAATTATTTTATATGATTCAAAATTCGTTATATAAAAAGAACTCCTCACTATAGCACCAATAGTTTTCTTTATAAAATAATTTTGTGGTAACCAAATATAGTAAGCGCTAAAGATAGACAATGCTTACAATCTCAAACTGTGGGTCCACAGACATAAAAAGGGCATCTTAACCACTACACCTTCCTTTCATAATACAATTGAGTATTATAAAAATTTTTTACTTGAGGGTTAACTATTCTGTAGGCATTTGAAGTTATTTATGAAGTTAGCAAAATGAATTTTGGCAACAAAAAGCCACATTACATCATTGCTTTCATATTACTTGGCATATATATTAATACGTAAATTCTCCAAGTAAGCCTGGAACATTATGGATTAACTAAATTCTCCCAACCACAGTACATAAAAAGAAAGCAGCCAAATTAGATTTAACCACGGTGGTGAGTCACGTGTTTTTCTTCCCATGTTAGGGAAGAAAGGCGAACCATCCTTCACATAAACTGACTCAGACCCATGAAGTTCATTCAAATGTCTCAATAAATCATTTCATTATAAACATGAGTCCTAAAATAAATCACCCACAGTACAAGGCTACAGCTTGCCCCGTGGAAGTGCATTGAACACAGATAAATTAAATAAATAAATAAATAAATAAATAAATAAGTGTAATTATAAAAGACACAGAAATAAATAAATAAATAAATAAATAAATAAATAAATAAATATTATAAAAGACCACTTTAACTATGGGATGTCTTTTATCAATAACATTCATGTTTATTTTGAGTTTGTAACAACTTTTTATTGACTTTCCAAAGGGTTTGCATGAGATTCAAAAGTTAAAGAAGGGACTTCCTCTGCTCTCTGCAAACTGATGGCAGACTCTATTGTTGAAGGGGCCTACACATACCTACACAACTCATTGAACATGAAGAAGTTGAGCTGGTACATACATATATTCTTCACCCCTTCGTGCTAGCATCTTTAGTACAGGAAGGTACTCTGCTTGCTACCAAAGGAGATATGTCAACACCAACCCTGCTATAAACCCTTTGTCTACAATGACTTCCTGCTAGCAAGATATGCTAGGGCAAGGGTGGCACAAAACTGAGGAAGTAGCCAACTAATATATGATTTGACTTAAGGGTCATGCAATGAGATGGAGCCCATACCCAACACAGCTCGGGTGACTGAGATCCTGAGACCAGATAATCCTAGGATAGGAGCCTAGAATAAAACCAAATACTACTGCTCCACTAAAAGAATGCACCAATAAAATGACTCCTAATGACAGTCTGCTATACTCATAGATCAGTGCCTCGCTCTGCCATCGTCAGAGAAGCTTCCTCCTGCAGCAGATAGAAACAAAAAAAGAGCATGAGAAATCTTGCAGTATTCAGTCTAAACAGGATGTCTCTATCAAATCTCTCCCCTCAACATGGGGGAGCCCTGAGGAATTGGCAGTGGGAAGAGTATAAAGGTCATAGGGGCCGGGTGGTGGTGGGGCACGCCTATAATCCCAGCACTCAGGAGGCAGAGGCAGGTGGATTTCTGAGTTCAAGGCCAGTCTGGTCTACAAAGTGAGTTCCAGGACAGCCAGGGCTACACAGAGAAACCCTGTCTCAAAATAAATAAATAAATAAATAAAAATTTAAAAACTAGCTAACTAACTAAATAAACAAACAAACAAATAAATAAATAAATAAATAAATAAATAAATAAATAAATAAATAAATAAAGTCATAGGGGTCAGAGGACACCAAGGAACCAAGGCTCTCTAAATCAGTGGAGTAAAGCTCGTATGAACTCACAGAGTCGAAGGCAGCATGCATGGGGCCTGCATGGGGCCTTTGAGTATATGTCATATCTTTCAGTTTAGTGTTTTTATGGAAATCCTAAATGTGTATACAAGTGAGTCTCTGTGTCTCTATCTGGTTCTTTTGCCTTTCTTGGGCATTTTTCCTTTGGTGTGTCCTGTTCTGGTGTGCTAGTTTTTGTTTTGTCTTGTCTTACTATTATCCTCCTGAAGCCTGATGGTTTTCTAGTGAAAGACAGAAACAGGGTGAATCCAGACAGGAAGTGTGGTGGAGAGGACTTAGGAAGAGTAGAGTCAGGGGAAGCTGTAGTCAGGATATCTTATGAGAGAATAAAAGGAAAAATAATGAAGGTTCTTCTATCCCAGTGAACCAAAGGAGGTTTGAACATGCCAGCCACGGGCCAGTGAACTCTGTCTCCACACTTCTCTGCATTATTCTGTCTGATATCTCTTATGCAGTATGTCTTTCACACTGCCACCCAGCACATAAGAAGGACAGCACTGGTTGATCCTGGCATGTTTTGACCTCTCTCTTCTATTTCTAGTCACAGCTCTATCTCTTTGCCATATCCAAACCTGCTTACTCTAGATCCCAAATATTCATGGTTTTCCCAAGTGACTTCCAGAATGAATATATTATTTGTTCAGTTTGGAGTTACCTCCAAAATATTTATTTCCTACACTCTAAGAAGAAAAGTTTATTAGTAATGAATATTTTTAATGAAGCCTTTTTTTGTTCGTTTTTAAAATTGTATTTTAATTACATTTCTCTCTTTCCTTTTTTTTTTCCTTTGAACCCTCCTGTATAGCTTCCCCCAATCGCCTTCAAATAGTTTTTACCTTTTTTATCATCAATTTTATTGTACTCATGTAAGTATTTGTATATAGATACATACTTCCAATTAGAACAGACTGAATCCATATAATGTTACTTATACGCATGCTTTCAGGGCTGACCTTTCAGGCATGAACAAGCAGTTGGTGTGCCCTCCCCGGGAAAGAACCCATCCTGTCCTCCACTTTCTTCACTTGCGTGTGGTTCCTTTTGCAGGGTTGAGGCCCCCGGGGCTTTTCTGTGTGTACTGTGGCTTGTCACTTGATTGACTACCAGTGTTATCATTGGTCAGCTCACATTTGGGTGGTTATGTTGTTGAGACTTTAGGGTATGGCTTCTGATATTCCTAGGAGACACAAACTCCCAGAAAACTCCTAGATCATCTACCTCTTACAATCTTTCCACCTCACTTTCAAAATGCTTCCTGGGTTAGCTTCAGGTGTAGGAATGCTTTGTAGACGTATTCGTTGAGACCGAGACCTACAACTCTGCGTGATGATTGGTTGTGGTTTTCTGAAGTGGTCCCTTTCTGTTGTAAAGAAAACTTTTCTTGATGAGGAGTGAAGGCTACACTTACCTGTGGGTATAAGGACAGATGGCTGTACGTTGTCATTACAGATTCTGCTGGCTTAGTAAATTAATGGCTAAAGCTTCTCCAATAACCATGACTCGACTAACACTGACTACTTAGCTAGGTTTCCAGCATCAGGAATGAGGTCCTTTTTGTTGAGCGGGTCTTAAGTCCAATTAGGCAGCTATTTGTTACTGCCAAGCTATTCTTGCCATTACTACACCTGGAGGGTTATGGTGCTATGCTAGTCTATGTGGTTGATAGCATTCATTGATAGGTAGATTGGATAGCTCCCTCCTTTGGAAGCTTGCGCTGTGCCTTCTTGTGTCATGAAAGCTAGCCCTCAGCAAGGAGGCATTCATGTCAGTTTCCAGCCTGGGGGTATTTAGGACCTGTGTCTGAAGTGCATAGTGTCTTCAGCAGTAGGGAGCTATCTTTCCCCTCTGGATGGTGGCCAAGAGCAACAGCAATTAGACCGTATGTTTGTGGACTTTCTTACACAGCCCTGGCCAACAATTCAAAGGAGGGTTTCTCATGTCGGGTACTGGGGTTTTTGTTAGGTAGTTTTGGGTTCTTGGAGAGAGGACTATCAGCCTGTTAGAAAAAGTCAAGCCACTGACATTTTCTGATGGCAAAAATAAGACATTTTGAAATTCTTCTTCTGGCAAAAATAAAATATCCTGAAATTCTTCTATGATTTATCACCAGCACAGCCAATGTAAATGGCCCATGGATCCCTCTCCTTATGGGAGATTTAGAAAAAGAGAAGAAAGCAAGCCTGCTGGAGCACTGGGCAGGGCAGGGGCACTGGGCAGGGCAGGGACACTGGGCAGGGCAGTGGCACTGGGCAGGGCAGGACAGGGGCATTGGGCAGGGCAGTGACACTGGGCAGGGCAGGGGCACTGGGATAGGCAGGGCAGGGACACTAGGCAGGGCAGGGGCACTGGGATAGGCAGGGCAGGGACACTGGGCAGGGCAGGGGCACTGGGATAGGCAGGGCAGTGGCACTGGGCAGGGCAGGGGCACTGGGATAGGCAGGGAAGTGGCACTGGGCAGGGCAGGACAGGGGCACTGGGCAGGGCAGAGGCACTGTGCAGGGCACTAGGATTTCTAGCTGAATGGGATCCCAGTACTGAGATATGGAACTAGACATGAACTCTTGTCCCTAACCAAGAATCCAAGCTATCTCCAACTGACAACTTCTTATAAAATTAGAAAAACTATTTTTCTCTAAAAGACTTTTACTAGGTATGTTAACCACACTTACAGACAGTCCCCATGCCCAGCAATAGGTGTTCAACACAAAATTAACTCAATGGTAATTTTGGAGGTTTTTATTTTGGCCATATTGCTTTGTTTTGGCATATTTTTAATGAAACTGGTCTTTTGTTTGTATATTATGTTTTCCAATCTGATGACTTTACAGGTTTTGTGTGTGTGTGTGTGTGTGTGTGTGTGTGTGTGTGTGTGCACGTGCGCACGTGTGTTTGTGTGTGTGGGGGTGTTCATATGCTTTTTCACTGTTTTTGTTTGTGCATGTTGTGTTTCATTTTCCTTTTATTTGCCGACTTGGAGTCTAAAGACAGAGAAGACATGATGTTGGATGCCTAGGGAGGTAGGAAAGATCTTGGAGAGAAAAGGGGGAGGGGAAAACCTAACAGAATATATTATATGAATTTTCAATTAAAATAAATAAAAATTAAGAGTAAATAGATAAAATTGAAACATTGGCCAAACTTGAGCATTGGTGAAGATGTACTGAGTAAGTCATTGATGTATGTAGAAGTTGCCAGGCACAGGCGATGCTTACTTATTTATTACATAGAATAAATATTTGAAGAATATTCCTACTTGTGTACATGTTCCTCTAGGGAGAGTGGTCAGTGGGGTCACTGTTCCAAGGAACCCCGTACTCTAATTATGCCTTTAAGCAAAGCATTATTCTGGCTTGAAGTCCATATAATAAGGTTTATAGAAAACACTCCCCTTAGCTGTGAGCCTTGTCGTTGAAGAATAGTTTGCAAAATATACATGGCTGAGATTATAACCTGGAATTAGTTTCTTCAACTGTGAGTTATAAGCCCACAAGTTCACATAACAGAATATTGGTATTTATTGTAAAAAGCCAAGGAGACAGCAGTAAGGGGTTTTGAAGGTGGATGACCAAATGTTAATTCAAGCCTAAACATCTCATGTGTTTAAGGTATTTCTGGCAGCGCTTGCCATGCTACATCATATGATTCTGCCAAAGCTTTCATTCTGAACACACAACTCTCACATTCTGCACTTCAAATGTCATGCCATCACATCATGCTATGCCAAGAAATGCTGCCTAAATACCTTGGCTCAGATTCCAGATAATTGGATGCTGTGAACGTAAGTGTTTGTACTGTAGACACAAAGTTTTCTACTCTTTTAGGAAAGTAACAGTTTAGTTACGAAAACAAAATTGAATATTTCCCTAGCATCATTTCTCAGCATATACCTTTGAGGAATGTATATGCTACTATATTAATTTTAAAACTTGTTTAAGTTGAAGATTTGAAGTTCAATGTACTATTAAGTTAATTTTGGTTTGATACTAAGAGAGAATTTTCAACAGCTACTGAAATGGCCCTAAACATACTTTTGCCTCTTTATACGCTGTATACATAAAGGGGCATCCTCATCACTGATGGCTATAAAATCACACACTCTACTCTGAAGAATATTGGAGTTACCTTATGCCTTTCAGTACCAAATATTGAGCAAAGATATAATCATGCAAAAAAACATATTCTTCTCAATAACATGTTATTTACATCAATCTTTAGTCAATAGTAAAATTATCTGTAAAACTAGACAGTTTTAAAATAAAATTTTCATGAATCATTGTCAAGAAATGTTTCATTTACATGCGTGTCACATAATGTATGATATGGAATTACCTTCAAAACTTATCAGGTTAAAAGAAGCTACAACTTGGAAATGTTTAAGAACCTCTGACCTAGAGCATGAGGCAGCAGTAGCTGCCTAGAATCCATAGTCAGTCTCCTCTCTGCTTATAAGTAAAGCTGTGTTGGAACCTATTCATACATATTCGTTTATATGCTGCTTGGGCACACTTTCATACAACATCATCAAAGAAGTAATAGTTGACATGCAACTGAGCTTGGTGTGCAAAGCCCAGAATGGTTTTTCTTAGGCTTGTGACTAATCCTTGCTCCAAACACCTCTTCCACACTTCGAGAGTAGAAAGATGACAGGTTTGTATTGTGCCTCATTTCCCTACTCTTTCTTTGATTTCATTCTAAGCCATGCATATTAAAAGTCAGATATACAATAAAGAGGGAAAATTTAAAACACTATAACACAGGAACAAATTGTAATCAGTCCTCCATATTTGGGTTCTACATCTGAGAACTGAACCAACTGTAGACAAAAGTAATTCTTTAAGTGTGTCTATAACTGAACACATTTAGATACTTTTTGATCATTGTTCTCTAACACAGTATCCTATATTTATACAGCATTACATTGTTTTAATTATTAAAGGTAACTAAACATGATTGAATGTAAACAAGAGAATGTGCTGTCTCAAAGTTCTTAACCCAGAAATGTTTCTGTCCAAAGGAAGAAAAGGAACAACAAATTGAGCAGAGACTGAAGGGCCAGGCAGGGACTGCCTCACCTAGGAATACATCATGTCTGCAGACACCAAACTCAACACTGTTGCTGTGGTCAAGAGGCACTTGCTGACTGGAACCTGCTATGGCTATTCCTTGGGAGGTCCGGCCAGCAACTGACCAATGCAGATGTGGATGCTTGGATCCAGCCATCAGACTGAGCTCAGGAATCCCGTGGGGGAGCTGGCAGAAGGACTGAATGAGCAGAGGGTGACTGTAACCCCATAAGAAGAAGAACATCGTCTGGCTAGACCACCCAGTGCTCCCAGAGACTAGACCACCAACCAAGGAGTGTACAGGGAGGATCCATGACTCCAGATACATTTGTAGCAGAGAATGGCCTTGCCTGACAGCAATGGAAGAGGAGGCCCTTGGTCCTGTAGATATTTGATGCCCCAGCATAGGAGAATGCTGGAGTGGTGGGGCAGGAAATTGTGGGTGGGTGGGGAAGCACTCTGATGGAGGCAAAGAGAAGGGGGAGAGGGTGGATGTTGGAAGGGGGTTTGTGGATGAGTAACTGGGAAGTGAGATATCATTTGAGATGTAAACAAAAGGAATGATTAATAAAAAAAAGAGCGAGAGAATGTGCACAGAGTAAATGCAAACACTGTGCCAGCGATAGAAAATTCTTGAGTAATTTTACATTTGGGTGTCTATGAAATGTCTTGAAATGGAGTTACTATCGGTACTGATGGATAATTTAAATGGCAAAACCTCACAGACCACTAAGGTTCTTATGAATATCACAGGCAAGCAAGAGTATTCAATGGTTATCACTTTAAGAAGTCAGCAGGAACAATATTCCTTAGAATGAAAATAGCTCTTTGTTTCTGTGTTAAGGGGGAAAAAGTCAGAATCTTAAATTACAGAGATTATTAGCACAACTATGCAAACAACTACAAATTCTCAGGAAAAAAATCCCCAAAGAAAACATATCTGAATGTGTTGGTTTTGAGCGACTGAAACGTTATTTCCCTCATGTTTAATGTAGTGAACTACAACAAACAAGCATTACTTTGATAATAAAAACAAACACGACTTTTAAATACAGATTATGAATTCTGGTGGTATTTAAAACATAAGATTGACAATTTCTATCTCATATGTGTTAGATGTGACACAACGATGTCTAAATGTCATAAGCAAAATTGGTACTACTACCACCAGTGTGTACTAGCTTAGCAGGGATTTTAGCTGACAGCCAAGAATAAGGTTCATGGAGAATGGTGGAAGACTAACTCACTGTTGAGAGACTCAGGAATGACTGAGTATGGCTGAGGGCATGAGAAGGATATGAGACAGAGACCTGGATAAAAAATGCTTGGAGCATTTTGTTTTTGAAAGTTTTGGAGATATGGTATCTCAATTAGCTCTTCAAAAAAGAATGGAACTTAAGAGTGCAACTCATAAACCAAGAGTAACAACTGAGAATCTCCAGCAGTGGGGGAACATTCCCCAGGTCCACATAAACCGGGTTTGGCACCCACCATGTTCACCCCTCTTCAGACCACATAAAGTCTAAACTTTGGCCTATAGCCTTCTCCATGTAGATGGTGTTTGGCATCTCTCAGGTTCTGCTTTTCTGAGTATTATAACAATGTAAGACACACTTGGGCCTTTAAGTATTTGCACAATTATTTGTCCCATCACCTTTTAGGCTTTTATAAGATGAGTATCAATTAAAACCTCCAGATAAGAGGAAATAGTTGTAGCAAACTCTTTCAATCATATCTTTATTACCTCCCTGTCTTCCAATGGGATTTCCTGAGTCAATCATATTTCCTAGGAGCCAACATGGACCAATACCCTAGTCTGTAGATCTTTAAGAGTGTGGTAAAATGGTTAATGCTCTATTTTATGAACTAGAACAAGCTTCTGAAAGTACTTTTTGTATTAATTTTATAAAAGTTTTTTTCAGTTTTATTGAGATATAATTAACAAATAATATTGTATATACCCTACTATAAGAATGTCATCATTTCATATACATATATATTTAAGAATGAGCAGCACTGTCAGCAACTCACATAACCATTTCCACATGAAGTTACACATGTTGTGTGTGTATGTATGATAGGAACACTGAAGAGCCATTCTCACAGATGTTTTTAAATAAACATTGACAACGTGATAAGTACAGGTAAGAGTTTTCAAAGAGATGTGTTTTATTCTCTGCCATTTTTTTTTAATCCAGGTCTCTGTCTCATAGCCTTCTCATGCCCCCAGCCATACTCAGTCATTCCTGGGTCTCTCCACAGTGAGTTAGACTTCCACCATTCTCCAGGAACCTTATTCTTGCCTAAAATCCCTGCTAAGCTACTGGCTGCAAGAAAATCCTATTATTGCTAAAAGGGATTTGCATTTTTATAGAGTATTACGAAAGAGCATAAAGAGCTTAATTTCCAAATACTATTCTTTGCCTACTTCCCACCCATCCAGCTCAAACTTCAACTTTATTTCTACTCAGCCTTGCCTTTTCCCAGTCTAACATTTATTCTTTGATCAACCACAGCCCCATCATTTTTCCATTCTTTCCTCCAAGCATCATTGTTCTCTAAATGAAAAGGAGCATGATGGCTTTATAATCAATACTTAGACAGGCATTATCCAAGCATTGGTTGGACCTCTCCTTTTCCCACCACTGCAGCTCATTGTATATGCCGGATTCTGCCATTCCTATGCATCTTTACCTCTTCAGTGTCCAGTCATCATTCTCTAACAGTTTCAGTAGCCCTGAGTAGAGTCTGCTTATTCTGAACTGTTACCTTAAATTCACGTGACTTGATGGCCAGACACTGTATTTTTTCCATAACGAACTACACGGTGATCTCTCAGTTTGAGCCATTTGTCATGAGCTATTCCATCTTACCCATGTATAACTATCCAAATTGTAACACCCTCATGCAGGCGCAGGTGTATGAGTACTTTGCTGATGATAGAGTTTGAAAAGGCCTTTAGATGTGGGGCTTACATGTAGAAGTCAGTTAGTCGGGGTGGTCTTTACATTTTATAGCCAAATCTTACTTCCTGTTCACTTTGCCTCCTAACTACAGATGCAGTGTTACCAACTGCCTCCCATAGCCACTGGAGCTCTAAGTTCAAGTAAATTCATTATCCCTTAATTTGCTTCTAATGTATTTTATCATAGCAACAAGAAAACTAAGATGCAACTTTTGATTCCAACTCTCACAATCACAACTTCTAAGCTTCTACAAAGAAAATGGGCTCACGTAATAAAAATAATCACTACATTACTACATAAATTAATATATGATTTTTGATAATTTTTCAGTTGCTAAAGAAGTTACATAGTAAGGAATCTCTAGTTGGGTTTCTGGACCTTATAGGAGGGTACCCTACACCAGCTAATCTGATCTCTTTCATCACAGTGGCTACAAATGAAGTAAATGACTTCATAAATATTCTATCTTTCTTACATTAAAAGCAACAAGCATGCATTGTGAGTAACTTACTATAAAATTTAAGTATTATAATGAAACAAACATTATAGCCATGGTAACTTAAACAATGTAGAATACTTATTAAGATCTAGTGAATCAGCAAGTCCATCATGCTAGCAAACCATGCAGAAGAAAACAGAATGTAGACAACTAAACAATCACCATTGGTGCTGCAGAAGTGGCCTGGTGACAGAATAGGATTAGAAGACATACAGTCTTCATTTTGATTATGTATCACAAGAATTTTAATGAAAACCTTGGCATTCATTGTAGTGATCATAATGTTAAAGCTAAGAATTCTGCTTTCTCTTCAGATTATATACATTTTGCCATTTGCCTAAAGTATGAAGATATTGGTATAATTTTATACTATAAATGAAATTGTTTTGAGAAATCAATGGTGAAATTAATGAATTTCTAGTGCTACTTAATGGTGAAAGAGGAAAATATCAGATACAGAAATTCAATCATTCTTTAAATAAATTTTAGATTGTTTCTGAAAATAAAGAGAGAGAATTCCTTCCCTTCTATTATGTAGCCTACTGTAGCTATATATGAAGTTGAAATTAATTCTTGAAGATCAGAGAAAAATGGTGTTGTTCTCAGGATCATCTCCTTTGCTTGAGTATAGATAGGGTCCATAACTTTGTTCCAGTCAGCAATCATGTGGTGGGCTATTACCCCTACAGTACCTTTATTTCTTAACCAGAAGTAACATTTTCCTGCTAGCTTGGAAAAATAAATAATCATGATGTGAAATTATCATGGCCTGTTGGTAGGAGAGACACAGCCTTCTAAGATGTGTGGACAAGCAACAGCCAGTAAGAAGCTGTGGCCTTCCCCTAATCCCAAGGAAGTGAATTCTGTCAGAAACTCCTGAGCTCCAGCCAAACCATCAGTTAGACCATGGCCTGTTGACACCTGGAGAACCCTGATCACAGTCCCCAGGCAAGTGTGCTCAGATTCTTAACTTGCGTTTATTGCAATAATAAATATGTGCAGTTGTAAGCTGTGAATCTTCTGGTATTTTGCTACAGAGCATAGGAAGTTGGTGTAAGCTCTTTTATTGCAAAGATGTCTACATACAGAACAGGCTCACTGTTGTAAACCCAGCATGCTCCTGGGTTCCAGGTAAAACCTCAAAGCTGATTTTGCCTGATATTTTTCTTATCTTAGTGTTTTAACACAGATCATTTATCTTGAGAATTATTGCAGTTTAGTGGAGAAGATAATTAAAATACAGTTTAAGTGTTTCATCAGTGCAACTCAGTATGGCCCTCATCTCTCCATAATGTTCCTAGGCTTATCTAATTTGTTCCGTATTCAGTCTTCAATTGGGAAGTTACAGCAACTTCAATTTCGCTGTTTTCCTTGGTGTATGTAAGAAGGAAAGAGTTCCAAGGCACTTTCAGGAGCCTCTTCTTTTTTTTATTGCATATTTTCTTTATTTGCATTTCAAATGTTACCCCCTTTCCCTACACCCCCCCCACGGACTCCTGGAAACCCCCTATCCCATCCCCACTACCCCTGCTTCTATGAGGGTGTTTCAACACCCACCTACCCACTCCCACCTCCCTGCCCTCGATTCCCCTACAATGGGGCATCTATCAAGCCTTCATAGGACGAAGGACCTCTCCTTCCATTGATGCCTGACATGGCCATCCTCTGCTACATACGCAACTGGAGTCATGTGTACTCCTTGGTTGGTGGCTTTGTCCCTGGGTTCTCTGGCGGGTCTGGTTGGTGGATATTGTTGTTCTTCCTATGGGGTTGCAAACCCCTTCAACTCTTTCAGTCCTTTCTCTAACTCCTCCATTGGGGACCCCGTGCTCAGTCTAATGGTTGGCTGTGAGCATATATTCTTATTTATTCCCACCTTTGGAATTAGTTCTGAAAAGTATAGCAACCATGTGTACTGACATAACAGTTATCAAAGTAGAGATCTGTCTTCTCCTATATCCCTTCCTCTTTGTGCCATGTTTAGAAACAACACTTTGTTTCCTGGGTATTGTCTTCTGTGTAGGGAGGGAAAACAGAAGAGATGAGATTAGAACCCTACTTTCCTTTTCTGTTTCTATCTACATTCCTTAAAGAATTATCATGGATATGGAATGAAAGAAAATTGTAAAAAAAAAAAAAAGTTTAGTGTTGGAAATGTATTGTGAATTTTAAGAAGTGGAAAACTACTTTTCAAGGAGGAAAAGCAACACGTGGTAGGTGAGACTAGACCATCTTCAGTAGTTGGATGACTTTTTATCTTCAACACAGAGTTTTAAAATGTATTCGTTTCCCTATATAAAAAAATGTTAACAGAAAAAATGTTTATATTTTTATTTCTTGCCCTTGTAAATTTTACTCAATTCTTGAAAAATAGTGGAGTATCAAAGCATGTGTTCTCTGACAATTCTAAAACTAATTAATGATGAAAACACACCCTCAGACATGGGAGGCTAATAACCTTGTCTATTTTTAAAAATGTAATTTTCCTCTGTGTGCCAACAACGTTTTTCTTTTTTCCTATTCGTTTGAGAAATGGCAGAAGTGTGTCATTAGTCTGGACTAGGAGGTGATAAACAACATTGTTCCGGCTCTGTGCTTGGGGTTTGCTAAAGGCTCTGAAGTGGGACTCTCATTATTTGATACAGACAAGTTGCTAAGTGAGTGTCAAGGCCATTGTTGATGCCTGGAGTGTCTGGAGTCACCCTGGTGTGTTTGCCTTCCCTAGGACTCTCCATTCTGTGCAAAGCCAGAGACTCTTTTTCCCTTGTTCCCTCCTGTCATGATTTCTTAAAACATTCAGATATTTTTTTCATTCAATACCATGTTTATCATTGCAGCTGTGCCCACACAAAGTCACAACAGGGTTCCCAAATATTTAAAAAGGAAGTTGATGGTCTTAAAATATGACATTTAAGGAATAGTGCGATCAATCCCTATCATCTTTCCATTGTTGTGGTCACAGATCTTTCAGAAGAACCCAGAATCGTAGATGAAGGAGCCACTGATCACAGAACATGTATCTCTACTTGGTCATTTGTTGGTCCCCAGATAGACTCTCTCATTATTTTGCTGTTCTTCTTTTTCTAATATGTCTCTTGAGAATCCTTTTCTAACTCTTCTTTCACATTGTGACGATCCAATACTCTTAACGGGACACTGCACATTCTTCAAAGGGTTTATTATACAGGAGAAGCTCATGCTTATATGTGTTTCCTCTTGAACTACAGTAAAAGCATCCGAAGAAATAAGCTGTGTGGTGTACGTCTTGCTGAAACACTACATGGTCTAACCATTCATTGATAGAGCATGCCAGTGGCACTTCCATATTGCTGTAACTAAAATGGATAAAACTTTTAAATGATGTTTTTCCTTAAAAGACACCCTACACACACACACACACACACACACACACACTCTTTTTATTTATTTGTCCTTTTTATGATGGACTTATTTAATGGCCTTTAAATGATATGCTGAACATGATCACTTTTCCCCCCCTTTTTAAAACTATTCCTTTGTATAGGTATTTTGCATGCAGGTATGTCTTTGCAACCTGTGTGTATAATACAATGCTTACAGAGGCCAAAATAAGGTATTGAATGAATGCCCTGGGATTAGAGTACTAGACCACTGTGAGCTATTATTTGAATGCTGGAAACTAAACCTAGTCCTCTGTGAAATGAGCCATGTTCTTAAATGCTAAGTCATTTCTCCAGCTCCCAGGTATAGCTTTTTAGCAAGTCCTTTCTTGTTTGCATTAAGACAGAAATTTTCTTTCCAGCATCCTCCAACTGAAGGTCTGAGTGCAGTGTCTGGAAGTGATGCACACTGAGGTCACATCAGCTTCTGGTAAGAGTACAGTACAGTATAAACTCTGAGGAGATGCCATAGGTGTCACTTAAGATACTTCTGCTCCTAGCAAAACAGTTTTTCTGTTATTTTCCCTGGGAAGCTGACACCAATGACAGTCCCTTGCTTCCCTCAACAATCTGAACTTCATTTTTCAAACTTTATTTAAACAACCTCTGTTAAAAAGAGTCAATTAGTACCACTACCCATATGCAATGACATTAATCCAGGGCTAAGATGATATATATGTTTATGCAACTAGCCTTCCAGCCAGAATGTAGCGTGCAACAATCCTCTTCATGATGACAGCCTTGGAGCTAGCTCTGGACAATAGCTTTGGGGTTCCACCAAGTAGTGAAAATTCTTAATGTATTGACTTATGCACAGGATTAGATATATGGCCTCAGAGGTCACTGCTGGGGTATTGAGCCACACTTTATCTAGCTCCTATATGAAGACCTTGTCCAAGTTATTAAGATCCACCCTTGCCAAATTCTCCCTATCATAAAGAACTGGTAACTTGAGGGTATTCACATCACCAAAATCAGCATTGTCATACCGATGGCATGGGATAATCTTTAAGGCATTGGCAAATGTTTCAATCAAGAATTTCTGTTTTCCTGGGATGTCCAAGTCATCTCACAGGTAGGGACTTTGAGACTTTTCATCAAAGGCTTTGTCACCAACTACCACTGAATCATTTATATTGACCCTCCTGACAATTGTGATGGCATTATGCAGGGACCAGTCACTCTCCACCATAAACTAGTCGGCACAATTATAGGAATGAAGATGGAAGTCTTGCCTTGGGTATCCAGTGAAGAAATCACACCTCTCACCTCCTATCTGAGTTTCCTTCCCTATCTGACAATGAATGTCCCAGTACTTCTGGAGAGAGAGCATTCAGACTGGTCTACAAAGGGCTGCTTCAGACCCTCCTCAGACATGTTTTTAACATAGGATGTCACTTGTTCCAACATACTATATGGAATACACCATATGAGGAGTTAAGACAAGATGACTGACTGAGTGCTGAATCCTACCTTTTCATTAACAATCACTCAATATCCTTCTATTATGTAGACTCTGACTCCAGAATTATATTTCTCAACTTTTGGCTTAATCTTTAAAGGGGCAATAATAGAATCACCATATGTTAGGATTACATTTCAAACCCAGCATGTGAAAGACTCTTCTTGAGTGCAACACCAAACATTACCCAAGACTACTGTGGAGATTCTTCTAGAACCTTCTTAATTCTGGTAATTTTTAAGCTATATTAAAAGTTCAGCTTCATGGGGGCACTGTTATCTTGTTGAAGATGGCTTTCTGATAAGGGGTCAGCATGGGGTTTGAGTCATCAGAACAAGTGTTTGATGACAAAAGGTCCCTCTGCTCCACTTCACCATACTTCTCAACGGTCACATGGGGTTGTTAACTGCCAAGTAGGCAGCTCTGTGGAGAAGGACAGGATGAAATCTGTGAGGTGTAGACATTTTTCCAAATGCTTTCACCTGCTTGGAAACCAAGGGCACTATGAACATCCTCAGCACCTTGGCTTTGGCAATATCCAGCAAATTCTTTGTGTCAGGACAGGTGATATCTATATCTTTCAGCTCCATCACTAGAAACTTGCTTTGCCTCAGCTGTCCTCAGTGAGCTTTTCCATGGCACAGCAATCACCTAGAAGCACTGTTGGAACCCAAAGCTGAGGGTTGCTTGGGAGCTCATAGTCTTCTCTTCTGCAGGATGATGGGAGGAAGCATCATACTGCAAGCTTGTGTGGTGCCCTGCTAGTCCCCTGTTTCCCATGACCAAGCAGCCCAAGAAGCCCACAAGTGACAATTTGACTCCTTCATACAAGTTGATATTCTGTGCTCATCAGACCAAATCATACCCAGTTCATATGACAAGGGAAAAAATTCTTCTGAATCTTGAAACTTTATTTTTAGTAATACAATTAAATTCATATTATCTGTTTTAATATAAAATCATTATTTTCTCCAAATTAAAGAAACATAAGTATTTTCTACAAAGTAGTCTTCATGATATATATATATATATATATATATATATATATATATATATATATATATATATATATATAATGTGTGTGTGCATGGTAGTATAGATACATGTGTCAGATGTCATCTGTTATCAACCCCTTTTCCTTGTTTTTTGACACAAGACCCTCTCACTGAATCTGAATATCACCTATTTGGCTACACTGGCTGGCCAAATGCCCTGGAGAATCCTACTGTTTCTCTTTCTCACACTGGGTTTAAGGGCATGTACTGCCATACCTGGTTTTATATATGAGTGTTTGGATCCGCCCTCAGATGGTCCCCATATTTGCATAGCAAGTGCTGTATCCAACTGCATCATCTCTCCAGCTCCAGAAAGCACTTCTAATTCTTGTTGCCCTTCTTGAGTTCATGTGAGTTTTGGTTGTTCTGAGTCATTTAAAATTGTGATAGTAAACCTTTCAAAGGGGATATAATACTGAGATAATTTTACCGTTTGGGTCAAACATCAATAATATGTGGATATCAAAGTGGCTAGTCTCTTTTAATGGATTGTTACCAGTCCTGATATATGTAGAGACTGACAGAAGGAACTATATCTACTCTAAGTATCTCTAATGGCAAAACAAGGAAGGAGCAATGTTTAAATCACAACTTTTGCCCTAAAGATAAATGACTTCTTACAATTATAATCAGTGTTTAAAAGAAAAGGCTGTGCTGCCCAGAGGCTGTTCTCACCGGCAATGTTCATACTGAAGTTGGCAGAAATCTCATTGCCAAGTACTTCCAACAGAAGTGAAAATCTGTCATGGGGAGGGGCCGTCAACTAAGACCTAAGTGCAAATCCTACAGTTCATAAATGTGAACAGAGATTTGAGGGTAATTTGAGAGGCTGTGCTCTGCTCAGTGGACAAAAAGCCACAGTGTCTGAGGAACTCCAATCCCTCTCACGGGCTCTCAGGTCGTTCCTGACCTTTGGATTCCCTACTTGTAGACGAAGAGATTCCACCTAGATAATTATTATGTCCTTTTCTCAAGTCGAAGCCCCCATTGCCTTCCTTTTCTGAGTGTATTGAACCATCTGTGTAAGAATCTGTTCCGAAAGATGACAGATACTTGCGGGGTTTTTTGTTTTTGTTTTTAAATCAGCCTAAGAATTCCAAAGGCCATAGTTTCCGCCATGAAACTGGAACAAATGTTATTTCATGTCTTATTGCAGTGATGGTTATTAGAAATCCGAGTAATTTAATCACTGACTTCCATGGCAAAGGCATGTGAACAAGTGAGTGTCTTGCAGAACCAAGAACTTGCATCCTGGTGCACCTCCCTCTGTGATGCAGACACTGTATTCCTGGACTCAATTAGTTCCAGGTCACATTGAAGCTGAGCCTGGAGAGAAGCGGCTTGATCCATCTCCATGTTTGTCAATCACAACATTTAACCAGGAATCATGATATCACATGCCCTCCCCCATCTCCGTTCAGATTGTGACTTTTTTTTTTCTTTCAAGTAACTGACTAAGTGATAACAACCAGCAGATGGACTGGAGGGGCAGATGGGCCTTGCTTAGGAAGGCAGCTGAGAAATGATTAAAATCACCAAGGACTGCACTCATTATTCCTCCTTTCAAAGGCTGCTAGATTCCTCGTGCTGCAAAATTTAGTTAAAATAGCAGAGCAGACACTCAAAAGCGAGCCCTTGCTGTTATTGTTTCTTTTTTTAATCAGCAACAATTAAAAGGAAACGAGGCAGTAATGAAAGGTTTTAAATAGAATTTATCCAGTTGAAGATTCACAGACTTCCTTAAGATTGTGAGATGCATGAAAAGATGGCTTTAATTACATTAAATTTTACCATGACCTCTTTCTATCACCCCTCTCAGGTTATAGCTGTCTGTGCGAGGGTTGAAGCTACAGTGACCAGCTTCATGAATTCAGACATTCCCATTACAGGGACCAGACACACCTGTAATGCTGTCCAATTTACAACACTCAGTTTGAAATATTACAGTTCTTGCTTGTAACATTGCTCCTTTCTATATTTCTAGGTTGCCTCTTTGGGGAATGTTTTCATAACCAGACTAGTCACTCTACAGGAAAGCATCGCATCATTTGGTAGCTAATCCTGATTTGTATTCGACAAAATTTTCCCCACTTGGATAATAAGCTTGATTCTAAAAGGCATTTGGTTAAATTACATAAGTTTCTATACTTGATGTGTGTGTGTGTACATACTACAGTGCCTTTGTATAGTTTATACATGTTTGAATGACCCTCTTATGTTTCCATTGTTGGGAGCTTGGTCTCAGTAGAGGTTAGAAGGTTGTCTGAAATCTTTAAGAGGTGAGAAGTCCTAGGAATTTAATGATGTGTCCTTAAAGATGATTAAAGTATTTCTGGTATCTCTTTCAGTACATCACACTCAAAAGTAGTAAAAGCCTGAGCCCAGCCCAGCTGAACTCTCAGTTTTCACTTTTGTATTTTGGTCTCTTTTCCCCTACATTTATCTACCACTACTCTCTATCATGAACTAACAGATTGAATGGACCTTCACCAGAGCCTGTGAAATGCTGCTTAAACTATGAGCCTATTTGTTTTTTCTTTATAAAGCTAGCCTACATTTCTTATTCATTTATATTAAAAAAAAGAAAAAAAAACTCTAGAAGAGTTTAATCAGCCAGGAAGGCAAAATAATACTCTGCAAGTTTTCCCTCCATTCATCCGCTGAACCTGTGAACGTATCTAACATCTAATAATAAATAGGCAATTTTCTGTATGTAATTATAGTGACCTAACTCTCCAATAGGAACAGAGCAGAGGATGGTCACATGGATGCCTGCTACTGTCTATCTCTGGCTTTTTGAGAAGAGTGCATTAGATCATTGTCTCAATATTATAGAATGTCAGCATTGTATATAATTGTTCTACTCTAAAGAGCCTTAACCCTCTCCTGGCTTCTATCCTCTAACTCTCTCACCTACTACTCACGTCTTAGGTCTCAACTAGCTTTCTCAAAGAAAGTAGACATATAAATCTAATTAACTATTTTATATTTAACTGGCTTTCAATGGTATAATAGCAATTTTTAATTTTCACCTAAAAAAAAAAACATGCAAATCTTGGAGTGATGGTGCACACAGCAATGCACATGTTTCAAAGAGGTAGAATTATGAGTTCAAGTCCCTCTTGGGTGTGGGAGCATGAAAGGCAGCCTGTGTTTTGGTTGAGTGAAGCTTACTCCAAAGATCCAGTAGAAAACTCCACAAGGGACAGAAAAGTGAGAACTCTACAAGGGACAGAACAGTTAGCCATGTTGTTCCCAGACACAGGTGCCTGACACCAGGGAGCCCCCAACTCCATAATCCTGTGACAATGTCCCAAGCTCCTGGCATTCTGGCTAGACTCCACCCTCACAGTTATGTGGCAATAGCCAGGTATGCTCCTCCCCACAGTTACCTGGCAACAACAAGGTAGCCCAGCCCACTATAAAAAGAGCTGCTTGGCCTCTGCTCTTCTCTGAAGCTCTTACCTCTCTTATTCTCATCTCTAGCTCTCTTTCTCCCCCTCTTTTAAGCCCCACCCCTACCCCCATGTTTTCATGGCTGGCCACTTTCTATACCTTCTCTCTTTTTGTCTGCTTTCCTACAATAAAGCTCTAAAACCATGGACCATCTCTGCTCATCAAGACCTGCCGTGCTTGAATGATGGAATATGCCTTCCCCTAAATAGCCTCATCTAACCTCCCACTGGAAGGCCTCTCAGCATTTCCAGCCACCAGACCAGACCAAGGGCTCTCACCCTAGTGGAAACTACCCAGCGCCTCTCCTGCCTGTCCCCTTCTCCCTTCAGCCCAGGGACTGACTGAGCTGCCACCAGGGCCCTTACTTTGTTCTCAGCTCTTCTGTAGTGTCACTTGGGAAATGTGTAAATTTCCTTGTCTTAAACAAAACAGAATTATAGATTTTATCAGTCTATCGATTGATAGATAGATATCTGATTATGCAAAGGCTTTAAGTAAAACTCTTGCATCTTTCATTTCATGTAGTATAAAATAGGAGAGAAAATAATAACTGGTAGTGAATAAAGATGGAGTGTGACCTAATTTTTTATGCTTTATTCCATGTACATTCTGAAGAACTTACACACACTTCAGGAACCTTTCAAATATCAGAAGCTGGTGGCCCATGAATTTCTGTCCTCTGAGATACTCTGACTTTAAACAATATAGTTCAGTTACAGCTTCTCTTCAAGAATTCTGTAAAGAAGATGATAAGCTTTTTCGGTCGCCGCAGCCATCTTCCAGTAACTCGCCAAAATGACAAACACAAAGGGAAAGAGGAGGGGCACCCGGTATATGTTCTCTAGGCCTTTTAGGAAACATGGCGTTGTTCCTTTGGCCACATACATGGGAATCTACAAGAAGGGTGATATTGTAGACATCAAAGGAATTGGGCACTGTTCAAAAAGGAATGCCCCATAAGTGCTACCACGGCAAAACCGGAAGAGTCTACAATGTCACCCAGCATGCCGTGGGCATCATTGTCAACAAGCAGGTTAAGAGCAAAATTCTGGCCAAGAGGATCAATGTACGGATTGAGCACATCAAGCACTCAAAGAGCAGAGATAGCTTCCTGAAGCGGGAGAAGGAGAACAACCAGAAGAAAAAGGAAGCCAAAGAGAAGGGCACCTGGGTGCAGCTGAAGCGCCAGCCTGCGCCACCCAGAGAAGCACACTTTGTGAGGACTAACAGAAAAGAGCCTGAGCTGTTGGAGGCCATTCCATACGAATTCATGGCCTAATGTACACAAAGAAATAAAATACCAGCACCAGGAAAAAAAATAAATAAATAAAAAGAAGATGATAAGGCCTGTGGTGCTGAACTACAGAATTAGATACAGGTAGTCTAAAAGCCACTTTTTTGAGACTTCTCACGAGAGATCTTGTCGAATAAACTCTAATAAACTCTATTATTTTAAGCCTACTTCAGTGTTCAGTGTTTAATTACAAACAGTGAGATTAATTTCAATATAATAAAACCTGTAATGGGTAATAAATAATAGCTTCCTTGCAATGTTTAATGATTTGATTAAATAACAATGGTAACTTTGTTGGAAAAAAAAGTACTTAATTTCATCCTAGATTTTTGTTTATTTGCTAAAGTTGTCACTCTCACTTGTTAGAGCAAGTTACATTCTGGAGTGAAAACCCCATCAGCTGATTCGTAAACCCTATTAATTTTCCTTGGTAAGAGACGGCCCAAGCACAACAATCTTTGCTATCCTTAGTGAATGCAATTTTGTTGCACTTACTGATGCCCTAGGAACTAGCTATATTATTGGGATTGTTTAAACTTGCCTAGTAGCTCTGCTTCTTTGGCAGGAAAAGTCTCTGTGATTCTATATAAGATTATACGGATGTCAACAGTCGGAGAAGAACAAGTTGCAATCTGGTCAGGAGAAGTGAATGAACTCCTGTTATTGATTATCATCCTGATCTGGGGTAAAACTAGACACATCCGAAGCCCTACTCCTACACTGTTCATCTGCAGTGGACAGCTGACAAAATGTTGACTGACTACTAGTCAATCACATAGAACATTTCTTGACAGGACAATTAACTTGAAGTTCTTTTCAGCTTACTTTATTAATGTACTATGGAAAATATATACCATCCTAAAATGATATCTTCTGTACTACCTATAAACTAACTTTCCTGAATATTGTTCCTAAAGTCATCAAAATATAAAGAAAGATCAAATGGGAAACCAAATAAAAGAAACTAATCTATGTCCAACTGTTGTGTCTGGCCAGTAGATCACAAGATGGGTTCTAGCCTGGAAAGGCATTTTGGAAACCTGGAAGAGAAGAGGGGCTGGGCTGCATGAGATAAGGAAGGAACCAAGACAAAGCTCTCTGCTCAAGGTTCAATTTTTACTATTTTGGACTCAGTTATAAAGGAAGTGGAAGGGGCCCAATTCCCGCCAAATAATCTTGGAGTCCAGTAGCAGGGTGATCACGTGATGGCTTCGGAACAGCAAAGTGGCAGGTTACAGCAGTAGGCGTGGCAGAAAGATTGAGCAGGAAGCTCCACCCCTGAGTAAGCAGGTTTCAGGCTGGGGGAGGGGAGACTACATCCAACAACTCAACTTCTGGCCACTCCCTCAGTACACCAAAGGACCAAGATATTTTTTAGGAGAAGGCCACTGTCTGTGAGGAACAGGTCATCATGACTATCTTGTTTGAAGTTATTAATTTCTATCTCCCATTTTATAGTATCATTTACTCATAATATAGAACTCAAATTTTTGACAAAGTGCCATCCCCACCCCACCCCCTTTTTTTTTTTTTTTTTTTTTTTTTTTTTTTTTTTGGTAATTCCAGCATCTGTATGCCTGCCTTAAACCTCTGTGATACCAATGAACATTTAACCCAGAGGCATTTCTTTGTCAGTATATATGTATTTCCCCTCTGGAAATAGACTAGAAATCATGAATTCAGTGTGGATAAACATTTACTTCATGTGTACACCATGGTAGTGGTGGGTTTTTTCTGTGGCCATTGCAATGTTTTGCAATTAGCCCTGGAGATATAATTTGATTGATAGCAACTCTTCCTCGAGGATCCAAGAACTCTATCAAATATTGTGGGGAAAAGAACAACATGTGCATGTCTATTCTCAACAGGGGGAATCCATGAACTACACCTCAATCAGGCTAAATCCTACAGAGCAGCCGAAGCCAAAGACAGTAACCTGCATCTGCAGATGCCACCCAACACTCCACTGGACTCGGAGCACTCTAGTTTGATGATTTCTTGCTTCTCAGCCCTGTCTTTGCTTCTAAATAACTGCACCATTGATTTAAGTTTGGATCTTTAATGATTTTAGTGAGGATCAGCAAGTCTAGAGTTTAGGTTGTTTTGTTGTGTTTTGTTTCTGTTTTCCTTCACATCTACCCAACAGTTGGTTTATCGACACTGCAACCATTCATGTTGTTATACTTTGAAGGAGATGACTCAGCCCAGCAGAGTGTTGTAATGTAGCCAAGACTGCCAGAAACATTAATGGGATGGTTTTAGAAGAGGTATGAAATATTTGGAAGTGTTCTTATTCCCAGTGCAATAGATCCCACAATGCTTAGCCCTTAATTTTGGTCATGATCTCAAACTCTGAATGGTGAGTGTAACTAGGTGGCATGAACTATCACTTTCTTTTTATGCTCACCTCAGTTCTGAACAAAGGTGCAGGGACTTATAGTTAGTATAGGCTTTGACACTATAGCTGGACAGATTCTCAGCTGTTCTAACATTACAATACTGGCTCGACCTCTGTTGTGCCATCTGACTCATTAGTGACCTCTCATTCAGTCCTGGGATCTGTTTCTTCCTCCTTGTCAGGCTGACAAATGTCCCATGCCTCAATTTCTCTCAGAGTTCCCCTCTCTCTGCACAGAAGTACCATTTTCCTTTTCTGACTTGCTATTCATCATCAGATTTTTATTAAAACCAATCAGAAGGTGAGATAGGGAGTGTTTACAAAATATGATGAAGATGCTGAGCAATTGGAATAACACTCAAACACACACATATGCTCTAATAAATATATACACACTTACACATAAACTACGTACATATATATGTATATACATATAAATACATACATATATGCACACACATACACACATAGAACTCATATACATATGCAAATATACAAACACATATATATGCACACATATGTGCATACACATACATACACATGTGTGTGAGGTTGTATATCTGTAGCAAAATCAATTATCCACAAATGACAGATAATATGCTATATTGAGATTTTTGAGTCTTGCTTATTTCACTGATGATCACTTTTTTACCAGAAAGTCACTGAAGCGTGAATAAAGCCAAATAAATTAGGAGGAATAAAGCAAAAAAGGTACTTCTGTCAGGAATCTTAGCCAAAGGTAGAAATGTACAAATATTTCTTATTTCAAACCTTAAAATCTTTCTTGTGGACTACTCTAAATCAGCAAAATAATAAACTTTATCAAAAGTTAATGCAAGGCAAGATACAAGAAGAGTTAAAAAACACATGAATGTTTATTATAACTGTCAAATATTAAGAATTACAAATGTTTCCATAGGGAATGACTACTGGCCTGAATTATGAGTTTGATCTCACTTGAAGTTCTCAACTTCTTGCAATGGCAATTTCTTGGTTACATAATGGAAATACAATGACATTAACATTTAAGTCTGGTGGATCCAGACCCACGAGGAACCTTTCCTTGAAGCCTGACACCATGGAGCCCACAACTCCATAATCCTGTGACTATCAGTCACGCAGACATAGTCCCATGCTCCTGGTATTCTGGCTAGACTCCACCCTCAGTTACCTGACAATGGCCAGATATTCTCCTCCCCACAGCTACCCTGCAACGGCAAGGTAGCCCAGCCCACTATAAAATGGGCTGTTTGGCCCTTCCTCTCTCTCTTAATCTCTCACCTCTTTTTATTCTCATCTCTAGCTCCCCTTCTCCCTTTCCCCCCCTCCACATGGCCATGGCTGGCCTCTCTCTTTCTACCATCTCTCTTTCTCTCTCCCTTTCTACAATAAAGCTCTAAAACTATAGACCGTCTCTGTTCATGAGAAATCTCCATGTTGGGGCAACAGAGTGGGCTTGCTTTTAAAGAGCCACCTCTAACCTCCCACCAGAAGGCCTTCCTGTCACAGCCACCAGCCAACCCAAGCCGCCCACCGAGCTAGCAGCCTGAGCTAGCCAGATTCTCTCATCCCTGTGGTAAACTGCCAGGGCTCTCCCCCTACCCTCCCTTCGGCACCTGGGCCAGAGTCCCCCAGAGGGCCGGTTCTCAGCTCTTCTGTGACATACAGCAACGTCTGGAATGTCTGAGTCTGAGAACCTGTAGTCTCTGTCCTCCATGAGGCCCAGAGACCCCAGATTGCTACCTCTCCCACCACAGACTGGGGTTCAGTGTCTTCCCAAAGCCAGAAGCTTACCTGGCCCACGTCTGCATGCCCAGAGCACCAGAGCTCTGGCAGGACACGGGTTCTCTCCCACCCCTGTATTTCCCCAGACCTGCTGCCCGACATCCTTCCTTTTCACCTTATTCTTATTATTTTTATTCTCAGCATTGAGGTTAGAAGCCTTGGCTTCATTCACAGGATATAAGCTCTCTGCCTATGAAACATTAAGTTTCTTTTATTTTCTAACTTTGACTTTTTTCCTCTCTTGTACCACATTTCTATAACATCCCACTAAAGGATGTTGTTGTCCAATATTCTAGTCTCCTGGCAATTTAAATATTTTGGCTTTGCAGTTAATTACTTGAAAATGTCACATGAACAGGATGGAGAGATGGCCAAGTATTTGAAAGTGCTGATCTTGCATGGGATCCAAGTTTAAGTTTGTTTCCCAGCAGCTGTGTCAAGCAATTCCAAACCATGTGGACCTCTGCTCTCAAAGGTCTGCTATACTTTCCTGAACTAATAGTGTCATAGACGTGATCATACATACACGCATTCACACATTTATACACATAAAAATAATGTATCAAATCTTAAAAAGAAAATGTCATGTCAACTTACTGAGTGAATGAATAATTTAGACCTAAAGTGTGGAAGCAAACATGTTCTGTGAAGCAACATAATATTTATGGTTTCCTCAAAGATCATGCATAATACAGTTTTCAACTCCTTCCACATTGTGGTCACACATTTAGACTTGCTGAATCTACTGATTCTGCATCTACAGATGAGACAAAATCCTAAAGAGTTCTGTGAACAGCAACCTCTAAGATCCATTTGAAAAAGTTTTCTTACCGGAATCCCAGGAAGATTTTCCCTGGCTGATTTTTCTATGCATAGCACAGCAGGAGGAGGAACAGCCAGTGTGGTGAGTGGCAATGAAGCTCCTGCCTCCTTTTCTGATGTAAGTACGCTAACTGTCCAAAGTGGAGCAGCGCTTACGCCATTCTCACAAGTGCAGGCAAAGCCCAGTGATCATGTTCACACCTCTTGCTCTTTCATATCTCCACCCCGGCTTCCTTTTCCTCATCTAAGACCCCTTAACAGTCTCCTTCCCGTCTTAGATTATACATATAAGAATAGTCATAAATGACAGCTATTTTTCTAACTGTAGTACCAAAATACTAGG
Source organism: Mus musculus (assembly GCF_000001635.26). Taxonomy (NCBI): domain Eukaryota; kingdom Metazoa; phylum Chordata; class Mammalia; order Rodentia; family Muridae; genus Mus; species Mus musculus. The sequence continues at coordinate 30,603,170 of NC_000084.6, read as the reverse complement.
CATAAACAATAGAATATTTTAATTCATGGTTTCAGAAAGCTCAGTTCATGATAAATTATCATGGAGTTTCTAGGTCTGTGGTGAGGCACAACATCGCAGCAGCAGAAACACATGGAGAACACCACCAACCTCATGTGTGTCAGGAGAGGGACAAAGTTACACTTTGTCCGTCACACCTTCACTATTAAGCATGCCAGAATCTCCAAAAACAATGCTGCTACTTAGGTACCAAGCATTTAACTCATGACTTTGTGGGACAGTTACAGTGGGACACAGGATCCATCCCCAAAATAACATTTAATTCTTGCGTTCCTAAGACTGGCATTTTGTGTCCAACTTATTCCACAAATAAAAAATTGTCATAAAGATTTATACCCTGTTTTTTCGTTGATAAAATAGCAGTACTATCTTGAATTCTATTTGATGCAAGGTTATTAACTAAATAAAAAGCATTCACTTACCGTAGTGCACCAACTTGGCAATGGCTTGAGCTATGGAATCAAAATGTGAGAGTATTGTCATCTTATCTACTATTAAGACTCTGTATTGTTTTCTGGAGAGTAACTATAAAAATAAGAAGTATTCCTACTTAATGTGTTTTAATATGACAAAAATTGAAGTATATAGTCACATTCTATTCTTTAAAAATGTAAAAGTGCAAAAATATACAAAAACTATGCAGTGGCTACAATGGACATTAAACAGGCATACCTTTGAATAATGTTTCTCGTGTTCTTCATTTGTAGCTCCTAATAATAAAAATATCTAGAAGCACATACCAATCTATTACAAAAAAATACTTAAAAAGAAAATCCCAGAAAGAAATCAAGTTGGCTGGATTTGGATGTCAGAAAAAGGAGGTTGGCGGAGAAGCCTTTTTGCTTATTAGGCATGAATCACACTGAAACAAAGGAAGTAATAAAAGTCACAATGAGAAACATTTAATGAAATGAAACTTTACATAAGCAATATAAATATTGCTTAAATAATGCATAGACTTTTAATGTTTAGCTGCAATTTTAGTAAGGCAAGGAAATGTTCAAATTTTTGGAGGAGGTGCCTTGATTTTACTGTCACAGGAAAGAAGGATGAAGTGCGAGGCACAGAAACCCCCTTCTTAAACATCCTTTGCAGTTTCAAACATTGTGCAGTAGTCATCTAAACAGCTATGCCAGTGCCTGGCAAACACAGAAGTGGATGCTCCAGTCAGCTATTGGATGGAACACAGGGCCCCCAATGGAGGAGCTAGAGAAAGTACCCAAGGAGCTAAAGGGATCTGCAACCCTATAGGTGGAACAACAATATGAAGTAACCACTACCCCCCAGAGCTCTTGTCTCTAGCTGCATATGTAGCAGAAGATGGCCTAGTTGGCCATCATTGGGAAGAGAGACCCCTTGATCTTGCAAACTTTATATGCCCCAGTACAGGGGAACGCCAGGGCCAAGAAGTGGGAGTGGGTGGGTAGGGGAGCAGGCAGGGGGAGGGTACAGGGAACTTTCGGAATAGCATTTGAAATGTAAATAAAGTATCTAATTTTAAAAAAAGGAAAATCAACTTTATTTTTTAAAAAACAACAACAACAAAAACCCAGGGACATCGCAGTCATTCACTTCTTCATTCATTCATTTACGATTAATCTTTGGTTGGAGAAGTCACCCCACCCTCACCATCGACACCCGAGTCAGTACTACAATATCTTCAAGTTCTCGCTAGATTTAAAGAAGCGAAGACTCAAAGAAGTCACGGTTTGACTTCTGTTATTCTAAAATTAAGTAATGTACATTTTGAATGACACATAATATTTGTATATGTTTATGGGGTATATTTCAGTTCATAAGCTTGAAGTGAGTAGTATATCCAACAGCTCAAATTTTTGTCCCTTATAATGATGACATTAAATATGTTCTCTTCTAATTTTTGAGATAGACAATATGTGAATACAATTTACTGTATTCACTCCACTATGCCACAAACCTACTGTATTCACCTCACTATGCCATAAACCATCTGAACTTTCTATTCCTACCAAGCTGTAGCATACTGTATCTGTGACCCGCATGGCCACATCTTTTATCCAACCATTGTGCTCAGCCTCTGCTAAGGATATTCCATTTTTAACTTCAATCAGAGAAACCATTTTCAGATCCACATATAAAAGAAATATACTTGTATGTCTTTCTCTACTTCATTCATTAGGTTTAGTATCCCAGGTTCATGCATGTTACAAGGGACAGTGTTTGTAATGGAAAAGTAATGTTTTGTTGTATATGAATATCTTGTTTTTTATTGGTCCGTCAGTGGTTTATCCCATATCCTGCTATGAATAGAGCTTCAATAACCATGGAACTATGGGTTTTTTTTTAAACATGTTGATTTGATTTTCTTTTGTTATATACCTAGTATATGGATTGTTAGATAGATGATGGCTCTATTTAATTTTTGTGAAATGTCCACACTACTTTGTAGAATACTGTATTAACTTTTTACTGCAGTGTGAATAGTGTATTGACATTATGATATTGTGAAATGAACAACGTGAGCAATGTGAAAAAGAGACAAGCTTTCTTCGATATCTTCCCAGAGCTCTGTCATCTTTTAAAATCTTTTTTTTTTAAGCCCTTCTTAACTGGTATCAGGTGTTATCTTACTGGCTTCGATTTGAATTTCTCATCAAAGAATTAGAGATGTGCAGGACTTTCTCACACATCTGTTGGCCACGTGCATATCTTCTGGGAAATATCGATTCAGATTGTTTGTCCACCATTTCATGAATGCTTGGGCAAAAGTTTCAATAGAAATTAAAAGGGAATTAAAGAAGTGAGACCAGCACTGATCCCTGTGGAACTCAAGCTCTCCCACACACCTGCTGCCAGCAGAACATAGGGAAGGTAGGCATGCTCATCATGACCTCGGGACATATTTTAGAAACCCCTTCCTCTTAGTCTAAGCATATTTCCCACATAAGATTGAGGTCAGTGTGTCCTGGGCATATCCTCATTTGCTTTTTTTTTTTTTTTTTTTTTTTTTGGAAATAAGAGGTGGTTTATTCTGGAACAGAGAATTAGATTTTCACTAAATACCATGTCCCAGTGAGGTAATAATTTTGAAAAGATTTTATAGTAGCAGAACAAAGAGTATATATATATATATATATATATATATATATATATATATATATATATAGTACATTGGTGGCTACCTTGGGTAGGCAGATAATAGAAAAGAAGAGAAACCTCATTAAAAGTCATGATGTTAAAATCAGATTATTTGCTTTTTTTTTTTCTATTGTGTTATCAAGTGCCTTATAGATGCTAGGAAATAATCCCTTATAAAATGTGTAACTTCTTTTCTCTCATAGCAGATTAGCTCTTAGCTAAAATTGTTCCCCCTTCTCAGACACAAGTCTTTTATTTAGAATTAACCGTATTTGTCAAGTTTAATTTTCTTTACTGTGCTTTTGGGTTCCTAGGACGAAGTCTTTGATGGTGGCACCATCCTGAATTATCCACCATATGTTTGCCTCTAGCAGTTGCACAGTTATGGTTTGCGGGGGAGAAGGGCCTCGGTTTTTCTTTTGATTTTTGTGGCCCTAGTCACCAAATTATTTGTGGAGAAAATTAGGGAATATGTTGAGGGTTTACAGGAAAAACAGCTTTTTGTGTAGGATCAGTACAAGTCTAGATAAAACAATTCCAAAATCTGAAAACTAACAAGAAGATCTTTCTAGAAAAGAGACCGTGGCCAAGGAGTTACCTGTAGAGCACACTGAATGAAGATGTTGGGAAGAGGATGTTTGCTGGAATCCCAGGATCGGTCACACTGGGAAGAACTCAATGGCCAGTCTAGCATCTTCATTTAAATGAAACCCAGGATAATCACAGCATCTCCAGTCTCTATGAGTTTCATCCAAATCTGGGTGAGAGACATAGCTGTTTTGAGCTGGGATTGAAAACTAATAAGGATAAATTGCTCCTGCAAAGTCCTGAAATTACATATTAATTATAGAAATACAATTAAAAACAAAAGTGTCCCAACCTGGAAAACTTTGCCAAAAAGCTAGTAAAAAAGGGGAGAATTTTCGTCAATATTCAACCAGAATATGTTCATTGTAGGGAGGTTACTTCTGTCAGAGATAGAAAACATAGGAAGAAATCTTACTCATAGAGAGTCAGCCCATCACTAGCATCTCTAAATAGATAGTAATTAGTTATCAAGTAAGAATACTTGGCAGCATCATTTATTCAGGTAATTTATCCTAAATTTACCTATTAATTAGGGTGACCATCTGTGTCATTTACTTGATTTTATACAAAGAAAAAGTTAAACTTATATCTTTTGCCAAAAGGTGATTTTTGCAACCAAGAGCCAGTACTGATGAAGGAAAGTAACCCCCGAGTCTGTGGAATATGAAGAGGGATGTCTCCTCATGTTTACAATTTTAACACATGGTTCCCAGGTCTCTACACAGACATCCTTGAGTCATAACATTGACAGAAGGCTGTTTCATTTGAAGGGGTATAGAGAAACCAAATTTAAGTTTTCTAAAGTAAATGCTTTTGTAGGGCATAGAGGTGCTTGCTTGCAGTCTTAGCAGTTGGGAGGTGGAATCAAGAGGGTGAGGACTTTTGAGGCCAGCCTACTCCACATGAGATCTTATCTCAAATAAAACTGAAAACCAAACAAGCAAAAACTAAAAACTCCTACAGTTGAAATAAATGCTCCAGCTGAGCATTCTGTCACATATTCGAAACATAAGCTCTTAGAACACAGAAGAATCAGAAACTCAGGTCAATATTGCTAAACAGAAAGTTTAGGCCAGCCTAGACTCCATGAGACTCTAACTACATTCAGAAATAAACAAGTAAAACCAACAAATTAATTCTAAGCCTGATAAAACAAGCAAACAACAAAAAAAAATCTCTTTTACAAATTAAAATAAATATTTTAATAAGAAAGACTGAGGGGGCTTGTTTTTTATATTCCACAAAGAGATCCAAACCCCACATCCTTGAAATCTGAGACTGATGGCTGGTGGGTATGAGACTACTCTACTATTGGGACAGCAACAGAAGACACAACGATCAGATCAGCTGGTAAGGCTTGGATAGTGAATTGTTGATGAAAAAGTTTGGCAAAGAGAATCTGAAAGGAGACTCCCTGCAAGGCTGGGTAATGTTGCCCAGTGGCTTATTTTAAAAAGGTTTATCTCATTATAAATTATAAGCCAGGGAGGCTCCAGAGCTCCCAGATAATACAACACCCTACCATCCTCTTGGTTTCCGACTAGCACTGGATGATAGCAACATATTGATAAAGATGTCACATACTCTGATTTCAAAATACATAAAACTCAGTCAATCAAGAACTGAGCTAGAATCCTGGCTGACGACTAGCCTTTTCCACACGAGAAGATGATAATCAGGTTACTAGGAGAAAAGGTCCCTCTTTCCCCATACCTATTGGGATTAGTTTGTTTCCCCTTCTATGTGATTGAAGTATCCACACTTTGGTCTTCCTTTTTCTTAAATTTCATATGGTTTGCAGGTTGTTTTGTGGGTATTCTGAGTTTTTGTCATGTTATCAGTTTGTATGTACCATGTGTGTTCTTTTGTGACTGGGTTACCACACTCAGGGTGACATTTTCTAGTTCCATCCATTTGCATGTGAATTTCATGAATTCTTTGTCTTTAATTGCTGAGTAGTACTGTAATGTGTAAATGTACCACATTTCTGTATCCATTCTTCTGTTGAGGGACATCTAGGCTGTTTCCAACTTCTGGCTATTATAAATAAGGCTGCTACAAACATAGTGGAACGTGTATCCATGTTATATGTTGAAGCATCCTTTGGGTATATGCCTAGTAGTGGTACTGCAGGGTCTTAAGTTATAACTATTTCCAATTTTCTGAGGAACCACCAGATTGTTTTCCAAAGTGGTTTTACCAGCTTGCAATCCTACCAACAATGAAGGAGTGTTCCTCTTTCTCCACATTTTGACCAGCATCTGCTGTCACCTGAGTTTTTGCTCTTAGCCCTTCTGATTGGTGTGAGATAGAATCTCAGGGTTGTTTTGATTTGCATTTCCCTGATGACAAAGAATGTTGAACATTTCTTGTTTCTCAGCCATTCAAGATTTCTCAGTTGGTAATTCTTTGTTTACCTCTGTACCTCATTTTTTAATAGGGTTATTTGGTTCTCTGGAGTCTAACTTTTTAAGTTTTTGCGGTTTTTTTTGTTTTTTTTTGTTTGTTTTTTTATATTTTGGATATTAGCCTTCTATCAGATGTAGGATTGGTAAAGATCTTTTCCCAATCTGTAGATTGCCATTTTGTCCTATGGACAATGTCCTTTGCCTTATAGAAGCTTTGCAATTTTATGAGATCCCATTTGTCAATTGTTGATCACATTCATGAACCCAGTGATGAGACTATTAGGCCCTAGTAGTTCCAAATACATGATCATATCGACGGCTCTGGTTAGAGTCAGTGATATTTGACAGGGGTAAGAGGGTAGAGAGGTGAGAGGATGGTGTGAGAGTAATTACACTGTATTACATACATGTAGGAAATTGTCCAGCAACAAAGTTAATTGATAATAATCAATCAATAAATAAATAAGAAAATCTAACATGTGCTTGTCTAATATTAGGCATGCATTTTAACAACCAATGCCATTATTTTGATTACGTAAGGAAATGAGTACCATGTGATCATTTTTTTCTCCCTGATAAACTTGCCTCTTTCTAGATTATCCGGTACTTATTCTCTACTTGGGTTGGCTTTGAGAATTTAGCACAAGAGAATTATACTTCTGTATCATTACTGTATATACTTTATGGTATCACAGTAAAATGAAAGTAAGGATGGTGAAGTTGTATAATTCCAGAATGACATATTACTATCTTTAGAAATTGTTGTTCCAACAATCATACTGGCATTTATGTATACTGCACAGGCAATTACAGGAAAGTTGAACATTGGGGTGGTTTACTCCAAGATTGTCAATTGAAACACTTTTCAGAGTAACCATATAGAACTAGTCTGGTTCCACATCCAGTGATCCAGCCACTGCCACCTCCACATCATATAATATCTAACTTTTGCTTGGACTACCAGAGATTACCACAGGTCTCTTCTGCACAGATTCCAACCATGGCTCCCGTCAGACTTCTGAAGACCTCCTCCAGGATACCCCTGACATCCCATTCATACTGTTTCCTCATCCTTCCAAACTAAGCCTTGGTCCCATGTACAGCAAAGAATTTAAGAAAGAAATGAAAAAAATCCTGGAAATAAATGAAAATAAAAACACAACACAAACAAACTTCTAAGACATATTGAAAGTATGAGGGAAATCAATAGCTCTACATGCTTGCATTAAAAAAAAATCAGAAAAAAACACAAATAAATGACTTAATGATGCAAGTCAAAAAACTTTGAAAAACAGAAAGAAGCCAAATCTAAACTCAAGTGAAAATATTAAAAATAAGACCAGAAATTAATAAAATAGTAACTATCAAACAAAGAAAAATACAAAGAAACCATTAATCTAATATTGCTGTTTGTTTGTTTGTTTGTTTGTTTTTGAGAAGATAAACAATTTTGACAAACGCTTGGCCCAAATAATAACAGGACAAAAGACAGAACCCAAACTGATAGAATCAAAGGTGAATGGAGCTTCTGGTTTCCATTTGCTCCTGGAGTTGACCCTGTGCCACAGCTCCACATACCCAGGTCCGACTAGGAGAGAGCTGGTCTCCCAGGAGTGCTGACACACCAGAGCACAGGAGATAACTGGTCTCCCTGGAGTGCTGACAAACAGGCTTGCAGGAGGGACAAGCCACAAGCAGAAACAGCAAGATCAGCTAACACCAGAGATAACCAGATGTCAAGAAGCAAGGGCAAGAACATAAGCAAAAGAAACCAAGGTTACTTGGCATCATCAGAACACAATTCTCCCACCTCAGCAAGCCCTGGATAACCCAAGACACCAGAAGAGCAAGACTCTGATTTAAAAACCATATCTCATGAGGATGATAGAGGACTTTAAGAAGGACATAAGTAACTTCCTTAAAGAAATACAGGAGAACACAGATAAACAGATAGAAGCCCTTAAAGAGGAAACAAAAAGTCGCTTAAAGAATTACAGGAAAACAAAAGCAAACAGGCAAACGATTGAAAAAACCATACAGTATCGAAAAATAGAAATAGAAACAATAAAGAAATCACAAAGGGAGACAACCCTGGAGTTTGAAAACTCGGAAAGATGATACAAACATCACCTAGAGAATACAAGAGATAGAAGAGAGAATCTCAGGGGCAGAAGATACCTTAGAAAACATTGACACAACAGTCAAAGAAAATGCAAAATGCAAAAAGCTCCTAACCCAAAACATTCAGGAAATCCAGGACACAATGAGAAGACCAACCCAAAGGATAATAGGTATAGAACAGAGTGAAGATTCCCAACTTAAAGGGCCAGTAAATATCTACAACAAAATTATAGAAGAAAACTTCCCTAACCTAAAGAAAGAGATGCCCATGAACATACAAGAAGCCTACAGAACTCTAAATAGACTGGACGAGAAAAGAAATTCCTCCTGTCACATAACAATCAAAACACCAAATGTATAAAACAAAGAAAGAATATTAAAAGCAGTAAGGGAAAAAGGTCAAGTAACAAATAAAGGCAGAACTATCAGACTGACACCAAACTTCTCACCACAGACTATGAAAGCTAGATGATCCTGGGCAGATGTCATACAGACCCTAAGAGAACATAAATGCCAGCCCAGGCTACTAAACCCAGCAAAATTCTCAGTTTCCATAGATGGAGAAAACAAGAAATTCCATAACAAAACGAATTTACACAATATCATTCTACAAATCCAGCCCTACAAAGGATAATAGATGGAAAACTCCAACACATCAGTTGGCAGTTCTTCAGAAAATTGGACACAGAATTACATGAGGACCCAGCAATACCACTCCTGGGCATATAACCAGATGCCCCAACATGTAATAAGGACACATGCTCCACTATGTTCACAGCAGCCATATATATAATAGCCGGAAGCTGGAAACAACCTACATGTCCCGCAACAGAGAAATGAATACAGAAATTGTGGTACATTAACAAAGTGGAATACTACTCAGCTATTAAAAACAATGACTTCATAAAATTCACTGGCAAATTGATAGATCTAGAAAACATCATCCTGAGTGAGGTAACTCAGCCACAAAAGATCATACATGGTGTGTACTCACTGAAAACTGGGTATTAGTAAACGAGCTTGGAATATCCATGATACATGTCCCAAAACACATGAAGCTCAAGAGGAAGGGAGACCAAAGAATGGATGCTTGTGTCCTACTTAGAAGGGGGAACAAAATAATCAGTGGAAGAAGTGAACAGAGGTGTGTAGCAATGCGTGATGGGGAACTGGAGGTAGCAACCAGAAAGTCCCAGATGCCAGGAAAGCAAGAGCCTCCCAGGACTCCATGGGGATGGTACTTGCTTAAATACCCTACAAAGGGGAGGGAGAACCTGTCAAGACCATATCCAGAGGTTAGGCAATGTCCCTGGTTGAGGGATGGGGCCACCCACCCATCTCCAAAATTTTAACCAAAACTGTTCCTGTCTAAAGGAAATACAGGAACAAAGAGTGGAGCAGAAACTGAAGGAAAGTCCATTCAGAGACTTCCCTACCTGGGGATCCATTCTACATGCAGACACCAAGCCCAGACACTATTGTGAATGCCAATAAGTACTTGCTGACAGGAGCCTGATACAGCTGTCTCCTGAGAGGCTCTGCCAGATCCTGGCCAATACAGAAGTGGAAGTTTTCACCAACCATCAGACTGAGCACAGGGATTCCCAATGGAAGAGTTAGGGGAAGGACTGAAGGAGCTGAAGGGGCCTTATCCGACATCAACGGGAGAGAAGGTCCTTGGTCCTGTGAAGGCTTAATGCACCAGTATAGAGGAATACTAGGGCAGTGAGGTAAGAGTGGGTATTTGGTTGGTGCACATCCTCATAGAATCAGGGTAAGGGGGGACAGGAGAGGAGGTTTGAAGAGGGGAAATTTGGAAAGGGAATAACATTTGAAATGTAAATAAATAAAATAAAAACAAAGTACAAAAAAAAGGTGAATGGAGAAACATTACTACAGGTACCGCAGAATATTGTAAGGGAATACTTTAAACACCTATGTTCCTTTTCATTGGAACACCTTTAAAAAGAGTTAATTTCTAGATTCAGCCAAAACACCAAAATTAAACCAAAAAGAATCAACAGCCCAAACAGACCCATAACAAATGAGATTGAAATAGTAGTGTAGACTTCCAGCCAAAAATAAAGGCAATGGCCAGATGGAGCCACAGCAGAATTCTACCAGACATTCAAAGAAGTCAGTCCTTCTTAAGCTGTTCAAAAATAGTGAAACAGAAGGAGCCATCCCAAACTCATCCAAAGAAGCCAGTCACTCTAATATCCAAACCAGATAAAGACACAGCAGCAGGAAAAGAAGGGAAGGAAGAAAGGGAGGAAGGAAAGAAGGGAGGGAGGGAGGAAAGGAGGGAGGGAGGGAGGGAGGGAGGGAAGGAAGGAAGGAAGGAAGGAAGGACCGATCCACCAATATCCCTGATGAAGATCAAAAATTCAGGTGACAGCAGATGCTGGCGTGGATGTGGAGAAAGAGGAACACTCCTCCATTGTTGGTGATATTGCAAGCTTGTACAACCACTCTGGAAATCAGTCTGGCGGTTCCTCAGAAAATTGGACATAGTACTACCGGAGGATCCAGCAATACCTCTCCTGGGCGTATATCCAGAAGATGCCCCAACTGGTAAGAAGGACACATGCTCCACTATGTTCATAGCAGCCTTATTTATAATAGCCAGAAGCTGGAAAGAACCCAGATGCCCCTCAACAGAGGAATGGATACAGAAAATGTGGTACATCTACACAATGGAGTACTACTCAGCTATTAAAAAGAATGAATTTATGAAATTCCTAGCCAAATGGATGGACCTGGAGGGCATCATCCTGAGTGAGGTAACACATTCACAAAGGAACTCACACAATATGTACTCACTGATAAGTGGATATTAGCCCCAAACCTAGGATACCCAAGATATAAGATACAATTTGCTAAACACATGAAACTCAAGAAGAATGAAGACTGAAGTGTGGACACTATGCCCCTCCTTAGAATTGGGAACAAAACACCCTTGGAAGGAGTTACAGAGACAAAGTTTGGAGCTGAGATGAAAGGATGGACCATGTAGAGACTGCCATATCCAGGGATCCACCCCATAATCAGCATCCAAACGCTGACACCATTGCATACCCTAGCAAGATTTTATTGAAAGGACCCAGATGTAGCTGTCTCTTGTGAGACTATGCCGGGGCCTAGCAAACACAGAAGTGGATGCTCACAGTCAGCTAATGGATGGATCACAGGGCTCCCAATGGAGGAGCTAGAGAAAGCACCCAAGGAGCTAAAGGGATCTGCAACCCTATAGGCGGAACAACATTATGAACTAACCAGTACCCTGGAGCTCTTGACTCTAGCTGCATATGTATCAAAAGATGGCCTAGTCGGCCATCACTGGAAAGAGAGGCCCAATGGACACGCAAACTTTATATGCCCCAGTACAGGGGAACGCCAGGGCCAAAAAGGGGGAGTGGGTGGGTAGGGGAGTGGGGGTGGGTGGGTATGGGGGACTTTTGGTATAGCATTGGAAATTTAATGAGCTAAATACCTAATAAAAAATGGAAAAAAAAATACTCAAGTAGTATTCAGTTGTGTAAATGAACCACATTTTATGTATCCATTTTTCTGTCATGGAAATCTGGGTTGTTTCTAGCTTCTGGCTAGCTTCTGGCTGCTATGAACATAGTGGAACACGTGCCCCTGTGGCATGGTGGGGCATATTTTGGGTATATTCCTGAGTGGTATTGCTGGGTCTTTAGACAGATGTATTTCCAATTTTCTGAGGAAACTCCAGACTGATTTCCAAAGTGGTTTTACCAGTTTGCAATCCCACCAGCAATGGAGGAGTGTTTCTCTTTCTTCACATCCTTGCCAACATGTGTTGACACCTGAGGTTTTGATCTTAGCCATTCTGATTAGTGTAAGATGAATTCTCAGGGTCATTTTGATCTGCATTTCTCTGATCACTAAGAGCCAAAGACTACATAACAAAACCCCAATTCTATATATGGGAATCCATCCCTTGAGTTGTTGGTTAGGGCTGTACAAGAAACTCCCAAGGGGCTGGTGAGATGGCTCAGTGAGTAAGAGCACCTGACTGCTCTTCCGAAGGTCCGGAGTTCAAATCCCAGCAACCACATGGTGGCTCACAACCATCCGTAACAAAATCTGACTCCCTCTTCTGGAGTGTCTGAAGACAGCGACAGTGTACTTATATATAATAAATAAATAAAATCTTAAAAAAAAAAAAAAAAGAAACTCCCAAAACATACAGCCTATATTGTTCTCCTTGATTGTGTCTCAAATTTGTAAGGTAAGTCTCTATTGTTGAAGACACCATCAACTATAAACAAAGCCTAGAAGCCAGTGAGCTAGAAATGACCTGAATGCCTTCTCTTTGTTCTCTTTGAGGACAAGCTTTCATAATGAGAAAAGATACCGTGGAAGTTTTCAAGGGAGAGGGCAGTTGTCTTGCCTAGCTATGATACCTATAAATGGCATCAATAACCAGTGTGGCATAATAACTCTAAAAGTGCAATAGTTACCTTCATACTTGATAGCAATCAACATCTATAATTGGACTTAAACCCTGCACAGCAAGTTGGAAACCATGCTTTGTACTGGAAAGATAGCCAACTATTCAGCGCTAGTGAAGTCATAGATATTGGATGAGAACCAACAATCACTAATGCACAAAGCCAGCATCATTCCTAAAAACAATCTAAACATTTGACCTTAAGCACACAGATAACAGATAAAATTATTTTCACCCCCACATCGAAGAAACCTCTCTTTGCAACTGATTGACACCACTACATAAAACCACAGCCAATCAACATGCAGAGTTGTGGAACCCAGTCCTAATGGGTACAGCTGCAAAATATTGTCACACCTAAAACTCAGAAAACACTGGGGATTGTGGGGAAAATACTGTAAAACAAACAAAGCAACAACACCCAGAAGATCAAGGAGTTTTCTGTGAGATTGTACCTCCTAATAATACAAAAGCCACATCCATAAAGTCACAGCAACATGACTGCCTAAACAGGAGCTTAAAAGGGATGACAACAGTCTGCTGAAAAGAATAAGGAGAAGCCCATGAGACCTCAAGGCTACCAAAGAACAACAGGCAACTAAGGAATGTTCAGAGTGGGAATATTCATTTTTCCTAGGGAGGAGTATGCCAACTGACTATCCAATACCAATGGTCAACTCTGAAAACAGACATGCTTGCATATTACACAGACTGAGCAGGTTATATTTAAGAATATATACATATATATGTATGTACATACATATGTATGTATGTATATGTGTGTGTGCAATATATATATATATATGTATGTGTATATATATATATATATATATATATCACATAATTGATGAAAAAGTGACTATGAATTTGCTAGAGAGCACAAATGGGTATACAAGAGGATTTGGAAGAAGGATAGGGAAGAGAATAATTATGAAATTATAATCTCAAAAGTAAAAATAAAAGTTTAAAAGTCTGAGAACAAAACAGGAATTATTTCTTACTGTGATCATCTCATTTTGTTCTTTGTGGAAATATAAAATATGGTAACAACTATTTATTTCCTTGTGGTAGGCCTTCAAAACCTTCAGGCTTATGATATTGATATTCTTTTTAAATATTTAAATGGAATTACACCACTTTTTCCCAGATACCCCTCCTTTGAATCCCTCTAAGCTATTCTCCCTCAAAGCCATCTGCTGTCCAAATTTCAAGCTGACTCTCAATTTTGTATCCTTCCTTCCTTCCTTCCTTCCTTCCTTCCTTTCTTTCTTTCTTTCTTTCTTTCTTTCTTTCTTTCTTTCTTTCTTTCTTTCTTTCTTTCTCTCTCTCTCTCTCTCTCTCTCTCTCTCTCCCTTCCTTCCTTCCTTCCTTCCTTCCTTCCTTCCTTCCTTCCTCTCTCTCTCTCTCTCTCTCTCTCTCTCTCTCTCTCTCTCTCTCTCTCTCTCTCTTTCTCTCTCTCTCTCTCTCTTATGTTGTGTGTGTGTGTGTGTGTGTGTGTGTGTGCACTTATTCAGTAGCATTTATGACCACAGAAAAAGACAATCTTCAGGCTGGAATTAAAGCTAACTTTGTGATTAAGTGTTTGCCTAACAAGAATGAGTCTGTGCTTTCAAGTCCAAGAAACCCTTACACCAACCTACCTACACACACACACATACACACACACACACACACACACACACACACACACACTACTCATACCTTATTGTAGAGTTTTGGGTAGAGTCTAAACCACTTATATCTTTTTTTAAAAAGCTGAATTTTTCTTATTCATTATGTCTGTCTGAACTAGAATTCATATATTTGAATTGTCCCTGTGCTTGCATAACTTAGCTCTTATAATCAAGTCAGGAACGTGAGAATGACAAGTTTACTGGGGAAAAGCAATATGTCCTAGAATAACCCAGCTTTAACACCTTCCCTATTTTAAAGACTCTATAAGTTCTATCTGCATTTAGAAACATAGCCATAATATTTTGAGAAGTCTTCAGATTGCTAAACCTGGTGTCAACACTAACAAAGTACAGTGTCTGCTCTGTTTGATTCTGCCTTTTTCTTTGGAAAGTGATACTATAAGTGTACAGTGGCGATTTTGATAGAACATTCCTAGGTGAACAGAATAGTCTACTGTATATATTCCTGAAAAAAATAGAAACTTAAATTCAGAGTATTTTAATTATACCAGCTAAACAAGTACATATGTTAGCTAGAGTAATCATTCAAACTCATTCCTGGGTTCCTAGGTATAGTTTGGGTGGGTCCCATACCATAAAATGCTGTATATAAAAAGATATTTGTCTGCTGTCTATAAATTTTAAAGATTCCTATACATCAGATACTAGGTAAACAGGAATATTTTCTTATTGATTCATTGCACTAGATGTTGCCAAATGCTGAATGCCATATTATCACCCAACATGCTTTAATGGAAGCAACAGTAAGAAATGCATGTATTTTGTTTCTAGAGAATATATCAATAATGAAGAATAGGTAAGGCAGTTTGTAAACATATCAGCAATTTTCCAGCTTCTAACAGATTGTGAATACAGAGTTGTGCTTAGTTCTATTGTAACAATAAGATTTTTGGGAAGTCCAAGGTTGGACTTCATATAAGAACAGTTGGCTGCTGCTAAAGATCGAAGGATCAGGTGTGTATTCAAGGTCTGTCTAAAATGGTCTTCTTCTGGGGAGAGATGCTCTGCATGGACAGCTTTGTGGGTGCTCATTGCATATTGCATAATGAACAAATCTGTCCTTTTCTAGACTCTGTAGACTGTGTGTATGTGTGTACATATATTTGTGTACATATGTAGCAATATATGTATATATAGATATAGATAGAGATGTGTGTACTTATGTGTATGTATATATGTAACAATAATTATAATAATTAAAGAAAATAATGATAGAAAATACAGTACTAATCAATGTAAAAACGATGCTTGTGGGAAGATTTGAATTATTCAAATTTTATTCATTTATTTATTTTACTATTGTCATTTGGTAAAGGAATATACCAATAAAATAACTCCTGGAATAGGGTTATAGTCAATTTTCTCATTCATGTAACCACAGTTGGATTCAGAGCACCATTCAGCCATCATCAGAGATGCTTTTTCTTGCAGAGGGTTGTAATTATCAAAAAGAGCCACAACTGAATAATGTTCAGAGTGAGAAAAAAAAATCCCAGCACAAAGAAGAGGAAGAGAAAACAACGTCCATCCTCTAGTCAGGCAAGAAACTGTTTGTAATTAATACATTTTAGGGAAGAGAATGTCAGGTTTTTTTTTTTCCCCAATGGAGATTTACTGTGTATACCAACCATATTCTGGGGCAATCCCAGGAGTGGTTGGCTATCACAAAAACTCTCTCCCACTCCCTCTCCATCCCCCTCCCCCTTCCTCTCCCCTCCCACCCTGCCCCCTCTCTCTATCATTCTCTCTCTGTGTCCCTGTCTGTCTGTCTTCCCCCTCTTCCCCTCCCCCATTCCTTCCCTTCTTCTCTGTCTCCCTCTGTGTGTGATCATGAGTTTGTGTTTGTGAGTGCATGTGTGTTGCTTTGTTTTGGTATTTTTTGTCATATTAATTTCTTTAGTTTGTCTATTTTTATCCCCATCTTTTGTTCATTTGTTGCTGTTCTGTTGAGAGAGAGAGAGAAAGAAAGTAAAAAACAAGACGTGGGGTAGGTATGGAGATGGAGATGATCTGGGAGGAATCAGAAGACAGCAAAGAATATCAAAATACATACTTAAAAATCCTTCCCATTAACATGAACACCCTCAAAATGAAAGTCTTCTTCTGAAAAAATGTTTTTTTTCTTTTAAATCTGTGTTACAAAGAGAAAAAAAATGAGAAAGAGAGGGAGAGCTAAGATTAGGATGTAAAGTGAGTAAATATATCAATCAATCAATCAATCAATCAATCAATAGAGAAAACTAATAAAAACGTGAAGCCTGTTCCACAAATTCTATCCTTGGTCCTCTATGGTACCAACGTCCTTCAAAATAGAGGAACCTGTTAATTCAATGAGTTCCTCCAGAGAGGGAGTGGAGTCCATGTTGGAAAGTGTTGCGGCTTTAACGAAGGAGCCTAATATATTTCTAATTGTGCCATTTTTGTTGTTTGTTCTTGATGCTCAGAGTATGTGTGCAGTTGAATAGATTTGCTTACCAAGGCAAGAACTGAGAATATTTCCTCCCAAAGATATCTACAAATGCCCCACCTCAGGAACTATGAACATATTCCAGACAAGAGGGACACATTGAGACTTGTGCCGCATTTCTTTTCCTCCAAAGAAAACAATCCTTTAAGGATGTATAGCACACTCACTCATTACAAGGTATGAATACAGGACAGAAGACTTGAAAGCAAAAGAAAGAAACACCCAGCTACTGTCAAGGAGTTTAATGTAATTGCTGAAATGATCCTAAACTAATTAGAAAAAGCTGGTAAAACACCAAGTCATAGGTGCTAAGGCTTTTGGAGGAGCGCATAGTCAGGAGAACTGAGTATGCACCCGAGCAATCCACAGGTCACCTCACCTCAGTCAAGGCACTGAGCATCCCCTGGCTTAGCATTTTCACAATGTAGTCTTATATGATGGCAGTCGTTGCCTTCAGTATTAAAATGAACATGTGGTTGCTCAGTAGGAATGACACACCGTTAATACTCATAAATAACATGCAAAATGATTGATATAGCAGAGTTATGAGTTACAGATACTTGTAAAGAATCTGAGGTGCCTTCAAAAGCTAGCTTGGGAGGGTTACCATGTATACAGAACCATTCCTCTCAGGAAGAGAGTGACTTGAGCTCTTATTCCATACTCATTCATGGAACGTCTGTGCACACTTCCACATTGCTCTGTCGGCCGAGTTATCAGACAATTTAGGGCCTGATATTTATATTTACCTGCTTCCAAATTACAGCACTCACTTAATAAAACAGACCTATTCAGCAATCCTGTTATTTAAAATGCCACCAAAATGTCACCGCTAAAGAATCTTCCTAGCTCTGAATATAAGGAATAGGAAATCAACAAGAAAAACAAGGAAGGAAGGACTAATATTCGTTAAGTCAGGAAAGAACATGGGAGGGCCTTGGGTATGGGTGTAATCTCCCTTATATGAATAATCATACCATAGGACTATTCTGAAACTAGTACCCCAAAAGGTATCAAAATAGGAAAAAAGAAAGTAATGGGGGAGAGAGAGAGAGAGAGAGAGAGAATTTCTTAGTTTAGAAAATTGTGTACACATGGAAGCATGCTTTTAAATCCAATTTCATCCCTTGATAACAGTTTCTTCTGTTTTAAGAAAGAAAGCATGGATGCACAGTATAAATATTGAGACCGCATGCTGTCCCCTGCTGTCATCCAGGAGTTAATTTGTTCACAGCTCACTTCTTTGCAGCATCAGATTGCCTCAATTACCAACTCACAGTGACCCCTGATCAGAGATGTTCTTCATTAACTTCTGTCTGAAGTAACTTGCTAGGAAGCCCCTCCCCCCCATCAATCATGATGAGTTAGCTCTCTTTGCAAAGGTGTTTCTGCAGTGGGAACTCATTCAAGTGTCAAAGCAGGCTTTTAATTGCAAAGTTAATTTTCATTCTGGTTGACTGGAAACATCCAAGCATTAAATTTGATTCCACTGTGTTACAAAATGTAAAAGTCGATAATGTTCTATAAATTATAGAGAAACACCTCCGTGAGAGAGAAGATACCATATGTTAGAGTACCCTCTAGTCAGTCAGACCAGATTCTAGAAAGAAATCAAAGCATATGTCAGCACTGACAATCAGAGGATTCCTTAAGGAAAGTGGATGGCATAAGTTCTAGAACCATCTCTGCCTCCCAGGGTGGAAAAGAAAAGCACATGGATTTTTTTTATTGGATTGAAAGAATACAGCAGACAAACAATGGAGGGTATAGAAAGGAAAGGCCATGCTGGGGCCACATCCTTGGTGTGAATGATCCCAGGAGGCTTTTATCTTTGTGTAGAAAAAAATAGCAAGATGCAGAAGACTTAAACCACCTTTCCTGGGAAGGTAGGAAGGTAGGCATGCAGAATAGAAGGAATCTAGGGAAATAATTGGAGAACAGAAGACAGACAGACAAATAGATATATAATAGGTAGATAGACAGATAGATAGATGGATAGATGGATGGATGGATGGATAGATAGATAGATAGATAGATAGATAGATAGATAGATAGATGTCCCTCCATAGAAGCAAACCTCTCATTCAAAGACAAGAAGAAAGTAATACCAACCCCATAACAATCTATGATTGTTCAGTCTACTTCCCTAACCCTGCCTCTCATCCGGGCCTACAGTAATAGGAAGGAAAATGTAATGCACGAGGTCGGGGAAAGTCCCTGTTTCACAACTCTTTTTCCTAAAGCCTCAGACTGTGCAACCACCTTCCCTCTGTTTGCCCCTTCTAACTTCCTGGCTAAGTGTTTCACACCTCAGACTGTGGAGATGTGTGTGCGATCTTCAGCTCCAATACCCAGGTTTCTCTGGGCCTCCCTTTTCCTCTGGGAAATATATGTGTTTTAAGCTTCCATCCAACTACATGTCTAGAAATCATTACTGACATTTGTCTAACCTGTACACTGATGTTGGACCAAATATCCCTTCTTCATACACATTTCTTGGGCCATATTAGTTTCATCAAACCTGTTTGGAAGTCACTGGCTCCATGAGGGGCAGACTAAGATCATAGACTGACACCATGGTGAACTTCCTATTTCTGGCGTGTGGAAATATAACAACCCAAACCAGGATGCTTTGTGTTCTGCTGAGTTGTGCAAAGTTGCTGGCTGTGGTAATAAATGCCTTGGGAGGGAGGATAGAGGTTTGTATTATCAGATAGCCTTCAAAACCACATTTTCTGTAGGCCATGTTGTTGATGACGTTAAACAAGGGGGCCTGAGGAAAGCAGATGAATGTCTTCAACTAGAATTAAAATCTGTGCAGATAAAATCAGGCAATATAAACTATGTATCTCTGAAGCTATAAACCAGGCAGGAAAAATTAGTGGAAAAAAAATGGTACCAAACATCCTACTAAGAATGATAGATTTCTATACATATCAGCTCTGAGGGCCAGATGAGAAAGAAGCCTGGGACGTAAGGGAACAATCAGGCAAATAAAAGCCTGGGCTAAGAAGTCCCCAGAGATGATTTATACCCAGGTTGTATGGAAGCACACTTCCAGGATAGCCATAGTTATACTACTGTGTTTGTAAGTCAAAGGGAACTGGATTTGATCCAAGAAGGAAACAGACAGATGCACAGACACACTTATAAACATTTCTTCAAGGAACAAACAGATTGAAGAGCATAACTCAATCCACACAACAGAAGAAATTATATTACATCAACCAGTATGTTGGCTAATAATAAAAATCTCCAGGTTCCATATGGATTTTAGACCAGAAACTTGATGTTACAATTTCTGAAAGCACACATGTGATAGAATTAACACAGTCGTTGTTTCTGAACACTGGATGTGAGTTCCTAGTTCTTTCATTGACAGAAATAACCAGAAGTCTGCGCATACTCTTTTGTTTGTTTGTTTGTTTTTGTTTTTCTATTATTTTAGATATTTTCTTTACTTACATTTCAAATATTATCCCTTTTTCCTAGTTTCCCCTCCAAAAATCCCCTATCCCTCCCCCTGTTCTCCAACCCACCAACTCCCGCTTCCTGGCCCAGACATTCCCCTATACTGGGGCATAGAACTTTCACAGGACCAAGGACCTCTCCTCCCATTGATGACCAACTAGGCCATCCTCTGCTACATTTGCAGCTAGAGCCATGAGTCTCTCCAGGTGTTTTCTTTGATTGGTGGTTTACTCCAAAGGAGCTCTGGGGTTACTGGTTAGTTCATATTGTTGTTCCTCCTAGGGGGCTGCAAACCCCATAAGCTCCTTGGGTCCTTTCTCTAGTTCCTTCATTGGGGACCCTGTGCTCCATCTAATGGATGACTGTGAGCATCCACTTCTGTATTAGTCAGGCACTGGCAGAGCCTCTCAGGAGAAAGCTATATCAGGCTCCTATCAGCAAGCTCTTCTTGAAATCTGCCATACTGTCTGGGTTTGGTAGTGGTTTATGGGATGGATTCCCAGGTGGGGCAGTCTCTGGATGGTCACTCCTTTAGCCTCTGCTCCAAACTTTGTCTCTGTAACTCCTACCATGTGTATTTTGTTCTCCCTTGTAAGAAGGATTGAAGTATCCACACTTTGGTCTTCCTTCTTCTTGAGTTTCATGTGTTTTGCAAATTGTATCTTGAATATTCTGAGCTTCTAGGGTAATATCTACTCATCATTAAGTGTATGCCATGTATGTTCCTTTGGGATTGGGCTACCTCACTTAGGATGATATCCTCCAGATCCATCCATTTATATAAGAATTTCATGAGTTCATTTTTTTAAGAGCTCAGTAGTAGTCCATTGTGTAAATGTACCACATTTTCTGTATCCATTATTCTGTTGAGGGGCATCTGGGTTCTTTCCAGCTTCTGGCTATTATAAATAAGGCTGCTATGAACATAGTGGAACATGTGTCCTTATTACAAATCGGAGTATATTATACATATATACCTAGGAGTGGTATTGCTGGGTCCTCAGGTAGTACTAGGTCCAATTTTCTGAGAAACCGCCAAACTGATTTCCAACCAACAATGGAGGAGTATTCTTCTTTCTCCACATCCTCGCCAGCATCTGCTGTCACCTGAGTTTTTGACCTTAGCCATTTTGACTGGTGTGAGGTAGAATCTCAGGGTTGTTTTGATTTGCATTTCCCTGATGATTAAGGATGTTGAACATTTTTTTAGGTGCTTCTCAGCCATTCAGTATTGCTCAGTTGAGAATTCTTTGTTTAGATCTGTACCCCATTTTTTAATAGGGTTATTTGGTTCTCTGCAGTCTAACTTCTTGAGTTTTTTGTATATATTGGATATTAGCTAGCTCTCAAATTTAGGATTGGTAAAGATCTTTTACCAATCTGTTGGTTGCTTTTTTTCTTATTGACAGTGTCTTCTGCATTACAGAAGCTTTGCAATTTTATGTGGTCCCATTTGTCAGTTCTTCATCTTAGAGCATAAGCTATTGGTGTTCTGTTCAGGAATTTTTCCCCCACAATCATATCTTCAAGGCTCTTCCCCACTTTCTCCTCTATAAGTTTCAGTGTGTCTGGTTTTATGTGAAATTCCTTGATCCAGTTAGACTTGAACTTTGCAAAAGGAGATAAGGATGGATCAATTCACATTCTTCTACATGCTGACTGCCAGTTGAGCTAGCACCAGTTGTTGAAAATGCTGTCTTTTTCCCCACTGGATTGTTTTAGCTCCTTTGTCAAGGTGAATATAGTCATGCAGCTTCATTTCTGGATCTTCAATTCTATTCCATTGATTTACCTGTATGTCACTATACCAGTATTATGCAGTTTTTATCACAATTGCTCTATAGTACAGCTTGAGGTCAGGTATGGTGATTCCACCAGTGGTTCTTTTATTGTTGAGAATACTTTTTGCTATCCTAGGTTTTTTGGTTATTCCAGATGAATTTGCAAATTGCCCTTTCTAACTCTGTGAAGAACTGAGTTGGAATTTTGATGGGGACTGCATTGAATCTGTAGATTGCTTTCAGGAAGATAGCCATTTTTACTATATCAATCTTGCCAATCCATGAGCGTGGGAGATCTTTCCAACGTCTGAGATCTTCTTTGATTTCTTTCTATCATACAGATCTTCCTTTCACTTCCTTAGTTAGAGTCACACCAAGGTATTTTATATTATTTGTGACTATTGTGAAGGGTGTTGTTTCCCTAATTTCTTTCTCAGACTGTTTATCCTTTGTGTAGGGAAAAGCCACTGATGTGTTTGAGTTAATTATATCCAGCTGCTTTGCTGAAGTTGTTTATCAGGTTTAGGAGTTCTCTGGTGGAATTGTTGGAGTCACTTAAGAATACTATCATATCATCTGCAAATAGTGATATCTTGACTTTTTCCTTTCCAATTTCTGTCCCTTTGACCTCCTTTTATTATCTAATTGCTCTGGCTAGAACTTCGAGTACTATATTGAATAGGTAGGGAGAGAGTGGGCAGCCTTGTCTACTCTCTAATTTTAGTGAGATTGCTTCAATTTCTCTCCATTTGGTTTGATGTTGGCTACTGGTCTGCTGTATTTTACTTTTACTATGTTTAGGTATGGGCCTTGAATTCCTGATCTTTTCAAGACTTTTATCATGAAGAGGTGTTGGATTTTGTCAAATGCTTTCTCAGCATCTAATGAAATGATGATGTGTTTTTTCCTTTGAGTTTCTTTATATAGTAGAATATGTTCGTGGATTTCTGTATATTGAACCATCCCTGCATACCTGAGATAAAGCCTACTTGATCATGATGGATGATAGTTTTGATGTGTTCTTGGATTTGGTTTACGAGAATTTTATTGAGTATTTTTGCATCGATATTCATAAGGGAAATTGATCTGAAGTTCTCTTTCTTTGTTGAGTCTTTGTATGGTTTAGGTGTCAGAGTAGGGAAACAATACCCTTCACAATAGTCACAAATAATATAAAATACCTGGCTGTGACTCTAACTAAGCAAGTGATAGATATATATGACAAGAATTTCAAGTCTCTGAAGAAAGAAATCAAAAAAGATTTCAGAAGATGGAAAGATCTCCCATGCTCATGAAATGGCAGGATTAATATAGTAAAAATGGCCTTCTTGCCAAACACAATCTAGAGATTCAATACAATCCTCATCAAAGCTACAACTTAATTCTTCATAGAGTTAGAAAGAGAAATTTCCAAATTCGTCTGGAAAAAACAAACAAACAAACAAAAAAAACTATGATAGGAAAAACTATTCTCAACAATAAAAGAACCTCTGGTGGAATCACATTTCTGACCTCAAGCTGTACTACAGAGCAATTGTGATAAAAAAAAATATTCATGGTATTTATACAGTGGCAGGGAGGTAGATCAGTGGAATAGAATAGAAGACCCCAGAAATGAACCCACAAACCTATGGTCACTTGATCTTTGACAAAGGAGCTAAAGCCATCCAGTGGAAAAAAGACAGCATTTTCAACAAATGGTGCTGGCTCAACTGGCAGTCAGCATGTAGAAGAATGCAAATTGATCCATTCTTATCTCCTTTTACAAAGCTCAAGTCTAACTGGATCAAGGAATTCCACATAAAACCAGACACACTGAAACTTATAGAGGAGAAAGTGGGAAAGAGCCTTGAAGATATGATTATGGGGGAAAAATTCCTGAACAGAACACCAATAGCTTATGCTCTAAGATGAAGAACTGACAAATGGGACCTCATAAAATTGCAAAGCTTCTGTAAGGCAAAGGACACTGTCAATACAACAAAAAGGCAACTAACAGATTGGTAAAAGATCTTTACCAATCCTAAATTTGAGAGATAACTAATATCCAATATATACAAAAAACTCAAGAAGTTAGACTCCAGAGAACCAAATAACCCTATTAAAAAATGGGGTACAGATCTAAACAAAGAATTCTCAACTGAGCAATACTGAATGGCTGAGAAGCACCTAAAAAAAATGTTCAACATCCTTAATCATCAGGGAAATGCAAATCAAAACAACCCTGAGATTCCACCTCACACCAGTCAGAATGGCTAAGGTCAAAAATTCAGGTGACAGCAGATGCTGGCGAGGATGTGGAGAAAGAGAAATACTCCTCCATTGCTGGTTGGAATGCAAGCTGGTACAACCACTCTGGAAATCAGTTTGGTAGTTCCTCAAAAAATTGGACCTATTACTACCTGAGGACCCAGCAATACCACTACTGGGTATATATGTATAATATACTCCAATTTGTAATAAGGACACATATTCCACTATGTTCATAGTAGCCTTATTTATAATAACCAGAAGCTGGAAAGAACCCAGATACCCCTCAACAGAATAATGGATACAGAAAATGTGGTACATTTACATAATGGAGTACTACTCAGCTATTAAAAACAATGAATTTATGAAAATTTTAGGCAAATGGATGGACCTAGAAAGTATCATCCTGATTGAGGTAGTCCAATCTCAAATGAGCATACATGGCATGCACTCACTGATAAGTGGATATTAGCTCAGAAACTTAGAATATTCAAGATACAATTTGCAAAACACATGAAACTCAAGAAGAAGGAAGACCAAAGTGTGGATACTTTGATCCTTCTCAGAAGGGAGAACAAAGTACCCATGGTAGGAGTTACAGAGTCAAAGTTTGGAGCAGAGATGAAGGGATGACTATCCAGAAACTGTCCCACCTGGGGATACATCCCATAAACCACCACTAAACCCAGACATTATTGTGGATACCAACAAGTGCTTGCTGACAGGAGCCTGATATAGCTGACTCCTGAGAGGCTCTACTAGAGCCTGACAAATACAGAGGTGGATGCTCTCAGTCAACCATTGGAATTAGCAGAGGGTCCCCAATAAATGATCTAGAGAAAGGACCCAAGAAGCTAAAGGGGGTTGCATCCCCATAGGAGGAACAACATTAACCAACCAGTATCCCCAGAGCTTCCAGGGACTAAATCACCAACCACAAAGTACACATGGAGGGACCCATGCCTCCAGCTGCATATATAACAGAGGATGGCCTTGTTGAACATCAATGGGAGGAGAGACCCTTGGTCCTGTGAAGGTTCTATGCCTCAGTGTAGGGAAATGCCATGGACAGAAGTGGAAGTGTGTGTGTTGGGGGAGGGGAGGATAGGGAGTTTTCAGAGGGGAATTCAGGAAAGGGGATAACATTTGAAATGTAAATAAAGAAAATATCTATTTTTTTAAAAGGGGGGATTACTTTTTTAAAAAGAAAAAGAAACAAAAGTGGGGGAAGTCTGTGCATTCTTGATTTATTGATGACACTTAAATGTTCTGATAACTCCAAATTTAAGAAAAAAGGAGGCAGGGATGAATGCCCACTCAACGGTTTCAACAGAACTAATGGGGAAGTGTGAGTCACCAATGTGTACATATGCCAAAAGAAAGGTACATGGTACCAGATAATAACTTGTTCAGGATCATACAACTAGGATTAGACTTTGTCCTATAGATTTGTATACCTTGTGAGATGTGGGTTGTCTTCTCGGTGAGTATCCTGAGACAAAAAGGAGTAAACAGAATGTTCCAGAAATATCCAGGAAGAACCAAGAAACCTGGACACCGCTAATTACTAAGACTGTGAATGCATTATAGCTCCCCAGTAACACAAAACTGTGGCCATCTGATTGCCCTCAAAACTAACAAAGTTTTAAATGTAGGCAGATGAGATGCTGTTTTAATTTTTTTCCATCCATAGCAGAGAGGCCAGTTGTGGGTGCAAATAAGATGCCTATTTTTGTTTTTCTATAATAGGAAATTCCCTTTCCCTTCCTTGCTTAGAATTCTGAAGGTCCCTTTCCCTCTTTCCAATTAGCCACTAACATTACTTCAATAATTCAACATTTGTTTGTCTGTCTTTAGTGACATCTGTCTGGCCTGAGAACTGAGCAGTCTGTTTCTGATGGTGGCTGTGTGACTCTGAGCAGATGACATCATTCTCTATCTCTGAATCCTTTGCAAGAAGCACAGAGCTACTGGCGAGGTACATGGGGTGACCACATGCAAAGTACTTGGATGACATACAACATCTGAATGATGCAGCCATATTTATTATGTAACATAAAAGTCCATGTGTGCTATGTGTGTGTACATGTGTGCATGCCTATGCATTTGTGTGTGTATGTGTGTGCATATGTATGTCCAGCATTGTCTTGGTATGGATGGAATGATGTGGTGTCTGCCCCTGGAACAGGGACAGCAAGCATGGACTTCAATGAGTGTTGATGGCTGCTATGGGTAGAAGGCTTGTTGTATAATAATGTACATATTTCCACTTTCCTCCTTCAAGGAATGTCCTCCCTGTCAACATTAATGTCCCCCTGATAATAAGAGACAGCATAAGTTCAGGAGGCAAAGGTCTCAGCACAATGGTAAACACTGGGAGCTTCAGGGCAGCCTTAAAGCCATGGGAAAGAACTCAAGAAATATGAGCTCAAAAATATATAATTTCTCAGCTGTGTAAAATATATGGATGCAATGTGAATTATATGAGGGCTTCACAAATCTGCAGGAACAAAAGCAGTTGCTCTGTGAGCCCACTTGTAAAAGAAGAAAATGCTAAGGAAGAGGAAGGAATTTAGCAAGTGGTGATTACAGGAGATTCCAGCCAGCTAAGGTTTTTGTTTATGCTTACAAGGGCAGGCAGATTCCTGAATTCAGGGTTGGCCTGGAACCAGAGCAAGATGAGGCTAAGGCATAGTAGAGATGGTAATTTCAGGGTGGGGTCCCACTCAGCTAGCTTACTGTCTGTGCTTAACAGAGGCAGGCATAGCTCTAAATTCTTTTGCAATGTTAAAAAAACATGGGGTCACAGGATGACCAAAAGAGAACAAGGAGTAAATGACTGGATTGATATATAAGATAAAAGATGTGGCTTATGCTCTACAAGATATGATCTATCCAGAGAAATTTTTAGAATAGCAAGAGAAAACTGCTTGCAGAACTGTTTTCAGCAGAAAATAGAGTGAGAGCTATTCGGAGATCTCCAGAAAAAGCAGAACAGAGATAAAGCAATCTGGAGAGCTGTCTCGAGCAGAACATAGGTTGCCAGCTTGGACCCATGATTTGATTTTGAGTGATTTGTCACCACTCTCAACACACCTTCTCTAAGCTGAGGCCAGTCCTTAGCATGTATATGTTTGTTGTGTATGTATGTTTACACATGTGTATATTTGTAGGTATGTGTATATGTGTATGTGTATATGATGTATATGTATATGATGTATATGTATATGTATATGTATATGTATATTTATGCTTGTGTGTGTGTGTGTGTGTGTGTGTGTGTGTGTGTATACATGTGTACCAGTGAAGTGTATGCAGGTGTACATGTATGTAGAGGCCAGAAGACAACCTCAGTAATTTTCCTCCTCAGGGGCTGCCCTGCTTATAAGGCAATGTCTGTCATCAGGACTTGGAACTCACAGATTGAGGTAAGCTGGCTAGTCACCAATGCCTCAGGGATCTTCCTATCTCTGCCTCTCTACCCCCGAGATTACAAACGTTCACCATGACAACCAACGTTTCATGTGGGTGTTATGGGACTGAACTCAGGTCCTCAGATTTGTGTAAGAAGCACTGAGCTGTTTCCCTAACTCATGCTAGACCACATTTTTAAGGCTCAGGTAAAACTGGTTGCCTAATCAAGCATTCTCTTTGACTACCTGTTCTTGGTGTTAATGATTAGACATCTTGAAAGAAACATCAAGTAAGGAAAGGCATGATTGGAAGTACATATGACTTGAACATCCTCTGCTAGGGCTCTTAGAGAGGTCATTGAGCTTCACAGATGTACAGTAAATCGTTGATACTAGGAGTAAAATGTATTTTTGCCTCCCTCCCTCCCTCCCTCCCTCCCTCCCTCTCTCCCTCCCTCCCTCCCTTTCTTTTACTATCCTTCCTTACATCCCACCTTTTCTTCCTATCTTCCTCTTATAAAATTATTTTTATAAAATAAAAATTAATTTAAAATTAATTCATTTATAAAATTAACTTGACAATTGTTAGCCTTATTCATCCTTATAATTTTCTTTATACACTCTCCATTCCAATAAAAAAAAAAAAAAGAACCCTCCTCCCACCAAGTTTTCATGCCATTTTAAGGTCTTTTGGTTTTCATTTGTTTTGTTTTGTGATGTACTGAGTTTAATCATGGCTTCTAGGCCAGCTTCCTTAATTCCTTCTTTCCCTCTCTCCTTCCCTCCCTCCTTACCCTTCCTTCCTTCCTTCCTTCCTTCCTTCCTTCCTTCCTTCCTTCCTTCCTTCTTTCCTCTTCTCTCTTCCTTTCCCCTCTCTTTCTCCCTTTTCTTCCACTCTTTCCTTTCAGCACATTTCCTTATAGCACATTGCTCCACATCCTTTCCTCACTCTCTCACTCTGTAAAGAATCAGAGGAACAAGTGATAATGTGGCCCTTATTATAATTTAATCATGAGGACTGACAGGGGCTGTCCTGGGTATCAAATCCCAGGTTCCTTAGTCTATTCCAGTTTTAGACTAGACCTCACACTATCATCCTGCATGTTGCCTGACACCCTCCCTCTCCAGAGGAAACATAGTTTTGTTTGAATAATGTTCATACTTTGTGTTGACTATAGCTGATTATTTTGTTAGGCAAGCTGAGCTTAAACACTGGAGATATGCTTCTGTTGTGTCATGTTTACAGATTCCATTTGAGCAAAGCTGACATTTCTAAAGTTTGGAGGAAAAACTCGCTAGACTATTTCTAAGAAACCAATTATGATAAAGAATAACTGTTCCTGTTATAAACAGTTCACACTTCAGGTACACATAAATTTCTTTCTACCCTTATAAATGGGTATAAACAAGGCATGTGTTTCTCTAAACAATTCCCATATGTGCTGATGGTTTGGGGAAAAACTGTGAATTCAGAGATCACAGAGAGTTTTAACAGGCTTTTGTAGCTCTTCCTATTCCCCCACTTATACAAACGTA
Organism: Mus musculus; assembly: GCF_000001635.26. Taxonomy (NCBI): domain Eukaryota; kingdom Metazoa; phylum Chordata; class Mammalia; order Rodentia; family Muridae; genus Mus; species Mus musculus. The sequence continues at coordinate 30,573,805 of NC_000084.6, read as the reverse complement.
CGTATAGGGCTTGGTAAGCAAAAAGATCAAGGCATGGGCAGAGCTGTCTGCATTTTGAGTAGAAGGGTTTCTCACATGTTGATTTGAGAAAGAAACAAAATGCATTCAATTCTTTTTTCAATGTTCACGATCAGTAACTACTTTCTTCCACATTATGATAGCAACACCTGCTCCAATGTTGACAAGAATTGGATAAAAGTTCTCAAGAAATTCCATTCTGGATGAACCTGGAATCTTCAGTGGGGTACAATGGCAGCAACTGTCTTTGCACCCTTTGAAGGACAATTGTACTATGCAAATTTAGACTTTACAACAGATTAAGTACAAGGCCTGCTCTTGAAGTTGGACAGCAGGTGTCAGCTTAGCCTTAGTAATGAGTATGTAGTTTTCCTGAAAGTCTCATCACCAAACTAGCCTTCATTTTCTTTCTATGAAGGAAGAAGACTGTACTATATTATGTTAAGGAGTCCTTGGAATGTTGAAATATATGATCTTTGGGGCTAAATCACTTTGTAAAAAATATTCTGTTGGTAGTTAGTGTAAAATGTTTAAATAAACACAAATGTTCCTATTTCTACTACAGTAAGACTTTTGGTTTACAACAGGGAACTGTCATTGATTGATGGATGCCAATTTCTCATTCAAGGAGTTGGAAACTCTGTTAGAGAAGAAGGTTGTGCTCTCATTTCTCTCTAACTTCCCCCCATCATGTATGGTAAACAAGTGCATGATAGTAAAAGCATATTCCCACATAAGCAGGCTGGGGATTTTACTAGGAAGATGATCACTGCAGAATGTATGGGCAAAAGACAAAAGAAGGAGGAGGAGGAGGAGGAGGAGGAGGAGGAGGAGGAGGAGGAGGAGGAGGAGGAGGAGGAGGAGGAGGAAGAGAAGAAGAAGAAGAAGGAATGTATTTTTCTTTGAGGAACCTTTCCATCAGGTTTGAGTGTGAATGGGTGGAGAAGAACATGAGTTGGTGAGACGTGAAAAACATGGGTAACAAAGAAGGGGCCTTGATAGTGGTATAGAGGAATGACAGGGTGCACAGAGTTTACACTGGACTCTAGCATCAATGTGGCACAGCACCCTTGGGGCAGGGACAAAGGTTAGGTATAGATGGATGCCAGTAGGTACTAACATGAAGAAAATACATCAAAATGAGAGTAAATAGCATAGGGGTTTGCCTTTGAGGGGGTTCTATTGAATGTTTTCTAGGAAAACTTTTTGTGTTATCCTGTTAGGAAGGACTACAAATGTGCTGTTCATTATGCATTATGTGGTTTTATACTGCACAGACTGCCACTACCCAAAACTAATGGCATCAGCTGCCACCATGCTGTGGTGTTCCATTTGACAAAATGATATGTTGTTATTAAGTAGTGAGGAATATTGACTTCTCAGTGTGTTTCCTGCTTGCTCAATTGCTTCACTTGCAACAACAATGTATATGTTAAACACACAGAAAAGATGCAGGTTTACATCTGGTTCTCAATAACATGGAACTTGCTCTGTGTCTTAGGAGTAATCAAATCCCCTCACACTCTTCTGGATTCCGGACATTCAAAAGAGAGTTTTGTTGTTTTTCTTTTTAGTCCTCCACATGGAAACATTTAGAATGTGGGACAGTTCCTCGGATGAATTACCAGATATGCTCTGGAAGTCTTACATCACAGTGGCATCCTCGACTTAGTAATGACCACGTGGTTTCCTTGAAGGTTGCACCACTAACCCATCCTTCAGTTTCTTTCTCTCTAAAAGGAGAATGTTACACTATATTATTACAAAGCTTTATCTCCTCATTAATATATTATTCTTACAGTTAGAAACATGGTTCAGTAATTAAGAGCACCCATTTGCTCTTCTTACAGAGGAACCTGGTTCAGTTCTCATCATCCACACAGCCAGGCCATCCAATGCTTTCTGTTGACATCTATGGGCACCAGACACTCAGGAGGTGCACATAGACACATACAATTCTACATCCCTTGGCTTATAATGAAGATACATATTTTAAAATAACATTATTCTTATCACTTTAAATGATATCTTTAAATTCAATACATGGTTTCTTTGTGTCCACTGTATATCAGGCACTGCTCTAAACTTGTGGGAAAAGACAATTGAAAAACAAAGGCCCTATTCTTTTGGAACTTGTCTTTTTGTAGATAGGGACTGACAGAAAATAAAACAAATACCTATATACCATGCTGAACGCTGAAAGAGCTGCAGTGGAAAGTTAAACAGCTTGAATAGAAGGAAGTCTATGACTCTGGAAGCAGACATGGGTGGGATATAAGAGGCTCACCTATTTTGGGTAGTCAGGAAAACCCCTGTGATAAATTTACTTCATAGTAGATATCAGGATGAAATATGGACGTAGACCATCCAGCCATCCAGAAGAAGAACAACTAGTGAAAAGAAGAGCAAGTGAAATCGCCTAAGGCAGAAGTTTGCTTGAAATAGAATTGAAGTTTGTCCTCATGTGGCCAGACTAGAAGGAATATCCAGAGTTAGCCTGCATTTTGAATGTTCCTTTGCTTGCCTTCAGCTCTTGCTATTGAGTCAACATAGATATCAGCAAAATCCCAACAGACTTGAAATATTTCAGAAAATATCTATCCAAAAAAATCACAGAGGGTCCTGAGGAAGGCCTCAAAGCCTGGTAGCAGAAAGAATATACAATATGTTCTCATAGTATATATTAAGGATTAGTTGTCCCTTGAATAAACCAGATCTTTTTCTCACTTTTGGAAAACATTATTCTGAAGTTATTTGGATACTTCCCTCAAAAGGAAGAAGTTGAAACTTAGGCAATTTCATTTGGAAGGAAGCAAAAGGCAAACTCTGCCATGTGAAGGTGCAAATAGCTCTTGCCTAAATGAACACTTGTAATTACAGCTACAAAATCACCTTGTAGACATTAAATAGTTTAATAAGATTTTTAATGAGGCTCTTTGAAAATGAGAAACCCTGCTGTATAAAATGGTCCCATAAAATGTTAGGCAGCTGTGCTGTGCTGTGTGGTGCTGTTCTGTGCCCTCAAACAGATCACAAAACCCATCCGTGCCTTGAAACATGTAATATAGTTTTAGCTTATGGCAGGATTTTGGTTACATTTCACTCCAAATATTCTTAGGAAGACCCCAAATTCCTTCTGGACATCCCCACAAATGGTGTGGATGACTACCAGGGGAAAGAATGCAAATAATATCTTTCTAATTACATTGCTAATTCTCCCATATAAATTCCTTTATTTATTTCACTAATTAATTTATGAGACCTTGTTTTTAGAGTTTGTGAGCAAAGTCAGTAAGAATAGGATACAGAGAACACTTGATCTTTTTTCTGGGGACACAAACTCTCTACTCTGATTCATAAGCAGCTATACCAAGGGAAACAGGAGGTCGAATAAGATGTGCAAACCAGAGGCCAGAAGGGTTTAGAAAGATCAATAGTTGCCACCATATATGATCAAAAAGACTCCTTCAAGTGGCTGTATATTCTATAATCCTAGAAGTAGTTTCTGAAGTGGAAATCTCTGGTTTCTCTGGTGATTTATTTGTGTCATGTGATTTCTTTTTTTCCAGAAACTGTCTTATAAAAGGATGTTTTTGCTGAAACAGACATGTGGAAGAATGTTTTGTTGGTGTTTTCCTGGAAGCAGCCTGGGAAAAGGGTATGTGATATTTTGCTAGAGCAGATGCTTGATAGAACATATGATGCTTATAAAAGGTATAAATATAACCCAACAGATAGTGGATGATGCTGTGTGGTATTGGTTCACCTTGCTGGTCATTATTGGGCTTTGCTGACACTGGTCTTCACTGACCAATGCTGTACAGAATTTGTTCACCTTGCCATTTTTTGCTGGTCATCATTTGCAGTGACTTCATAAATAGAAAGGCACCAAAGAACTTCTGGGGGTGTTCTGGTGGCTTCTTGCCACTTTTAAAGACTCAAGGCAATTGGCAGATCCTCTTGGTTTCTTCTGGGTTAGCATGCAATTGCTGATTCACATGAACTGAACTACTGGTATCCTAACAACACAGGTTGGATTTGCTCCAAAGAACTTTTTCTAAACAGGTCCACGTCCTCCTTTGTTCTACTGACCTTTCCTTTCCACTCCCTCTGGTGTGGTGGGTGGTGGGCTAGAAAGGAAGTTAAAGCATTTAAGAACTCTTATTCAAAGAAGGCTTTGGAAAAATCAAAGCCTCCAAAGTCCAGTCATGAAAACTGGGCATAAATTTCGTGATAGTGAAGGAAAGTTAGAAAGATGTGGTAGGGAGGGAAAACAGGGATGGACTATCTAAAAAAAAAAAGTCATTTTGTTCTTCATGGGGGTGGGAAATGACAGAGATGAAAATCCTACTCAGGAACAAACATTTGTGTAAGAAGATAAGAAAAATGGGAAGGCATAGGAGCTTTACAAAATGCTAAAGCCAGATAGAGCTTTCCCAAGTCCCCACCCCTCACCCACACCTCCAGGTTTCCATATGTATATATCATTGCTGTTGGATAGAACAATCTGTAAATGTCTATTTATTCATTTGACCTAGATATTAACTCTAAAGTTATTTCATTAATTCTAAATGACAATGGAATGTTGAAATTACCCATTGTTATACTATCAGGAACTCTCTGTCCTTTGTTCACTAGTGTTTGATGAAACTGGGAAACCCAATATTCAATGCATATACTTATAATTGCTGAGTTCCTGATGAGTAGCTTGCTTTAATCATACATAGTGGCCTCTTTATTTCTTACTAACTTTATTCTGAGGTGTACTTTATAAGAATAACTACACAATCTTGTTTTTAGTTTTGTTTCACATGGTCTTTCACCCACTCTGTGCTAGTGGGATATTTTCTTGGAGATAACAGAGTTGGATCTGTAGAAGCTTACAGAGTCCTTAGACTTTAGAAAATCAGCACTTAATATTATTATATGATCAGAATATAAATGTCATAAAGAGCAATGGAAATGATGCTATGCTAGCCAGCCCACTCTTATAAAATATCAAATGGTTTATCTATCATTTTATGCAAAATATATTTGAAACACAAACTGATTCTTTTTTTATTTTATTTATTTTATATGAGTATATTTTTGCTCTCTTCAGAAACACCAAAAGAGGGCATCTGATCACATAATATATGGTTGCAGTGAATTGAACTCAGGACCTCTGAAAGAGCAGTCAATGCTCTTAAACACTGAGCCATCTCTCCAATCTACAAACTTATTCTTAATTTTTGATTTAATCATCAAGATTGGCCATAAAATAGATCTCCATAAATAAATGCTTTGATGAATAGCATAAAAGAATCTTCATCCTAACTTTTCAATAAACAATGAAGGAGAAATTTCTTGAGGTCTATTCATTAATGAAAGATCTAGAAAACAATCCATGTGTATCATATCAAGGGCCAGAACTAAAATGTTCCTTCTATTGTAAACATAAAATATTGCTGATATATACAATATGAAAATGTGCCCCACTTTCTCCTCTGTGAAGAGGCACAATATCGACCCACTAAAGTGTGAAACTATTTCATAGCAAGAAAGGATGCAACACACTGATTATTGCCACATGGTGGTAACATTTTTAAAAAATAATTTCTTTTATTTTTTGAGATTATGATATAGTTACATTATTTCTCCCTTCCTGATTCTTCTTCCAAACCCTCCCATATACCCCTCCTTGCCCTTTTTCAACTTCATGGCCTCCTTTATATTAAATGTTGTTGCATGCATACATACATACGTACATACATACGCACACACACAAACAAACGCTGCTAAATGCATAAATATAACCTACATAGTCTATATACTGTTACTTTTCAGTATGTTTTCAAGGCTGACCAGTTGGTATTTGCTAATTAATTAAGTTATTTTTCCCTGGAAAAGACTCTCCCAGTCTCAGGATTCCTTAATTGCATGTCATTCTTTCTACAAGGTTGAGACCTTGTGGGTTTCCCCTCTGTCTACTTTAACTCCCAATGTAAAGTCTTAGGGAACATTGTGAAAGAGTAGTTGGAAAGATTATAAGATCCAGAGGGTCAAGGAGTTTTCTGTGACACAGTACTTCTAATAGTGTTAGTAGCTACACCGCCAAAGTCTCACCAACATTGACTGCCTAAACATGAACTGAACAAAGCCTTCAGCAATAGTATGCTAAAGTATTAGCATTTTTAAGTAACACGTGAAACAATTCCTTAGCATCTTCATTTTTAATTTATCCTTCTATTTCTCAAGAGTGATAGATGACATTGTTGATTCTAAATAGCCAACATTCTGCAAAACTCCACATGCAAAATATTGTTCATTCATTGTGCATCTAGGAACACCGAGTAAGTTCAGGTAGACACTGAAGTACCATTGCACATATACAAGTATGTGAGGTAGTCATACAATCTACACATAATGAACAAATGGATGAGGAATAACTCATCCATAAATGTTTCAAAATTATGTTTAAATATATCTGTGGACAGTTTTTAAATGAAAATTTAGTAGTATTTATAAAAATGATATATTTCACCTAAATTTAGCTCCTGAAAAATCTCTTGTGCCAAGATGATTATACATATATGTAAAAGTGAATCTTTTTAAAATGTCCTGTATGTACTGTAATCACACTGTAATTTTTCACAAGAAAACTACAATTTCATGTGAAATTTGGGGGAAAGTTCAATGGTCAAATCATATTTTGTCCATACTGTAGAATACATTAGAAGCTCTTGACTTTTGATCAACTGAAGCTGTTTTGGTTTATGCTTTATTATTTCTAAACTTTCTTGAGGATTTATTTATTTATTTATTTATTTATATTTTGTTTCTTTTCTGAAAATCTGTTGGATTCACTAACTTCTTAATTTGACTATTTTATTTTTTGGTTTAATGTTCTCATGTGTTTTCTCTCTATATGTTCTATTTTTATTATGAATTTCAGTTGTTTCCTGGTCTTCCAGTTCTCTTGTTGCATCCATTTCTTTTCCATGTTTTCTAATGAAGTGTTTTCCTCATTCTTTACTTTTCTCAAAGATAATTCTAACATTTCTATTGTCTCAATGTTGTCATCTATTAGTAGATTGGCTTCCTGTACTCAAATTATTTCTGATTCATAGTTTGAATGACTTTGCTATTGCAGAGTTTAAATACCGTGTGAAGGAGTTCTAGAGCTTTTAAAATTCCACTTTAGATATTTTAGTCTGACAGATACTATATCAGGGAGAAGACAGGGGCATAGATCAGTTCTTGCAGGCCCGTATATATGACAGTGTTTACTACTCATCTTCAGTTCATCATTCCTGTTGGGTAGAGATTAGATTTTTCTCCCAACTCAATATAGGCCTTTACTGACATCTCAGAAAAGTTAGAAGTATTCATTATTATTCCTCAAGATACTTCTGCATGATGAAAACAAAACAGAAGACAGAAGTGGAGGTGGTCACATTAATTCTGGGGGCTTTCTCCTAAGCCTTCTTATTAAACACTATCCTTGCCCCATAGAGGAGGTGTCATTCACTATCTTCCTGGAGCTGAGCTAGAGAGATCAGGCCTCTATTGGTATGCCTTGGTGAGCACTCAATTGGTGTTTCTACTTTGTCAGAATCTCAAGAACCCCATCTAAAACACGTTCCCTTGCAGTTCTGTGTATTCCAAATTCTGTAACTTGTTTCTCTTGCCTCTATTTTTCCTTTGGTATATAACTATTCAGGGTTTTGAGTCTTTGTTTATAAGTAGTAGTAATGAATATTTTGCTTACCCAATTCTTCCAAGTGTGGAAGACCTTTTATGATTGACTTTTAAACCAATGAAAATATAATTTACCTTGACAAAGATCATACTTTGATCTTTGTCCCTTCTTTCCCTCCTCCAAATCTCTTCCTTCAGCCTCATCCTTAGCTCCATAGCAGATGACCTGTTGTGTGAACCCCTTCCTGTATGCCACCATCTCCAGGGAATCACACAGATCTTCCCTTCCAAACGTCCTTCCTCCCAATATCAGTATTCCAGCACCCAACTCCAGCATGCAGGCTCTGGGAATCTCAGGGCACTTCTGACAGGGAAATGGGTAGATAAGATTCAAACACTCACTCCCCCCCTCTTATCCTCCATATCCAATCCTCCAGTCCCACCTCTAATTTTTCAGCAGATGCTACAATACCACATGCTACTGCCTCCCTGCCTCCCTCTCCCCATCTCCAGCAGATCATGAAGATCTTCTCCAACAGAAAATCCCAGTAGACATTGTCTAGGAATCTGCCAGCCAAGTCTGCCAGAGAAGGAAGTAGGTAGACGAGCTTTAGATCTTCACTCTCCCTCACTCCTCCATATTCAATTCTCCTGTATCATCCACAGTTATATAGAATCTCCTCATCTCCTCTCTCTCTCTCTCCCCATGCCCTCCTCCCATTTCTGGGTGACCTAGCAGTTCCCAGTGTAATGACTAGCCATTATCCCTCAAGTGAATCACCAATTCCTCCACCATTCATCCCCTTTTCTAAGCGTCAGTTCCAAATACATAGAAATACATTTTACCCAGAACCACACCTAGAAGGATCACAGAATATCCTACCAAGCATCACATAGCCATGACATTCTCTTAAAAACCAGAGAGGACGAAAGAAAATAAGGGAAAAAACACACATCCACCCAACAAGGAGAAGCCCAGATACTAATATCTAGAATAGCACTCTTCCCAAATCCAGAAACCTAGACATGAGGCTTTAAAACAATCAATAACAACTAGGGTAATATGTCTTCTCTAGAGCCTAGCAGCCCTACTACAGCAGTCCTGGGTATTGCAACATGCCTGAAGCATATGAGAAACATCTTTGTAATAGGATAGAGGCCCTTAAAAAGGAAACTTAAGGAAGCCCACAAAAACACAAGCAGTGGAAGAAAATGAATAAGACATCTCAATACCTGAAAGTAGAAATAGAATGAATAAAGAAACCCAAATGAGAGAAATCTGGAAATAAAAATTTAGGAACTCAAACAGGAACCTCAGAGGCCAGGCTGGTCAACAGAATTTTAAGAGACAGGAGGTAGGAGACATTGTTAATACACTAGAAGAAATGGATACCTCTGTCAAAGAAAATGATAAATCTAAAACCCTGTTGCCACAAAACATTAAGGCAATTTGGGAAACAATGAGAAGACCAAATATAAGTATAATAGAAGTAAAGGGAGGAGAAGAAACTCAGGTAAAAAGCACGAAAAATGTTTTTAGAATTAAATTTCCCTACAATTGAGGTATAAGAAGCACACAGAAAATCAAATAGACTGCCCCAGAAAAGAACTTCCCCTTGCAGAACCTAGAAAGAGTATTAAGATTGCAAAAGAAGAAAATAAAGTAACATATAGAAAAAGACCTGTTAGAATAAAACCTGATTTCTCAACGGCACTCTTGAAAGTCAGAAGAGTCTGGGCATATGTATTGCAGGCTCTAAGAGACCAGAGATGCCTAGACTACTATATTCAACAAAGTGTGTAATAACAATAGGTGGACAAAATGAAACATCCCATGATAAATTCAAATTGAAGCAATATCTATTTAGAAATGTAGCCCTACAGAAAGCAGTAGAAGGAAAATTCCTAGCTAAAGAGGTTAAACACACTCAAGAAAGAAACAAGAAATAAATGATCCAAGAACAGCAAATCAAAAGACGAAAATATACACATGCTCTCATGCTCTCTCTCTTTCTCTTTCTCTCTCTCTCTTTCTCTGTATGTGTGTGCGTGTATGTGTGTCATACATGCACACATACACACATACAAACCCAACAACAACAAAATAACAGGAATCAACAAACATGAGTCATTAACATCTCTCAACATCATTCCTTTTAACAAAAAGGCACAAACTTAGAATGGATGCAAAAAACAGGATCTCTCCTTCTGTTGCATCCAAGAAAGACTTTTTAATATCAAAAATAGACATCACCTCAGTTGCCTTCCTATATTAAAATAACAAATGAACTGAGAAAGAAATGAGGGAAACAACATCTTTCACAATAGCTTTAAATAATATAAAATATCTTGACGTAACACTAACCAAGCAGTGAAAGACTTGTATGACAACTTCCAAGGCAGAAGTGTCTTCTGGCACGTGCATGAACACACAGGAAGAGGAAACAAGAAAGGAATGAATAATTTTCAAAAATGACTCCAAGAGCCACAGAACCAAAAAGAGGACATGCCTCATCTAGAATGAACACCATCATTATCTAATTCAGTGTCTTCTCAAGAAAGATCAAAATCAAGATTCTTTTTAATACATAGTCTTACATAGCTAAGCCTGGCCTTAGACCAATTTTCCTGTCTTTACCTCTCAAGTGCTGGTACTGGAGATGTGTTCCACCACTCCTAGTAAAGATTATCTTAAAAAGATAATCTTAAAGATTATCTTAGAAAGATTATCTTTAAAAGATAAAACAAAACTATAAGCTATCAAAAAGCACTTCAAGTCTTTGAAGAAAGAAATTGAATATATAGAAAGTGAAAAAAAAAATCTCCCATGATTATGCATAGGTAAGACTAACATGGTAAAAGAGGCCATCCTACCAAAAGCAATCCATAGCTTCAAAGCAAGTCCCATCAAAATTCTAACAAAATTCTTCACAGATCTGAAAGTATAATGTTCAGCTTCAAACAAACAAACAAGAAAACACTCTCTAGGATTTCTAAATTTCTCTTGAGTAATAAAAGGCCTGCCAGAGGAACTACTTTTCCTGACCTCATACTGTCTTACAGAGATAGAGTAAAAAACATGTTTATAGGTAGAGTTTAGTTGAAGATTCAGACATAAACTCACATACCCATGATCACATAATTTTTGATAAAGAAGACAGAAATACACACTGAGCAGGCAGGGGTGGAGGAAGAAGACATCATCTTCAACAAACAATGTTGGTCAAACTGGCTGGCTGCATGTAGAAGGATACAAATAGATCCAGATCTATCACCCTGCACAAAACTGAACTTCAAATGGATTAAAGACCTCCACATAAAACCAGATACATTGAAGAGAAAGTAGGGGATAACTCTGAATGCATTTGCACAGGAAAACAAAGACTTTCTGAACAGAACATGGTTAGCACAGGCACTAAGATCAGCAATTAATAAATCTGACCCTATGAAACTGAAAAACTTCTGTTTGTCAAAAATCAAAACAACTGCAACAGCAACAACCAAAAACCCCCCATCATTTTGGAAAAGTGGTTACAGAATAGGAAAATATTTTTACCAAGTTCTTATGTGATAGAAGGATTATGTCCAAAATACATAAGTAAGTAACTCACAAAACTATCAAGAAAACATATAATTAAAAGTGGGATTTAAATTTAAACATAATTTTCCAATGAGGAAACTAATTGCTGAAAAACACTTAAAGAAATAGTCAACAAACATCCCATAGTCATCAGGAAAATACAAATGAGAACTACTTTGAGATTTCATCTTGCACCCATTAGAAAGGCTAAGATCAATAAAACACATGACAGCTCATGCTGGTGAGCCTGCACAGTGAGTGGAATAGCAATCCATTGCTGTGAGAGGGCAAACTTGTACATTCGATATGAAAATCATTGTGGTGGTTCCTCAGAAAGATGGGAATCAATCTGCCTCAAGATCCAGCTGTACCACTTTGGGGCATATATCTAAATTACACTTTATTCTACCATATAGACATTTGCTTAACCATGTTCATTGCTGCTCTATTCACAATAGCCAGAAATTGCAACAACAACAACAACAAAAAATCTAAATGTGTGTCTCAGAGTTTTGCTGCTGTGAAAAGACACCATGACCAAGGCAACTCTTATAAAAGACATTTAATTGCGGCTGGCTTATAGGCGCAGAGGTTCAATCCATCATGATCAATGGAAGAACATGGCAGAATCCAGGCAAATGTGGGGCTGGAGGAGTAGAAAGTCCCACCTCTTGTTCTGAAGGCAGCTAGTCAAAGACTGGCTTCCAGGCAGCTAGCAAAAGGGTCATAAAGCCTGCAGCCACAATGACACACTTCCTAAAATAAGGCCACACCTACTCCAACAAGGCCACACCTCATAATAGTGCCATTCCCTGGGCCAAGTGTAGTCATACCACCACAGTCTCCCTCAACAGAAGAAAGAATAAAGAAAATGTGGTACATATACACAATGGAGTTATTATTCAGCTGTAAAAAGAAATAAAATCACAAAATTTATAGGCAAATGATTGAATACACACACAGATATAGATACAGATACACAGATACAGATATAGATCCTGAATGAGGTATCCTAGACCCAGAAAGGCAAATATGGTTTGTATTTGCTTATATGTGTATATTAGCTGTTAAGTCAATAATGACCAAGCTACCATTCATAGAAACACATAAGCTAGGTATAGCATATAAACAATGGGGGGCAGGGGGAAGGGTTAAACAGTTATTACTCACTATGGAAGGGAAGTAGAATAGTTATGGATGAATGATGGGGTGGGAAAATGAGTGAGAGGATCAAGTGGGAGGAGAGAGGGCATGATGGATGGGATATAGGAAGAGACAGTTAAAATTAAGGGCCATTTGAGGGGTAGTATGAATATGCAATACAGAGACGGATGCTCGCAGCCAACCATTGGACTGAGCGTGGGGTCTCTGCTGGAAGAGTTGGAGAAGGAACTGAGGAGCTGAGGGGATTTACAGCCCTGTGGGAGGAGCAACAGTGTCAACCGACCAGAACCCCACCTCCTCAGAGCTCCCAGGGATTGGACAACCAACCAAAGAGTACACATGACATGGAGGGACCCATGACCCTGGCTGCATATGCGGCAAAAGATAGCCTTGTTGGACATCAGTGGGAGGAGCAGCCCTTGGTCCTGCAGGGGTTTGATGCCCCAATGTAGGGGAATGCCAGGGCAGGAAGTCAAGAGTGGGTGGGTGAGTGGGGAAGCACCTTCATAGAGGTAGAGGGGATTGAATAGGGGGCTTCTGGAGGGGATACCTGGAAAGGGGATAACATTTGAAATGTAAATAAAGAAAATATCCAATAAAAGAAAAAATAAATCAACAGCTATCTATAAAAAAATTTTACAAAGAAAATGTAGTATAGTAGAAGCTTCATAAATATATAAATGTATGGAGGTGATCTAAATGAAATTGTCAAATAATGGACAAGACATAGCACCAACTGGACAACTCTTATCACCAAATGAAGCTTCCAGTACTGGGAATGTGTTACATCTAAGTTGTCGGCCAAAAGGTTTCCATGAGAACCCCCAAATAACACAGGCTGATACCAAGACTATAGCAGGTTCTCCATATACGAATAACAAAGCCCCATTGCTGAAGAAAACACATAAACAATTCATCGAACATGGAGAAATAGAGCTGATGCCTACATAGAGCCTTTACCTCAACTTGCTAGCATCTATGGAACAGAAAGGTCCTTGGGCATCTCTATGAAAGATAAAGGTAAACACCAACCCCAACCCAATCCTGTGATCTATACTGGTGTCCCGCCTGCAAAATATGCCAGTGCAATGGAGACACAAAGTTAAGGGGAGTAATCAACCAATATTTGATTTGATATAAGTCCCTCTCCACAAGTTGGAACCCACACACCAGACCTGCTTGACTAACCAAGAACCTGAGACTAGATATCACAGTGATGTAAGGTAAAATCAAATACTACTGGTCTAAAGAAGAAAAAAAGGACATGGCGATAGACTGACTCCTACTGACATTCTGCTACACTCATGGATGAGCTCCTTGCTCAGGCATCATCAGAGAAGCTTCCTCTTGCAGCAGATGGAATACAGATGCAGAGACATAGACACAGATACGCAGAGACTTTGTAACACTCAGCCCTAAAGGTAATAGCTCCATCATTTTCTCCAAGGGAGTTTCACTGGGGAAACAAACTACACTTAAGTGTGGGCTGCATGCCCAGCAGTAGAAGACCAACAGAACATGAACTCAAAGGTATCTTTGGAGATTCCTTGTCTCATAATGTCAAGTCAGGTCTTTTGATTTATATTTATTTTTTACTTTATCTTATTTTTATTTTATTTTGTTTATGTATTTTTCTCTTTCTTTTTACCCTAAAGGTCCTTATGTGTGAGTGTGTGTGTGTGTGTGTGTGTGTGTGTGTGTGTGTGTGTGTAGATAGATAGATAGATAGATAGATAGATAGATAGATAGATAGATAGATAGATATTGGCTTCCAGTTTTAATATTTTTATGGGCTTCCTGTGTGTGCAAATGAGTGGGTCTCTGCATCTACATCTGTTTCTTGTGCTTTGGGGGGGGGGGGGTTCTTTTCCTTCTGTTTGTTTTTCTCTATTTTAATGCATGTGATTAATTTTAACATATTTTATTTTATTAGTATGCTTAGATACCTGATTGTTTTCTACTGAGAGACAAAAATGGGATAGAGAAAAATGGGAGGGAAGGTAGGAAAGAAATTCGAGGAGTAGAGGGGGAGGAAACTCTAATCATATACTTTGTGAAGAAAACAGGCTAGTATCAATAAAGGGCAAAAAGATTATACTTCTAAATCCTAGACAGTGTTAGTTATATTGTCTACTAACACTGGTATGCTATGGCTAAGGAGGCAGATACCATGTGCAGGGTCATACTTTTAAGTGAACATTAGTCATTGATATAGAAAAGACCAGGGAAATGAGAGTGATATAACATTGAGAATTGCATCATTTGATGAATGGTTGTGGCCTATACCTGTTGGACTGTTAACCCCGAGGTGGGGCTGCTTTGTTCTTTCCAATTCCAAGTGGCTTACAGCTGATTAGTTTCTGAGTCCCAGTGAAAGGGGCTTGATAGCTCTTTGACTTTATAGAGAGGTGGGTTATGAAAATATTTATATACCTCTCATTTGGTTCCTCTACAACTTCATGATTGTTTGAAGACTGACAGTGACCCTACATCTGGTAATAGAAATATCAACTCTAGTCAAGGCACTTACTCAAACCCACCCAGAGTCATAATTTAGAACTGTCTGTAAAGTCGCAGCCCCTGTCACCATGTTGTGTTGTCTCCCAGATTCTGAGAAATAAAAAATGCTGAATTCGGGATATGTTGAAAATGCTCTGTTTCTGCAGAAATAGCCTTTCTTGAGAGCTATTGCCTGACATCTTAGAGTAGAAGAATCCTTTATTACTTTGTTCACAAGAAAGGTTTGACCAGCCATACATTTCTGATCTTTGCATCTCTGCATTTAGGAATTTGAAATAGAGGTTTTCTTTCTTCTCACTGTGTCCCCACTTCATCATTTGAGAACTGAATTTCTCCAAATGTGTGTGACAAGCACAGGAGAGCTTCCTACTACCAAGAAGTTTGAGCAAACGGTTGATGTTTTATGCTGTGTTCCCACTCTAGATCTACAGATACATGTTAAAAACAACTCTAATTCTCCTTATTTGTGCTCCTGCAAATACTAATGATGATATTATTTAAGGTGGAGTAGCCTTGGGTGGTACAGATGCATGTGCTGCTCCTGTGTGCCTG
This sequence comes from Mus musculus, assembly GCF_000001635.26. Classification (NCBI taxonomy): domain Eukaryota; kingdom Metazoa; phylum Chordata; class Mammalia; order Rodentia; family Muridae; genus Mus; species Mus musculus. Next base: position 30,558,291 of record NC_000084.6, on the reverse strand, counting down.
CTCATGTATACATGTGCACGGATTTGTTATGCTTGTATGCGCCCATGTGTGTCTGCAAAGTAAGTGCATGTAGGTATGGTTAAAGGAGCTAAATTTGGTGTCATACAAATCTGAATTTGAAATTCTCATCCTCTTTTAAATTGCACGATCCAGCTCTTCTCTCCATTTGTTGAAATGAGGAGTGTTATGCAGCTCCTCTCACAGGCCTGCTATGTCACAAGAAAGGTGGTGCTTATATATCTAGAACAACATCTAACACAAAATACAAGACGTTATGATAGCATCGACACATTTACCATTCCCATTCCTATAAGCACTGGGGTAAGAAAGCATTCTGTCGACATACTCTAGAATCACAAAATCTGACTGAGCATCCGTTGATTAGTAGACTAGTAAGCAAAGCAAATAGATCCAGAAAAAGACATATTGGGTACTCTATAAAGTTATTATCTGAGTGAAGTTGTTCAAATTCTGGAGGAAATGGTTTATATATGCAACATCCCATTCAGAGCCACTGGCCACAGGTATTGAGGATATGAGATACTGTAATTTAACTAAAAAGCTGTATTGTAATTTTGCTTTCCTTAATTAAAGGTTATGTGGTCAGCTGCCATTATTCTCAGTGAATTAGATGTCACAGCTATAGAGTGGCTTCATTGATTTACTTTTCCTTGGAAAAGGGGGGCTTAAAAGAGGGAGTCTCATAGCCTAGGCTAGCCTTAAATTCATTGTGAAGCTCAAGCTCATATCTCCTAACATAGTTCTTGAGTTCTGGGTTTGCAGTTGTATACCTGCCGCAGACTGGCCTCAGTCAGCCCCTCAATCTGCGGGAGAATCAGAGTCCCGGTACAGGGAGTCAGTGAAAATTGACAAACAGACGTGAACACAAGGGAGTGTTGTATCTGAATGTAATTTTTCAAAGTGAGCATCAGACATATATTATAGAAGAAAACAAAATAGTTAAGTGACACAACAGCCAAGGTACATTGAAGAAGTTATATGACACAAAACAGAGAAATGCATTCAAAAGACTGGCAGGAACCAGACAATGTTTACAATTGATGTACCTAGAGTCAGCTAATGACAGGGGCCAGGTGAGGATTTCACACCCTAGTCACAATTTATGATATTCCTCTGAGCCTTGCTCTAGCAGACCTTTTCATGAATAATGCAATACTGTAGTTCTTCCTTAAACCACAACCCTCCTTCTTCCTAGGCCATGGTAAATTCTAGCATATGGGATTAACTTGGCTGCTCTTCTAAGTGTCTGTATGGAATCTCCATTTGTCAGAAGAACTCACCAACTTTCTTCTAATATGCAATGTAGTTGGCCATACCTGACTGTAATGAGAATTCTAAGTTTACTATTTTGAACTAGCCCTGAGAATACTAGCTCCTATCTGGCAAACTGAGATGCCTGATTACTAACTGTCAACACTGGGACATTTCATCTGGATGAATAACATTCTTATGAAATTCCAAGCCCAGGGTCAGCTCAAGGACTGCCTAGGACATTGGTGAAAGCCAGACAGTAGAGTTCAACCTGGTTTAGGTATTTGTAAAATCATTCCTTGGAGGCACCTATAATAAAACAATACTGAAAGAAAGCACACAGATCCGTACACGGACTAATGCAGGGACAGGTTTGGAGCATTTGTGCCAAGGTTTCAGGAGACTGTGTTTCCGTGAAACTCTTTGGCTCGAGACTGTGTCCAAGCCTTTAGACCTGTGACTCAGTCTTCACTGGAGTGGGTGTGGCGTATACCTCCACCATGAGTTCTAATTGACTGTTTAAAAACCCTTGAAAATTTAAAATATTGCTGAATTTAGTGTCTGCTTGAAGTATTACATTCTTTCTAGGAGTTGTACGAGCTTTTCCAAAAGTGACTGCATCTTTGGATGCTACAACAAGATCCTAATTTTTTTAACTTCTCATGGTATTCACATTCCAGATTCATAATTTTCTGTGCCTCTTTCCTTCCTTGCACAATGATATTTAGGATGGTGAAACCACATTGAATAGGGGCTGTGCTGAATTACTTGACCCCTGAAAGCTATGCAAATCTACTTATTTCAATACAGCACTAGGAGACAAGCCAGCTGGCATTTGTTGCTTCTCCAAGCATCATCTCAAAAGGTCACAGGGCAATGACATTCTATGTTACTGTTTGAGGAAAAAAAAATGCTTATGGTAAGGTAATAAGAGAATGAAAGTAAAGCAGGATGTGGTGGAGGCCTGCTAGGAAAACAAGATGAGAACAAAACTAGTTCTTATACAAGGCATCTTGAATCTTTCAAAGGCATGAACCACGACATTCCAATGTCTTGTTTAATCCTTTAGTCTATGTGCTGCTTTAAGGTTTGAAATGTGAAACACAAAGAAATTTCTGACAGATTTTAGGAAATGCAGACTCTGCCTGCCCTTCACTCAATTCCAGTCATGAAAGCACTGTGATGGCTCAGAGCAGAGGATAGATAACATGAGAGAACATGGGTAGATGGACATTTGGCTACTTTGTGGCTTCTTCCACCTTTACTCCACCCTTTTACTTCTTTTCTTTCAACCCCTTAACACTAGATAGGAGAGAAAGAAGGAGGCAGGGGGAGGAAATTTCCCAAGAGAAATTCCCAAATAAAGTCAGGGGTAGGAAAAGGAACGATAATATAGTTAGATTACTTCCTGGTGATTAGAGGCATTGAGTTCCTTGGGGCAAGTTTGATCTTTGCAGTCAGGATATCTGATTTCTACAGCAAACTACAACCAACAGCTGCCAATCACCAACCGGCTAACCAGCAGCTCTACCCTACTGGGACTCTAGCATTTATATATTCTCTGAAAAGTCTCCAAAATTCCAAATATCACACACTCACAGAAACCATCTGCAGCTGGCAAAATCACACCCCTGCTAGAGCACAAGGCAAATCATAGTCAGCTGCTCTGGACAATCTAAAGCAACCCTATACCCCACATCTGGGATTAAAATGAGACCATATCCTCATATTTCTGTGGTGTTTTTTTGTTTTTTTTAAGAAACCAGAATTCTCACTATAAACATAAACTGAAGTCAGGCTGGCTCTCCTTGTCACTGGTCATAGTCCTTGGTGAGTGTCTTCTGGCATGATACAAGGAACCTGGATAATCCTTTGTTTTGTGCCTTATCTTTACTATAGAACTGTTAATAGAACAGATAAATTGAAGAAAAAAAAAGGTGGAGACAGGTAGTATTATGTTCACAAAAGAGAGAGGTAACATTAATGTATAGATTGTGTCACTTCTCAAGGTCTGGGTTTTCTGGTAATAGTTCAGGTAGCTGATTATAGAATTTAGTGTAGGATTTCTCCATCGTGCTCTAGAAGGCCAAGACCAGCGAGCAAGAAAATAACCCCAGCCACTGATACCAGGGAAGGCCATACCGTAGTCTCCTATCCTGCCAGAGGAGGATATCATTAGACTAACCTTGTCACTGATATATGTAATGGATGTCACCAATCATATTTAGTGGTCAAAAATTAATGAATTGTAGCAGATACTGGGAAACATGGTGTTTCAGCAACAGCTCAAGAAAACGGAAACTTTCCAACAGTAACCTCTGTATCTGTTCTAATAAAGGGAAGCTCACACTTATACACAGTCTACACAACATACTGAAATACAGATTGCAATCCAGAAAGGACAGTGGCTGATAGATCTGTCATGTTAATCTGTTATTAATTAAGGTAGTAGAACCTATCTTTAAGATAGGCTTGATGGTTTTCCTATGAAGAAAAAATAATAATAAAAACAAGAAAATCAAACCAAGATCTGTTAGCTGCACTGAGTTAAGTAGCCAGTATGCTACACTAGATTTCCAGTCCCCTACCCCTACCCCCGCCACACACATACACACACACACATACACACACACACACACACACACACACACACACACACACACACACACACACACACAACAGCCATTAGAAAATCTCCAGGGAGTGGCCAGCTGACTTCCTAAAACATTTACTACACATGAATCTAACCTCACAAGATTGCAGGAAACAACAGGAGGGCCCTGAGAACCAGCAATGGTCTAAATAAGATGTGAAAATATAAATTTTCTCCTGTAAAAAGCCCTTTTAGATCCATGGCCCCATTACATGAATACTATTATCCTTGGGATTCTGACATCTCTGTCAGCTGGGTGAAAAAGCAATGGTTGGCTTTTAAACACTGTTTAAAGAGCATCATGGGAAAGTGGGAAGAAATAAAGGAGGTTTCCTATAGGAAATCCAAGCTGTCATAAAGAAATAGACAATGGTAGCTAAGGATATTGATAGAAATATTAAAAATTAGATTAACATTTCCTACATGGAAAATCAAGAACATTTAATGTCATATTATGCTGTGGTAAATCTCTACCCAAATATGCCCCTGCAATGAAAACACAACACAATTAATATGAATACATGCTGTGTGCCTTGATTGGGCAGATCTACCCCTACACTACCATCTTCTACATCTATGAGACCCCTTAGAACTTGCAGTTTCTTCAGGCCATGTGCTTCTGCTCCGCTTTACTTCTTCTTCTTCCTCCTCTGTGTCCTCTCCCTCTTCCATTTTCTCCTTCTTCTCTCTCCACCTTCCCTTTTATCTGCTCAATCACCAGTTCTCCTTTATTTTACAAATTAAGGTCGGAAGCAGATTTATAGGAAATCACCTGAGTGCTGACTCATTTCTTGTACACAACCACTCACAGAAGAAAGGAATTAATATCAAATATAATTAGCCCCAAGGCTATCCACAACAATATTGGCCCATTTATTTCATTCCTTGTCTGTCATATTGATTTTGTGACTGCCCTCCATTTTTTAACAAAAGTGGATAAAAATATGAAATTGATAGGATAGTGTAAGATTTCTCTAGAAGGATTCTCATGAATTGTGGCTTCCCAGTACCTTCAGATATTCCCATATATTTTTACTAATATAAACAAAGCATTTGTTTTGAGATGAGTCAGTATGATAAACTTCTTATTCCCATCCCAGATCACCCAAATCCCGTAACTGTAGAGAAGAGATGTGGGTTTTAAAGCACATGCAGGCACTTCAGATTTGTATCTTGCATTCTGTTGTTAAGGTCCTGAAAGTGAGTTTAACTTTCATAGAATCACAAAATCTTACCTTCTGCTTAGAATAATTCCCCTAGGTCTAACTAATTCACCATTACTGAAGGTTATTATTCCTTTGAGATATGGATGGGAGGGTTTTTTTTTTGGTTTTGTTTTGTTTTGTAGCTGCTAAAAAGAAGTTCAGAGAAACTAGAATAATGCAACAAATACATTACATCCTTATCCTCTTCCAATTTTAATCTAGAGACACTTAAATGAGGATGGAGAAGAGTTGGGATCAAGGTAATCTAAAATTGAGACCTAGAGTTCCATTGATGGCGTAGCCTAGGACTTACTTGATCTGGTTAGAAAATTGTAGACTCTTAGAAGGATCTTCTAATAGGTAAGGAAATATCAACGAAGATTTGTTCAAGGAGGAAAGAAAAGGTTTTTTTCCTTCTTTGCTTCAGACTAGATAAGGGTTTTGAGATCTAATGTCACCTGAGGAAAACCGTTGGCTGCTGCCCCAAGCCAGAGATCCAGGGTGGGGAGAGTCACTGCAGATTGCCCTGAAGAAATATGCAACCACTAGACATTGAAAAGTACTGACTTGTGTGATTTAATGTTATAACCTGGCACTTTGCTCAAGTTGTTCATCAGCTGTAAGAGTTCTTGGGTAGAATTTTTTGGGTTGCTTACATAAACTATTATATCATCCACAAATAGTGATACCTTGACTTCTTCTTTTTCAATTTGTATCCCTTGATCTCCTTTTGTTGTCTAATTGCTCTAGCTAAAACTTTTAGTACTACATTGAGCAGACAGGGAGAGAGTGGGCAGACTTGTCTCTGATTTTAGTGGGATTGTTTCAAGTTTCTCTCCATTTAATTTGATGTTGACTGTTGGATTGCTTTATATTGCTTTTATTCTGTTTAGATATGTGCCATAAATCCCTGGTCTCTCCAAAACTTTTAACATGAAGGGGTGTAGCCTTCCATTCTACAAATGATAAATGGACTAAGATAGAAATTAGCGCCACAAATAATATAAAATATCTTGGTGTGATTCTAATCAAGCAAGTGAAAGATTTGTATCATTAGAACTTCAACTCCCTGAAAAAACAAAATTGAAGAAAACCTCAGAAGATGGAAAGATCTCCCACATTCATCGATTGGTAGGATTAACATATTAAAAATGGCCATCTTACCAAAAGAAATCTACAAATTCAATGCAAACCTCATCATAATTACAACACATTCTTCACAGACATGGAAAGAACAATTCTCAACTTCATGTGGAAAACATAAACAAAAACCCAGAACAGCCAAAACAACTCTTTTTTTTTTTTTGGTTTTTTGTTTTTTGGTTTTTTGAGGCAGGGTTTTTCTAGCTGTCCTGGAACTCACTCTGTAGACCAGGCTGGCCTTGAACTCAGAAATCCGCCTGCCTCTGCCTCCCATGTGCTGGGATTAAAAACATGTGCCACCACTGCCTGGCTCACAAAACAACTCTTAACAAAATATACTTCTGGGAGAATCACCATGCCTGACCTAAAGCTGTACTACAGAGAAATAGTGAAAAAAAGAAAAAGAAAAACGAAAAACATGCATGGTATTAGTACAGAGACAGACACGTTGATCAATGGAAAAAAACTGAAGACCCAGAAATGAACCCATATGCTATGGACAGTTGATCTTTGAGTCAACATCATACAGTGGAAAAAAAGAAAGCATCTTCAACGAATGGTGCTATTCTAACTGGCTGTCTGCATGCAAAAAAAAATGCAACTTGATCCATTATCTATTACCCTACAGAAAGCTCAAGCCCAAGTGGATCAAGGACCTCCACATAAAACCAGAGACACTGAATCTAATAGGAGAGAAAGTGGGAACAAGCCTGCAACATATGGGCACAGGGGAAAATTTCCCAAACTAAACACCAATGGCTCAGGCTCTAAGAGCAACAATTGACAAATGGGGATTCATGAAACTGTAAAGCTTTTGTAAGGCAAAGGACACAGTCACTAGGACAAAACAACAACCTACAGATTGAAAAAAGAGCTTCACTAATCCTATATCTGATAGAGAGCTAATATCCAAAATATACAAAGAACTCAAAAAGTTAGACTCAAAAATAAGTAAATAAATAAATAACCCAATTAGAAAATGGGGTACAGAGCTAAACAGAGAATTCTCAACTGAGGAATATCGAGTGGCCAAGAAGCACCTAAAGAAATGTTCAACATCCTTAGTCATCAGGGAAATGAAAATGAAAATGGCCCTGAGATCACACCATACACCAATCAGAGTGGCTAAGATCAAAAACTCAAGTGACAGCACATGCTGGAGAGGAGGTGGAGAAAGAGGAACACACCTCCATTGCTGATGTGATTGCAAACTGGTACAACTACTCTGGAAGTCAATCTGAAGGTTCCTCAGAAAACTGGAAATAGTTCTACCTGAAATCCCAGCTATACCACTCCTGGGCATATAACCATAAATGCTCTACAATACCACAAGGACATGTGCCACACTATGTTCATAGCAGCCTTATTTGTAATAGCCAGAAGCTGGAAACAACCCAGATGGCCTTCAAGTGAGGAATAGATACAGAAAATGTGGTTTATTTACATAAGGGAATAGTATTCAGGTATTCAAAATGAGGACATCATGAATTTTGCAGGCAAATTGATGGAATTATAGAATATTCTGAATGTGGTAACCCAGACACAAAACGACATGCATGTTATGTACTTACTGATAAGTGAATATTAGCCAAAAAGTACAGAATACCCAGAATACATCTCATAGACCATATGAAGTTTAGCAAGGAAGGCCCAAGTGAGAATGCTTCAATCCTACTTAGAAGGGGGAACAAAATAATCATGGGAGGCTGAAGGAAGGAAGGAAGGACTTTGATGGGAGAGGGAAGGGAGAGGGAAAAGGGGAAAAGGAACAGGTATGGCGGGATATAGGAGGGAACCAAGACTTCCAGGAGCATGATGGAAATATGCAACTGCAGAGGTTGGGGTTGAGAGGAACCTCTAGAAAATTCCAGAGATCTGAGATTTGAGAGGCCCCCCAGTACTCAGTGGGGATGACCTTAGTTGAAATGCCCAACAATAGAGAAACAGAACCTAAAGAGACCACCTCCCGTAGATAGCAGTGAAAAGCCCAACTTGGGATCCAGCCCATGCAGAGGCACCAAATTCTGATACAATTACTGATGCTATGATGTGCTTGCAGACAGGAGTCCAGCATGGTTGTCCTCTGAGTTATGCTCTACCAGCAGCTCACTGAGACACATGCAGATACTTAGAGCCAACCATTGGACTGATATCAGGAATCCCCATGGAAGAGTTAGGGAAAGAATCAAAGGAGCTAAAGAGTATGCCAATTCCATAGGAAGACCAACAGTGTCAACTAACCCAGACCCCTCAGAACTCCAAGAGACTATGGCACCAACCAAAGAACATACATGTGCTGCTCTGTGGCCCCCTGGCACATATGTAAAAGAGAACTGTTTTGTCTGGCCTCACTGGGAGAGGGTACATCTAATCCTGCAGAGACTTGATACCCCAGGGAAGGGGGATGCTGGGGGGCCGAGGTGGAGGTGTGGGGATTACTCTCAGAGGCAAAAGGGAGGGGGAATGGGATGAAGAACTCTGGTAGGGGGAACTGGGAAGTGGAGCAGTATTTGGAAGATAAATAAAATAATTTAATTAAAACGAGAAAGGAAGGAAGGAAGGAAAGAGGGAGGGAGGGAGGGAAGGAAGGGTGGGAGAGAGGGAGGGAGGGAGGGAGGGAGGGAGGGAGGGAGGGAGGGAGGAAGGAAGGAAGGAAGGAAGGAAGGAAGGAAGGAAGGAAGGAAGGAAGGAAGGAATCATATTATGCTCCAGATTCTGGCCTTCCATGATTTTTAAAGCTGTTTATAAAACATTATAAACATTAGAAAATGTTCTCTGTAGTCATTGTGTAGCACCATGGGCAAAGCTTGGCACCACACAAAGCAAAACACACAGAAGGAAGCACGGCTCTGAGGGCAGTAGGATGCCCAGCAGCACAAAGAATGGAACAGTTGATGCTGCCTATACTAGGTGATCATAGCCTTGAAAGATCAATGTCATCAAACCAACCTTGCAACCAAAAGGGCAGAACCGTGAAGATGTAATGTCAAGTAGAAAATTGAACATGGTGGCTCACATCTGTAACCCCAACGCTTGAGGGATTGAGAAGAGAGAATTATGAGTTAAAGGCCAGCCTTTGCTATAAACAGAGTTCAAACATGGATACAGAAGCCTTGTCTCAAAAAACAAAGGAAAAAAAAAAAAGAGAGAGACCAACAGAAGGAAATACTGCTTCAACTTTCATAGACTTTTATAGACTCCCTAGATCTATAAAGCATCATAATTAGACAGTAGTAAGCAGGCCACTAAAGTTTGAAACATCTAATTTAGATGGCACTTGTCTACATCTAGGGCTGAAGTACTTACAAGGTATCTAGGAAACAGCCAATGCTCTTGGCTACTCCAGCCCCTCTTGGCGTACTTCCGGGATGTTCTCCCATCCGGTAATTAAAAGCCAATACTACGATCAGCGGCATGGAGCCAGCTTTATCTGCAGACTGAGGTATAAAGTGTCAACACTTACGTTCCTGTAACAAGTTGACAAGTAGGTTATATGGTTAATACCCTTGCCTACATTTAGGTTAGTTTGGTTTTAAAAGATATAAGACTTTGAGCAGTGTTTACCATTTAAGAATTCATCTACAGAAAATGTAAGACTAAATCATACATGGCTTTAAAACAAAAAAGCCTGTACAGTAAATACTTTGTGGATACAGAGCTTAGGGGATCATTTAAATTGGTGTGATTATGTAAGCTGACAGAGTTCAGGGGGAAATAAGGATCAATGTGATTTCTCCTGTGTGATGCTTGGATGACATTTCTTATCATGTGATGCTATGAGTCAGTATCTCTGATTTTTTTCCACTAATTCAACACTGTTTTATGGTTTGGTTTTTTGTTTTGTTTTGGTTTTTGGTTTTTGGTTTTTGGGTTTTTTTTATGAGCGGTAACTGGGGAATCTATGGAATGGGGGACCTGAGGAGAGAGCAGGTGACCATGACTAGTCTTAGGTTATGGAGGTGACAGTATTTGGAGGCTTACTTGTTACTAGTTTATTCTCAATAAAATTTGGAAACAAATGTATGCAAATAATGACCTAGTTTGCTCATTTAAATGAATTCACTAATTTAAAATGAATTGTGACCAGTTATTAGAAGCGGCTTACATTACGCCAGTATGTTGGATATTAATGCTACACAAAGCTGTATATTTGGTTTAGAATAAAAGTAATAAAAGCAAACCCATGAAATGCAGAATATGTCAGAATAAAACAAAATGGGAAAAGATTCAATTACACATACTTTGTAAATGTTAACTGTTTCTAAAATCCATTTGTAACAGTTTAGTGTTAAAAAAAAGAAAAAGAAACAGTTTAATGATGTCACTTGTCAAGGAACTGATAAAATGAGATATAGTAGAGACAAAAATAAGTTAAATTTTCATTCCTTTTAGCCCACCAAAGCAAAACAAAGTGCTTAATTGGGTGTCATAACCGGAATGTTTCACTATTTTACTGCCCAGTAAATAAAAGCTGTTTTCAAGTCAGATAATTAGGTGTCAAAGAATGCAATATCTGTTTGCATAACAGCGAGAAAAACACCAACAAAGGCATTTCTACACCAAAGATCTTCCTATGCACAGGGAAATGACCTCTAGAAAGTTCTGTGAAGCCACAAAAAGAAGGGCAGCAATGTGTTCATGAATTCCTTTGTAAAAGTATTATATTTCCTTTGAAAGTTACACCAGGTAACAAAACTCAGAAGGAAAATGATTGGTCATTTCCTCCCAGTCCTCCAGTGTGAATTCCTGTATGTAAAGTCCATCAGTGGCAATGTTTCACAGCAACCCACCCAGCCCACGAATGCTGCAAGGATTGCTTGCTAATCTGACCTATCCCCTGCTGTCATTCAGAGGAGGAGAGCATCCTTCAGTAGTATGTGCATGTGTCCTTATTACCAGTTGGAACATCGTCTGGGTATATGCCCAGGAGAAGTATTGCTGGATCTTCCGGAAGTACTACGTCCAATTTTCTGAGAAACCACCAGACTGATTTTCAGAGTGGTTGTACCAGCTTGCAATCCCACCAGCAATGGAGGGGTGTTCCTCTTTCTCCTCATCCTCACCAGCATCTGTTGTCACCTGAATTTTAGATCTTAGCCATTCTGACTGGTGTGAGGTGGAATCTCAGGGATGTTTTGATTTGTATTTCCCTGATGATTAAGGATGTTGAACATTTTTTTCAAGTGCTTCTCAGCCCTTTATTGTGTTCATAGCAGCCTTAGTGATAATAGCCAGAAACTGGAAAGAACCCAGATGTCCCTCAACAGAGGAATGGATACAGAAAATGTGGTACATTTACACAATGGAGTACTACTCAGCTATTAAAAACAATGAATTTATGAAATTCTTGGGCAAATGGATGTATCTGGAGGATATCACCCTGAATGAGGTAACCCAATCACAAAAGAAGTCAGTTGATATGCACTCACTGATAAGTGGATACTAGCCCAGAAACTTAGAATATCCAAGATAAAATTTACAAAACACACACACAAAAAAAAAAAAAAAAATCAAGAAGAAGGAAGACCAATGTGTGGATACTTCATTCCTCCTTCGAATAGGGAACAAAATACCCATGGAAGAAGTTGCAGAGACAAAGTTTGGGGCTAAGACAAAAGGATGGAGCATCCAGAGACTGCCCCACCCAAGGATCCATCCCATAATCACCCACCAAACACTATTGCATATGCCAGCAAGATATTGCTGAAAGGACCCTGATATAGCTGTCTTGTGTGAGGCTATGCCAGAGCCTGGCAAATACAGAAGTAGATGCTCATAGTCATCTATTGGATGGAACATGGGGAGGAGCTAGAGAAAGTACCCAAGGAGGTGAAGGGGTCTGCAACCCTATAGGTGGAACAACAATATGAACTAACCAGTACCCCCAGAGCTCGTGTCTCTAGCTGCATTTGTAGCAGAAGATGGCCTAGTCAGCCATCATTGGGAAGAGAGGCCCCTTGGTCTTGCAAACTTTATATGCCCCAGTACAGGGGAACACCAGGGCCAAGAAGTGGGAGTGGGTGGGTAGGGGAACAGGGTGGAGGAAGGGGTATAGGGGACTTTCGGGATAGCATTTGAAATGTAAATAAAGAAAATATCTAATAAAAAATTGGGGAAAAAAAGAAACCAGAAAAATAAAATAGTATGTGTGTTATAGAAAATCTTCCATTCTGAAATCCTCATTTTATTTTCATAGTTTGACTTACGTGGCACAACTGCACATGAAGTGCTGTGGCTTGGGTATTTGTTTTTCTCCTTGCTTTTCTACTCTGATTTTTCCTGGGAGTAACCAGGAGAGATGACCACTCAGACACAGTTTATAACCAATTGAAATTTTAATCCAGCTACTTAGAACCACACTAGGTATTCAGGATCTAGCTATGACCTTGTATGTCTAGAGTACTGGGTTTTAAAGGCAAACATCATGCCCTGGTATGTAGTTCAATTGGCAGCTGGTACTTGGGATGGGTTTTACATTAACAAAAGATGTGAGGGATTCTCCACAAAGCTAGGACATCCTGAACTTTAATTCCTAGAATAAAGTGGGGTAATTTTCCCTGAGGTTTCCTATCAAGGAGATCAAATTATTGCTAAACTTAAAATGGCCTGCTACATCATTGTATCTCTAATATGCACAGACACTTTGTGCTTTTGTCAAATCCATAGGCAATGACTCTTTGTGCTTCCTTAGAAATACCTGACTGCTCAGGCTATTAGTTATCTTAGTTAAAAGAAGATAGAAGTCCCACCTCTTGAACGAGACTTTATTTGCCTAGGAAGTTCTTATTGGATCCTGGGCTGTGTTAGTACCCACACAGCCACTTACATAGATCTGAGCTTCCTCTTCTATGTGGCTGGTGGATTAGAAATCCCTCCCACTATAGCATAAAAATCCCTCCCAGAACAGACACACTGACTACCATTCCGGAGCAAATCTGGGACTGGGTGGTGGTATTTACTGTTTATCATAGAAAGTATACCGTTGTCACAGTTCCATCTTAGTTTTAGTTCTTGGAAGAAATTTGTACTCAAATTGAAAATATTTATATTTTTCTTTTTGGAAGACTCAACATAAAATGCCTGCTAAACCTAATACCACGGTTAATATTTGTTTTGTATTAAAATTTTTTTCTGGAACTGAGAAAAATGACTTTTTAAAAAATAGATATTTGTGGTTCCAGGAGATGGCTCACGTGGTAAGGGTACTTGTTCAACAACCTGAATTCAATCTCAGGAACTCACATAATGAAAACAGAAAAATATTTCTTTCAAGTTGTCTCCTGATCTCTTCACCTATGCTGTAGCATATGTATACAGGTGTGCACACACAGGCACACAGGCACACATGTGCACACACATATGCATGTACACGCACGAGAATTCTCACATATGCAAACAAACTCATGCACACACATACTCATGTTCACAAGCATGCACTTCCCCAGTTGGGTCTGGAGTAGTGCGGGGCAGTGGGCAGTGAGAAGAAGCCTGGTAAGGTTGAGCTAAGGCTAGAAGCCCCGGAGACCCTGAACGGATGGATGGTAGGAGCTTTGCCTGGTCCGAGCATCAGGACCCTGTCACGTGTAGCGTTAACCCTCTAAACCCCTTCCCCGCCCCCAGAGGTTTGTGACCATCAGCCACGTAGAGGCAACACCCCAAGATGAGACATCCTCTCAGACCAAGCCCAAAGGAAGCACCTACTCTCAGACCCCAACCCACTCCAAAACTATACATAAAGATTCTATCCAGAAGGAATAAATGTGTATAAAATTTTTTCTGTCATTTGAGAGCTTCTGTCATGAGAGCTTTAACACAACAGCCAGGGGAAAGAACTGCTCTCCCCAAGGGGCACCACAAGCTCCCTTGAACCTCCCCTTGCTCCCACTCAGCCAGGCAAGCTGAGTACAGCAAAGCCGGTGAGGCATCTTGGAGCAGCAGCAAGGGGGCGGGGGGGGGGGGGGGGGGAGGCAAATCCCCCTCCGTGCTCTTGCCCTTTCTCCTTCGCTTGATCCCTCCCACCTGGCCTGGCCAGAGTTTTTCATGGAAAGGTTCCGGTACACAAGCAGGCCCACAGGGTAGCAACGATGAAATAAAGATTTTTTTTTTAATAAGTAATAATTCAGGAGGATGGGAGGGGAGGCGTTAACAACCTGGAAGTTTGGGAGTGGCCCAGCCGTTGAGCCAGTTAGGGTATATTAAAAATAAGGCTATTTGTGTGTCTTTCATTCGAGAATCCAGAGGTTTTGGTGGGTGGTAGTGGGGAACACGTGCTGCTGCAGGGGAGGCAATTTGATAAGTGACTGTAAGACTCTGATGAGCCTTATCTACCAGAGACCCTCTGAGTGAACCACGCAGAGCCGGGGATTGTTGCAAAAGCAAGAGTTTATTGTTCCAGCACGCTAGGGTCATCCTGCATCCGAAGGAGAGGCAGCGACCTCAGGCAACCTGTTCAGCCAGTTTGTATGCAGTTTTCAGTGGTAGAATAGAGCAACAGCCACTAGGCACAATGTGATTGGCAGAACTGTGTGGCTTTTAAACTGATTGGTCCTTAGGGAATGAGGTGGCAAGGACTTCCCTTATCTGCAGGTGGGCAATGGTTGGCCTGTCCACCCGGTGGTCTGAGGAACTAGCCTCTCCCTTCTGGAGGGGAGGGGTCTTGTAGAATTTTCCAAAGGTCCTGAGCTGACCTCTTCAATATTAATACAACACATATGCACACACTCACACAAACCTTCATGCATTCTATACAGATATACAATCACACATACATATACATATATGCACAGGTACACACATATTTACATACATACACACACAAGCACAGACACACATGCCCAGGTACATACATGAACACACAGACACATACATTTCTATGTACCTCATTTTACTGTAAGTGAAGAATAATACTCTAAGTGAAGAATAAATACTATTTTAAGTGTTGAATGCAATCACTCAGTGGTAGAGACAGAACAAGAACAAGTGTGTTTCACTATATGCACTGGGGTCATAACCTCTGAAGATGGTGTCTGGGAAGAAAAATACTGCCTTCTAATCTAGTCTGCTCTCATCCCTAGAAGAGACGGCCTCTTCAATGGCAGCGGTAAAGCTAGCCCTTTCCCCAGGATTGAGCTTACTGTAAAGTTGTAGGGATCTGTCGTTCACACCCGCAGTTGATCAGCTTCATTTTGGAAAAAGCATGAGGAGGAGCTGTAAGGAGCAATGTGAGGTTCTGTCTGGGAAGAAAGGGTTTGCTCGTTTGTGAAAACGAGTTTCTCCAACACAGCTCAGGATCTGCCAGTCTTCGTGAGGGCCAAGGTTTCACCTTTAGGATACATTTGCCTTGCAATTTCAGCATGTACGTGGGCATAGTTTCTTATTGTGTCCTCCAAATCATCCAATGGAATTCTCCACTGTGGCCAGGTCACATGGTCCAAATCTAAGGCCCTGGAAGATTCATGAGGAGAGGATCAGCCCCACTCATTCAGCAGGCCAGAACTGAAGTTTACTTGCTATAACCCCTGACAATGATCAAGAAAATCATCTGTGTCTATAAACTGTTCTTTCCCCAGAAGGTAGTGTGGAATGCTAAAGAGGCCAGCAATCACTATGTGTCTCAGCTTCAGGTGAAATACCTTTCAAAGACTATCTTATCCGCTAAAAAGGAAGAAAAGTTTATAAAATGTTAATTATGGCTTTGACTGTCATAATTTTAGATATTTGATTAACAGCTAATGACCAGTTTGTTAGTGGAGGAGCTGCAGGCAGCTCCATCTGGGATATACAATTAGCCAGCCGGTCATTAAATCCTGGTGATGACTAATTATCCCAGGATTAAAAGCTTAAATATAAATAAAAATGGGATGGAAACTCTTTAAAGTAATGGGTTAATGTGCCCTGTCTTTCCGTGATGTACTGTATATTTCATTCTTATGAAGTGTTTCTAGAGAGGAACAGTCTGTCGCAGAAGCACTACAGGTCGGTACACAGCAGATGTGTGATCTGCCCTATGTTAGCTATTGCTTAATTTTATTGTTTAAATTTCCCTTAGCTGGATTCCCTTGAAGTCATATATTCTTTGTACCTTTGGGAAATCATTTGGAAATCTTATTTGCATTGTTGTTTTGCTGGTGGAGTTTAGGGTTTGATTTTTTTCATTTTTCCCTTTTTCTTTTCTATGCACTTTCATTTTAAAGCTGCCTTCCTTTCTTGGCTAGCTCCAGGATGGCACATACACAGACATCTTTGTTCATTATCAATATCATTACTGTCAAGTGGTATTGGCTCTGCAGAAGCTTTGTCTGTGGCAGTCTCCATAGAGCAAGACATTACTTTAGGAGTGATTTTTATTATTTCAGACTGATTTTAGGTCCCGTCACATAAATGCGAATTTATATGTCCCCTTTGATCTGCAAAGTATAAGTGAGGTGAAAGGACTTAGGATTATATTAACCTCATTTTTAAAACAGAAAGCCAAGGCAAGGAGAGGTCATACGAACTGCCTGAGGGCACCCAGCACGGTCCTGTTCAAGTCAGCATTGAGAATACATGTGGAGGGCAAAGCCGCCTGCTTTTCTGCCGTGCTGTCAGAAACACTTAAACTTGGATGACTCCTGATTCCTTCGTTTCAGTGACTGTGTGAGTAGAAAGTAGGTTTTCAACTTTACAACCTCTGAAGTTTTCAGATTTCGACCTCTTAAAATCAGAGGTCTTCATAGTGATAACTCTCAAGACTGTTTAATTAAAATCTATAATAGATCTCTGCCGTGCAGAAGCAATGCTTTAAGGTGACCTGACACACCTCTTGAGCAGCAGAAGCGTGCCGTTCTGTGCTGGGTACAGGGACTAGGGTCAGAGAATTGCATTTCTGTTAACTGATATCAATCTATGGAGGTGGACATAGAACAAATTTATGTAACAGCTATGGTGGGAATGACCAAAATTATACATCACTTTAGAATATGGAGGGCTTCTAGACGTTGAGACATCAAGATTGTTTCTTTAACCCCCAGTGGCGGTCCCTTCTCACGTCAGGGTTTTGGCGATAATCTTCTGGCCCTTTTTCACCTCCTTTCTTTCTCCATGGGAGAATTCCCCCACCCAGGGATAACTGAAGCTATGAGCCCTTTAGCTGACCTAAAATGGAAATTGGATCATTCAAATGAATTCCGTTTCCTTAAGAGATTCTGCATTCTCCCTGGAGTCTGTGACAAGTGTATGTCAAAAACATACACAGTCTATTTTCTGATTTCTTTTTCTATTGCAGGAGGGGGGGCAGTGGATTCAAGACCTAATATATAGACAGGAAAAAATACTTTGGTAAGATGGCAGTCCATCGAGGGATTAATAAGGTTAATGAAGTAAGTGCTAAATGAGTAAGCCAATCATTTTCAGTTTTCAAGCCATGCAGACAAGTTCTTGCCACTTCTGAGAAATAAACTTCGGATCTTCAAATAAGCCAATCTGTGGCACTTCACTACAGTTGGGAGAATGCTTAAGCAAGTTGTAAATTTCAAAGCTCACATTCTCTTGCTTTCTCGATTTCCCCACAGACAGCTTCTGAGGATGTGTGAACATCGAAGGGGGAGTCCAGCTGATTAACCAGTCTATTATCTGTTTTCCTGACACACCAAAAGCCCCTTACACCTTTTTGCTTGTATGCTCTACTCCAATTCTCAATAGAGCCACTTGACCATGAGTCCTCAATCCCTGTATCCTTTCCCCTGCCTGGCTGGACCATGCCCTGGGCATCCAGAACCTCGGCAGACTGTGGTTGGCTTCTGAGACCCGAACATAATAAAGGCTGTTGCTTTTGCCTGACTCTGTCATCTGTCTCTTCCTCTGACTGCACCTAACTGATATCTGGGGACAGAGAGCAGAGAGAACTCTGATGTATTCTTCTCTTTGTTGATAGGAAGGAGCCCAGCCTTCTGGGTTAGTGATACTGATTGAACCCTCAAAACAGGAAAAAAACACCTTTTACGTTGTAACTTTGCTTAACTAAGAGGCTTATTAAATGAGTTGCTATCAGGTAATTCTGACTGTATCTAATCTAAACATTTATTTTTGAAGCTTTTACCTTAGAACAAAATTAAAGTATAGTTAAATTGAATCTGAGGGTTTTTTTTAATGGGAACCTATTTTTGTTATGATCAACTTCATTGTTTGCATTGTTATGATTTTGGACTCCTAGTTATACACAGTCTCACCTGGTGAGATGGAAAGGCTCTGACGTCATGAAATGAAATGTGGGCAGTAAAAAGACAAGACAATAAATGACCCACAGGGAATGTAGTTTTGACACCAACGAGATGATGCAACTCCAGCCTACTAAAGCCTTCTGAGGTAGAGGGAAAATGACCCAAAAACTTTACCAAAAATTGAACTACAGAAACAGCCATAGAAACTGAAATATCAGTAGTCACCAGCCAGCAAAACAGATATCAACTGTGCTAATAAGATAAATAAAAATCATAAAAAGCTGTCACAAGCACACATTTAATGAACATACAGAGTAGATATTGTAAGAGAATCTGTGTTCACTCAGATAAATGTGAGCACTTTCATTTATTTCTGGTAGGACGGAAAGTATAATTCTAATCCCAGTATTCCAAAGTTTATCCACAAAAGCACGTACAGGCACATAAGCAAGACATTACTTTCTACCTTATTGTAAAAGCAATGACCTGAGATCCAGGCAAGTATTCACAATGTGAGACTAATCCAGGACAGTATGGTGCAGGCACAATGCAGACTATGGTGCTGCTATAGAAAGGTCTGGCAACTATGTGTGCATATTATTATGGAGTGATAGTGATATACAAGAAATAGATTAACTTGAAAATGTACTTGTATAAGTATGTAATATATAACACATCTATAATCTATATGCATATCTAATATATGTATGTATGTATGTATGTATGTATGTATAAAGCGTAATCTTCACACCATTTCAGATTCCCATCATATTTTATTGGTTACTTATAAAAGTGCAAGAGTACTTAACTGGACATACTGAGAAAGAAGCCAATTTCTTTAGATATACCTTGATAATTTTTATTTTATGATTAAAATATGCAAATTCCCCTCTTAGTACAAAACCTATGTTTAAAAACTAATCCTTAAATCTGAATGAAGTAGAGTGTGTATCCACTGGTATAGTGGTCGAGGGGTAAATATTCACCCCAACCTACACTGCAGTATTCTCACCCTGTATCCACATTGGGATGCATCTTATAGGTGAAACAGCCATCAAATCCGAGGTTAGACTGTCTACAGGGATCTTACTTTCACTCTGAGATTATTAGTGTAATATAGGATGATGCTGGGGATTGTTATGAAAACAGTAAAAGGTCAAATGGGCCAACTGGCAAAAAGTATTTTAAAACTTCAGTCTTCTTAGATTTGAAATGCTGCATTTCAAATTGCAAAAATATTGTAAAATCACTGTGAGAATACCACCAAATCTCCCCTTCTCCCCCCAAATACTAACATAGACAACTTACACTGTCCCAGTACATGTTTGGTTTCCAGGATGCCAGCTCTAAATGTCCTCCCCCAACTAAATGAACTTAATAATCTTAGGAACGATGGTGATTTTAACTCCGAAGCAAGAAGTGTACCCCGTACATGAATCAGGATTTGTCACTGAAACTCAAGTATCCACAACTAGGATAAAAACGGTACTGTGAAAAACAACCAACTAAGGAATCTGTCCACTGTAACTGTACCTAAGGGGACACAAAGAATAACCAATTCCAAATGGATAAAAAGTGGTATTTCAAGCACGTGGGGCCAAGAAGCAAGCAAGTGTAATTATTTCAATATCCAATAAAGGAGATTTCAAAATCAATGGGAAGAGATAGGGAAAGACAATGCATACACACTAAAGGAAAAACCTACCCAAAAGTGTGGCTATTGTACAGAGGAGAGAAAGGCTTGACTCTCCACCTATATCATGTAGAATAATGGAATATTCCTTCAGAATAGTTCTGAGATCTGTGCTACATTATAGCATTTATATAAGGTGCTAACATGGTAGCTTATAGTCAACATTCAGTCACTAGCAATTAATAATAGGTGCACAGGTGTTTCAGGAAATATGAAATGAAAAAGTTACACACACACACACTTAATTAAGTGCCTGCATATATTGAGAGGGAGATGGAGTGGGTTGTGTACTATACCAACCAAGCAAAATTTAACTTGTCTTCAGGGCAGAGATCTCGATAGAACTTGACTGTCTTCCATAACTTACAGTTTGGCATTTGTAAGCCTTCACTTTCACTATACCTGATGAACATTAAAAATGCAGCAAGGGTTATTTAAATGCCATGGCTAGTTCAGTAGTTCAATTTTCTGATGTAAAATAGTAAACATGGCAGATGCCAAGTATGGATATATATATGGATATATATATATATATATGTATCCCCCTGTGAACGGGGTCTCCTTGCCAGAGCAGATACTTTTAGTATGTTACGTTACTTTTCATGAGTTACTAGGCATGCTGACTTGTGTTCCATAATGCTACCTCTTGTGCTGTATTGTTAGAAGTACTATAAAAGATAATAAGCCAATTGGCCTCTAAAAAGTAAGGCTGTAGGAACTTAACTGTTACTTTAAAAGTGCAGTCTTACATAAGGCCTCACTCTACAGCCCCTGCTAATTAGTGCTCAGGATGGACTCTGATCCTGATCAATCCCTGTGGTTTTAGGTCACTGTCTTTTGATCTCATTTGTAAATGGAATCAGTGCAGAGTGTTAAAGTACATCCATGCTTGTTTCTTATGAATATGGTCATCTATCTCCAATATCAGATATTCCAGCCCTGTAGCATCTCAAAGGAAGAAAGCTCATCAATAATCTAGCCAAGCCAAAAGAGGGTGGTGGCTCCTTTAAGGTTACAAGGCATGTGTTTGGGAAATTAGGATAGGATCCAGGTCTCCTGTCTGCATTGCACATTGCCTTTTCCACTAGCTAAAGCTTCCCCTCACTCAGTAGAAATCCACACCATAGCCCTGGTTCACCAAATAACAGTCAGGGTAAGAGCAGCACACATTAGCTCTAGAACCCTCCTCACCACTCCAGGACTGCGCCCAACCCACCGTGCTAGTGAGAGACTCAAGAAGGATTACAGAAGTAAGTTGGGGTTCTGTGAGGTAAGTTGACAGTTTTGTGACACCTTATTTGTGTACAAAGTTAAACGCACCAGGAAGTGAACCTAGATGGGAAAGGTTGACTTGGCAGGGTTGGCTGTGATTTTACAAAATAATTACTACTGTCACTGTAGGCTAGGACTTGACTATGGAAAAATCAAGAGTTTCTGTCTAGAATGCATTGTGACCTTTCGAATGGACCTTCCATGTTTTCATGTCATATCATATCATATCTTATCATATCAGATACCCTACTATGTCAACCCAAATAAAAAAGAAATTATAATTTTCTTTTTCACCTCCTAGAAACTTCTATACAATTCTTGAGGTCAAATAAAAAGCAGGTTGATACTCAAATCTCTGGTCCAGACCTGGGCCAAGTACAGGCAGGTACCTATAAATGAGTCAGAGCCATTTTCTGATCCTAGTCAAATATTTCAACTGTGAGTCTGAAAGACTTACAGCGGGGTAAGAAGCAAGCAGGCCAAATGTGCTGACTCCCAAACAAAAGGACAGAGAAGACACAGATAAGGACCTGATTCCTTCTTTCTTTCCAACATTTTTCCAGCAGCACCAGATCCACCTCACATCTTTCCAGCACTTCTCCAGGATAACCAGTTCCTCTTCTCATCTTTCCAGAATGTCTTTTAGCCCCAAAGATGCTCACTCTGTAAATTCTACAAAGAATCTGTCCTTAGTAACTCCTTGCCATGGGCCAAGTGATCCAAGTGGTAAATGATCCTAGAACAAAAGAACTGGGTAGAGTTGGCCCAGTCCCTGCCGAAATTTCTCATAAGCCTGCATGCTTGCCAGGGGACAGTTCTGCCTTGCCCTCCATGGGCTAGCTCCACCAGACAAAGGTTTTTATTAATTCTGCAACTCACCAAGAAGAAGCATGGAGGTAGTAATTGCTGTACATGCTTACAAACACATCTGCAAAGGTCTGGACAAGTTTTGGGAGGAGATGTGGTCGAACCAGGATCAAAACATGTAGCTACTATTAGGATATGCATGAAACTGAACCACATTCTCCAATACATCTTTATAAAGATCACCCTTTTATCTGTTTTCCATTCACATTCTCAAGTGATTCATAGACCTGTGGAGAGGAAGAGAGGGTCATTATTATTTCTTTTCTTTTGAAACACCAAAGGACATGTTGATGTGCCTGGCATGGTCCACGGCTTCACTGATTCTCTCAACTCTACAAGGAAATATAACCAAAATAACACTAACTATCCCCACATACCTGGGTTTGAGATTACAATGTAATTACAATATCCTTCCATTCCATTTCCTCCCTCCTAATCTTAGGATAAGCCCCTCCTCATCCACTCTCCTTCAAATTCATGACCTCTTTTTTTTTTAAACTAATTGTCATTGTATGCATATATGTACACACACACACAAACACACACACACACACTCACACATATGTATGTTTTCAGGGCTAACTGGCACTGAACCACCAATTATTATGTTCCTCCCTTCTGTACCCAGCTTTTCTCAGTTGCCTATAGTTGTATAGGATTGAAGTTTCATGTGTTTTTCCTCTTCCAGTTTGGTATGTCTATTGGCATCCTCTTGGTTCATCTCATGTTTGCCCATTAGTATTATAGGTGAAACTTTCTGAATGTAGCTTCTGGTGTTACTAGGAGACACAAACTCACCTAAAGTTTCTTGATCCTCTGGCTCTTACAATCTTTCTACTCCCTCTTTGGAAATGTTCCCCGAGCTTTGGGTGTGGGAGTATTTTGTAGATGTTGCTGTGACCAGGTTCTACAACTCGGAATTCTGATTGGTTTTAGCTTTCTGTAGTGGTCCCCATTTGTTCCAAAGAAAATGTCCTTGACAAAGGGAAAAGCTATGCTTCTCTGTGAGTATAAGGCAAATGTTTACAGATTGTTGTTAGGGTATTATGCTGGCTTAGTAAATAAGAGGTTGCAGCTTCTCCTCCAATATTCATGATTTCACTAGCACTAAGTAATTAGCCAGATTCTAATATTAGGCAGTGTTTCCCTCTGACTAGCAAGTCCTTAAGTCCAATTAAAGAGCTGTTGGTTACCACCAAGATATGTATACCACTACTATACCCATAAGGTTATTGTATGCCCTGTTTTTACCATTTAAAAAATCAAGAGGCACAGCTTTCTCATATTAAATGTTCCCAGAATCTATATAGTGCTTGTAGTGGTTCGAATGAAAATGGCCACTATAGGCTCACAGGGAGTGGCACTATTAGAGGTATGGCTTTGTTTGAATAGGTGTAGCCTTATTGGAGGAAGTGTGTTACTGGAGGAAAGGCTTTGAGGTTTCAGAAGCTCAAGTCAGGCCCAGTGTCACCCTCTCTTCCTGCTACCTGCAATCTGCATGTAGAACTCCAAGCTACCTCTCCAGTACCTTGTCTGCCTGTGTGCCATACTTCCCACCATGAAGATAATGGACTAAATCTCTGAACTGTAAGCCAGCCCCAATTGAATGGTTTCCTTTATAAGACTTGCCATGGTCATGGTGTCTCTTCACAGCAATAGAAGTCTAGCTAAGTGGTATTCTGGATAATATAAAAAGAATACCCCACTGTAATACACAAAGGCCAATGCACTAGTTAGCTATGGGGAGAGAGAAATTTGGAGGAGGAATCAGAGGTCAACATAGAATGCAGAGATGGAGAATGAAGACAGGCAGAAAGGCTGAGAGAACATTCTAAACACAGATCATAGCTTGAGCAAAGATACAGTAGTAGATTTTAGCATTAGTGTTATATAAGACCACTTAGCTGCAAAGATCAAAACTCATCAGACTTTTCTTACATGTGTTTGCAGGGAAATTCAAGCATGAAACCGTCAATGTAATAATAAAGTGTAGGATCAAAACCCTACCAACTGATACTACACCTGATTCTCTCTTTCTTTCTCTCTCATATACATACACATAAATTCATACACACACATACATATACACATATATACTCAAAGCACATATGTATGTGTTTGTTCTCACATTTAAGAGACTGAGCACAATAAGACAGGCTAAGTGGAACTAAGAATTCCTATAGAGCAGCATAGACAATTGATTGTTTCTAGGTCAATCATCAAATGAGGATTTGGAGTCCCTTCAGGTCGATGTAATTCTCTCATTAAGATGACTGAAATAACCAGGCCACGCAACAGTCAATATGGTTATTCCATCCATCTTAATGACCCAGTCAGATCAACTCGGGATATGTTCAGCACCAGAGGGGAAACTCATATGAGAACATAGCAGCAGATTTGTTGAGCTTGCCTGATTTAAGCACGAGCTAAGACATAGAAAAATCACTGTTTGCAGACAGCATTACTGAGATTTTATTTCACAGAAGCAGGAAGAGAACAGAGCAATTCAGAGAGCATGCACAAAAGTAGGAATGAACAACAACAACAAAAAAAAAAAAAAAAAAAAAAAAAAAAAAAAAAAACACCAGAAGAATCCTTGGTCAATTCTAGTTCACTGCTACATGGAAAGGTGGGGCTGGAGAAATGGCTTAGTGAAGGGCTCATTGAAAAGCTGAAGAACCTGAGCTTTGTCCCCAGAACCCATGTAAAAATCCATGAGGCCATGACATTGAAAGAGAGCAGATGAGATTGGGGGAGTAAGATATGAGGGGTTGCAGGGAACGGCAGAAAGGGAGAAACATCGTGATTAGATCAATCTCCAAAATAGAAAAATGTCATGTGTGGGAATACAGGCTTGTAATCCCAGCCTGGGGAGGCAGTGGATCTGGGTGTTCACTGGCAAGATAACCAAGCTTAATTGGTGAGTCCAGGTCCCAGCACCTCTGTCTCAAAAACTCAAGGTGAACAGCTGTTTGGGAATAATAACTGAGGTTAACCTATGGCTTCCAGATGCACGAACTCACACAAACACACACACACACAATCACACACTCACTTTCGTATGCATACACATACACATACACAAGAAAAGAAGAAAGACAGGAGAAGGAAGTTCTAAGTGACAAGACAGGTAGCACAGGCAGGTCAAGTGTATGCTGCCTCAGACTGTGACCAACTCAGGCTCTTACTGTGCAGACGAATTTCATCAAGGATTAACTCTGACGACAGTATCTACGATGGAAGTCATAGTTGCTGCAAGGACAGTAATGTAGTCATCTGACAAGAGGAGACAGCAATAACCATGAAAGATTGATGGACAAAGATGATGAAGCAGAAGTCTGGGGCAGCTTCTGTTAGTGAATATGAAGTGGGAATTAGGGGAAAGCAGACTGGTGAAGCCTTGCTAATGCAGGATGACTGGAAATACAGAAAGGAAAAGCAGAGAGCATCCCTGGGGACAGTCCATCAGAGAAAGGATGTCTTCTGAGTCTATTGCAAAGAGGCAGCAGTCGGCTTGGCACAGAGCAAGAGGTAAGAAGCCTTCCCACTCTGGGGATCTCGCTGTCATAAGGAACCAGACCCAAAGCTTAGTGTCACCAGGACAAGTTAGAGATACAGGAAGAACAGATAAAGACACAATCCAGACCACAATGTTTTTACCATAAAATACAGAGTACAGGTTCCTGGATACCTCAGGAAGTAAAGCTGATTGTTTTTGTTTGGTTTTGTTTTAAATATCCTTCTCACTTTTAGCATGTGTATCCCATAAAATACAGAAGAGTTTGGCAAAGCACCCTGGTGTGACAGGCCCAAGTATATCCTCTCATCGGAACTGTGAAATGAATAAAGCTTTGGTTTAGTTCCTGGGCATAGGGGGTGACAGGGAAAGTTCAAAGATTTGGGTTCTGCCTCTTCCTCATGTCTTGACCACCTCTGTTTCCAGATGCCTCAGCTCCATGCTAACATATATAATAGTTTGTTTTTTTTCCCCCCAGCGGCCCCCAATTTACATTAAATATGCCTAGACTGTGCCTCCTTCCTTGAGTGCCTTCTCCTCTCAGTGGAAATACGACCGAATAGTTAGAACCGCAGTGTGTACACTAGGTACTGTGCTAAATTATAAACAACTGCAAATGACAAAATTTCAGTCATATAGAAAAAGGCTATTTTTCTTCTCCTTTATTATAAGATGCCTATGTAGCAACCCACTGGCCCAAACCAACTTACCATCTTGCTGCTAGCTTCCTTTCGAATTAGCATCTCAAGGTCTATCTGGCAGAGAAAGAGGAGTGTCCTGCATGGGCATTAAAAGCTTAGGTCAGAAAGTAGGGTGACATCTGTGTTCACAGCCCTTTACCATCACGGGAATCACTGGATCCACTAAGCTGGAATAGCCATAGGGAAGCCTCACTCTTCAAATGTAAGACCCACCTTCAGACGTGAGCCCGCAGCATGCATCCCAGCATCCTTATCGCTTACATGCTCCCAGAGGTCCCTTGCCCTCCCCTTCCCCCAGCTTTCTACTTCTCCTGTGGTGACTGATAAGTGTCATTGCTCGTTAGCTCTCAGATTTGACAGAGCTGCTGCTGCTGCTGCTGCTGCTGCTGTGCCCTTCCCTGATTTGAAAGCACTCTGAGCACTCCTGATTGGAAAGACGATGATCCAGCCTGCTTAGGCATTAAAATCTCCTTGGAGAGCTTATAAAGCAGGCATGCTGAAGATACACCCTAGAGGTTCTGATTTCACCGGGTCCCAGAGCCTGGGACATCTCAACAGAGTCTTTTACATATGCAGGGTGGCTTGTTCTGAGGAATACAGCTTAACTACAGTGTGTGTGTGTGTGTGTGTGTGTGTGTGTGTGTGTGTGTGTGTGCGCGCGCGTGTGCGTGTGTATCAAAGGATGCACCACGCTACAAGTGAGAGACCAAGTTCAGTATCACATAGTGATGTAGTGGCACGTCAGAATCAAACACCAGCTGTCTCAATCCCAGGTACTCTTATTTCCCTTAAAGGGCACAAATAAGGAACAGTATTCTTAAGGCTGTGATTTTCTCATCCTTTTGCCCAAACTAGATCTGCTTCTTTCCTGAGAGTCCAGGTTAGCAGTACAGCAGTTGCTGCTTTTGGCAAAGACAAGTGGATGCAGTTCTAATCTCAGATCACAAACTAAGACCAACCGGAGGTGAGCACATGGAGAAAGTCCCTGGGAGCCCTCCCTCTTCCTGCCATCCTCACCCTCCATCTTTAGAGCTTTGTTTGTGCTCCCAAATTCCTCCCTGGGAGAAGCCCTCCACCCCTGAAGAAGGATCCCTTTCTGAAATAAAGAAAAGATGATAAACAGAGTCACTGCCAGG
This sequence comes from Mus musculus, assembly GCF_000001635.26. Taxonomy (NCBI): domain Eukaryota; kingdom Metazoa; phylum Chordata; class Mammalia; order Rodentia; family Muridae; genus Mus; species Mus musculus. Next base: position 30,530,635 of record NC_000084.6, on the reverse strand, counting down.
TGTCCCTGGTCGCTGACAACTCCCAGGCTTCCTTCAGGCAGTTCTAGAGGAATATCATTTTTTAAAATAAGCAAAGAAGAAAGAAAGCTCAGCTCCCCAGCTCTAGGGCTTTGTGTGCTGGGCCTGCTCCCATCCCCAGCACAAAGAGATGTTCGGCTCCCAGCCACGGAATTTTACTGAATTCATCAACTATAAGTAAAAATAAATAAATAAGAGCTGATCTGTCACCCTTTTCAGATTTATGCTGATTTCACAGCCTTCTGATACACAGGCCCTGCTCTGATGATGGCCTCAGGCCTGACATCTTGGTGAACAACTGAGAAACAGCGCCATCTGCTGGCCAGAGAGCCCAAGTGAGTGGAAATTTCCAACGTTTTCAGCCTTTGCAAGAGAGCAAGCGGTCTGTCTGGTTGACATTCTCTGCAAATCATTCAGTTCCTTTCACCAAATCGCCTACAACTTCTGACGTGGAATTAGGCTGTGTCTTATGCATCTACATGGACAGGTTAAAGAGAACAGGTTTGCTGATTGCTTTTTGTGGCTCCTGTCTTTTCTTGAAGTTTTTAGATTCGGTAACCACATGTCAAATTTATAGCTGGAACCTTGGCTCCTGTTATTTTCCTGTTATATAAGTATCTCAAGAGGAAACCTCAGAGAGATGGAGGAGAAAGGACCTGAAGAAATCCTCATTCTGGTTGCCTGAGGCTCTGGGGATTTGGCTTTGGTGCTTAGACATAGGAATCCATTGTGTTGGGAGTTGTTTTCATCCGAGCTAGATGAATACATGAGGCATATCATAAAGAATGCTAAGTCTGAAAGAGGAAACTGCTAGGTTTTGATAAGGCTGGAGTGTATATAAGTGATGAAGGCCATCCTAGGACCTCTGTGTTCCTCTTACTTCCTGTGAAGCATCCCTAGAGATAGCTCTATGCTTTCTGTTTCCTACAGCTTCAGTTAAATAGGCCCTAGGGACAGTTTTCCCCCTTGGACCTGAGGATGAAGATGTGGAAAACAGGAAATGAACAGGAGAACAGCAGCCACCAGTTGTTAGTGTCAGGCTGTCCAGGGACTCTCCTCTTTGCTAGTCAACAAAAACTCAATGTAAAAAAACAAGAGGACGGCTCACTCGGGATGTGAATGAGGTGCCAAATGTGGCATGTTCCTTCGACAGATAGGATCAGCTATTAGTCTTTCCCAGTACATAGATTCTCTGGGGGGGAAAGAATAATATCCTCTAGATTTCCAAGCAGTCAGAGTAAAAAGAAAACATAAAAATAATTGCAGATAGCAAATCCAGGTTCCTGTAAGACAGGCAAATCTGCTTGAGGTCATGCCGTCCACAAGGGGCACAATTGAGTCCTCAATCTTGTAGACAAGATTTCTCAAGATAACCTGGTTCTTGCCACGGAACAGGATAAGGCACCTGCCACAAGGAAGTTCTTTTCACTGATTGCTGTGACACGTACCACACTTCTATCATGCCATCACCTTCTATAGCAGAGTCAACAATTTGTTTCAGTGACTCACACAGCTGGCACTGAATGGAGAACTACTCTTGTGGTGTTCAGTTAAGGAAAAGCACATGAGGGAGTGTGTGCACTACAGTCAGTGGCTGTATGGGACAGTGCACAGAAAGAAGGATGCCAGAGACAGGATTCGTGGCTTTGTGTTAAAGAGCCAGGGAGGAATGCATGTGTCTCCATGGGAAACAGAAATATAATACATTTTGTGAGTAGACTTGGGAGGTGGGTGGTAGTGGGAACAAGAGAGATCAGGTTGTGGGATGTGGTGGAGGGAGAGAGTATGGAGAGAAACAACTGGAATTGAAGACCATCGGAGAGGTCGTGTTGTGAAAATCTAGTGCAACAGAAACTCCCAAGATTCTATGAGGGTGACCCTAATGAGGACTTGGAGGTAATGGAAGATTTGGAGCCTGAACAAGCCATCCTCCTAAACCAGATAAGGCTTCCAGTGGTGGGACTGGGACACCAAGCAAGGCACAAAACCTTCGATCTACAATCTATCCCACCTGCAAGATGTGATGAGCAATGGAGTCATAGAACTTGTGGGAGTGGCCAACCAGTGACTGGTTCAATTTAAGCCACAGGTCACAAGAGAGAACCCATACTGGGTACTGTCTGAATGGCGAGGAACCAAAGGCTAGATAGACCTCAAACCTAGCATAGGAAAAAAGAAATTAATAAAATGATTCATAGTGATATTGTGCTAAACTCAGAGATTGGTGCCTACCCCAGTCTTTAACAGAGACACTTCCTCAGGCAGCTAACGGGAGAAGATATAAAAATCCATAGCCAAACATTAGGTGGAGTTTGGGAAACACCTCAGAAGAGGGGAGGAAGGGCTATAGGAGCCAGAGGGGTCAAAGTCACACAATCAGCTAAGTAGAGGTCACAGAGGCTGACGTGGCAGTCATGGGACCTGCATGCAGCTGTACTAGGTATTCTGTATACATTTATGGTTGTTAGCTTGTTGTCTTTGTTGGACTCCTAACAGTGGAAGTTGGGGTGTCTCTGACTCTTTTGTCTGCTCTTAGGACCCTTCTCTTCCTACTGGGTTGCCTCCCCGGGTTAGATGTAAGATTTTTGTGCCTAGTTTTATGGTATCTTGTTTTGATATATTGGTTTGATATCCCTGAGAGGCCTGCTCATTTCTGAAGGGAAACACAGGCAGAGGAGATCTAGTGGAGATTGTGTGTGTCGTGGTGGGGGTTGGAGGGGGTGGGAGTTGTGGCAGAAGGAACTGCAGTTGAAATGTATTGAAAACCAAAAATAAAAATTATTGGAAAACTGCAAAACATAAAACGGGACAGGAAAATTAATCAACTTCTTGTAGTATCAGTAATAGGCATAAAATGAGGCAAATAAATCATTTTGAAAGTGTGTGATTCAAGTAAATCAATCAAATGAGTGGCATAAGCCAGATGTTGACACTGGGTGTCTTCCTCACTATCTTTTAGATGTTAGCCCTGACTTTGAGGGAAAGTCTTGAAACTTGACAGTTAGAGCCCTGTCTTTTCTAGAACAAATTCTTGGTCTTGCTCTTGGTCATCAAACGCCTCTCCATTCCCACACACTTCATTTCAGTGGTTCCCCATTTTTCCTTCCCTCAGCTGCTCTTTGAGAACCTTCCTTCACCCGTCCTTCCTGGGAATCTGTGGGCCATCGAGACACTTGCAACCCTAAGGTAAAGTCTTTGTGATTGATGCGATTGCAGTTATAATTTTCTCTGGAGTCTGTTTCTTTATTTGAGGTTCACATGCCTCATGAAAGAAAACACTTTTTTCATGTTATACAATGGAAGTGATTTGAGGTTGGCTTCAGCACACCTTTTGAGCAACATGCTTAAAAATTGACACGTCTCTCAATATGACTCTAAACTGTAGAATTTTTTAAAACTAAATTAATAGGCTGTCCTTGAGTGTTTCAAGATTTAAATTCTGTTTGGGGCTAACAGGGTCCTGAGACTGATGCTTCTAATTGATGGTTTAGTTTAACAAGCTGACCCTAATTTCTTGGCTTTGAAATGTTAACAGGAGACAGCAGTAGCTGCCCCTGTAGTACATTTGAAACAGAGCTGACACTGCAGTAGGCTATTTCAGTCAATCTCAAATTCTGGTCTGACTCTGTGATGTAGTGTGTTCATGGAAGCTGTTTTATGCCCCTGTTGTTTTAGAAGCATTTCCTCCCTTCCCTCTGAAAAAGGTTAATGTGTATCTCTTCACCTTTTGATCTTATGATGCCCAAGGCTTCTAGGACTTTATGAGTTCCAGATAAAGTTGTAGAAGCCATCCCCTGCAACATCAGTGTGATTTGTGTGCCATTAACAGCCCTGTTGTTCCATGAACCTCAATTTCCTTCAAAATAGGAGAGTATCAAACCCACTGTTTCATATTGAAAAGGAAGATAAACTCCACCCGGCTTTGGGCTTCTGTACTGCAGTCATTAATGCTGGCTTCAGAGTCACAGTTTCCTCGGTCACCAGCTCCCAGGAGCTGAGGTTATAGAGTTGACAGATGTGTCCCAGGTCGTCATGGTCACAGTCACAGAGCACTTTCCCCAATAACAGCAAAAAATACAATGTTATGGACGTGGTATTAAAGTCTTGAGTGGATACATTTATCAGCAACAAAGAGGCTTGCTACGAGAGAGAGACAGAGAGACAGAGAGAGACAGACAGAGAGACAGAGAGACAGAGAGACAGAGAAACAGGGAGAGAGAGAGAGAGAGAGCCAGAGAGAGAGAGAGACAGAGACAGGGAGAGAGAGAAGAGAATCTGGTTCAGTTTTTCTAACAGAATTTTATTTGTATTTCTACTTCCCAAAACAATGATAAGAACAACAGCAACCAAAAAAAAAAAAAATCACCAAATTCATGGAGAAAAAGAGTTGCTTTGCTCCAAAGAGTGGTAAAGTTAGTGTTTCTCAAAAGTGTTATTCCCCCTTCAGGTTAGTACCAGAAAGAACTACAGAAAAACTTAAAAATAACAACAACAACAACAACAACAACAAAAACCCAACAACAAAGAAAAAAAAGTGTTTAAAGTCAGCTCAAAAGAGTAAATTTTAATATGGTTGATAAAAATTAGAGGTGATGCTCTTTGTTGTTGTTGTTTGTAAAGCATGGACTCATGTAGCTCAGAAAGTCCTCAAAGTTGCTATATAACCAGTGATAACCTTAAACTTCTGACCCACATGCCTCTGCCTCCAAACTTGTTTTTCATGTGGTGCTAGCGACTGAACCTAGGACTTTATGCATACTACACAAGTACTTTAAAACATTCCTACCCCACCCTAAAGATTATGTTTTAATTGATATGTAGCTTTCCCTTACTAAACCAGTGCTCACATTGCTGAAAGAGCTGATTTGCAGAATAAGCCTGAACCAACAACTCATTTTGGACAAGTTATCCACATCAGGTTCTAACTCCATTACCCAGGGTCGAGGAGCATCTTGATTGAACCCTAATTAATTAACCAGCCCTTAGTCCTGTGAAAGGTTTACCATCTACAACTGGTTTCATGTTAGCATTGCTGGCTCTGTCCCAACAGTCAAGCATCTAAAGTCTGGTCTTATTTGGTACAAGTTGATCGATGTTCCATGTTCTCTGCTTTGGGGAATCATCCCTTTCATGGAGAGATTTTCAGAAGGAAAAATTCTGAGATAAGGTGAGAAAAATCCAGCAGTATTTAGCAGTGAATTTGAAACTGTAATAAAATTAAGGTGAACATCAGAAAATAGATATGTCTGTAGGCAGTTTAGTTTAGATCCGGTTATTAAAATGTCTTAAATAAATTCCCAATCTCTCATCACCCAACTCAAATGCAGGCTCTTTTATAGTCACTTGGGAAACCTTTTTCCATAAAGAATTTCATCAAACACAATCAAAGGTGACACTCGTCCTTTCCAATAGCTTAAATATTAAGTTATGGTCTTCATTCACAAGTACTGCTCAAGTTTAATGCTTACTTATATTTTGCCTCAAGCATGTCTTGTATTTCCAGACGTTTTCTATCAGTTTTATTGAAACACAGATTATATATGAGAAAATTTGTTTTCTAATAAATATGGAGCAGTGTGTCTATCAACCAACCTAAATAGGATTGTTCAAATGAAATCTTGTATCTGGAACTAACTCCCATTTATCCAGTATCATTGATCAGCCTCTAACTGACTTCTTTGCTATATAGATGTGTCTTTTCCTGTAATGCCATGTGTATACAACCATATATGTGTCTTTGCTGTTTGGTTTCTTTCACTTAATATGATTTTTTAAAGATATATCTACCTTGTACTCTGAATCATTGTTCATTTAAACTGCTAAAAAATATGCTTCTATGTAGATGTGCTATATTTGGTTTATGCATTCACAAGTTGATGGACACTTTGTTTCTAATTTGGACTCTTCCAAACAGTGTTCTTATGAATATACATACACACACACACACACACACATTACACACACCCCACATACACACACACACACACATTACACACACACCCATACACACACACATTACACACACACCCATACACACACACATTACACACACACATTACACACACACATACATACACACACATATTACACACACACATACACACACAAACACACACACACATTCCACACACACACGTACACACACACACATATTACACACACATTACACACACACATACATACATACATACACACACATATTACACACACACACATACACACACAAACAAACACACACATTCCACACACACACGTACACACACACACATATTACACACACAAACACACACACATACACACACACACACATATACACACACACATATATTACACACACACATACACACACACACATTCCACACACACACACACACACACACACATACACATATACAAACACACACATATTCCCCACACACACACACATACACACACACACATATACAAACACACACATATTCCACACACACACACATACACACAGATTACACACACACACATTCCACACACACACATTACACACACACACACATACACACATACACACACATTACATACACACACACACTATTTTTTTTCAGGTCTTTATAAGAGCCTGTTCTCTTGGGTAGGGTAGCTAGGAATAGAATTGCATTCATGTCTATTCTCTGAAGCAATTGTCCTCGTCTATATTTCCAGCATAAAGCACAGCAGTTCTTAGATTTTACGATCATACTAGGTAATTTTTTTTCCAAGACAGGGTTTCTCTGTGTAACTCTGGCTAACCTGAAATTGACTCTGTAGACCAGGCTGTCCTCAAACACAGAGAGCCACTTGCCTCTGCCTCCCCAGTGCTGGGATTAAAGGCATGTATCACCACCACCTGGATGGGTATTTTAATATACTAGTACTTTTTAAAATATTTTGTTAAAATACTTCTCATCAGGAACCACTTCCAAGTGCACAGACCTCTTTTCTCCCTTTACCTACGACAGAGATGAAGCAAGGGTGTTTTAAGCCAGAGTCCTCAAGGTGCTTTAGTTACAGCAGTAAGAAAATAGGACAAGAAGCATCAGAAATGAAATATTAAGTCAGAAAGTCAATATATAGGCTAATTAATGCTTTCTTATGAATGTGACTTGAAAGTTGCCCATGACTGGGTTTAAAGTTAAAATGAAGAGTTCCTTTTATAACTCCATAGTCACACACTACATGTGATAAAATATCTGGGCATCTTGCTCATTTTGTATTTGAGGGAAACCTGCATTCTGGACAAGAATCATGGATTATTTAAAAAGAATTAAAAAGTGATCCACTTCAAATGCTATAGCCATCCTGGCCAGGTGAGTATGTATGCCGACTGCTGAGTTGCTGACAGAGACCACCTACCCTCCTGCATCAGCCTCAGGAGCTCCTCTATATGAACACTGCATCTGCCATGTTCCTACTGCATCTGCTGTGCTCCCTGTCTCTGCGTATTGCCAGCCCTCTGACTTTTTCTGATGGTGTTTATCTGCTCTTCCTTATTGCCCACTTTATTTCTCTCCTATTCCAGGATTCACTCAAAGGCTACCCCTTCTAGATTACTCCTAATCCACAGATCCTAGTGCCTGTTTACACATAGTTTTTAGATGAATATGTGCACACCGAATGACCAAATGTGCCCTTTACTTGGCAGATGACAAAGCTGAGGTGTAGAATATCTATGTGACAAATTCAGCATTCAAATCCATGCTTCCTGACTCCACAGTTTGATACTGTCTTCATAAGGGCGTTGTCTCTATCTTCACCTTTCGACTTACTTCGCTCTCATATAATTTTGCCTTGGTTTCTGCTGAGAAGTTTGAGATTCTTGCTCATAGGTTGTGAGAGCACAGAGGGAAAGAGTTTGCATTTATTCTTTTCTGCATTCCAGAAGAAGCTAGCCCTAGCTTTGAATACCATACAGATCCAATAAAAATGTGCCCAATGGGTAAAAGTGTGTGATCAATAGAATACCAAGTAGCTCCCCCTGGGACTTCTCTGAAAGCACTCACTTGCTTCTGAAGAGGTGATGCCAAAGTTCAAAACAAATGGCTTTCTTCCTTCCTTAATTAAAACTGTCATTGATTTGAAATTTTTCCTTTCAAACACAGAACAAAATTAAATTTCAATAGAGGTCTGCCCAAATTACCATCATTGCGAAAGCGAGGAGCTTGACATTTCTGAACCTATGACAGGTATCTATTGCTACTTCAAGCTAAGAAAATCCAGTTTTGTTTATCTTTTAAAAATGAGTAAAATGAATGTCCGTGAGTATCAGCACCTGACCTAGTGCACGTAGCAAATCCTTGTCTACCATAGGGTGTCACCAACTGTACTGCTGTGCATAGCTAGTCCCAACTCCCAAAGCTGATGATGTCAGCAATCATCCTACTACACACACCTAGCCAGTCAGCCCTGTGATTCGAGGCCTTCACTAAGTCTGTTCTGAAGCCATCTACATGAAGTCACTTGGAAATCGAGGCCTCTCTAAGGTCCATTTCCACCTCTTTTGTCATCTTGATGATTTGGGGCACATCATCACATGCACATGTGAAAGAGGAATGCAGCATTTCAGAAAGGATTTCAAGTTATTCTGATTAAATATGTTGTCTAATGTGCCAGGTACCATTTCATAAATATGTGGGGGTAGCAAAAGGAGTGCCTTACTCAATCATTCCCAGCCTCATTTGCACCCTAGTCTCTCTTGGCTCTCCCAGTCTCAGGCAGGCTCTTAGCCAAGTGAAAGGATGGAGCTAAGCAGAAGATAAATAGCCTGGGCTCAAAGCTCTTCAGCAGAAAGTAATAATTGAAACATTCCTTTGCAGTCACCCACACACCCTCACCCACACACCCTTACACGCATGCACTCGTGCGCACACACACACACACATACACACACACACTCACCACACAATTTCCTAGAGCACGTGATTACTTCCAGATCATCTCAGCATATTTTTAATTGAGGAATATAATTGAATCACACTGGATGGTTTGCATTAAAGGCAGGGGCCTTGAGACTGACTGTGAATATGCTAGCATAACATCATCCACTGCGGAGGACAATCAGCCATTATTAGAATGTGGTGACTGTTGCTAGTAAAGAATGTTGCTAATGCATCTCAGTGAGTAGCAGATAACTCTGATTCTTGTAGAAAACTCTGGAGAGAATGAACAGGCTAGTTCACTAATGTCCTCTGCTATAGAAAAATAAATGTGACACTTATACATACACAACAGTAATTATTTTGAATGGCTAAAACAGGTGGTGTGTATATTCTTATATAAATTCAGTTAGTACAACTAATAGTGAGAAAAATAACTGACGATTTTATTTTCTCCTCTATCTTTAGTCAGGGTAGTAGTAAGTTGAAGAGTAGACAAAGTAGAAAACTTTCAACCAGAAACTTGTGAAAATATAAAAGAGACTGTAAACCACAGGTTCCAAGATTTGATCCATAATCTCTTATGAAGTTCATAAATATGTAACTAGACGCACAATATTCAGTTAAGGAGTTCAGGCATGACATGCCATAAAAGATGGGCACTAAATAAATTTTACTCATTAAGATAATGAAAACATTTACTTGCCATCAATGTATTAATATAGGAACTTAACTATATTTTAAAAGGAGAGAAAAGTCTCTCCTGATATATCTATGTGTAGAAACATGTATGTATTTTACAATGGAAATTTCAGAAAGATTATAATTTACATCCTTCCACATTGATTATTATATTGCAAATTCTACATCACTGACCATTTAATGAGGACCCCTATTGCTTGCATGCATTTCTTCACTACTAATTGAAATGAGATAACTAAATTGTACTGGGTTTGGAATTCTCCACTATTTACTAAAGAAACAAATCTGTGGAATGTTCTAGAGAAAGAATAGGCAACAAAAATCACTGGGCCCAAAGCAACTTTCCTGTCTTTGTAAAGGAAGTTGTCCTTTACTCTCATAGCATTTTTATATTGTCTCTGTCTGCTGTCACACTACAACCAAAGAGGTGAGTCAGGAAATGTATGATTCACCAAGAATGATACCTGTGACTCAAATAGTATGCAAAAAGCAAAGAGCGTTTTTATCTGCAGAAGTCCAGCATGCTGGGGTCTACCATCTGACAAGATAGATGTGCCCAAGTGAGCTCCTAGGCACAATTTAAAACACATTGGGGAAATTCTGGGGAGGGGTAGGTGACCTCTATCTTAATCATTGGCTCTATCTCTAGGGACATTACAGAACCGTTGCTGGGGAGTGGGAGGGCTGAAAACTATTTCTAGGGAAGTCTGGAAACTGTTGCTGAGGAAGTCTCGAAAGGGTTACTGATCCATTGTCCTTGCCTTAGGCCAGGTGGTGGGGCCTGGACTTGCCTGGACTTGCTCAGTTCTTAGAAACAGAGATTTAGGCCTAGTCTCCTGAACTGCCAATTTGAAGCCTGTCATGGAGTCAGCCTAGCCTGTCTCAGAAAGAGACCATGTATTCCATAAATGTGAAATGTGAACAATGTTTTCTTTAACAACAACAAAAAAAGTGTGCTGACTCTTGGTACAAAAGCATCAACAAGGGGGCTAAGAATATAGCTCAGCTGCGAGGTGAGTTGCCTAGAATTCTTGAAGCCCTGGGTTTGATCTCCAATACCACAAAAGCTGGGTGTGGTGGCACATACTTTTAATCCTAGAACTCTGGAGGTAGAGGCAGGAGGATCAGAAGCTCAAGGTAAGTCTCTGCCTCAGAAACCAAAGGAAGAACAGACAAGATATTCTGCTTGAGATAGCTTACTACTGGAGGCAGCTCTCTACCAAGACAACTCTCTCTACTTGAGAGAGTTCTCTCTTGCTAGAAAAATTCTAAAAGCTCTCTGGGTTTGCCAGACCAAAGTCAGAAAATGTGCTATAAAAAAAAAATTCTTGGCTTTTCTAACCAAAGTCAGAAATTCTGCTAAAAAAAAATAATAATAATTCTACAAGAGCTTTGTTTGCTCTCCAAGCAATTCTCTCTGGGTTGCTAGCTCTTGCAGACCAAAGCCCAGCCTCTTATTTACATATCAATTCAGTTATTTACTCCAGATTTCCTTTTAATTATCCCATGAATCAGCATTTTATGGCCTTAGCTCTTAGATTTTTAGAAAAGGACAGCAGTACATATTTTTTTTTAACATTGCAAATGAATTCAGCAATCTGCTTGCCTTTGTAAGCAGACAATAAACTAGCTGTGTGGGGTCTGGCTCTGAGATCACCATTCCTGCCATGCCTGGGCCTGAAGGAGCTCTGTTTATCTCCTTCCTTAATAACATTCTGTTCTTTTAGGTCTAGGAAACCACTTATGTATTTCCTTTTATTTTTGTATAGTTGAGAAATTTTATCTTCTTGAACTTGTGCTTTCAGAGTTCTTTCCCACAGTTTTAAGGGATGTCGGGAAGGTTACAGCTTTTACCACCTTGCTAAGGACATTAGACACACCCTTACCTCCCAGACTCAATTTGTCTTTGATTAGCATGGAGTCATTAACTGGCAGAGAGAACATTCACCTGAAAGATAAACATAAAGTAAAATATACAAACAAACCTCATACCTAGCAACTGCCAACACTCATAGAGGGCCATTCCCTGCTGGCTCTGATCCAGCAGTGCTGTCCTTTTCAAGTAGCCATGCAGGACTAGGCACAAGTCTACATAAAGAATACCAATCCAGTCTTAGGTCTATACTTCACGTGCTTTTTTGGCCAAATCACTGATGTTTCTAGGTCCAAGTTTCTTAATCTGTAAATGAAACTAGAGAATAAATCACCTAAAGACACAGTATGGGGAACACTCAGATGTGATCGTGGAGATGTATTTGGAAAACTGGGAAGTTCTAAATGCAAGTATGGATGTTTCTAGTTGAAGAAACTATATGAAAAACTAATCGGGCTCAGTGTGTTTTGAGTAAATGAGATGTTCACATGCTCATATATAACTCTGGTGGTGATTGTCTCACAAGCTTGATGATCTATAGACACATAACTTAGAATTCATTTATCCCCAGAAATAGAAATATCAAGAAATTTTGCTGATCACTGATTGGGCCTCTAATTACATCATCTGGGTTCTGTTTATGACCTGTGCCCTTCATCTCAATGGGCCTTAGACTATTCTCTCATCAGCACCTGATCACCTTCTGTATCTGAAGTATTATTGCTGGGCGTCAGAAACAAGCCCATGTTGTTGGATAAGAAGCCTAGCCCTGCTCCACAGGACTGCTTGCAGTCCACCAAATGCCCATTGTGTGATCCTTATTAATTGTGCATGGTTTTATGCAACCTAAACTAGCTTCTGGATCTCAAACAAATAGTTTCCATTTTCTAAGAAAACAATAGTGCCTGGAAACTTTCAGGGGAATCATTGGCCTCATTTTATGATACAGAAAACTGCAGACTAGAGAGAAGCGTGTGGTATTCAAAGAAAATTCAAATTACCACAAAGCCTCAACCAAATCAGCAAGGCTGCCAGAACCTTCACTTGACTGTCATTCAAGTTGGCTGATGCATTGTCACATTCCACGGTTATACATTTCATAGGTCAGAAATGTTCTTTAAAATATTTATTAATAGGTCAGCCACTTGCACACGTTACTCTCCTTTTATTCTCCCATTTATAAGCCTACCCTCCATCTGTCACCCCTTCCTGGTTCATGATGCTAGTAATCTCATTTCTTTACACCGCATAAACAGAATTTCAAAATGAAATTACAAATTGTATGGGTCATTCGATTTGTCATGATTTATTGAGAACAAACAAACTGACCTAAGAGGCAGCTCACTGCCATAGACCTTAGAATTTAGCTGAGGAAGAAAAAGATACCTTTGGCAGTCCAAACAAGGACAGGGCAGCCATGTAGACCAGGAAAACTAATTCCTAAGGGTGGGGCAAATTAAGTACAGTAGCTAAGAAAATGCCCTGTCCTTAGTCTCAAGAACAACTTGTTTACAGTTGAGTCTTCCCCAATGAACTTGAAAGAAATTATTAGGCATCTTCCTTGTTAGAAGGTTCCTGAGTTTCTATGACAACTGAAAGAGTATAAACAAAAAATTGGAGATACCTCTCCTGCCATGTACACCCACATTTAGCCACATCCTCCCCAAAAGCCAAGGGAGGCAATTTAACTTAAAGTTTATATTCACTAGAATCCTTGGTGTAAGGCATTCCTAGACTGGTCATTTTGAGAGGTGGTTTAAGTCACTAGGGTAGACATTATTACATTCCTTGAATGAGAGAGTGTGTGTGGTGAGAGTTTAATTGAAACTCAATTTACAACATTTGTTTTTGCCCACAGAAGTTTCTCCATTTAGTAGGACAGATACCTGTTAGGAAATGAGAGATGTAGTCATGACTAGGAACTATGCTCAAGGTTTTAACTTCATCCTGTCATCTAGGTTATGAAGCTACAATGTTCAAGAACAAATAAGAGACTGTATTCACTTTCAGCGTTCACTGAAATGATCTACGATTTATAGATATTTCAGCATATAGAATATGAGCCTCTGTTTTCATGCTAACTTACATGCTGCAAAACCTAGAGGTGAACCCAGCCTGTCATGATCAAGGGTATCTTTGATTTGGTGTTGAAATACCTCATATCTATAGAACTAAGTACATCAGCCCCATTCAGGGTTAAATATAGCTTGTGAGATTGAGTTTCATGATGTAATTTTCCAAGAACAGTGAAACTCTTCTACATTGTATTAAATCTGTATGAGATTATGGCAAAATTCTTGGAAAACAAAACCAAGAAAGTGGGTTATCACCTTGTGCACAGACAGGTATCTCCTGGCAGAATAAATCAAGAAATGTGGTTTCAGGGGTTAACAACCCAGGCCCTGATCATTATCATAAACCATGAAGCCCATTAAGTTACCTTACCCATTCACACATGATCCATCCATGTGTGAATGTAAACTACTATTATCATTTTAAGTGGAATTTGAAGTGTGGATCATATTTGATTAAAATAATGCATATGCACAATATAAAGTACTCACATTACATGTAAGCATTCAATGACAGAATAAGATGAAAAAGATGCTAAAGACTGTTATTGTGGGAAGACACAACCCTGGCACCTTTTGGCCTAATTTGATCTCTACCACCTTACATGGATTAAGCTTGAGCCCCAGAGAATGTCCCAAACTAAGAACTCAAAATTGACAACGTTTACTAATGGGGGGAGCAGTGCTAGGATTAATTTTCAAAAGACAATGCAAAGCACATTTTAATCTTTAAAACTAAAGGTCATCCCAAAATAATTCATGGACCACTAAGAACTGCATTTAGCAGATTAGAAATAGATACCTTTTCAACAAATATACTTTTAATATGTTAATTTCTCTGACACTTGAGAGGAAAACTTTCCCCAGATTACTCACTTCACTCTTCTGTTTATAAATAGCTTTTCATTTCCTTTTATAGAGTTGGACTTTTCTCATCCTTAGATCTCATTCACTTGAATTCAGAATCGAGTAGTGATGACAGTTTGAATATCAGTGTCAGGCATTTTTCTGTAATTATAAGAATTAAGGAAAATATTTAATGATAATTATTCTCAAAGCCATGCAATAAAAATAAGATGCTTAAAAACTATTTAAGTTGAGAGTAGTTAGATTGCATCAGTAAGTAGTACAAGCATAATAAATCTACATAAGCACATACGCATACACACAAAAGACACATTTGAACCTTAAAGACAAGAATACTCAATTACCAAAGGTTTCAGAGTCATGGTCTAAGCACTTAAGAACATCTAGAATATGCACAAAGGTGGATTATGTCAGACATTTCCAGAAAGACAGAAACTAGATGTTTGTAGGAGGCAGGGGAGAGTGCAAGATGATTTTTAAATACAAGAAATCACATGTGTAAACAAAACAAAAAACAAACAAACAAACAAAAAACATGTCTGAAAATGTAAAATTAGAGCCATCAGTGTCCAAGATAGAAAGGGATATGTGTAGGATGGAAAAGCGAGAGACAAGAACAAAGTGAAGCAGAAAATGGGGTTTGGGATTTGAAGGAATCATTTAAACAGAATTTGTGATGAGAGTGTACTTTGATAGATTTGGAGAAGAACATGTTAGACCCACTCTCCAGGTATAAACCTCATTAGGAGTGACTGTTAGGTATGTCATTGACTAGAGTAAGAATGAAAACTCTATCATCAAGTATGGCCCACTGGCCTCAGTGACAGAAATCCCCCATCTAACATAGCTTAAGCATTATTTGTACTTCCTGACCACAACATTAGCCATCTAGGTGGACTCATGACCCCATCCAGACCTTAGTATAGTGTTTTTAAAACTCCAGTATGAGGCAATTGTCAGCTCCACAGGTTTTTCCACAACTGAAGAGTTTTTCAGGCTATGGGACGTTCATCTTTAAAATTGGGAAGGTGTCAGAGAAGAGGTAGCTGCTGGTTACCACCTGAAAATGATCTCCTCTTTCTGCCTGAATCACCAGGCTGGGTTTCTATCATATTTAAGTACAGGGATTCTGGTAGGTACATTGGCTAGTTACTTTGTTCTTTGCTATAAACTACCTAACCAAAGAGAATAGGAAGTTTATTTTGGCTTGCATCATGATGAAAAAGACACACCCTGGCAAGAATATGAGGCTCCAGGAAATATTCTATCTACAGTTCAGAAGCAGAAAATAATAGACATTCATGTTCAACTCACGTTCTCCTTTTCATTTAGTCAAGGGCTCCGGACCATAGATGATGCATCTCATAGTTAAGGTAGATAACTCCTCGGTCACATCTAGATAACCCCTCACAGACATGCCCAGTGGCCTTGTCTCCTAGGTGATTCTAGATACTGCCAAGTTGACATTAACCATCAACCTGGCCCATAGAAAATGCTGAATAAGCCTCAGCTGTTAGAACTGCAATTGCGAGCTTTATGACAGTATAACCAAGGTTGTTACTTCCTTTGATTTAGATGAACAGAGAGCATAAAGGGAAGGCAAATCCAGAAACCATTTGATCTGGGTGGCCAGAAGTTCCTTCAAAGCCTATAGAAAGCTCAGGACCAGAAGAACCACACATCAGACAGGTCTGGGTTTAGTCATGCTAAGGGGGCTTGGGATGTAGATCAGTTGGTCAAACATTTGACTAGCATGCACAGAAGCCTGGGTCCAATCCCAGAACAACACAAATAAAGCATGATGGAGCACACTTATAATTCCAGAACTTGGGAAGTAGAGGTAGGGAAATCCAGAGTTAAAGGCCAGCATTCATCAATTAATGACTGTTTTTTGCTCCCTTAGTGTAGTAATATATCTTTGGCTATGATCTGACTTCCAGTTAATGGCCTGGGTGCACCGGCTAGAAAACTGCTCACAACAAACAATGTGGTTTATCAAACAGATTTTTTTTTTTTTAATGAATGATAGAAAACACTATGCTGGGCATTGTCCTATAAGTGAATTGTCTTTTTAAAAAATGTGTTATTCATTACAAATGTTAAGTAAAAATATGCTAAGTATGCAGCTTTTACAGTTAAGAGTCCGTCTGTCAAAAAGCAGAGATTATTTTTCAAATGATTTTGACATATGTCAGTTCCTCCTGAGGTATAAATCCAGAAGATTTTATCAAAAATATTTTTAAATAGTCAACTTTTCAGTTAATAAAACCAACTATAATAAATTATCAAATAGGTTTGTGGTGGTTTCGATGTACTTGGTCCAGGGAGAGGCACGATTAGGAGGAGGCTGTTTTGGAGGAAGTATGTCACCGGGGTGGGGGTGTGGGGGGGTGCTTTGAGAGAGCTTCCTCCTAGCTGCCTAAGGAGGCCAGCCTTCTGATTTCATTTGGAATAAGATGTAGAACTTTGAGCTCCTTCTCCAGCACCATGCTTGCCTGAATGCTGGCATGTTTCCTGCCTTAATGGTAATGAACTGAACCTCTGAACCTATAGGGGAGCCTCAATTAAATACTGTTCTTGGTCATGGTGTCTCTTCACAGCATCAGAAACTCTACCGAGGTGGTTCCCTCTACCCTCTCACTGTAGGCAAAGATTTTTTTCACACATCCAGGGGGTTGCTAGGTTATTGTTGCTGGAGGTATTTTTTTTTTAAGTTTTTGTTGCTGTTGTTTAAATTTTTATAGGTTTTCAGGGGACTTTTGGTTTCTGTTTTGTTTTGTGTTGCCTCAAATTCTCTAGGGATGTATGGAAAAGGTATCTTAGATTATGAAAAGAATTGAGGAAGGCACCTAACAGTTGCTAAGGAACTTGGATGAGTCAAGGGGAAATAAGGACTTATACATTTTAAGAAGTACAGTAGACTCAATGTCTGCCTTTACCAGTTCAGACTGGTCTAGCAGGGAGTAAACTGTGTGATTTAAATAATGAAGCATCCCTCACAATTCTAGAGCTTGAGAAACCCCAGATCAAAGTGTCCGATGAGGACCACTTCACAGCTGGCAGTAGATTTCTGATGTTTTACACATGGCAAAAAGAAGGCAGATAGGGCCAGCTCTAATTTTCTTCTCATAGATGCTGCTTATAATCTTCAAAAATCCAGAGCTACTCTTGGCTGTATGTGATACCCCTAATCTCTTTAAACATGTGTTATTCCAAATTTTGTAAGAAAAGAACTTCAGCTCAGGAAATTTTCCCCTGTGCCCATGTGTTCGAGGCTCTTCCCTACTTTCTCTTCTATTAGTTTCAGTGTATCTGGTTTTTTGTAAAGATAAGAATGGACCCAATATATGACAAGGACACATCCCCCACTATGTTCATAACAGCCTTATTTAGAATAGCCAGAAGCTGGGAAGAACCCACATGTCCCTCAACAGAGGAATGGATACAGAAAATGTGGTACATTTACACAATGGAATACTACTCAGCTATTAAAAACAATGATTTCATGAAATTCTTAGACAAATGGTGGAACTAGAAAATACCATCCTGAGTATGGTAACCCAATTACAAAAGAACACACATGGTATGCACTCACTGATATGTGGATATTAGCCCCAAAGCTCAAAATACTCAAGATACAATTCACAGACCACATGAAGCTCAAGAAGAAGGAAGACCAAAGTGTGGATGTTCTAGTCCTTCTTAGGAAGGGGAGCAAAATACTCACTGGAGCGAATATAGAGACAAAGCATGGAGCAGAGACTGAAGGAAAGGACATCTAGAGACTGCCCCACCTGGGAATCCATCCCATATACAGACACTATTGTAGATGCCAAGAAGTGCATGCTGACAAGAGCCTGATATAGCTGTCTCGTAAGAGGTTCTGCCAGAGCCTGACAAACACAGAGGCGGAAGCTCGCAGTCAACTATTGGACACAGGGTCCCCAATGGAGAAGTTAGAGAAAAGATCCAAGGAGCTGAAGGTGTTTGCAACCCCATAGAAAGAACAACAATATCAACCTAACAGGACCCCCCCCCGCCCCCCCCCCCCCGAGCTCCCAGGGACTAAGTCACCTACCAAAGAGTACACATGGAGAGACCCAACTGCATATGTCACAGAGGATGGCCTCTGTGGGAAGAGAGGCTCTGGGTCCTGTGAAAGCTCGATGCCCCAGTGTAGGGGAATGCCAGGGCAAGGAGGTAGGAGTGGGTGGGTGGGTGAACACCATCATAGAGGCAGGGGAAGAGGGGATGTGGGAGGGGGCTTTGGGGGCACTGGAAAAGGGGATAAATGTTAATAAAGAAAATATCCAATAAAAAAAGAAAAGAACTTCAGAGCTGAATTGCTTTTTTCACATTAATGGAAACAAGAATATGTAAAATGACCAGATCTGATAGTACCTTTGCTGGGGGCTTCTAGTCTCTCAAAGGCACAAGCATGCATGTTTTAGAGCAGTGTATATTTGGCATCAACATTAGATCATGTAAGATAAACATGGTGAGGCATTTATATAGTAGGAATCAAAGCCATTTTTTGAAGTTGTAACAAAACACCAATAAATTAAGTGAGTTGCTGTCAAATTCATGTTCAGATAATTCGATAAACCATCCAGATCTCCACACTTTAGGCAAGCCTTTTCAACCCGACTATATATTAAGTTCAAGGTCAGCTTATTTTCCTTTGCACCTTAGAGATCTTCCCCAAAATGTGAATAGGGTTTCTTAGTCTCTCATCTCTATTTGTCCTCCCTATAATGTATACACGAATCATTAAAGCTCTCATTATTTGAGTGGAATATACAATAGCAATTTTAAATGATTAAAAAAGGAGTCATTTTTAAAAATAATTACTATCATTAGTTCTTTTACTGGGGAACAAGAGCGAGAGATAAATATATTGAGAATCAATAGAAGCCTTGGCCCACAGTCTCTAAGCCTTATTTGTCTGGGAGTTGCTTATCTTCCCAAGCCCTCACTCAGAGGAAAGAATAATAATTATTGCTTAATTATAGCAGAAGTGAATTTTATCTCCCAGTTCTAAAACAAAATGACTCATACTCATAGCTTTTTTTTTTTTTTTTTTTTTAACAAAGAAATGTCTCTGGAAAGAAAATATTTTTTAAAAGCTAAAGTGTAAAATTGGCATAATTTCTTTGTTACTAGAAGCTAAAAGACTTGATTTTATTCATAGTGGGTCATGTCCTTACCTTTAAGAAATGTCACTGAAGGACTCTCCAGGGACTGTTTTAGTTTCCTATCTTGTTGCTGTGATAAAATACCCTGACCAAAGTAACTTAAGGAAGAGTAGGTTTGTCTCTGAGGCAAAGTCAAGGTGCCATGAATTTGAAACATCTAGTCACATTACATCCATAGTCAAGACCAAGGAGCAGTGGATCAATGTGTGCTAGTGCTCAGCGGGCTTCACTTTTACACAATCCACAATCCCTTTGTCCACTGAACAGTGCCACTTATAGTAGGTTGGTCTTACGATCTCAACTAAGGCAATCAAGTTAATGCTAACAGACTAGCCCACGGTCCATCTCTCATCTTGACTATGCCAAGTTGATAACCATTATAAGGACCATCCTTCTACTACTCATGACTGTATAAGCTCAGGAGAAATCCCTCCAGAGGAACTATCCTTTTGGTCTGAGCTATGCCTTACTTGGTGATACTCATCTTTAGAGAAACAGAGCTCTTCGACATCCAAGGCATAGATACATAGATAGATAGATAGATAGATAGATAGATAGATAGATAGATAGATAGATAGATAGATAGATAATCACTGTGATAGTCTAAGCAGATAACTTGGGGCTTGTTCACTCATCTAGAAACTTGGTACTTAGTCCCATAAACTGTCTCATCTCATTTTTTTACCTTCACTGGTCTCTCAGCTCCACTAGATCTTCAAGTTACTTCTTCTCTGAAATTTCATCAGAAAAATTTAAGTGTTGACCGTGCCCTGCAGCTTATGAGGAAATCCTGGTAACATCACCTTGCTTACTTCTTGGGACATGGACCAGAAATACAAATTGGTGGAAAAGCTTTTCCTCAGTTTGCTATTTCCTGACCATCTGTCTCCTTATGTAGAATATACTATGGATGATAATTACATTATCCCGACTGTTTCTGTATTCTGTTGCAGGAAATACTATACATGACCTTCAGGATCCCATGCTTACTGGCAACTCTCTGCCTGGCACCCTGGCTGTCCATGCATTGGCAGGCAATGGCCAACCTGTTTTTATCTTGTGGAGACTCTGACTCAGAACTCCACAATCTCTCCACCCAGCACGCTAAGTTTCCACTAGCAGGTCATTGCCACACCAGCCCCATGCTTCAAATCCCCCATGGACTTTGTGGTGCACATCTGGCAAACCCACACTTTGCCACAGAACCTTTCTCTCTTGAACCCAGTTGAGCCACCATGTGAAAAAACACCACTTACTTCAGAAACAATGTTCACTCAATTGTTGGACACAACTAAAATCCTAATCTTGTAAGCCTTATTAAATCTAAATCCTCTGGTGGTAACTCTTGAGACTGAGAGACACTAGTAATTACATCTTGCCCTCATGCTACCCCCTGTCCAGAAGGACCTAACTCTCTCCTGCTTCCTTTCTTCCTCTGTCCAACCCAGAAGTCCCTCCTACTCGCCCAGTGATTGACTCCTTTATTCATTAGGGGATTAGTTCACAATAAGTCACTTGAGTAAGTGACTCACTCCTTGCTCACAACCCTTCCCAGGAGAGCCGAATTAGCATCAAAATACAAACAGCACCAGGCCCACCCACAGCAGTACCCTTTTGCCTTTTGAAATGTATTCATTGAGTCCATGAGTCCTTTTCTCAGATGTCCATCTGTCAACATTCCTGGAAGGGGTAAAAGGAAATTTTGGGGGTGATTAAAAAAAGAGAATGGGTAGATCAAGACCTAGCATAGGACTTTACAGAATTGTCCTTGTTGAACTCCATTAAAACCAGGGAGAACTTTATTTCTGTGTATGCGGAAAAGGGTATGTAGGTGTTAATATTATAGTACCAGAAAGATAAACAGGCTTAACATCCTTAACAACAAAGCACCTGAGGTTACCTTCAATATGTTGGTGTAAATCCCAGAAATGCAAGCAAATAATAAGGCAAATAAATTGCTTTCTAATTTCTGAATGCAAGACAAAGGAAACGTTCTTGGGAAAGGCAGCTTGTCGTTAACAGCTTTAGTATGAATTAATTTAAACAAAGAGAAATGTATACCCATTAGAGACTTTGATGGGCAGGAGACATGTCTTGCAAGCATCAGGATATGAGCTACACCTCTAGAACCAGCTGCTGCCCCACTCTCCATCCCCAGCATTAAAAACCAGACAGTTGCAGTGGCATAGAATTGTAATCCTAGCACTGGGGAGACAGAGATTGATGGATCCTGGGATTCAGTGGCCTAGCATGCTTAATAAGCTCCAAGTCAATGAAAGAGACTATTGGAAAAATTAAAATTAAAATATAAAAAAATGGTAGACAGAGCCTGAAGAACAACACCCAAAGTTTCCACAGGCCTTCATATATATGCCCAAATACACACAGACACACACAGACACACACACACACACACACACACACACACACACACACACACACAGAGACAGACAGACAGAGAGACAGACAGAGAGACAGAGAGATAATGATGAAAACATAGTAATAACGGTGTGACATAGATGCCTGTACAGACACACATATACATATATGTGCAGACGTTCACACAGATAGATATACCACATAGCAAATCAGTAAAATTAATGTCTTAAATAAGAAAATGCAACTTCTAAAAAAGATTCACTTGTGTTTATTGTACTAGGGATCTTCTCTGGATAAATAAATAGTAGTCTCTCTAAAATTGAACAAAATAGCTCTTGTCCAGTACATGCCCGGGTCCTTAGCTGTTGTTGTGTATACAAGAATTAAACTCCTTGATAGCTAAGCCTTTTTTTTTTTTTTTTTAGAAAACTAGAAGTTGTTTATAACACTTGTTATCTGTGGCAAGTCTAATTTTAACAGCATTTTCTCAAGAGAATACAAAAAAAAAAAGAGAAGCACTACTTCATTTTTTCCTTGACCCACTTTAGCATACTCTGCCCCAGTTAACATTCTCCTTCCTTTGCATTCTTCCTCTGGTTTGTTATCAAAGATGCTGGGCTAGAGAAAACAAACTGATTTTGTTTTTCTGCCTTCTTTCCTGAAAAATAGTACAGAAAGCTGACTATCCATCCAGCATGCCCCTGTGCAGACCTGCTGAAAGGATGTTTGTCTGACAGGAAAATTCAGAAGACTCAGGTAGACAAAGCAAATCTCAAAGCTCCCTCTCAACTCCTTCCTTAGAACATCCCACACCTCTATCTGGTGAGGTCTGACCTTCCTAGATCTCATCTCAAAAGATTCACGTAGATGTCGTTTGCCCTGCCCATCTCCCTACCAAACGTGAAAGACAGGCTGGGCTGGTGGTGCTGTATCCTGTCGGTGATGCTTGGCTGGATGGAGCGCACAGCTTTGGCTACAGAGCTGGAGATGAATCCAGCTCTGTGACCCACAGGTCAGTGCTCTTTTCCTAGCCCTCCATATATCTGCTTCCTGTGAACTTGTTCCCCTGTCCTTCTGCATACTGAGACTTCAGACCTGAAGCTGACAATGGCTAGATTCTGATCATCTAAATCTAAGCTTTTTCCCAAAGTATCAGGGTTCAGAAGGAAGGTGCTGAAGCAGCCTCAACTGGTTTTGAGTGCATGCGTAATGAAGCTAATCGTGTCCTCTGAGTGAACTTTTAGGGAGAATTCACTATTTACCATGTTCTGTCTGACGCATGATTAAACTTTCATGTGATTGAAATAAGATCAATCCTGAGAAGGACATGTGAAGAGAACATTGACTTATAGAACTAAACAAGTCTGTCAATCAAAGAAGAAAGCTGCAGTGGTATACCACTTAGCATAGAGACGGCTCCTTCCCCTAAGATCCTATTAGGAAAGCCCCAAACAGTATCCTGGCCCCCTTGAGTGCTCATGTGATGATCTGCTCACATGACAGATCAAAAGTGAAAGCAGATTTGTACTTTGTGCTTTGTATCTGTCCTATGACTTTGCTTGTAACATCAAGGTTTTTATGCTAATTTTCAATTTGTGTGCCCCTTTATTTCAATTATTTTATTAATATTTCAAACAACTAGAAAAACCCAGTCCATACATGGGCTAACTTTAACAAAAACATCCTCCCAATTTATTTTAGCTGCTTCCTTTTCGTTTGGGAGCAGGGATGTTCCTACACTGTTCTACAGTCCTGAGGTTTTCCTGGTGCTGCATTCCCCGTTTGCAGCCTGGAGTTCAGGTGTATTTAATGTTACAACAAAGAGAAGTGAACACTGCATCGTGCTAAACAATCAGAAGAAAGAAAATGAGGATATCATATTTAGGAGAAAAAATTTTTTTAAAAAATGTGTTAAGTTCTTACAAAGTTAGGAAACAATCCTAATAAAAAACTGTACTCCTTAAATATAGAACAAAGACATGAAAAGCTCCTGCCAGCCCTGGAAAGACCAATTCTCTAAGCTCGTGAAAGCTGCAGTACCCTGGGAACCCAGTCAATACAATACGATGCTTATCATATTGTTCCCGATCAAAGCATATCCTTTTTTGGGAATATGCATATTCTGATAGATGTAACATTAAATATTATCATAAGACTTTAATTATAAAACTAATTGTTTATTCTGTTTTGTTTTGTTTTGTTTCTTCTACAGTGCCTTGTGTCTCAACCCTTTTATTATAGGTGGGATATATTTTTAAAGTTCCAGGCACTCAGTGAAGTATCCCTAATGGGAAAGATGGTGTGGAAATGTTTCTTGAGACAACTACTTAAATAAGAGCCTCAGGGCACAGTGGAAGTAGGGACATTTTTATCCTAAGGCAGGAGCAGCTATACAGTTCTTGGGTTTGGAACATCTAAGACATTTTTTCTTGTCTCCCTGAAGGCTCCCCTGATGTTCTCTCTGACCCCACCCTGTTCTCTTCTCTCTATGATGGCCACCTTTCTCATCTTTGCATCCTGGGATGTAGGCTGCTCTGCCTGAAAAGCAAACACTAAGTTGTTATCTAATGTTCAGGAAGCCATTTGAGATATATTATCAGAAACAATATCTATGAAAGAGGAAAGAAGAACCAGGTATCCCGAGCTTTTGTCCCCGCCAGCAAGAACACACTCAGGACAACCGGACTCTTCTGCAGCAAAAAGCTTTATTGCTTACTTATCAGGAGGGAAGACCCCGAACCCAGAAAATGGCGCTGCTTATATAGCCCGCAGTTTAACATTTCAGCACCTGATGTGGTGTGACAGCTCTGATTCGTTGCTCACCCATCACCCCATTACTACACCCCGAGATGGGCAGTGACTAGGCGTGAGTTCACTCTTGCACTTGCGCATAAGGCTTGTTTACTAGTTAGGCACAGTGGAAGCCAGCGCCATCTTATAATGGCGATTGCTCACGGCACGGCTCTCCACAACCAGGCATGGATGTTCATATCTGTAACCTTAGCACTTGGGAGGCTGAGGCAGATATACAGTTGTGTACCTGGAAAGGACAATAAGACTTTACCTAAACAAACAAACAACAAACAAACAAACAAACA
Source organism: Mus musculus (assembly GCF_000001635.26). Taxonomy (NCBI): domain Eukaryota; kingdom Metazoa; phylum Chordata; class Mammalia; order Rodentia; family Muridae; genus Mus; species Mus musculus. The sequence continues at coordinate 30,505,543 of NC_000084.6, read as the reverse complement.
CATAAAGACTTTGCGTCTTCAGCCAATCCCTAGAGAAGTTTGAATTCCAGACATCTGGGCAGAGATTTACTAAACTGGAAGTAAGGGCCTCTTTCTTGTTCTCTTCCACATAGGATCTAGTAGGAAAATACCCTAATGCAAGAAGATTCTTCAGCAATGGGCAGTTTCCCCCAAGAGACCTGTGTGTATGCTACTCAGAACCTGGGGTCACAGGATCTGTGTGGGTGATTATCTTTGTAATAAACAGAAATATAGAACTCGTTCTACTTGCAAACCTTAAAATTGTTCCTGTCTTACAAGCTACATACATAGGATAATGAGCTGTTGATAACTTAAAGAGCCTAAAAAAAAACCCCAAATACCATTATTTTATAGCACAATGGTGTGGGAAGTGGGGGTTAAAGTGCTTGCCTCCCTCTGCAGATATCAATTATGTCATCTCAGAAAAAGGGACAAGAAAACAAAATGGAACAAAAGTAGAACTTCCACTTGAAGGACCTGCAGCAGCAGCAGACATATATTTTCCAGATGCATCCCACTGGTCAAATGTCACCAAAACAATTTCCAAGCCAGTCTGCCCTCATCAGTTCTCAGGGCTCTTGATTACAAATGTATGAGATGCCTTCCCCAGACAGCTCGGGGAAACCTTTGCCCCAGCGATCCCTTTGGCCCCAAAGCATTTCTCACTGGGAACATTAGAAGCTTGCCATCAACCCAAATAAACAACTCCTCTCATGAATAGACTCAATGAAGGACCTATAAATCATATCTGTCAAAAACATCAGTAGCATTGCAGAAGACAGAAATCAATCCAAAATTCATTAGCTCGCCTGACAAGAGCTTAATCTCCTATTGTTTAATAGGAACAGCAATACCTTAGGTAGAATAGAAAGCTGCAAGAGCTCATCTTAGTATCCTGTGACAGGAGTGTTCAATTTTATGGCTTAATCTGGCCTTCAGACCATTCCCAGACTGCGGGCAGAACCCCTTGCTCCAGCTTAGGGTCAAGTTGCCTGTGGGAAGAGGACTCACTCTGAAGTTGCTGTCATATTTCATCGCAGTTAGTACTATGGGTGGGTGGTTTGCACTATTTCAGGATTGCAGTGCTCTGTGTATGCAGCAAGCTGAGGTTTACACATTGATGCACAGTCATCAAAAACACTCCTGTAGTACAGAGGTCAGCAGGACATGGCCCCATCACACCACCCATGAAGTGGCAGCTCCTGGCTGAATGCATTTTCCTGTAAGGCTGTTCATTTTAATCAGATTCCAAGTGCATATTAATCTTCAGGGTCAGAATTGATAAGAGGCATGGAGCTAGGCAAAGACAAGCAGAAGAGACAGGCAAAAATCTGTTGTAACACTAAACACATTGCAGCCTTTTGCACACAGGAAAAGGCCAACTCCCTTATTCCAGTTACAAAGGAATTACACAAAGTGGCAGACATTACCATGGCCTAGTGGGTCTCCCGATGTCCTCTCAGGTCATCTGCACACCGCTCTCTTGCTTCTCTCACCTGTGCTCTCTAGAATGGCTCAGCTTTATGACCACCTCCTTCTGTGCAGAAGCTTCTCAGAGAACTGCCTATCTGCCCTCATCAGTCTAGCCCACCATTGCTTTCAGGTTTCCCATTATCTGTTCCTACCACACTTTATACTACTTACTGGCTTTTGTTTGCTTTGACTTTCAGTTTCTGTTTTGCCATTGTAACCATGTTTTTTTTTGTTTTTTTTTTTTTAAAGACAAAAGGAACACTTTCTCACTGAATTTAAGTCTCACATCACAAGATTTTTTATCTGGTACTATTATCTAGGCAATAACCTGTGTCCAGACAGGTCATATCTCCTAGATGAGAACCTAACCTACTAGTGTTATTAAGCTAAACAGACATTTACTAAGTCAACCACTAATGACTTATTATAATGATAGATTAATGCAACTCTCATTCCTCATCATAGAAGCTTTTATTTGCAATAGACAGTAATTAACACAGAGACCTACAACTAGCCGGAATATGATGAGATAAAAGAGTGTTCAACCCCGAATGAGATATTTATTTCATACTGGTTTCTCCCAAAGCATAATAGTCATTGTGGAGAGAGGGTGGAAAGAGTGTAAGAGACAGGCACTGGACAATTACGAGGAAGCAGTGTCTTCCAAACATAACAGGTCGGCTGAGCGTCTGACCTCACAACTGTGACTGTTGCACGAGACTTGTTAAAGCTCAAGCCAAATCAAGTGGGAGTAAGCAAAGGGGAGGTGGGCATGAATCGCATCCCTAGCCGTGGAGAATTAGCAATTGACGTTGTCAGGAGAGGGAGAGTAGGTTACCTTTAAGAGCACACCCCAGTATGCACCTGCTGAGCCTATTTATATAACAGTAATCATCAAAGAAAAAGAGGCATTGGCTGTACCACCTAGAATATGCTGAGTCTTGGAAGCTAAGCGTGGTCAGTGCTGGTTGTATGTGGGTGAGAGAACTCTGAGAAAACAGAGAGCAAGAGGAATCACAGCCTGAAGGACCAGAAGCTTCCTTTTGAGTAATGAGTCTTTATTTTGTTGTTGTTGAGATGAGAAGGGTTTATTTCAGCTTATAACTCTCAGGTTGGACCCATCACTGAGGGAACTCAGCATGTCAAGGCAGGAACATGGGGGAAGGAGCTGAAGCAAAGACCACACAGGAGTCTTTCCTTCCAATGGCTTGCACAGCTTGCTTTCTTTTTTAGTTTTTATTTTTCTACTTTTGAGGTCATAATTACATTTCTTCCTCCCCCTTTCTCCCACGCCCCCCTTCTAATTTCCTTTCAAGCTTACGGCCTCTCCTTTAATTATTATTGCATGCATATATATATATATATATATATATATATATATATATATATTCCTTTAATGTTACTTGTTTGTACATTTATTTTCAGGGCTAACCATTTAGTGGTGGGTCTTCCTCTTAAACAACACAGAAAATGGAAAAAAGTAAAGCTTAAATCTAACTCCTTTACCATGCTACTCATACCAATTAATAAAGTTCTTTTGTATGATTGTTTCTGAAGTGCTGGAGATCGAAATCTAGCATCCTCTGAGCTTTGCTCCCACCCCTATCTCAGTTGTGTCTACTTTCCCTGTAGAGCCTAAGAGGTACTTCTTACCTTATCAATGCTCTGGCTCTAGATAGCTCTTCCAGTAAAGGACCACTTATTTGCTCATTTAATGAGAGCCACCCAGCATCTCACAGGTCTGTACATCACAGTCAGTATTTCATTCCTAACAAAGCCCAAACCAAAAACATCTGCAGGGCTATAGTCCTTCTAGGAGTCTCTGTGAGTGAGTCCTCTGTAAGTTAAACAAGAATGTTGGCAGAATCCCAGCCACATTGTAGAACTGAGGCGCACTACCTTGGAGTTCTTCTCCAGTTGTTCTCCACCTCCAGTGCCTGCTCACATTACCTGACTAGTTGGGTCTCTTCTTCATCTTTTAAACCAGAAATAGTGAGTGGCAGCTCTCTAATGCTTATCATTTCCCTGCCCTCATCTTATTCCAAAACCCTTGCATCGTCTCGCAGGGAGAAAGGTACATTTTAGACAACACAGGTAATTCCACTGGATCTACTCAGCTAACCCAAGGTAAGCAGCTCCTTCAAATTCATCCAAGTCATTATTTACTTCCAGCAGCAATGTTGTATCATGGTGGCACCTAGGTGAATATTTAATTTAGTAATTAGAAAATGAGAATTGCAGGATTCTGTATTTTGAAATCTGCCTAAAATGACTAAGGAAAGGTTTTGGGGTTACCTGGTACTTATAGAGAGGACCATGAGAAATATTTAGGTACAAAGTTATAGGAGTAACAAAAGATAAACTTAACTCAGGACAGCAGTAGCCCACTGTGTTTCTAGAAATGCCTGGGAATTATTAAGTTGCCATAGTATTCATTCTATTCCCACAAAAATATTTTACTAAGTAATTAATTGTGCTTCCAGAATTCTTTGCTTTTACCATTCTTGCCACATCCTTGGGAAGCAAGGCAATCTAGTGCTAAAACCTTCATCCTGTTCATTGTTTTCTGTCTCCCCTCTATTAGTCAAGTTTGTATTACTATAATAAAATACTAAAGGTAGGATACTCTACAAAGATAGCAGGTTTATCTTGATTTGTGATTCTGAGCATTATAAATCAGGCAGCCTCAACTGAGATCACACTGGCAGAGTTCAAAGGTCATGTGAGGCACTATGTACCCAGCAGCAAGACATGTGCCAATCTGAGCTGTCTCTTTTCCTTACATGGCATTTCCTGATCCTAAATTACAAGACACCCTGAAGCCGTTTTCTAATCCCAAAGTCATTTTCTTTAAACAGCAGAATCACCTAGCTCCCACACTCTCTTAGAACCTCAGCGAATATTCAGTATTAAGCCATGAAGCCTTAGAGTCCTTGAAGCTGTACCAAAACTGTAGCATGAATTATCCATTCCTGTAGCCTTAGGTATTTCAAAACCTACTTTTCACTAGGGCTATTAAATGCTTTAATGTCCCATCTATCCCACCACCCACCAGAGGTAGTGGAAAGGAAAGGTTAATAGAGCAAAGGAGGATGTGAACCTGTTTAGAAATAGTTCTTTGGAGCAATTTCAGTTTGTGTTGTCAGGATGCCAGCAGCTCAGTTCACCTGAATCAGTGGCAGCAGCTTGATTTTCTTGCAAATACCACTCATGATTAAGCAATGGCAGGTCTTGCAAATACCATTCACAAATCAGCAGGTTGGTCCAGAGGAAACCACAAAGCTCTGCCAACTTGCTTAGTCTGCAGAAGTGGCAAGAAGCCTCCGACAAAACATCTCAAGTTTCTCTATGTCGTCATGACAAATGATGACCAGTAAAGAATGGCAAGGTGTACCAATACCATCCAGCATCATCCCCTGGCGGTTGTGTTATATTTATATCCTTTCCAAGTGTTCTCTCAAGCATCTGCTCTAGCAAGACATCACGTGCCCTTTTCCCAGCTGCCTCCAGCAAAACACCACATCTGTTCTTAGCAAAACATTCTCTCATAAGTCTGCGTCAGCAAAAATATCCTCTCATAAGACAGAAGATCATCACATGACACAACCGAGTTTCCAAAGAAACCACAAATTTCCACTTCATATCCCTGCTATCACCCCATATAGAATTTAAACTCTGAGAACCATTTAGAAGCAACCATAATAACCCCTAGCACAGCCCTCTCCTACCTGTCACAGTGTAGCTGGGGCTGTGCTGTGACTGCCCTACCAGATAGACTTCCAGCTTGCATGGGGACACTTCATTGAGGTGGAATTTTCCACTTCTGAAAGAGACAATTTCATTCCAGGACAACTATTCCTCAGTGACTTCTAGAGTTTAATTTTAGAGACTAGATACACATAATTTTTTACCAGGATAACCACTTGCAGAGGTTGGGTAAAGACTATCAAATCTCTTCTGTCTTACATTTTCTAGGTTCATCTTCTAAACTTGCAGTCTTTTACTACGATGATATTGTCTGCCCTGGATTCTCTTTGAGAATGGTTGCTAAGATCTACCCTTTCTAACACAGTTCACATTGAGTTTTAGCCAACATGACTTTGGAAGTGATCTGTAGCGGTAAGCTGCCATTAAACTACAAATCACTGCCCTACCCAAGGCTATGTGCCCATTGAGGTTACAAGAAGTCTCTAATCTCCTTTTTTCTTAGTAGCATCACGCCCTAGTTACTTATTAAACCTTATTTGTTAATTACCCCTATGGAGATGTACATATACAAGCTAATTAGAGAGTGGAAGGAATGAGGAAGCTACTTCACACAGATTTCCCATTTCTCACAAATCTATTATTTTTAGTCATAATTTCTGGTTGTTGATATAAATTAGTACTTGAGTTTCTAAGCTGCAAAAGAAACCTCAAGGAAACAGTAGACACAGCCAGGCATCTTGTTCCTGAACTGCAGCTTTCTCCTCAAACTATTTACTGACACTGGCTAAATTTTTTACTTAATTGGGTATTTTTGCCTAAAGGAATAATAATCTAAATAGGTCTATTTTGATTAGATCAGGAAATTCCCAGGTGGTGAGCTGAAGCTTTCCTTGCTACCTTTTCTATTGGAACTTCCTTTCTGGGTTCCCATTGCAATTCAGTTTTCTTCAGTCTTTAAGGGAATAAGACACCAAGACTTTCTCTTTCTACTCATCCCAAGGACATTCTAATTGTTTTGGGTGGGGGGTGGGGGGGTATCATTATAAGCTTCGTACTTTAAAAATCACTTCCAGAATCCTCACTGATTTTTCACTTCCTCTGAACTCTGTCCCCTTCTATCATTCACCAGGGGCACCTTCTTTCTTTGTCCTTTCCAGGAGTCCCGATCTGTCCTCCTCTTCAATGACAGCTCTGTTGTCATCTCCTAGGAGCCCCCTCCTGGCTGCCAGTCCTCAATACTTCATTTGCTATCATATCTCTAGAAAGAGCTGATGAGCTTCCTTTCAGAGGCAAAACAAAAACAACAACAAAAACAAAAACACCTACTACTACTACTACTAATAGTAAAAATAATAATAATTAATAATAATAAGTAGTAGTAGCTGTCAGGAAACTGTGTACTTAACTTTGTGTCTGTAATAAACAGGTACAGCATGAGATGTGGGGAAATTGATATTTGGTCCTATTTCTATTTTTCCTTTAATTTTCTTCAAAAAATTAAAAATATTCTGGCTGGGAGAGTCAGGAGAAATGTGTATAGTCCTGATACACAGGCTGGCATGTGGATCTTAACAACTTAGTTGTTCACTGGTATTGCTGGTTCTGTTTGTTCTTGGGATTGCTCTAGAGTTGCCTCATGTGTTCCCAGCAAGACTTCCACTAACTGAGTTCCCTGCCTGGTTCTTTGTTCATATTTAATCTAAGGTCAGGTTTTCTATGAGTTTCCTAGGTTGGCCTTGAGCTCACTCTAGTCATTGAACTCCTGATCTATCTTCCTGAGATTCTTAAGGAGTTGCAATTCCAAGCCTGTGGATGGTTTAATGCTTATCATAATTATTATGAGTAATGGAAAAATAATTACTGAGTCATGTCATCTTAGGAAGATTTCCTGATTTCATGCACAGTTGTTTCTCATCTCAGAACATCTTCAGTTCAGATGGCATTCAATGCTTTTTTTTCCTACAATTGTCCACCTTGCAAAAGTACAGATAAAGAAAAATAGTTCAACGCAAACCCATGTAATCCTTAAATTTATTCACACCTCCAGGAATGGAGACTGGGTTAGAGAAGAAGAAGTGCTTTGTTTCTAGAAGGTTATGTGATGATCTTGCTGTTGGCAGGTCTTGGAAGGCTCTCATGTGCTTATAGGAGACAAGACCTGGAAGGCTATATGACATATTTATAAGAGATAAGTTATGAAAGGCTATTTCTTGTACTTATAGGAAGCCAGTTCTGAAAGGCTATGTGATGTACTCACAGAAGACAAGACTTTGAAGGCTCTATGATGTGTTTACATTCGGCAGATCCATGGTAATGGTCTCTCCTGTATGATCCAAGGGTTCTATTCACAGAGCTTAATTACAGTTGCTTACCCTACCTCTACAACAGGACTTGGAATCTGTGAGCTAATCTAAAGATGGCCAAACAGACCATCAAGCTATATGGCAAGGGAAATGTAGACATAAGAAGCCTCATATCTTCCTTTCTTCTCCTGGGTGTGTAGGAAGTGGAGGCAGAAGTAAGAATTTCCATGGCCCTATAATATGGGAGCAGGCAGGGTGATAGACCAATCCAATACTCAAAACCAGGGAAAGGAAGCCAGACATCGTACTCTATAGAGCAAAGATGTATGTTTCTTTGGCTTCTAGGCACCATGACTAGAGATTGTCTACCTCCATGAGACGGGACTCATGACCATACTATCTAAGCACAGAGCTGAGAGGACAGTCTTAATTCTGTCTCTCGCCTCAGTGAGACAGCACCCGTGGTAATCCTGTTCAGACACAGAGCTGAGGGAAGAAGGACTTAATATGACTTTTTAAAGACACTTAGCTATGCAACTGTAAATAGTTACATGTGGACTTAAAATATATATGTCATAGAAGCACGTGGTTTAAAATTAAATGTTCATATCAAAAAAAAAACCCAAAATCAATTAGGAACATTACACATATGAACTCAAAGTGGTTATGAGAGTATGCATAAGACCAGCACAAGGTCAAACCAGACAAAGTTCCAGCATTGTCAGTAAGTGGCTCATGAAGTCCAACCCACCCACCCTTAATTGAGAAGATATTGACAGTGGATGTTTACTGGGGAAGGGGAAATACGTTTTGTCAGGGATTTGGCACTAACAAATTAGCCATGGTCCAGAATATGATCCCACATCCAAGCACATACAGGCAACACTAAGGGGCTTGTTGTTGTTTTTGTTTGTTTGTTTGCTTCCATTCTGACTTACTTATTGTAAAGCGCATAAGGTTGAATGGGGAGGGGAGTGGGGGGGGGAGACAGGAGGAATTGGCAGTGAGTAGAGGGAGGCTAGATTTGACTAAAACACATTATTAAATTGTCAAAAAAGAAAGGACAGAAACAAAACCACAGGTAGTTTCCCCATGCTCCAGTAGATGCTCTCTCTCTCTCTCTCTCTCTCTCTCTCTCTCTCTCTCACACACACACACACACACACACACTGGACAATATTTTCCCCCATAATTCAATAAATAAAGTTCTTCCCATTGAGGTCAAACAATGGTATGTCACACCCCTCATGGTTTCTCAGCTTCTCCAGGGTACTAGGGAAGGCAGTGCATTCAAGAGAGAGATAACATCGGGGGTACACACGCCTGAGGGAATCTGAGGGAGGCAGGTCCCTCTCGGACTCATACCTCACCCTCTGGTGCAACTCCGTGCTTTTTCTGCAATCACAGAATCCTCATCTTTATTTTCCACAGGAAGACACTGGTAAGGTTCTATGATTTTTATTCTTCCAAAATTGTGTCTTTCATACCAAACTCCCAAGTCGTTTGAATGCAGATATTGCATTTACCTTTTAATTTGAAATGCTGAAATATCCAATCAGCTTCCTCCCTGGTCAGCCCATTATGTAGCAGTATGTGGATGAGGGCCAACAGAGGAGGATATCCCATATAATTCCAGGCTTCTTTGTTGCACACAGAAATGAAGAGATGATTGCATATATTGGCTTCAATCTATATTGATCCCAGAGGAATACACATAGAGCATACTTTTCTTTTTAATAATGCTCTAAAATAAACCTTGAAACATTTACAATTCTCCTTTAAGGTGGTTTCTGGAAGAAGGGCTCCATGAGGCTAGTCGATTTCACCATGTGATCTTACTTTAATTTAAAAGGAGTCACATACCCTCCCTAAGGCATATGAGGAATTATTCCACAAAATGTTTAATGTTAAGACTACCGACGACACTGTTACTATGTCCAAAGCAGAGATGCCTATCAAAACCTATGGAAATTTTTCTTCAGCCTTCTACTTAACTCCTCCATAAGACTCAAGAGGCAGACAAACAAGATAGAACAATCAAGCCAGTCCCTTGTCCTATTCAGTGACTTTGTTCCTATGGGACAGAAAGAAAAACTTCTGACAGCAACAGTGATGTCCCTAAAACAATTTGTGTTGTTGTTGTTTAAGATATTTCTTGTCATCGTTTATCTAACTGGAAACAAATTGGAAGAACAGAAGTGCCAAATGACCCAGGTGAACACCTTAGAGGGAATACTAACTAGAAATGAGTGATGGGTCCCAGGCACTGGTGAGTGCTGCTACATATCAGGATGCAGCATGAAAAGCAGCCTTCAGCTAGATTTCTTTTGGCTGCAGCCAAGAAAAGGTTGGCAAGCTATGATAACAGTGTTGGTTCACTCCAGTAAACCAGTCATGATTCATTTTAAAGCCAAGATTAAGACAAAACAGGAGGGAAAAGCATGAAGATAGGAAATTGGCACATAACTTCATTTCTCCCAGGAATTGGGGGAGAGTGCTGGGTAAGGGTTGACTGCGAAGACAATAGAAAATTGATGGCTGATGTTCTCTTAAGAATACTAGAGCATGAATCACGTGACGCCTTCTGGGTGAGCCAAGGCATAGTCCAGTTCCCGCAGCCCTAGGGAGGGGCCCGCCGTGCCCACACCCAGCCAGACTGGACCATGCTGTCCCGCTTGCTCAAAGAACACCAAGCCAAGCAGAACGAACGCAAGGAGCTGCAGGAGAAGAGGAGAGAAGCTATCGCTGCAGCGACCTGCCTGACCGAAGCGTTGGTGGATCACCTCAACGTGGGTGTAGCCCAGGCCTACATGAACCAGAGAAAGCTGGACCATGAGGTGAAGACCCTACAGGTCCAGGCTGCCCAGTTTGCCAAGCAGACAGGCCAGTGGATTGGAATGGTGGAGAACTTCAACCAGGCGCTTAAGGAAATTGGGGATGTGGAGAACTGGGCTAGGAGCATCAAGCTGGACATGTGCACCATTGCCACCGCGCTGGAATACGTCTACAAAGGGCAGCTGCAGTCTGCACCATCCTAGACTAAAACTCACCCCTCTTACTTCACCCTCCTGGACAGGAGGGAAACTGGTGAGCCATGAATAAAAACACAAGCTTCCATTCTAAAAAAAAAAAAAAACTAGAGCACGTAGCCCAATACTCCAGACCAAATACTGATCATTCTTTTATGTATTATTTAATACATTAATATTTTGTTTGGGGTTTTAATGAGATAGTCTTCTTAGCTAGTTCTGAATGTCCTTGAGACCTTCTGTCCCCCTTCCCCCATCTCTGCCTCTCAAGTGATGAGGTCACAAGCACACATCACTATCCAGATCTCAAGCACCCGCGTAAGAGAGTGCTTTCCTATTCTATAATGCTCAGTGGTCTCTGAAACAGTTCAAAAATTTATGTACAGAGGAAATCCACAGCCATCATCACTTAAAAAAAAACACATTCTAAATATTGAAATTGCTTCTAATTTAGTTCAAACTGGTCATTTCAATAAAACCGTTTAACTAGTATAACAAATATAGGAGAAATTTCAGATGCAATTTGCGCCTGTGAGGCACTTATAGCTTAGTTGGAAATTCAGGGTCAGCAAATGTAACAAAGCTCTTGATGGCTCTCTTCACAGTCCACATGAGATGCTACACGCCCGCCATTCTTCCAAGTGGAGTTCTCACTCCAGACCCCAGGCTTTATTATTCCATATTCATTTTCAATATATCAAAGTATAACAGCAAATATGTCTCAGGAAAAATTACCCAGAATTTGGAAATAAGAACAAATGGATTGCTAATCCTTCAGACACTACCCTGGAGCACTGTTGTATGCGGGCTCACAGAGAATAGTTAAATCTCCCAGACAATAGCTCTGCTATACCAGACATTGTTATCTTGCATGATGACTTATAGATTACTGTCCAACAGAAGTGCAAATAGTGTGTCTGGTATAGATGTGAATACAAAATTAAGCCATGTTGTTCTGGGATGTTTTCTCAAACCGAGCAAACCTACATCACCTGGCCTTTTTTTTTTTTTTTTTTTTTTTTTTTTTTTTTTTACCAGCGCTACTATCCTAAAGTTTTTCTCACAATTCAATTAAATAAATACCGATATGTATTCTACCTCTTTTCAGGAGTCATTATTTTGTGAAATACAAAATCATAGATGAATTTGTCTCGCTATTGCTGTGTTGTTTAGAAGATGAAATAATTAGAAATGAATCCACTATCTGATAACCAGTAAGTAAACAAGAGTACACAGCTACATAGCATGCAACTATTTAAAATGATGGTGATCATTCTAAATTATTAATATTAATCTAATAATTTGATAAAAGCAGCTTTCAGAATAAACAGCATATGTGGTATGATATACTTTTAATATAATTACATAAGTATATTTTTATTTTATACTATAGAACAATATCTGAAAACATATTCACAATGACTGTTACCCTTGTTTCTTTTCCTGTTGCTATGAGAAAATACCCTAATAAAAGCAACTTAAGGGAGAAAGAAAAAATTTAATTGGCTTACAATTTCATGTTGCAATTCATTATTTTGAGGAAATTGAGGGGATACAAACTTGATGTAGTGAGCCACATGACACCCAGATCAAAAGCAGACAGCAATGCACTAATGCTGAGCTAGTACCTAGCTAGCCTTCTTCATTCCTATGTCTATCATGTGACGTAGCCAACACTGTTAAGGAAGATTAAGAGGTGTGGCCTTGTTGGAGGCGTTGTATCACTGGAGATGGGCTTTGAGATTTCAAAAGCCTATCTCAGACCCCATCTAAACCTTTCTCCATGCTATCTGAAAACCAGGAAGTAAACTCTTCAGCCCGTACTCCACAGCCATGCTTCTCTGCCTCTTGCCACATTCTCTGGTATGATGGCTGTGGAGTATGCCTCTGTAGGCTAGCCACGAACTGTAAGCTAGTCACAAACTGAATACTGCCTTTTAAAAGTTGCCTTGGTCTTGGTGTTTCATCATAGAAATAGTAACCCTAAGACAGCTTAATTGATAATTTAAGGAGCACAGTGAAATTTTAATTTTTTTTCCTTTTCATTTTTTAATGGTAGATAGAAATAATACAAATATGGTAAATTTTTAGCATTTCATGATCAAATGTATGTAGTATTTATTCACTACTGCTGAGCATATGAAAATTCTAGGACCCAGAAATCACTGTGTGTGTGTTACATATATGCATGCTCATTATGTACAAATTAATATATCTAATTTTTTCATTCTAGTCTTTAAGTCAGAAGCCACCTATGTATCAGTAAACAATAGAATGGACACAGAAATTGAGTTAGATAGACCCTGAAATATTACACATCAAAGAGAAAAGACTCATCATAAGTATATGGAAACATGCAACATTTTTTTCTCACAGTAGCACAATGACCAAAACAACTGTATATAAGTGAATATGTTCTATATTATTGCATTTATACAAAGGACCAACATGAGCTAGATCAAGTTCATGTTCTCAGAGGTCAGTGTGTATTAAAGAAAATGTTCAAAAAAATATAAAAATATCTGAAGACATGGAAGATTTTGGTTCCTGATATATGTAGCAGTTATAAGCATAAGTTGGTGAAAATATTCTAAGTTGAAGATTTAGGTCATCAAAGCTTAAGCTACAACTATAACATCCAAACAAAGTTCTACTTATACCAGTTAAAGTTCAAAGTGAGTGTCACTCATAAGACCTTTAAGATCCATTCAGTACTGGACTCAATTGGTGTTCAAACCATATTTGTGTATCTCCTGGACGACTCTGTGTTTCCCTTCCCCAGTCTGTTTCTACTGTTGGTACACAAAGCATAGTCATAAAACCACTAGCTGGAAAAAGTTTGCCTTGATTTAAATGCATGCAATGCCACTGCCTAGCTCTGTACTGAAAGCAATTTACAAACCATTCTGTGACTCAGTTTTCTATCTGCAAAGTAAGAATAGTAATAGAGCTTCTTATAGATTCTCCTCAACAGTCGCCTCTATGCCTATGTGAACGGTTAAAGGAGAAGTCATTATTCTACACTTATCTGTCATTCAGAGACATCTTCCCTCACAGTCCATTCTCCAGAGCTGAATTAATTTATATGCATTGGGTTGCAAGGGATGCACTAGAAAATACCATAAACAGGCCAACTTCAACAACAGAAATGTATTTACTCTCAAGAAGCACAGAAATGATGAGAGTAAGGAATCTTGTGCTGCCCAGTCCCAGGGACACATGTACAACACAACCCCTGCACCTAAGGCTCATGGGTCATGGTTGAAGGCAATGAAGGGTATTAGAAGAGCCAGAGGAACAGGAAACCTGCTGTGAGATTGTGTCTTCTAGAAGTGTCAGAGAAATTTTATCCATGAAATCCCATCACCACAGCTACCTAAATTAGGTCTGAACCAGGATGCTATCCATATATATTCTAACATGGAATGGCAAATCTCCCAGGGCCCCAACCTTTAGTTTTCTCAACTACAACTACAGGATGCTGGAAGAAGGGGGAATTAGTTTTCCCCAGGGAAAGTTAATACCCAATACAACGTGGTCACTCCCAAAATCACATAGTATATACAGATAATCTTATATGGATCAGCAGGTTAAATCTACATATAATTATTTAAAGCAAAAGAGGCTATGAATTTGAGGTTGAGAGAGGGAGCAATGGAAGGTCTGTGTGAGTGGTTAGAGGGTGGAAACGGAAGGGGGAAATGATATGATCATAATTAAATTAAAAAAGAAAGAAACAGCAATGAGTCAAGTTCACAGAGTTGCCAGGGAGGCATCATCAAGACCCCTCTCCTTGTCTGAGTCTTTTCCCCTTGAATGTCTGTGCCCCAGTCTCCCCCTTTTACAAACACATCAGTCATTTTGACTAGTGTCTACTCCAATGAGGTCATTTAACCTTGGTTGTCTCTTTATAGATTCTCTTACCAAACACAGTAACACTTTGATATATCGATGATTACCATTTAAATATATGAAGTAAGTGAAAAAGGGAACTTCAGCCCATGATAGATACTTATCTCCCTGTCCCTCTCACAAGCCCTGTCATCTTCCAGAAGAGTGGGTGTGTCTTATTGTCTTATTGCCAGGGAGGTATCTGCACTTGGGAGATGCAGCGTAATAAATAAAAACTACAAAGGGAAGGAAGTTCAAACAAACAGGCTTGTGGCAGCAAAACACATCACTTCTTAAAAGGACCAGTGATCTAAAGAAGTCAGGCAAGCTTTATTCAATTAAGTAAATGTTCATAGTAGAAAGCAGACATTGATAGATGATGCGCAGTGAGTGACCCAGTTGGGGCTGACATAGATCTTGCTGTAACTCTCTGTCACTCACTGCACAGTGAAGTTTGTCTTGAATACCAGTCCTTAACCATGAATTACACAGCACACCTTGCTTCTGAGCCTTTTAGGGTATAAGTCCCTTTCTTAACTACAATTTCAATTGCATTTTAACAATTTATTCACTTACTAAAATAGCAATATAGTTAGGGTGCTTCTTTCCTTCCTGTCTTTATTATGCCTATCTTGGTGACATTCATATCTGAGGTTTTGATTCACAAACTTATCATGTAGTGAAAAGCAGGGCAGAGCAGATCTGCTGATCCAGACGAGCTTAGCATCACTCTTGGAACATCAGACACAGACACGTGAACAGGACCAGACTACAAATGGTTTTTCTACTTGGATGAGTAAACCAGAGGGAACAGACTGTGCAAATGAGGGCAGTGACTGAGTCCATCTAGGTGGCTTTTGTCATATGCAGGGGACATCCACACTCTCTGTAATGTGTAACATAGCAGAAGGAAAAGCTCTGATAAGCAATTCCAGGTCATGCAAAGCAAACTTGATCCTCTAGGGACCCTGCTCTTGAAGGGGTCTGAGGTCAAGACTCCTTTTCCTTAAGCCTGAAATTAGTACCTTGGTCTGGGATGAGAAATGTGTGTTTGTCAATCACCCAATCCTTCCCGAGAGAACTTTGAAACTCATATAGTCTAACAGAATCATTTCAGTGATAGATAAAACAAAAACAAATAAAACAAACAAACAAAAAAAAAATCAAAGGTCCTCTATGCCTGTAACAGACAATCTCACCTCATGGCCTTCCTGTTGACACAGTTGACAGCCCAGGATCTGCATTTACACTCTAAACGGCCAGCTTTTTTGTCTTAGATAATCTCTCATCTCTTTATCTTTCTGTAACACAGTCCTTAAAAAGGTAAGAAAAAGATACACTTGAACTTCTCATCTGGTGAAATAGCAAGGCTGTTATATTCTATAATGTATTCCATCCAGTATTTAATATAAAAACCTGTATTTTAAGAATTATAGCATAGATTGCCAATATATGACTTCCAAAGAGAACTGTTTCAGTCATTGGTATGCAATTTCTTTTAAATTTGATGTCAAAAAAAAAAAAAAAAAAAAAAAAAACAACCCTCTAGACTCATCCCCATTTGTCCCTGCTTGCCTTAACAGCCACTGGGCAATAGGTCCCCTGGACTATCAAGACACAACTGGTCTGGACAATAAGAAAAGTCAGAAATTATGATCCTTCAAAGTTTGCAATAAAGTAGAAGAGGGAGATATTTATAACCCTTATTGTAAGAAAGAAATTGAGTTTCAACATAATTAAATTATAATCTGAAGTTCAGTTATTGTGAGAATAGGGCAAGAGCCCTAGTCTTTGGATACAATTTGAAAGATCTTTCAACCACATCTCTCTGTGCAAATGGCCTTTCTTCTATACTGCAATGACACAAAGCCCTGGTCCTTACTACCTTTGAAAAGCAGACTATAGTTCTGACACATAAGTCTAGATTGTCCTCATGACAGCTAGTGTGGGGTAGCATTGAGTACCAATCAGCTCTCACAGTCTCGCAGGACCTGCAGCTATCTCCGGCAACCCCTAATTTTACAAATGATGACACTTGGACCCAAAGACATTAGCAAACTTATGCAAGATGGGAATGTTAATGTGTCTATCTGCTCTTTCAAACCCAAGGCCAAACCATAAATTTGGTCTCTTAGTTTGATTGCCTCCTCAAAGGGAAATCAGAAGCAAACAGCTCTTTGCGGCCTGTCATGTTCAGATGTCAATAAGCAGAAACAGCAACCAGGTCATTAAAACTGCATTTTATTTATAGAACAGTGAGAAAACAGTGGAGTAACCAGCTAAAGACCTTTCTTCTACCTAACCTCCACCCAACAGTATACATAGGGAAAAGATAGGGACACAAGCTCTCAGTCATTTTAAAGCTCAGTCTCCCCTCTGCTCAGGCAGCAAGCCACATCTCTGAGGCACATGTTGCATGATCATGTCTTGTTATGATCCCTCATATCCTGCCTTTCTTCTGTGGTGTCTGGGTTGAAGTCTGGAAATGCTGAGTCTATTCATTTGTTGTTACCTGCCAACAGTGTATCCCTCCAGTGGCACCTGGGTTGAGAGGGGTTTCACTCAGAATAAACAAATCCTTAATGGTGTAGGTGTGTTGCTGAACTAGACATCACGTGGCTATGTTGATGCCTTTTTACAATGTGCAGTGCATGTCTTTATATTATAGGATATAAAGTGTCCCTTCCGTGCCCCCTTGTCCTGTGGCCCATCAACATTTTCCCTACGGTTGCTCACAATTTCTTTTTTAATGAACTGTATTTCTCATTTGAACATAGACCAACGTGTGCTTGCTGACACCTCTTTTCTATCCTAATCCTTTCCCTTCCCCTTTTGCTTCTTCATTCTGTTTCACAGTGTCACCCACAGAGCAAGAACAAATAGTCAGGCTTGGGTTTGTAGGACTAAGACAAGGGAGACCCAAGGGTTGAGAAGGGCCACAGCTGATAAGTGTGCTCTGCTCAGGGGGTGGGGGTGGGGGTAGAACTACTCACATACAGGAAGGAAACTAAGGAAGTTTAATGCAGTTTAAGTTAAACTAAGGAAGCTAGTGCAGGCTGGCTGACATGGAGCCATGTTGGTCAGGATCCTAACGCATGGCCCCACGTGGAAGATGCTGTTGTTATCACAGTTCTCCGTGCAGCAATAGGGATTCAGTTAATTCATTAATTGCCCACATACCTGCAACCATCAGATGAATAAGGCAGGGTGTCTCTGTGAGTTATTTATACCTTATGGGAGGGCAATTTAATTAAATTTCTCTTTTCCTAACATGTACTTGAGCTCAGTCTCAGGAGGAGTTTAATGCCTGTAACTAGAAACGTAGGAAAGTAATTTTGAAAGGTGGGCAGTTGTGCAAAGGGCAGACATGCCCTGGGGAGCGGCATCCATCGAGAGGCTGTGGCAATGGGAGAGCATTGGACCCCTGGGAGGCAGAATCCAGAGAAAAGATGAGAAATAGAAAGAGTGTCACAGATGTGGGAGAGGAGGGTGGGAGGGAGACAGGCAGGCAAAGCCCACACCTGTCAGGTCCCCACATTTCCAAGAGTCATATCTGAGAGGTTGTGTGTGTGTGTGTGTGTGTGTGTGTGTGTGTGTGTGTGTGTGTGTGTGTGTTGGCTTATAGGTTGCTGGAACTTGAAAATTTTAAGGCTTCCTGCTGGATAAAGTCTGTCAGGCACTTTACCCTCCCACAAAATAAACAGAAATGTTTATGAGGAGGAGGAGGAGATACAATATACTGCCAAAGAAAGCCTCGCTGCCAGACGCCCACGCTCACAAGTCACTCCCCGGCTGCCAACAGTGAAAGGAGGATTTTAAATTGTGATTTGACTTTCCTGGCCTCCTGCAATTTTATTAACCCCCTGTAGCAACGGTTTCCATTTGTGAGCCATTCTATTTTATTGGAAGGAGCATGTAGCTGTACCATGGCCCACGGTCAGGGGCGAGACACTGAGAGAATACCTCTCAGACTTGGTTGATTGGCGAACGTGAGCATTCCAGAGGGAAGCTTGGTCATTACTTCTTCCCTGCTTAACAGTAGTAGTTTTCGTAGTTTCCAGTTTCCTGGAAAGTCAGAGCCGTAGTCTTTTGTATGGCCTGCCATCATTTCATCGTTCCACACATATCTATTCCCTCATAAAAGAAGATCCTCTCCCTCCTTTTACCTTCTTTCTTTCTAGAAGGATCATGCTGGACCTGGAGGCCAGAATGAAGTGAGAACGGTATGAGCACCACCAATGCCTCTTGCTAACTAAGTGGGCAGGTCTCCTGGCCCCTGGCCTTGATCACCTGGAATATGGAAGGGAATGATAGCACTTTCCTATTAGAACATGATAGTTTCTAACATTACAACAGAGTTCCCCTGATGTCGTCATGAACATTAAACGGTAGGGTTTGATGAGTTCTGAATAAACTTTAGTCCAGACTCTCATGGTTTAGCATGAGACATTATCACTTCCTCTTTGTCACCCTGGACACCAACTTCACAACTGTCACCATTTCACTACTGGAACAGGCATGCATCTGATCTTCCCTACCACCTTTCAGGAAGGTTTGTCTTCTGCACATGCTGTGCTTTAATCCCAAAAGAACTGGACTTGACGGGAGCCAATGGCCTTTAGACTCCTGAAAACACAGGCTTCATGTCTACGGTGCCTCAAATTTCTAGCCAAGTGTCAGGCCCCTGAACATATATTCAAGGAGTCTTTATAATGTAAAGGGGATGGTTTTAGAATGTAAATACAGCAAAAACTCCATGACTGGTCACATACTTTAGACGATATGGACAGCATACGCTGGACCTGATGAGCTTATGTTTAAAAAAAAAAAAAAAAAAGACACAAAATCAGGAACATAGTGGGTCTGGGAGGAGTTCGTGAGGGGGGATAAGATCAAAACACATTGTACAAAATTTTCAGAGAACTAATAGAAGATGTGATTCATCCTTTAAAGGATTTAAAACCTTTTAATATTTTGACACACCTTACCAAATTATTACCCAATAACTACATCATGTCTTCTACCAGCTGTATGTTAGACAGTGGGTAAATGGCCAGGTCTTAAAACATTCTAATGTCTAGGGAATCAGCTGAGTCCTTCATTCCTCTCCAAGCTCAATCGAATGCTGTCTGCATCTCCGACAGTAATATGTAGTTATTCAAATCTTTGTCAACTTATGGATTAAGAACTAGTTATCGCCTTGTAAGCTTTACAATATTTTATTTATTAATAATTTAGCTCTCCTGTGTAGTATCTATCTAAATCCTTATAGGAGAGGGTGTTTGATGGGACAAATAGCAATGAGGAAGACAACCATATTAAAAAATTATGTGATCATAGATTTCCTGGGAAATTTTTATTTTCATCATTGATTTTAATCATTGCCTGTCTCAGAGGTGTTTTATTACATAAAATTAGTTATTTCCTTCTGTCTCATATTAGATCCTTTCTATCTTTTTCAGGGCTCAACTCCAATGCCTCCACTCACCTAAGCTTCTCTATCTCTGACTCTTTTTTCCTTCTATTGTTTTTTTCTACTCTATAGCCTCCTTGAGTATGAGATTGGGTCTGTTATTCTCTGACATCTATGCTCTTCAGTGTCATGTGTGGTATCATTTGTAGAAAGCCCTCACTGATTAGAAGAGTCAGTACATTTAGTTTCACTCAAAGAGGTTTGGATTTGGTGAAGGAAAGTAGTCACTCCACAGCAGGCTCACAAGATGCCAGCCACCCCTTCTGCAAGCCATGTTATTGCACAGGCTGACAGCAATCCAAAATTAGGTACACTTGATGAACACACATCAAATAGTTTGGGATTTTTGTTACCTGTGGATCATGAGCTATGGGAGGAATAAGGGGAACATCTCATTTTTTGCAGCCCATGACTTCCTTAGACCTTCCCATTTAAGCACTTCAGAATTTAACATAGAGCCAAAAGCTATCTGTGTCACTATTTATACTGAATCAATGTCTTTTAAGTGTCAGCTTTTGATCAGAGCAAAGGGAAGTTAATTAGACTTGATTTTGCCTAGTATATTTAATGATGATGTTGGGCCTGGGGTTGGTTTTCTGAGATTAGTTTGAGGAGCACAAGAAAGATTAAGAACAAAAGCTCTGGAAGTTGGCTGCCCTCCACACAGCCTTCAGAGCACAGGATGGATTCAAGGCCAAGTCTGAGATACACAGAGGTGACAAAAACTCCTGGCATGCTGAGAACTCTGCATAAACTCTAGATTATAATAACTCCACAAAATAAGTGGGTGGAGAGCTATGTGCAAGAAAGACTGTAAGTCTCTCATCTATAGTATCTAGAATTATTGTAATGATTGAACTCTTTCAGCATAGTAGCTCGTTTATCTACCATCGATTACTTCCATCAGTGAAACACCTGTGAGGCAGGTAGAGGAAGGGGAGTATTATGGAATTTAAAAGCGTATAGAAGATAAATTCACAACAAGATATAGCCCAGTTATTTAAACTGCAAAGATCATGAAGACCTAGTTGCAAGGCCTGCCTACCTCTGCTCTGCCATTCACGCAAGCCCTTGTAATGACTCCTTCTTCTGCCTCATTTCCCTGTTTGATGGCAGTTTCTTAAATTTAAGATCTCTCGCCTTTTACAGACCTAGCCTCTTAGTCTTATCTTAAAATAAAATCATCCCCCCCCCCCCTGAGTGACTCTTAGTAGAAATTTCTATAAACAGAAGACAGTAACATCTGTTTCCATGTAATTTTCATTCGGGATCACTGGAAATAAGTAGAGAGTCTTACAGGGATAGACAATGCCCAGGTTACCATTGTGTCACAAGCTTCAGGCATTTGAAGGGCTCAGGTTAAGTCTCTATGGTTTCCTCCAGGTGTCTTTCTCCAGGAAAGGCCCTGGTCTTTCTGGAAGTTCTGCAGAGAGATGCACAGACACTCGTTAGAAGGGAAGAAACATCACTGCAATTGTTATGGTGTTTTCATACCAGCAAAGAAAGAACAATTATAATTACCTCAGTCTTAACAACCAGCTTTGTTGACATTGTTAAAGTCTGCCTTCACAGTAAAGAATATTCTGATCTGTCTCTCAGTGATAGCAGGTACTGGCAAGAATGTGGAGAAAGAGGAGCACGCCTCCATTGCTAGCGGGATTGCAAGCTGGTACAACCACTCTGGAAATCAGTTTGACAGTTCCTCAGAAAATTGGGCATAGTACTACCGGAGGACCCAGCTATACTACTCCTGGGTATATACCCAGAAGGTGCTCAAACATGTAATAAGGATATATGCTCCACTATACTCATAGCAGCCATATTTATAATAGCCAGAAGCTAGAAGTAAGCCAGATGTCCCTCAACAAAGGAATGGATACAGAAAATGTGGTACATTTACACAATGGAGTACTACTCAGCTATTAAAAACAATGACTTCATGAAATTCTTAGGCAAATGGATGGAACTAGAAAATATCATCCTAAGTGAGGTAATCCAGTCACAAAAGGACATACAAGATATGCACTCACTGATAAGTAGATATTAGCCCAGAAGCTCAGAATACCCAAGATACAATTCACAGACCACATAAAGCTCAAGAAGGAGGAAAATCAAAGTGTGGATGCTTTGGTCCTTCTTAGAAAGGGGACCAAAATACCCATGGGAGGAGATACAGAGACTAAGTGTGGAGCAGAGACTGAAGGAAAAGCCATCCAGAGACTGTCCCACCTGGGGATCCATCCCATATACAGTTCAAACCCAGACACTATTGTGGATGTCAACAAGAGTTGCTGATAGGAGCCTGATATAGCTGTCTCCTGAGAGGCTCTGCCAGTGCCTGAAAAATCCAGAAGTAGATATTCTCAGCCAACCATTGGACTGAGCACAGGCTCCCCAATGGAAGAACTAGAGAAAAGGCCCAAGGACCTGAAGGGGTTTGCAGCCCCATAGGAGGAACAAAAATATGAACTAATCAGTACCTTCAGAGTTCCCAGGGGCTAAACCACAAACCAAAGAGTACACATGTAGGGACCCATGGCTCCAGCTGCATATATAGCAGAGGATGGCCTTGTTGGACATCAATGGGAGAAGAGGCCCTTGGTACTGTGAAGGCTTGATGCCCCAGTGTAGGGGAAGCAGGAGTAAATGGGTTGGTAAGCAGGAGGAGGGAGGATGGGATAGGGGGTCTTTGGAGGGGAAACCGGGAAAGGAGATAACATTTGAAATGCAAATAAAGAAAATATCTAATTAAAAAAAAAGAGATCGATACACTAAAAAATTAAAGTATGTTTCTAAACCTAGAGTCTCCTGCATATGTGTAGTGCAATACTCAGGCACACATACAAACGTAAAGTAAATATATATTTCTTAAACCCAGTGTACTCCATCATTCCCTATGGCTTCTTCTTTGGCCATGCCTTGCACATGGGACAATGACTACTGTGTTGCAGACACTCTGTGATAGGGTTGAATAAATCATCACCATGTAATCAGGAGCACGCATGAGCAGATACTGTGACTCTCTATGCTCACGTACTGGGGTAGTTCAAGTCCATAAAATGACTCACTTTTGCTGAGAACAAGCCACCAGGCTCTCTGAAAATGTCGATGAGCAAAGCAAGCACTGTTTTATTCTGTGCACATTCTCACAGATATCAAAGACTGTAAAACTCTTAATTCGGCAGATTTTATTATACTCAACTGCATCCTCAATACAAATTCATTCAACAATTAATTATCATAGAAGAACCTACCATGTGTCGGAGCCTACACTGGGGATAAAGCACTAAAGGAAATATGGCCTTTGCTCTCATTCCCATATAGAAAACCAACGAAAAATCAATTTCTTATACTTTTAAGCTATGCAGGAAAATTACAGCAGCATTTAATTTACCTTGCATGCCCCTTTGATATTAAAGTGCATTACATATTCATGTAATTGTTTGCCCTTTATGTTAAAAGGCACAGCTAAGTTCATTTCCCTCTTAGTTGTTATAAATATGCCTTGTTTTCTTGGGAAGCAAAAAATTAAATGGTTGAGCTCTGTGCACTCTGCGAGTTCACCTCCCAAATTATCAGATGCCATAAAATTTCTGTTCCAACCTGTTTCGCTGATTTCCTCCTTAAGAAGAAGTGGCAAATTAGCTTTTATGGAATTGAACTACCTTAGTATTTAAAAATCCTTTGGAGTTGAAAGGCAGTGTTCTTGCTTTTAGAATTCCTACAAAAGCCCTCACCGATCCAGTGGCCAGTTGTAAATAGCATTTATTTCTTAGGTCGTGCACAAAGTCAGAGCAGTTGAAAACTTGTACAGGGAAAAAGTTATATCTGACTTCAAGGTGAGATTTTATCCCAATCATAATAGATTAGCTTCCTTTTTCTCACATCAGACTGCAAGCAGCTAAGAACGGGATGCAGAAGGAAAAGACTGGATATAGGCACATATATGTTAAGGAGGAGCAAGATGCTAGTTATCTGACACTAATAATGTTAACAGGGAAGGAGCGGCTACTGTATCAGATCTGTACTTTTGGTCCTTTTCAACAAGTTGTGAGAAAGCAGTTCCAGGTGAAACCAGCAGTGTACTAAAAGGGTTATCTAAATTGTTTCTTATTCTTGCAACAAAGTAGTGCACAGTGTTCACGAGAAGAAACCTTTCAGAGAAACGAAACTACTTGCCAACACAGTAAAACTTTGGAGTTTGTCTCTCAGTTAAAACAGCATCTCACTCAAGTATTAGCAGAACCCATTTCTTTCCCAGTGTGTTCTTGCTTGGAGGTAGAGTTGAGAGTCCGCTCTCTACAAACCAGACATTCTCCACACAAGAGGCCTTCGGTGCAATGGAAACATCAAGAGAAAATGCAAGCTAAGTCTGGACCACTCCGGGAAAAAAAAAAAAAAAAAGGAAAAAATATACTTGTGTCTATATTATTAAGTTTGATTATCCCATTCCTCTCTATAACCCTTTCTTCTCTTGCATAGTCTGCTTTCTACTTTTTCCAGGTCCTACACACACACAAACACACACACACACACACACAGACACACACACACACACACACACACACACACACACACGTGCGCGCGCGCATGGGTGTGCTTGCACACAAACACGTGCCTATTTAAATCTAAATTCCTTGTATAGTAGAAACCATATTTTTTCTTTCAAACCCTGCCTTATTTTATTTATTAAAATAATGTCCAGTTCTATCCAGTATTCTAAAAATATCAGAAGAACAGTGTGTGTGTGTGTGTGCGCGCGCGCACGCGTACACACACACACAGACATGGCAATTTTTATTTATCTATTGATGATCATTTACCTTTCTTAACAATGATGTTTAGTGTAACAATAAATATGGCTGAAAAGAATCTGAATATACTGACTTCAAATATTTTAGGTATGTATTCAAGAGTATTGTCTGGTAGAAAATTTTAATCCCAATTCAGGGTTTCTACCCCTCCTTGATCTTTTAGTTTCTAGACAAAAGATGCATACAATTTTATTATTTTCAATAAGCCTTAAACAGCAGAAAAGTTTGGCAGATATCTACCTAATCTAAGATAATCTACTTTTCTATTGGTAACCCTAAATTATTACTTACTGTGTTTTATCTGGGTTGCTTTTAGCTCCAATTGGCCAGGCCTCTGGGCCATGTTTTCTTGACTCCTAATCTATGGAGTCTTTCAATTCCTTCTTTACCTTCTTCTCTCCCTCCTGGTTTTCTTAATAGAGTTAAAATACACAGCAAAAGACCAAACCTCAATAGTAATGTGGCTGTATCCTATGGCAGATCTCATTTTTAGTTTGTTGAAGAACTTCCACACTGATTTCCATAATGGTCATGCCAGGTTTTTTCTCCCACCAGCAGT
Organism: Mus musculus; assembly: GCF_000001635.26. Classification (NCBI taxonomy): domain Eukaryota; kingdom Metazoa; phylum Chordata; class Mammalia; order Rodentia; family Muridae; genus Mus; species Mus musculus. The sequence goes on along the minus strand of NC_000084.6, from coordinate 30,480,272 downwards.
AAATAAGTAAGTGCCTCCTTTTCATCATGTACCAGTTAATTTTTGTTGTCATCTTGATTTAGAGTCACCTTGGGTGAGAAGCCTCAGTCGTGGAACTGCCTTGATCAGATTGGTCCATGGTCATGTCAATAAGGAACTGTCTTAATGAATGATTGATGTGGGTCCCCTGTGGAAAATAGTTGACATTACAAGCTTGGTACAGCCTTGGCCTCCTATGAACCACACCTGTGTGCTGACTCTGGGGCAACCGTTCTCAAACAATCTGCCTCAGTGGTGCTGGTATCTTTTAAATCACTCCTGATTCTTCACTTCAGCCGACCGATTGGTGTCAATTGTCTTGGCGTAACAAAGATTTCACTTTATTGTTTCTGGTTTCCTGTTAATTATAGAAAATTCTTCAGCTACAGCTGACCAGAATTGCAAATTCTGAATCCCAAATACCATGGGATTTCACCACCCAGACCTCCATCATCTGCATTCTCTCTCAAGCTTTTAGTCATCTTTAAGCATCCCCGTCTTCCTAGCCTACACAACTGTCCATTGAACTCTGAGCAGTCAGTGACTTTCTTAGCCCGAAGGTCCAAAGTCCTTCCATAATCCTCCCAAAACGACATGGTTGCGTCTGTCATGGAAAGACCACACAATCCTGGTACCAATTTTTGTCTTACGGTTTCAAACGCAACTTGGGTATGTGCAGGTCATGGGGTGTATTTCATCTTACACTTTCAATTAATAACTCATCACTGAGAGAAGTCAGGGCAGGAACTCAAGTGGGAGGAACTGAAGCAGAGGCCACAAAGCAATGGTGCTTGCTTGATTATTCAGCTTGCTTTATTATACACCTAAGGACCACCTATCCAGGTTGGTATCACCCCTATAGGCTAAGTCTTCCCACATCAATCGCTAATTAAGGAACTGTTCCTAGAGACTCATCTGCAGGCCATTTTTTGGTGGCATTTTCTCAGTTATGGTTTTCTCTTCTCAGATAACACTAGCTTGAGTCAAGTGGACAAAACAAAAACAAACAAACAAAAAACAATACAACCAAGACACTCCAAGTTGCTTTTAGTTATTGTATCTATTTATTACAGCAACAGAAAAGAAATGAGCATCCTTGCCAGTATCTGCTGTCCTTTGTGTTGCTGCTGCTGATAGATGTTCTGACTGGAGTAAAATGAAATTTGAAAGCAGGTTGGTTCTTTCTCTTCCCACTAAGAATGCTGTCTAGGCACATTTTCAAATATTTATTGGTCATTTGTATACGATTCTTCAAGAACTGTCTATTCAGCCCATTAGCTCATTGGTAAATTGGATGACTTGGTTTGGGGATATTTAATTTTCGTGGTCCTTTATGTACTCTAGATATTAAACCCTTGTTGGGTGCACAACTGGCAAACAGGTGGGTGGCTGTTGCTGTTGTTTTCAGTCTGTGCATTGCCTCTTCGCTTAGCCGATTATTTACTTTTCTTTCTTTTTAAAATTTGTCCTAGTTCTTTGTGAATTTCATATCAAGCACCCAAACTAACCCATCTTCTCTTCTCTTCATGCATGCCCTCTACCCTTGCAACCTTCTCTACCAGCAAAGAGAAAAAAAAATATCTCACTGTGGAAGCTGGAGTGTGTCACACTCCAAGGCGTCTTACAGTATACCCTTCTGTCCACACTTCTTTGCTTGCAAATGTTTACTACAATGACTCTGGTCTGGTAAGAGGTTTCTGGCTTCCCCTACTCTGTTGATACTGGGTCCTCACTGGGACTCATCTCATATATGCTGTTGCTGCCCTGTGTCATGGAGATCCTGTAGTTTTGGATCTGTCCAGTCATGTGCTTCAGCAGATGTTCAGGGTAGATGTTGGGGTGCGCCAATCAAAGGACTGGATCTGGGCCTTAAAGGTATCTGAGCTGATCAGGCCGCTGGATGTCCAGCTCTGCCCACTCGCATCCCCTGAAACCATAGCCAGATCTACCCTGCTGCCCAGGCACGGTGCAGAGTCCACTCTCCTGCCTGCGTGTTGCAGCTGGTGAGGGATACATATGGTCAGTTCTCCCATTCCTGAGAATCTGGGTCCCACCCTCCTTCTGCCATATGTGGTAATGGACAAGGGAGGGGAGGAGGGCATCTCCCCCTCATCTATGCCACTGTACAGCAAACAAGAAAAGGCAGGGCATGTTTTCCTGTAGCCATGCCCTTAGGACCAGTTCTACCATGCTGCCCAGGTGAGGTGCAGGGCCATTCTCCTGGGTGTTGCAGCCTTTGAGGGCAGGATCAGCTCTCTGGCTTTCATAGCCCCAGCATCAGGTCTCCTGCTTGCTGCCTGAGGAGGGAGAGGGGAAGAAGGCATCCCTCCCTTGTCCATGCCATTGCAATGGGAGATGAGTGTTAGGCCCAACTCTCTCACACTCATACTCTAAGTGCCAGCTCACCTGAAACTTCCTAAATTTGCAACTCTACTCTCTTGAATACTGCAGCTGGCTAGGGTGGGTCAGCTCTCCTGCTCTCATGTTTCCAGGCCCAGCTCTTCAATGATGTTCAGGGAGCCAGTTCTGCAGAGCCCTCAGACATGAACATAGCTCCAGGGTGTAACCCAGACAAGGGACTTTCACCTGGCCTTTGATGGTAACAGACTCCTAGTGCTACAGGGCCATTGACCCAGACATGGCCCCCAGTGGCAGGACAAGTCAAGACCTCACCACAAATGGTCCTGGGTGATATCCCCATCAGGAACTACTCAAGTCAAGCTGTTCCTCACTACCCTCTCGTCCCCAGTTCTACCTCTCTTCATTGTGCCCACATTCTCCTGCTTCTCTTTCTCTCCCATTTTCCCGCCACTTACTTGCTCCTCTTAGTGGTGACTAGGGTCTCTGAGTGTCTGTGGTAGTGTCAGGAGCGGTCTCAGAAATGCTATGCCCCACTAGTCCATTATGGCAGGGGTCACCTTCAGAATGGTCTGCCCATCCCCACCAAGCCTATGTGGTGCCCAACTGGTGTTCATCTCAGGCTAGTACCCTGGCCAGGTCCCATGACACTGGTCTGATGATCTTCTTGGGCTCACTTCTCACCCAGACCAGCCCGAGTGGCCCTGTCTCAGACTCACACCCACCCAGGGTCTGCATTCTTAGATGGGGCTCTTCTTGTCTCCTGATTACTCCCACCCTGAGCCAATCCAGGACTTCACGGAACAAGACTGGTGGTCATCTTAGGCTTTGTATTTTTCAGTGAATGTTAGACTACTAATCATTCAGATGTCCATGCTGTTGTCTTAATTATTTAAGCTCAAATAGGGGTTTCTACCCTGCCTTTGATCAGTTCCCAGATAAAAGACACACAACTTTTATATTTACAATCAGCCTTAATCACCATTAGAGCTTGCCGTTATCTACTCTCTGTGCTATTAGAATCTGTTTCCCCATTATTAACTCCTTTTTATAATTTTCCATGTTCTATCTAGGCAGCTCTTAACCCCAGTTGGCCAGCCTCCTGGCTATGTTTTCATGATTCACCTACCCTATGGCAGCTTCCTCCTCTCTCCACCTTCTTCTTCCTTCTCATGATTCTCCTCAGGCCCTGATCCCAGGGAAACTCAAACCCTGCCTATTCGTCCCAGCTATTGGCTGTCTACATCTTTATTTAACCAATAGTGGATAACTTGGGGGTGGGGGCAAGATTACAGAGCATCATTTGTGTATGTGCAGATTTTATTATCCCTGGGGGGAAAACAGACCTTGGGGGCCAGTTAGCATTACAATGCAAGCAAAGGGCAAACCTCAACACATGTCAGAACACTGAGCATAAAAATAGCTTCTCTTCTTTCCGCCACCTACAGATATGACACAGTTGCCATATCTGCAACACCTCTAGGGCCCATGATTATTTACATTTCTGCGCAAAAGATTTTAGTTGTGTAGTTTCGTTTGACAATTCCTGTTTATTTCCTATGCTGCTTTCCAGAAATCCCTTGTCTATGCTCATGTCTTTATTTATGGTTTACTTTAGCAGAGTCCAAGTTTCTCATATTGCTTACAGGTCTTCAATCTGTTTTGAATTGGCTTTTGTGAAGAATGTGAGATGGAGGACTGGTTTTGTTTTCTAGGAGTAAACTATTTTTATTTTTTTGTAATTTGTTTGAAGAGACCATCCTTTTCAAAGTGTAGATGTGTCCATGCACCTAGAATTATTTCTGACTCCTCCATTTGGCTACATTGGTACACATGTCTGATTATTGTTTGTTTGTTTTTGCTAATACTGCATAGTTTGGTTTCTAATGCTCTGTAGCACAGCTTGGGGTTACATATTGAAATGTCTTCAGCATTACACTTACAGCTTAAAATTCCCTTGGTTATTTAGGATCTTTCTGTGCTTCCATATGGTTTTAAAATTACTTTTTCTAGTTCCACAAAGAGTATCATTAGAACTTTCAGGGAAATTGAGTCTATAGGTAATCTTTGGCAACATAACTTTTTCCACAGTATTATTCCTGACAATCCATGGCCATGGGGGAATCTTGAGCTACTATTGCCTTCTTCAGTTTCTTTCCAGAAGATGTAACAGGCCCCCAGACTGATGCTATATTAGAGGTAACATTCTGATTAGCACATAGGCCCCAACCCCTAGGAAAACAGAAACAAAGCGCTAATTCATCGGAGACCTTTCCCATAGTTCCAGGAAAGTTCCTAAATGTACTAACCTTGCTTTTTGGCTTCTGTAGTTTTACTTTCTTGTTAAATAAAATATGACAACCAAGATGTGTGTGTGTATGTGTGTGTGTGTGTGTGTGTGTGAGAGAGAGAGAGAGACTAAAAGACAAAGAGCTCAGGGCTACAAGACACTTTAGGCAAGTCTCCATGAAACAACTGGCCTGCAGTAAAGACTTTCTTTTGGCTTTAAGAATGGTGTGTGGTTGGGCTGAAGAAATGGCTTAGCAGTTAAGAACAATGACTGCTCTTCCAGAGATCCTGAGTTCAGTTCCCAGCAACCTGAACCATGGTGGCTCACAACCATCTGTAATGAGATATGATGCCCTCTTCTGGTGTGTCTGAAGACTGTGACAGTGTATTCACATACATAAAATAAATAAGTCTTTAACAAAAAGAAAGAAAGAAAGAAAGAAAGAAAGAAAGAAAGAAAGAAAAGAAAAGAAAAGAAAAGAAAAGAAAAGAAAAGAAAAGAAAAGAAAAGAAAAGAAAAGAAAACCTAAAGAATAAAAAAAGAATGGCATGTGGTGATCTTTGGTGGGCTAACTTCACAACAAAGTTAAGTTTTAGTTGTCTAGAAAATTCTTGATTTATTTTTAGTAGGGGTCAAAAAGAAGAGAAATATAGGAAGGAAGGAAGGAAGGAAGGAAGGAAGGAAGGAAGGAAGGAAGGAAGGAAGGAAGGAAGGAAGGGCGTCTTTTTTGCTGCACAAATGCTCCTGAAAAACAAGACCATTTATGTGCCTAGGCCCTGAAGGGTGACAGTATATTCAAACACGTGCTTTGAGTTGTGTGCTCTTAGGGGAGTTATTTGTTCTTTCTTATCATTTTACTCTGTAAAACTAAGGCAGGAACTGCACACCACTCCATAGAACACAGGAAAAACACCAGTTAGTGACTGGGAGTAGCAGAATCATCATGTAGGACCTGCTTACACATGTCACTTATGAAAATCACTAAAGCTAACTCCAGTCCTAATGGTTTCCCTCTTTGAGAGTTGCATTGTAAATAGAAGAAACAAAATTTGAGAAGAAAAATAGCCCTGTGCCATTCGTGGTCCATCTTGTACTTGGAAGCTGGAGGTAGAAGGATGTAAGGTTGAAGGTCACCACAAACCTGTTTTAAAACCATCTAATCCAAATTGACTGACATTCTAGAGAAGGAAATTTGAAAGAAAGACTATATGCTCCGATTATATTCCTGTTTTTCAAAAGAAATTAGGAAATGGAAATTTTCAAAGGAAAATGGAACTTTTATTTCCACACTATCTTTCCTCTGTCAGCATTACTACACTATAAAAAAGACATGACAAAATTCAGGAAACACACATGTGCTAACTCGATTTAACAAAGGCAAGAACGCCATCCTTTCCTGGGCAGTAAGCTCCTCCTTTGACACTGGGCTTTAAGTTTTCCCTCCCACTGCCTGGAGTTCCTTATTTCTTTGGGCTCCAATGTTTTAGCACTCCACTTTCAATCTAGCTTCTTTAAGACATAAAAACCAATGGAGTGACAAAACTCAGTGCGGATTCTGTGTCGGCAAGTCTTGGCTCCATAAGAGCTGGGACTTTGTGCTGCATAAAACGTGCCCCCAACACTGCCACTCTGTAGCCTCAGGCAGTTTTGTTTAAGGCATCTGGAGCTTTAATTCTCAGCGGACAGAAAGAAGGATTAAAGTTTTCTTTTGTCAGAAATCTTGAGGATTAGAAGGACATGCTAAGAGCCTGAAGTCACACTCCATCACCATGTGTGGCCTGAAGGAAGCAGCTCCTGCAAGGGTCTGTCATATCTAAGCAACAGTAAGATGCACACATCCTTTGACACATAGACTCTGCTGCTAGACATGTATCTTATAGCAAGATAGACGTTAAAGGATGTTCACTGCAACTTGAACTACACCAACAGTAACAAAAATAGTGAAACTGAGGACAATAAGAAAATGCTAAAAAAAATTATACAAAGGCAATGGTTAAGAACTTTTAGAATATAATAAGTAAAAATAAATTAAATTGGTGAGGTTGGATGTTTAACCCATTTATGAGTAAACAGAACATAAAGAATATAAGTACATATGTGTACATATAAATATAATTATTAGTAACTACTGCTGATGGGAGAAAAATAAGATAATATCAGCATGGATTATATACACTCCTGAAACTTTTAAATTTTCACCATAAGAATATATTATTTGTATACTAAATAAAGTATACAGAGTGCCTCCTATGTAATGGACAATAAATAAATGTTCCCTTGTACTTATGTACCTGTGTCTGGAATTACATGTTCATTCTTACTATTGTCAGTACAAATCCTTGCACACTTATAGAAAACAAGTATTGTTCCAAGACCATCAGAAGGCTCTTCCAGAGACCTTCAGCCGTGGCAGTTCTTTTATGGCCTGCAGTAAAGGTCTCCCTGACCAGAGCTAAGGGATGAATAGAGGTTAGTTCAAACACATAAAATCAAGGCAAGGGAGTCTCCCACACCCCTGTTTACACTGCCATTTGTCTCCCTGTTAAAATGCAATAAAGACCATAAAATGAAATAGGCTGTGAAGAATGAAAGAGCCCGTATTCATTAAAAAAAAAAAAAGAAAAGAAAAAGAAAAAAAAAAAAAAAAACGGTTCAAATGAGAAAAGTCCTTTAATGGAGATGAGACAGCTACCATGCTAGGGAGTGGAACAGAGACACATAAAACCTTTAAGACAATTCATTAACCACAAATTATTGCAGGCAACTGAACTCGGGCTCCGTTTCCCTAAAACACGCTTGTGTTCCAACTATCAAAAGGATAGATGTTCTCACTGTATCTGCTACAAGGAAAGAAGAAAGAGCAGATTCTTCGGATCCAGGGTCTTGCCAACTGGTCAGTGAGTCGTCAGAAGAAACATGGTCTTTATTGAGAATGAAGAGGACATTAGAGGGCGGGAACAGGACCAACCCACTCATACTTCTGACCCCCTTCCAGAACGGGAGCTGAAAAAGATGATCGCTAGCATCATTGACCAGGACTGGAAAATTGTTCTTTGCCCTAATTCTTACATTATTCAAATCTACGTCTCTCAAGGCTTGCCAGTGGCAAATTTCCAACAAGCCTCCTTATCTAACTTAACACAAATTCTCTTTATTCCTATCAGTGTCTGTCTCTCAGTAAGTCTGTCTCTCACAATGGAGTTGGTCTATGTTCTTACTACCGCCATCTCTTGGAGTTACCAGTCAGCTTTGTGAATGATCAGCCTGCTCCAAGGGACACCTCAGCTTATCCCTTCTAGATGATTCTAGGGGTTCTGGTTGCTCTCTTTGCTGTCTAGGGTGACAGCTGACTTAAATCAATGACTTATTTGTGCGCCTTCATTCTTGAAAAGGGTAACATAAGTTAGACAGGTTTTTCTTGACAGGGTAACATGACTGTGAGTTTGACTTGAAGTAAAGAAGACAGATTCAAATGAAGGCAGTGACGTCAGGCTTTTATGCTGATTTTTGGTATCTTCTGGGTCTAAATCAAACACCTTTTAGCAAAAGCAGGCCTAAGTGCCTGGTGTGCTGTCATTTATTACGATTTCATTGTTTAATAAAATAAAGTAAATAAAGTAGCTCTAAAATTTAGCAACTTAGAGTGTGTGTGTGTGTGTATATGTGTGTGTATATGTGTATATGTGTGTGTGTGTGTGTGTGTGTGTGTGTGTGTATGTATTTATTTTCAGGAAGCCACAGAGCTATTCATAGTCTGTGATTGGATAATGAGTATTGGTGGTTGTGGAGCACACTAATGTATTTAATGCTATTGAGTAACACATCTCAAAATGGTTGCTACAAAAAAATTTATGCTATATATGTTTACTATAATAAAATTTTTAACTGGTGTTTTTTCTCTCTAGTCAACATCTCAAAAAGTATTGTTTATTGATTTGTATTTTGTTGTTGTTGTTGTTCTTTCAAGACAGGGTTTCTCTGGGTAGCATTAGCTGTCCTAAATTCACTCTATAGACCAGGCTAGTCTTGAACTCACAAAATCCTCCTGCCTTTGGCTCCCTAGCTCTGGGGTTAAAGGCATGTGCCAGCATACCAGGCTAGACTTAGATTTTAATAGACTCCAAAGCGCTGAGGAAATATACATACTGTATATTTCTCTATGTAATAGATTATAAATAATGTTCTTTCTTCTTTGTATTCATCATTTTCTACAATGTTTTCCATGTAATTACATGTATATTTACATATACAATTATTTTACATGTAAAAGCATCACAATCAGGATTAGAATTCTTGAACAATGGGACACAAATAACTTTCTCGAGCCCAAGAGAAACAAAACACTGGGGATATCTTGTAAGGCATTTTCAAATTATGTTTTGATGCTTATAGCCCATTTTTTGAAGTATAGTATTCTACATGTCCTATGAACTTTTATACAAGCTATACAATTTTGTGTCTGAAACTATTTTTACAAATGTATTTCAGAAATTCATCTATCAAATATGAAGTATACTGGCATTTATGTATATTTGTAAGTGACTAAAGAAATGATGGAAGAGTTAAAATGGCTTTGTTTTACAACCTTGAATAAGTTTAAGGATCTGGTCATTGACTCTCACTGCTGCTAAAAGACAGGCAACCATCCAGTGTCTCACATTGGAAAGCTTACTGACATTTACCAAGTACACTTGCTTCACGTACTTTTCTCATTACCCATGATTTAAAAGTAAGTTAAGAAAGGGAGAGTTTATTAGGCCTTCCAGGTCTAGGAGAGACAGTCCACAGGGGCAGGAAAGGCACAGCAGCAGAATCACGAGGCCACGAACACATTTCCATACCCTGGAAGCAAAGAAGACAAGTCAGATTGGAAAAGAAGCCTCTAGGGCCGACCCACTGACCGCGACGGTCCTCGCAGTCCCCACCGCAAAGCCCACCTCCAGCTGAAGGTCAGTATTCAAATACATGAGCTTGTGAGATATATTTCACTTTAAAACCCAATATCTAGATTTTATTAAACGACTTGACCAAGTGCTAATCTATAAGGAAAGTAAAAATATAAAAATAAAGTTTCAAAACTTGTTGAGTACCTCAAAGATACAGTTTGCAAAATCTAGACTCTAAAGAATTATAGACAAATACCTGGTTTCCTTCAACACTATAAGTATTAAAATTACAGAATAAGTGCCCAATCTCCTTCAACAAGCAAGCATTAAAATTTTCAGAGTTGATGGATGCAAACCGTTATAAAGCTATGAAATTTATAAGACAACTTAAAAAACAACAACATTTTTTTTTGCTTATGACAATGCAAATGTTATTTTCAACATATTTTTGGAAATATATACTAGAAAGGTTTACAAATTAAATAGTATAGTTTCTAAGGTTTGTTTCATAAGAATTGTTGATGGGGCTAAGTACAGAAGTAGGTAGAGGTATTGCCAAAGCTGTATTGGTCTTCAGTATGTAACTTCTGAAGCTGAATTTAATATAACTGGAGTTTGTTTCATTGTTATTTTCACTTTTGCATCCTTTTGTGGTTGTATGGGTTGTTCTCTACCAAAGCACAAAGTGAGTCATGGTTTATAATGAAGCTGTGTTAGACGGTGGCAGGGCCTTTAAACTACAGCTGAGCCATGAATTGATTGCTTTATTTATGGTAATGAGTTAGCTGTTACTTGAGTGGAATGGAACTGTTTTCTTCTCTTCCAATTTGAAGTTACTGCTTTCCCACCAGGAAGCCCTAAGATGCTAAGTTGGTGCTGATATAGTCACAATGTTCTTAGAATTCTGAGGCTATGAGCCAAAACAATGCTATTTGTCTATAAATTTACCAGTCTTGGATATTCTATAAAAAACAATGAAAATCTTCTAAGACACTATACATATTTGAAGTTTTCATGTTTCATTAAGATAAATAGTTTTCAATAGACAAGGTAATAGTTGTTTATTAAGATAGGAACATTTAGAGGGTCTATGTTTTTATTTATTGGTAAGTTTTAAGTGACTTTATTATTTCAGGTTTAGAAAATTTACAGGATCTGATTTACATTTGAATAAAATTTTCTAATCAGGTGTTCTGATTTGAAATGACCTTGTATATAAATGCAAGAAATAATATTTATCTGACTGCCTCCCTTGAATTGTAAAGGCATGACATCCAGAACACATATAGGGTGATGGCAAGTAGGTTTTGTGAGCAAGAGGAAGCTGAGATCCAGAAAATAACCAATTTTACAGCTAGATTTGAAAATTATTAATATTCCATGTTTTGAAAGCACACCTGACATAAAGTCAGAATGAAGACAGCTAAGTTGTGAGTAGAATTATGACATAATAAGAATGTGCAGCACAGTAGGCTGCAGGGAAGCCCAGGGAATCTGTGAATATCCTCACCATCCTCGGTAGGAAACAAAATATAGTTAATTAAGGCTTGGAAAGTAAAGTATATAGTGTTTTTCCAAGAAGGACAAACACACACACACGTCGGTGGGGGAGAGATAGAGAGGGAGGGGGAGAGAGAGAGAGAGAGAGAGAGAGAGAGAGAGAGAGAGAGAGCGAGAGAGAGAGATTATTAAGATAAAATATTCACCTAGCACCTTTCCTGCACCCATCTTCCCTGCCTGTGGAGTTTTCTGGGCCATGCCCAGATGCCCTGAGCAGGCTGTTATTCTTACTAGACCTCCATTCTCCTGCCCATCTTTATCAGACCTGCAGATCCAGAATCTTACAGCCCAAGGATACCCACCAAAGGCCATTGAGGTTAGGCACCCTCCTAATACCTACTACAACAAGAATATTCAGGGACTAAACCATCTAGATGCCTAAAGGCCACAAAAGAACACAAACAACAATAGCCCTGTCAGTATGATACCTCCAGAGCCCAGCTCTCTTGCACCAGCAAGCCATAGACATTCTAATACAACTGAAACACAAGAAAATTACTTTAAATCTGATCTTATAAAGATAATAGAGACCTTTAAAGAAGAAATGAATGAATCCTTTAAAGAACTACAGGAGAATATAATTAAACAGGTGAAGGAAAGAAATAAAACTGTTCAAAACCTGAACATGGAAATAGAAGCAATGAAGAAAATACAAGCTTAGGAAATCCTAGAGAAGGAAACCCTAGGGAAGAGAATGGGAACAGCAGGTACAAGTATCACCAAGAGAGTACAGGCAATGGAAAAGAGAATATCAGACAGAGAAGATACAGTAGGAAAAAATGATACTTCAGTGAAAGAAAATGTTAAATCTAAGAAACTGCTGACACAAAACATCCAGGACATCTGGGATACCACAAAAAGACCTACCTAAGAATAATAGAAATAGCAGAAGGTAGAGAGCCCCAGCCTCAAGGACCAGAAAATATTTGGCAAATTCATAGAAGAAAACTTTCCCAACCTAAAGAAAGATGCATCGAAACATTCAAGAAGCCAACAGAACATCAATTAGAATGGACTAGAAAAATACATAAAAACCAAAACATGAAATCTACAGAACAAAGAAAGAATATTAAAAGTGGCAAGGGAAAGTGTTCAGATAACATACAAAGGCAAGCCTATGAGAATTATATCAGACTTCTCAACAAAGACTTGAAAAGGTAGAAAGGCCTGGACAGGTATCTTGCAACCTCAAAAAAAAAAAAAAAAAAAATCACAGATGGGAACCTAGAGTACTATAACCAGCAAAACTCTCAATCACCATAAATGAAGGGAACAAGATATTTCAAGACAAATCCAAATTTTAAAATATCTATACATAAATCTAGCCCTGCAGAAAATACTGGATGGAAAACTCAAAGCCAAGGAGGATAGCTACATCCAAGAGGACACAGGAAATATGTAATTCCATATCAGCAAAAACAAGAGAATCACACACAAACACACATGCACACCAATACCACCAACATCAAAATAATAGAAATTAACCATCACTGGTCATTAATGGGAGAAGAGGCCTTTGGCCGTGTGAAGTCTCTATGCCCCAGTGTAGGGGAATGCCAGGGCCAGAAAGCAGGAGTGGGTGTGTTAGCGAGCAGGGGGAGGAGGGAGAGAATAGGGGATTTTCGGAGGGGAAACTAGGAAAGGGGATAACATTTGAAACGTAAATAAAGAAAATATCTAATAAAAATAATAAATTGTGTCATTATTTTATGCATCATCTCAGTTCAACTCTATTTAGCACCTCTCTATTCTGAATAACTAGAAATTGGAAATATCATAGACATCCATCCACTGGCAATTGGATAATAAAATGTGATATATTTACAAAACAGAGTATCACTCAGCTGTTAAGAAAAATAAACAATGAAATGATGAAATTTTCAGGTAAATAGATGAAGGTAGAGACAAATATCTTAACTGAGGTAACCCCAACTCAGAAATTCAGATATCACATATCTTATCTTATATGCAGGATTTTAATCTCTATGTATATATTTATGTAAGAAGGTATGTATGTAGATTTTAACCTTTCAGTGTGTGTGTTTTGATTCAAATAATTACAGAAGTTAGGTAGGTTGTAAGGGTCCATGGGGAGTGGATCTTTCAAGAAAGGGTAAATAGTGTTATGAAGAGGTAAAGGGGAAACTGCTGCTTACTTATCTGTTCATTATTTAGAGAGAATCTGAGGAACAGGCAGTATCCATGGTCACTCCAGTAAGTATCTATTGGGTTAATGAATAAAATAGCTCTATATTCCTGATTCAAAGTCTTTTGCAGGGAGTATCCAAAATGATTTTATATCAGAATACAAAAATGCCAAAATAAAGATGTAACAGTATAATCCTGAAGAAAGAAAAGGTAATGTTAAAGTTAGAAATTAGGATGAGAAAAAAAAAGATTAAAAAAAATCCCACAACAAAACAACAACAACAAAAAAAAAAACTGCTTGGTACTGGTACAGAAACAGGCTCATTGATCAATGGAATCCAACTGAAGACCCTGAAATAAACCCACACACCTATAGACACTTGATTTTTGACAAAGAAGGTAAAACCATACAACGGAAAAATTAAAACATCTTCAACAAATGGTGCTAGTCTAACTGTATGTCTGCATGTAGAAGAATAAAAATAGATCAACATCTATCACCCTGCACAAATCTCGAGTCCAAGCAAATAAAAGAGCTCCAAGTAAAAACCAGATTCACTAAGTCTAATAATAGAACAGAAGGTGGGGAATAGTCTGGAACTCATTGGTACAGGAGACAAGTTCCTGAACAGAAGAACACCAGTGGCTCGGGTCTAAGATCATCAATTGATAAATGGAATGTCATAAGACTGAAAAGCTTCTGTAAGGCAAAGGACACTGTCAATAGACAAAATGACAGCCTACAGATTAGGAAAGGATCTTCACCATCCCTACTTCTAACAGAGAGCTAATATACAAAATTTACAAAGAAGACAAGCAATTAGACACCAACAACCCAAATAACCCAATTAAAAATGGGGTACAGAGCTAAACAGAGAATTCTCAGCAGAGGAATCTCAAATGGCTGAGAAGCAGTTAAAGAAATGTTAACACCCTTAGTCATCAGGGAAATGCAAATCAAAATGACTTTGAGATTCCATCTTATAGCAGTCAGAATGACTAAGGTCAAAATCTCAAGTGAGATTTTGGCAGAGGTGTGGAGCAAAAGGAATACTCCATTGTTATTGGGAGTACAAGCTTGTATAACACTTTGGAAATCAATTTGTCGATTTCTCAAAAAACTGGGAATAGTTCTAACTGAAGACACAGCTACAGTATTCCTGAGCATGTATCCAGAAGATGTCCTACTATACCACAGAGACACTTGTTCACTTATGTTTATAGCAGCTTTATTTGTAATACCCAGAAATCTAGAAACAATCCAGATGTCCCTCAACTGAAGAATAATGAAAATATACTACATCTACACAATGGAATACTATTTAGCCATTAAAAAGAAAAACATCATGTATTTTGCTGGCAAATGGATAGAACTTGAAAATATTATCCTAAGTGAGATAACACAGACTCAAAACAATATGCATGGTATGTAGTCACTTATAAGTTGATATTAACCATAACATACAGGATACACACCCTCAACTCCACAGACCTCCAAGAAGCTAAACAAGAGGAAAGGCCCAAGCAAGGAAGCTTGAATCTCACTTAGAAGCGCAAATAAAATAGTCATATGAGGTAAATATATTGGGGAGAACTGTGTGGGAATGTGGACAAGGAGGGGAATGAGGGAATTCAAGAGCAGTTGTGAGGAGAGAGAGTAGAGAAGGCCAGAGGGCCATGATAATGAATGGAAATCTGCAGCTGGTCTGTGTGGGGGCACATCTTGATGACGTGCCAGAGGCCTGGGAGGGGTGAGGCTCCTAGGAATCTATGGGGACCTTAGCTGAGACTCAAAGCAGTGGGGATATGGAACCTGAGGAGGCCACCTCCTGTAGCCAGGCAGGAACCCTATTGAAGCAATAGGGACACTAACCACTCACAAAACTTTCCATCCAAAGTTTATCTTGTCTACAAGAAATGCATAGACTTGGGATGA
Source organism: Mus musculus (assembly GCF_000001635.26). Classification (NCBI taxonomy): domain Eukaryota; kingdom Metazoa; phylum Chordata; class Mammalia; order Rodentia; family Muridae; genus Mus; species Mus musculus. The sequence continues at coordinate 30,465,076 of NC_000084.6, read as the reverse complement.
AGCAGAGACTGAAGGAATAGCCAATCAATATACAAGTAAACTTGAGACCCAATCCCTGACACTATTAATGATACTCTGTTGTGCTAACAGACAAGAGCCTAGCATGACTGTCCTCTGAGAGGCTTCAGCCAGCAGTTGACTAAAACAAATTCAGAGACCCGCAGCCAAACTTTGGATGGAGCTTGGGTACTTTTATGGAAGAGTTGTGGGAAGCACAAACCAAAGGGGATAGAAACTTCACAGAACTGATAGAACTCTGCACTAAACCCATCTGGTCCTGGGCCTTTATTGGTTGGGAGACTATTAATGACTGCTTCTATTTCTTTAGGGGATATAGGACTGTTTAGATCATTAACCTGATCTTGATTTAACTTTGGTGCTTGGTACCTATCTAGAAACTTGTCCATTTCATCCAGGTTTTCCAGTTTTGTTGAGTATAGCCTTTTGTAGAAGGATTTGATGATGTTTTTTTTTTTTTTTTTTGTTTCTTCAGGATCTGTTGTTATGTCTCCCTTTTCATTTCTGATTTTGTTAATTAGGATGCTTTCCCTGTGCCCTCTAATGAGTCTGGCTAAGGGTTTATCTATCTTGTTGATTTTCTCAAAGAACCAGCTCCTCGATTTGGTTGATTCTTTGAATAGTTCTTCTTGTTTCCACTTGGTTGATTTTGCCCCGAGTTTGATTATTTCCTGCTGTCTACTTCTCTTGGGAGACTTTGCTTGCTTTTGTTCTAGAGCTTTTAGATGTGTTATCAAGCTGCTAGTGTGTGCTCTCTCTAGTTTCTTTTTGGAGGCACTCAGAGCTATGAGTTTCCCTCTTAGAAATGCTTTCTTTGTGTCCCATAAGCTTGGGTATGTTGTGACTTCATTTTCATTAAACTCTAAAAAGTCCTTAATTTCTTTCTTTATTCCTTCCTTGACCAAGGTATCATTGAGAAGAGTGTTGTTCAGTTTCCACGTGAATGTTGGCTTTCTATTATTTATTTTGTTATTGAAGATCAGCCTTAGTCCATGGTGATCTTATAGGATGCATGGGACAATTTCAATATTTTTGTATCTGTTGAGGCTTGTTTAGTGACCAATTATATGGTCAATTTTGGAGAAGGTACCATGAGGTGCTGAGGTGCAGAGTTCTATCAGACCTTCAAAGAAAATCTAATCCCAGTGCTTCACAAACTATTCCACGAAATAGAAGCAGAAGGTACTCTACCCAACTCATTCTATGAAGCCATAATTACTCTGATACCTAAACCACAGAAAGACACAACAAAGATAGAGAACTTCAGACCAATTTCTTTTTTGAATATCGATGCAAAAATACTCAATAAAGTTCTTGCTAACCGAATCCAAGAACATATCAAAACAATCATCCATCCTGACCAAGTAGGATTCATTCTAGGGATGCAGGGATGGTTCAATATATGGAAATCCATCAACATAATCCAGTATGTAAATAAACTCAAAGACAAAACCCACATGATCATCTCATTAGATGTGGAGAAAGCATTTGACAAAATCCAACACCCATTCATGATAAAAGTCTTGGAAAGATCAGGAACTCAAGGCCCATACCTAAATATGATAAAAAAAAAAAAAAGAAAAAACTACAGCAAACTAGTAGCCAACATCAAATTAAATGGTGAGAAGTTGGAAGGAATCCCACAAAAATCAGAGACTAGACAAGGCTGCCCACTTTCTCCCTACCTATTCAACATTGTACTTGAGGTCCTAGCCAGAGCAATTCAACAACAAAAGGAGATGAAGGGGATACAAATTGGAAAGGAAGAAGTCAGAATATCACTTTTTGCAGATGATATGATAGTATATATAAGTGACCCTAAAAATTCCACCAGAGAACTCCTAAACCTGATAAACAGCTTCAGTGAAGTACCTGGATATAAAATTAACTCAAACAAGTCAATGGCCTTTCTCTACACAAAGGATAAACAGGCTGAGAAAGAAATTAGGGAAACACCACCCTTCTCAATAGTCACAAATAATATAAAATATCTTGGCGTAACTCGAACTAAGGAAGTGAAAGATCTGTAAGATAAGAACTTCAAGTTTCTGAAGAAAGAAATTAAAGAAGATCTCAGAAGATGGAAAGATCTCCTATGCTCATGGATTGGCAGGATCAACATTGTAAAAATGGCCATCTTGCCAAAAGCAATCTACAGATTCAATGCAATCCCCATCAAAATCCCAACTCAATTCTTCAACTAATTAGAAAGGGCAATCTGCAAATTCATCTGGAATAACAAAAAACCTAGGATAGCAAAAACTCTTCTCAAGGATAAAAGAACCTCTGATGGAATTACCATGCCTGACATAAAGCTTTACTATAGAGCAATTGTGATAAAAACTGCATGGTACTGGTATAATGACAGACAAGTAGACCAATGGAATAGAATTGAAGACCCAGAAATGAACCAACACACCTATGGTCACTTGATCTTCGACAAGGGAGCTAAAACCATCAAGTGGAAGAAAGACAGCATTTTCAACAAATGGTGCTGGCACAACTGGTTGTTAACATGTAGAATGTGAATCGATCCATTCCTATCTCCTTGTACTAAAGTCAAATCTGAGTGGATCAAGGAACTTCACATAAAACCAGAGACACTGAAACTTATAGAGGAGAAAGTGGGGAAAAGCCTCGAAGATATGGGCACAGGGGAACAATTCCTGAATAGAACAGCAATGGCTTGTGCTGTAAGATCGAGAATTGACAAATGGGACCTCATGAAACTGCAAAGCTTCTGTAAGGCAAAAGACACAGTCAATAAGACAAAAAGGCCACCAACAGATTGGGAAAGGATCTTTACCTATCCTAAATCAGATAGGGGACTAATATCCAATATATATAAAGAACTCAAGAAGGTGGACTCCAGAAAATCAAATAACCCCATTAAAAAATGGGACTCAGAGCTAAACAAAGAATTCTCACCTGAGGAATACTGAATGGTTGCGAAGCACCTGAAAAAATGTTCAACATCCTTAATCATCAGAGAAAGGCAAATCAAAACAACCCTGAGATTCCATCTCACACCAATCAGAATGGCTAAGATCAAATATTCAGGTGGCAGCAGATGCTGGTGAGGATGTGGAGAAAGAGGAACACTCCTCCATTGTTGGTGGGATTGCAAACTTGTACAACCACTCTGGAAATCAGTCTGGTGGTTCCTCAGAAAATTGGACGTAGTACTACCGGAGGATCCAGCAATACCTCTCCTGGGCATATATCCAGAAGATGTCCCAATGGGTAAGAAGGACACATGTTCCACTATGTTCACAGCAGCCTTATTTATAATAGCCAGAAGCTGGAAAGAACCCAGATGCCCCTCAACAGAGGAATGGATACAAAAAATGTGGTACATTTACACAATGGAGTACTACTCAGCTATTAAAAAGAATGAATTTATGAAATTCCTAGGCAAATGGACGGACCTGGAGGGCATCATCCTGAGTGAGGTAACCCAATCACAAAAGAACTCAAATGATATGTACTCACTGATAAGTGGATATTAACCCAGAAACTTAGTATACCCGAGATATAAGATACAATTTGCAAAACACATGAAACTGAAGAAGAACGAAGACCAAAGTGTGGACACTTTGCCCCTTCTTATAATTGGAAACAATCACCCATGGAAGGAGTTACAGAGACAAAGTTTGGAGCTGAGACAATAGGATGGACCATCTAGAGACTGCCATATCCAGGGATCCATCCCATAATTAGCCTCTAAACGATGATACCATTGCATACACTAGCAAGCGTTTGCTGCAAGGACCCTGATATAGCTGTCTCTTGTGAGACTAGGTCGGGGCCTAGCAAACATGTAAGTGGATGCTCACAGTCAGCTATTAGGTGGATCACAGGTCCTCCAATGGAGGAGCTAGAGAAAGTACCCAAGGAGCTAAAGAGATCTGCAACCCTGTAGGTGCAACAACATTATGTACTTACCTGTACCCTGGAGCTCTTGACTCTAGCTGCATATGTATCAAAAGATGGCCTAGGCGGCCATCACTGGAAAGAGAGGCCCATTGGACACGCGAACTTTATATGCCCTAGTACAGGGGAATGCCAGGGCCAAAAAATGGGAATGGGTGGGTAGGGAAGTGGGGAGAGCGTATGGGGGACTTTTGGGATAGCATTCTAAATTTAATTGAGGAAAATACATAATAACAAAAAATATTTTTAAAAAATGACAGATAAGAAAAAAAAAGAACAACATTATGAGTGGGTGGGTAGGGGAGTGGGTGGGAGGGTATAGGGGACTTTTGGGATAGCATTGGAAATGTAAATGAGGAAAATACCTAATAAAAATATTTTTTTAAAAAGAGAGATTAGCAGAGGCTATTGGTAAAGCCCAGTTGCAACAGAAGACACCAGCAAATTGGGAGATGCCAGTACCATGGAACGACCACAAAGAACAGCATCAGCACTGGTTGTGGAGTCAACCAGACCCTGGAGCTACCGAGCACCATACTATAAGTGTGAATCAAGCCTTTTGGAGAACCCCAGAAGATCATGTTGGATCCCTGACATTGGAACAACAATCTGTGAAGTTGAAGTTGTCTTGAAGACCCCAAGATCTTAGAGATGCCAAAGCTGTGAGATACCTGCCATGAAAAGCTACTAAAAAGGAGTGGAACCAGCCCAGGCGAAAGAATTGTGTTGCAGTCATCAAAGCTAAAAGGAGTTAGACATAGAGATGCAGAGTTTGCCCAGCTGGTTTTGATATTGCTTTGGTCCATTATTTCCTTCCTATGAAGTTTTAGAATGGTACTGTATATCCTGTGATGTTGGAGTATGTGATCTGCTTTTTTATTTTGATTTTATAGTGGACTATAGTTAAGTGATAGGATGAATCTAAGAAGAGACATTGAACTTTGGGCTTTTAATATTGTTGAGACTGCTATAGACTACAAAGGCTTTTGAAGTTGGGCTAAATATAGTTTTTAATTATGCTATGGTTAGGTATGGCCCCCATAGTCTCATATGTTTGACCAATCCTATGGTGGCCAGTGAGTGCAATGTGGTAGTTTGAATATGCTTGGCTCAGGGAGTGTCACCATTAGGAGATATGACCTTATTGAAGTAGGTGTGGCCTTGAAGACATTTTGGGGATGGGTTTTCAGACCGTACTCCTAGTCGCCTGGAAGCAGTCTCTCCTGGTTGCCTTCAGATGTGAATGGAAAACTCTCAACTTCTCCAGTCGTCTGTCTGCATACTGCCGTGCTTCCAAATATGAGAATCGACTAAACTTCTTCCTCTGTAAGCCAGCCACAATTAAATGTTTGCCTTTATAAGCATTGCCTTGGTCATGGCATCTCTTTACAGCAATGGAAACTCATAAGACACCATCTAACACAAGAGAAGATTATACCTTTATGTATACATATACATATGCACACACTTATTACATAGACATACATATGATCAAAGATTACACTTTTAAAATCTGTCATGTTGTTTTCTCTTCCGGTGCCAGGCACTGCGGGAGCCACGGGTTACCGTGCAGACACGAAACACACCACACACAACCAGTCCTGCAAATGGCACAGAAATGGCATCAAGAAACCCCGGTCGCAAAGATACGAATCTCTTAAGGGTGTTGACCCCAAGTTCCTGAGAAACATGCGCTTTGCCGAGAAGCACAAGAAAGCCCTGAAGAAGATGCAGGCCAACAATGCAAAGGCAGTGAGTGCGCGTGCAGAAGCCATCAAGGCCCTGGTGAAGCCTCAGGCCATCAAGCCCAAGATGCCAAAAGGCCCCAAACTCAAGTGGCTGGCTTTCATCGCTCGCCCTAAGCTTGGGAAGCGGATTCGAAGCTACATGGCCAAGGGTCAGAGATTCTGCCAACTGAAGCCTAAGGTCCAAACCAAGGCAGGGGCCAAAGCTCCAGCTAAGGCCCAGGCTTCAGCTCCAGCCCAGGCTCCCAAAGGTGCTCAGGCCCCCAAAGGTGCCCAGGCCCCTGTGAAGGCCCCATAGAAAAGGCTCCTACCAGTGTGAAGACAGATGGACTGCTCTGACACACCTCCCCACACACTATTTGCAGATGACCAGTGTCCTATGCTGTTCTTACAAATAAACTCAGGCAAGATCTGTTTTTTAAAAAAAAATCTGTCATGTTAAATTTAAAGCTAATCTATTAAATAAGTCAGTAATGTACTATTATATGTGTGTGTGTGTGTGTTTGTGTGTGTGTTTGTGTGTGTATTTACTCTAGAATCAATGAGTTTCTTCTAGCCATAGTATAATCTAAAACTTTGTCTTTACAAAACACAAGGAAGGAAAAGAGAGGTCAGAAAATTCTCGTTATATCTGTACCAAACAGGGTTTAACAACCAAGTAATCAAAAACTAAGATTAAAAATCAAATAAATTTCAAAGAAAACATGTGAGGACTGAAAACAGAGCAAATATAAGAAACAAATTTCAAAGTGTACATTTACAGAAAATTGCTATTTCATTGGCTAAGAACAATAGCAGCATATTATCAACTTGGCTGAGCCTAAACCCTGAGCCCACCTCAGTGCACAGTGTAAGCAAGAGCAATGATTTTGCCCCAGATATGATCATTTCCACTGAAGGCACAGGTCATGAGCTCCATATGCATCTATGTTCACTGAGAACCTGTACCAGTCTAGAAGAAAGAAAGGACAGGAAACAAATGAAGAGAAAGAAAGGGAAGAAGGTTAAAGGCTGTGAGGAAGAGGGAAAGAGAAGAAGAAAAGGCAGGGAAAGAAGGCAGAGTGAAAACAAAATCAGAATTTCGATTTAGAATTATTATGCTTTAAAATTGTGTAGTTTTGACCAGTTATTATAATTATTATAGTACATAAGGAAAAATTAGGGAAAGCAGGGATATTGTATAGGGAAAAGGGCACTTACTATGACTGACCATAAAAAGGCCAGGATGCAGGAGTTGTTGAAATGAACATTTAAATGCAGTTCTCTGAAATCTCCTCATTGATTTAAAGACAAAAGTGACAGCCTTCTTGGGAGAGTGTGGTCAGAGGAAGGTTGCCCATGATCCAGTGGACAGTGCATATAAGGGTATGATAACCTGGATTTACTGGGTTCATTTAAAGAAAGACCTGAAGTTCAGAGCACGATGTGTTGAGTGGGGAGCTTGGGGAGTAAAATGGAGATGGATATGGTCATATTTCATTATACACATGCATGAAATTCATACCCAATAAATAAATAAGTATATAGTAAAATGAAATAATTCACTGGAAAAAAGTGACAGCCTCCATCCAACCAACAGGGGTTCTAATTAGAGAAAGAGAATAACACAAAAAAGAATAAATCCAGAAGATATGAACCCCCAACAGCAAAATTGTGGTCACAAGAAAAGAAACTCAGTGATTCTGAAGCTAGGAAAATAGAAATTATAACATCTGAAGAGCAGAATGAAAATAGATTAAAGAAATGTAAACAGAGACTCACACGCTTGGCAGAAAACACACACAGATGCTGAACAAGTCTGGAACGGGCTGCTCCAAAGAGCTGCTATGTCACATTGACCGATTTGAGCTGAAAATAGACACAGGATTGATCCAGTAACCTCCCCTTCTATCTAAAGCAGATCATCAGATTCCCAGTGGGACAGGTGACACCCTTCTCACAAGCAGACCAGTAATTGACTTAGTGGTAGGTTGAAGGTACTATCTTAGAAGACAATGGTGCTTGCGAGTCAACCCCATTTTACACACTCAGATTTACATTCACTGCTCATAGCTCCTTAGCTAGCAAGAGTGTCTAGATTCCTTTCCTAGGACCTTGTCAACAAATTGCTAGGGAAGGGTGTGATGACTACTGTCAGTTGTCAACATGACCTATATCTGGAATGAACTACAATCCAGAGATGGAGGGCACACTTGTGAGCCAGATCTTGAGGCTAGAAGACACAAGCTTTTGATCTAGATCTTGAGGTGCGATGACACATGCTCTTAATCCAAATCAAAGCACACCTTTAATCTAGATCTTGAGGCACACTTTTAATCTGGACCATACTTTCCACTGGAGGCCTATAGAAGGACAATAGAAGAACAAAGGGTTCGTTTCTTCCTCACCTGCTTGCACTTACTTGCCAGAAGCACATCTATTGGGGTCTGCTTCTTCAGGATTCCAGTTTATGCAGAAATCCAGATGAAACACTCAGCTTTGTGGGACTGAACAACTACTAGATTCTTGGACTTTCCATTCACAGCTGGCCATTGTTGGGTTAGTTGGACTGTAGTCTGCAAGTCATGCCAATAAATTTATACACACAGACACACACACACACACAGACACACACACACACACACACACAGACACACACACATACACACACACACACACACACACACTCCATAAGTTCTATGACTCTAAAGTACCTTGCCTAATATAAATAGGTTGTTTCTAACGATGTATCTGTCCCCTCACAAGTCTGAATACCAGTGTCTGTAACAGTAGAGATAGTTCCTTGGGACTTTGCTGAGGGAAATTCCCTTCAGTTCTCATCTCAGCTTCAAGTGGCACATGTATGGATCCATACTCTGAAGTGATCTCTTTCTCAGCCTTTACTACTTCTGATGACCGTTCATTCACGTTTAACCTTATTCGACTGGTAGACCGTTATGTTAGTATAATGACATACAGTCTAGTTGTTTGGTGACTTTTCATTGAATACTTAGTCATAGAAACAAGTAAATGAGCCAAGTTATTCTTGAGAAGAATATTTCTCATCAAAACAAAGATAAATCGTTTCTTGTATAAATAAATAATGATGTCAAATTATTGTCTCATGGAAGAGAGAGAGAGAGAGAGAGAACAGGGCATTAATTCATTAAACTAATGATGTTCTACTTGGGTGGAGTTCTTGTTCCAAGTAATTAGGTTCAAACTCAAATTCTGAGCACATGAATGTACTGGTGTCATGCTGTGTTATCTGTTGAAAGCAACTGTGCAAAGGCCAAAAAGAGCTTCTGTGAACCCCGATGGGACTCAAGCACTCTCCTGCTTCCAGATTGTGAAGTGATTGCTTTGAGTTTCTGCTATTTCCCACAGTCATTACATTCTTTGTCACCAAATGGATTTATGTGGAGCCACACTCTGCACACATTACAATGTTTGTCAAGATAATGAAAGGTTGAAAATCTGAATTTCCAATACAGATGGTGAGTTATGAAAGCTCATCTTACAATATTTCCTCATAGCATTCGTTTACCTAATAGGTTTTCTCATCCCTCTACTCAGAGACCACATTGTTGCTAAGGAGAAGTCTGAAGGGTCAGCAGCATAAAGATTAGAATATTGAAAAGGTCAGCATGACAAAGCCAGTTCTTTAATTCGTACCACATATTAGACATTAAAATTCTAGCTCCTCATTCTTATGACAAATGAGAATAAAAAATAGCATAAAATTAATCAGCAAATGGTGGCAAATGGTTATTAATCTCTTTGGAACTCATTACAGTAACATTAATCATGAAAAAAAACTCTTTGAATGTGTAAGTAGCTTGTATATGGAGTTCCATAGGAATTCTGTGGTAATTTAGTATTTATTAATGTCCATTTACAAAGAAGTGTTATTCTATTAAATCACTTTTCTGTGCCAAGATCTCAAATATGCAAATGGAATAAAGTTGATTCCTTCTATAGACATGTACATTTTAATTACAAGGCCAACATACATGCTTAATTAAAACAAAACTCATAACCAGACTTGGACTCAGAAGGTGATGCTCACTATCCGTCTTGTTCTCCATTTCATCTATTGATTCTCTGCCTCAGCTGTGGAGGACCCTGCTTGTCGGGGCCTCTTCTTCAGCACCAACTTCCATCACTGGAGACCCCACCTCTTGGTACTGACCCAGGGCCCCCTATTCCTTTTGTCCCCATTTCTCTCCAAATGTATTCTTTGTCTTCGATCTACTGGTGTGGTCCTGATCCCCACAGGTTGTTTGGGGTGTTTGTTTGTTTGTTTCCTCATCCATTCTCAGCTTCCCCCTCCCCCACAGCCCACCTCTATTTTTTTCTGTCACCTATTGACCTGGTGAGAGCACTCTGTACCAGGCACTTCACACCCTTTACACTTGCCTAGAATCCAGAGAAGGGCAGCAGCAACCAGTGCACCAAAGAAAGATGTCATCACTTAGAAACACCTTAATCATTATAATTTCAAATGTCTAGACCTCAGCACAAAAACCAGAAACATTAATAGCCAATATCCACCCAGCAGAACCCACTAACCCCACCAGAGCAGGCACTGGGAAATTCAATATGGCTGACTCACAAAACAAGGACTGCAAGATAGCAATTATGAATATTCTCAAGGACCTTAAAAATACATAAATAAATCCCTTAAGGAATTCTGTGAAAATGCAAAGGAACAATTGAATGAAATAGTGAAAGCAATTCAGGACAGGAAAGTAGAATTTTTAAAAGAGGCACAGTAAAATAATCCAAACATGAATATACTAGGAAATTAAATTTTTAAGAACTATAAAGTACCTGCAGAAGTAAGACTGACTAACAGAGTACAAGATATAGAAGAATCTCAAGTCTTAAAGAAAAGGTAGAAGAAATGGATACCTCCATCAAAGAAAATGTTAACTCTAAAAACTTCTAGGCATAAAATATCCAGGACATCTGGGACAGTATGAAATCTACAAATAAAAGTGATAGGGGAAGGAGAAGAAACCCAGGCCAAAGGTACAGAAAATATTTTTCACAAAACCATGAGAGAAAAGTTCCTAAGTCTAAAGAAGGAGGTGCCTGTGAAGTTTGTACAAGAGGCATACAGAAGACCAAATAGACAGGACCAGGAAAGGAAGCCCCGGCAACACACAACAATGAATACACTCAATGAACAGAACCAGGAAAGAAAATTAAAAGCTGTGGAAGAAAAACACCAAGTGACATATAAAGGCAGATCACTAGAATCACACTTGACATGTCAGTGGAGAATCTGAAAGACACAAGAGCCAGGACAGATCTGACAAATTCTGAGAGCTGTCAGATGCCAGCCCAACCTACCATACCAAGCAAAACTATAAACTATCACCGAAAAAGAAAGAATCATGTTTCACAATAAAACCAAATTTAAGCAAAATTTGTCTACCAATCCAGCTCTATGGAAAGCACTAGAAGGAAAACTTCAGTCTTAAAAGGCTAATCACACTCCATAAGCCACACAAAAATAAATAATCTCACAACAGTAGTCAGTAGAGGGACAAAGGAAAACACAACATAACAACAAAAGAATAGGAATCAATAAACACTGATAACTCTCAGTATTACTAGTCTCAATTTCCCAATTAAAAAACACACAGTAACAGACTGGATTGAAAATCAGAATCCACTTGAAGTAAATACTAACTCAGTGACCTACAATTGGAAATGTACAGAGAGTGAGAAATATTGCAGTACACACTCCTAACCAGTATGTTTTTATTAAGCCTTCCTCTCAGGACTCGGGAATCTATGCAGAAGAGGAGATGGAAGGATATGAAGTGCTAGAGGTGAGAAATGACTCCAAGGAAACAGTGTCCTCCAGATACAACAGGACTGAGGCTCATACAAACTCAGAGAGACTGGCAGCACATACAGGTCCTGCACTGGTTCAAGCGTGGGGGGAGGAGGAGAAGTGGACATGGTTCCTATCTGTAACCAAGAAGTTATTACAATTGGTACCCACTTGCAGAGAAAAAAATTAGTTTTTTCCAATAAAGTCTCACTGGATTAGACAACTAACACAATGCAAAATCTGTGGTATTTTTGTAGTCTTGTTTCATATATATTTGTGTTTTCTTTGCCTTGTTGGTCTTCTGTTTGGATATTTGTTTACTGGTTTGGTGGTGTTCTCTCTCTCTCTCTCTCTCTCTCTCTCTCTCTCTCTCTCTCTCTCTCTTTCTCTCCCCTGTCTCTCTGTCTCTTTCTGTTTCTCCCTCTATCTCTCTGTTTGTGTTGTTTGTATTTGTGTTGTTATCATCCCCTCAGCTCCTTCAATACTTCCCCCAATTCTTCCATAGTGGTCCCTACCTCAGTCCAATAGTTGGCTGTAAATATCTGCATCTATTTCAGCCAGCTGCTGGTATAACCTCAGAGGACAGCCATGCTAGGCTCCTGTTTGTAAGCACAACATGGCCTCAGTAATAGTGTCAGGGTTTGGTGCCCACCCATGGGATGGATCCCAAGTTGGGCTGGTCACTGTTGGGCCTTTCTTCTGTCTCTGCTCCATTTTGGTCCCTGAATTTCTTTTAGACAGGAACAATTCTGGGTCAAAAAATTTAAAGGTGGGTTGGTGTCCCCATCCCTCCACTGGAGGCCTTGCCTAACTACTAGGATGGTCTCTTTAAGTTCCATCTCCCTACTGTTGGGCATTTTGGTTAATGTCACCCCCACTGAGTCCTGGGAACCTTTTACATCCCAGGTCTCTGGGACTTTCTAGACACTGGAGGCAGGGGGAAGGAGGGAGCTTGGTGGGAGAGGAGAGGGAAAGGGAAAAAGGGGGCAGAATTGGGTATGGGGGAGAGAGAAGAGAAGTTCAGAGGGCCAGGAAATATGCAGCTGACAGAGGTAGGGAGTAGTGGGTGTGGGAACCAATCATCATTTCTTAAAGGACTAAAATTATAAGTAGTGGTTGCTTGGGTTGGTCTTGTTAAGTTCATGATTCAAAAATGGGAAAAAAATGAAATTGATGCTTTAGATGTATGCGATTGCTCAATTGGTAAAGGCTTTGAGTGGAGTCTGACAACTGGGGTTCCAGCACTGGGACCCACATGATGCAAGAGACAACGCCTGCAGGTCATCCTCTGCTTTCCAAATACCTGCCAAAGCATGGAAACACACGCACACAAATTTAATAATTTTATATTTGCATAAAAGTACTAAGGAAGTTTAAGATTTTTTCAATTATGTCATTGCATTAGGTAAGATTTTTGCTGTTGTTGCTTTGTTCTTTTGTTTGTTTGTTGCAGCTTCAAGTTACATTTTCAAACTCAGTGGTATAAAGACCTGATCTTAAAAGTGAGTAGCTAGATTTTCTTCCGTGCCTCACTGCTAACTTTATACATAATTTCTCCCCTTGTTATATCTGATTGAAGTGGATGGATAATATTCACCTTGGTTCCTAAAACACTTATGTAAATGGGAGAGTATTAGAACCCACAAATAATATCTAACATGGAAGACAAATACTGGAGATCACCAACTTCTTAATAATTATGGTGTTATCCTCACCATAATCCAAGCATCGCCAGAGACTACTAAACATTTACTGTACTCTATCTAAACTCTGAAGCATGAAATAAGCTCGAGGCCCTCTCAATAATATGGACATAGTACTGTTACTATCTCCATCTTACACAGATGAGGAGAGGCACGAGGCATGCAGCCAGCAGCTGCCTGTGATCTGAAATATGCCAGTCTGGCAGAAGGATCTATCCTCCAAGGAGTTTCACTTAGCCACCTCCTGCCTTGCCAAATGAGCTGCTTCTAAGCATTTTCAGTGAAATGTTGGGTCAAAACAGCAGGCTTAGGACCTAGAAACTTAAAAAGTAATTTTCCTATGGATTCATATGGAGAGCAAACATATCCTTCTAGCCTACATATTTTCTGGCAATGCATGTTTACAGCCAGTGCCAAGAAGAGCTGAAGCCATCAGAGCCAATGAGTTCGTTAGCTTAAGTTCTACTCTGCCCCTTGGTGGCTTCTTGGGACATTGTGGAGAAAAACTGTGACTGAGGTCCTGCAGTCTCAGGCCAAAGGGCGGTATAAGCGTCAGGACAACCTCCACTGCTCTGTACCTGGTCAGGACAAATTCACTCAGGGTGACTGCCAAAGTCAGCTGCAGATCACACTGTTGTTGGAGAAATGAGTTTCCAGAGGCGATCACAAAATACAAAGCTGTCCTGCACTTCTACCTAATGCAAGATGTTGACTGGCTGTGGATGAAGGGGCAGGGTTCCTAGTGCAGGGGCAATGCTTGGTGCGACAAACACTGAACAGACCTGAATTCCTTTCCTCCTGCATGTGGGAGCTTATGTGAATACATAGAATCCTGTAGCCTTTAGCACTTGCATTATGTGTTCTCAGTCTGCAGATTAGAACTCCACCATTATCTTAAAGAGGCCACATGAAAGAGTTCGATTAGATCCAAATCGTCTCACATTATAGCAGGAAATGCCAGCATTAGTTTATGAAGGAAGAAGAAGAGCTGTTATGTACTTATATGTAATTTCAAATATTACAGAATGGAAGGTAATTGCAAAAAAAATGGATTTCAAGTTTTTGGTTAAACCTTTTGTGGATTGGAATTTTTTTTTTATTGACAGAGACAACTGAGAACTTAAAGATACTCAAAACTCTTGATCATAAATTTTATGTAGTCATTTTTTTTCATTAACCCTTGTAGTAAAGAGGTGGACTGCATTTTCAATAAAATAGATTTTAAAAATTCACAGATAATTTGCTAAGCATTTTTATATTTATTACTTTCTTCTGTGTTTGTATTTGCTGTGTTTGTAGTTGCTTATCATGAAAAAGTAATGACTATTTTTATCAAGCCACAGAGAAAATTACCTAAATCCCTTTGACACAGTCTAGAATGTCATACAGATATTCTTATATGAAGGTCAAGATATCTTCTTCCAGAGGAGACCTGAAAATGAAAATGCACTATACTGCAAGGTTAAATGAACAGTTAAATGCAAAGCATTTCACTGTTACAGCTATTTAAAAGTAACCGTGCCTATGCCAAAGACTTTGTTTTGCTTTCTGCATAGTGCATGCATTTTACATTTTGTGGAAATTCCATAAATATTTGATGCATATATCTGTCAATCTATAAAAACCAACAAATCATAGAGAGATTCTCCAGAGAATAATGACATTTCTTTGACTACAATATCACAATGCATATGATAGGCATTCTGTCAGTCTAAAGTTGAAGAGACAGTTGCTCAGCAGATGTCCTTGTAGGAGCTCCTTTGTGCAAGACTGGAGATGCCTCTGAGAAAGTTTGTAGGTCAACCTTCCATGACAGTTTCCACCAGAATATTCTGGGCAAGAATGTGGCTTCCTAACCTCCTAGGTTTGTGTGCCTTTTGTGAGTGTATTGTCCCAAGCAACTCTCATGCTGACAACTTTCATATTCCTTTCACAAGTTTATCAACGAATGGCTATATAGATAACATAATTAGATGTCAAAATGCCCATTGTTTGTGGGGTGATGAGAAGTAGGGTGGTCTTTGGTTTTGTTGTTTTTACTTTTTATAGTGACATTTCAAATGTTTTATAATGATCATATACTAAAATAAATCTTCACTGAGAAAGTAACACCCAAGTATGTTATTAGTGTATATCAGATGCTCCTAGCAAATTTGATTGCTGTTTCAAATCAAACACAAGAAAGGGCACAATGGACTTGAGCAGTATGCAAATTTTACAAAAAGGCAGAAGTCAGGAGTGATCCCTGACTATACAGATAAGTGGTCACTCCTGTGTGTTTATCTTCTGTTTATTTTTAATTTATTCCTCAAGAGAGAAATATACACGTATTTTCACTGTCTGAAAACTGAAATGTTGTTTTGTTTTGTTTTGTTTTGTTTTGTTTTGTTTTTTGTGGGCATGAAACTTCAACAAAGTTTACCTTAAAACTGAAAAATAAAACAATAAATAGTCTTTTAAATAAAACATTACCGAAGTGAAAGGTTTCATTTTTAATCTTTGACTTGTTGATTTTAACCATGATCGTAGGAAGAAGATGCAAGTGGAAACACTGACAAGATGGTACACTATCATACCATACCAGAGCAGCTGAACTATTGTGAAAATGAAAAGCTACCGGTTAGTGACAAGTCAAGGCTCAAGTTCTCAATTGTTAAAAAGTCACACCATTATTTAAGCTAAATCACACCTTGATTATGCAATATTCAATATTTTTAATTTCTAACTTGAAAATTTTATTTAAAAATTTATATAAATATATATTTTTAAGTAGTCTCCAATGAGACAGTAATACCCTCTGTGTTGATGGCTTTTTAAATATATAATAACCTGGCATATTTCATTATGGCTGCTTACAGGATCATGAGAATAGGGTTCTTTATGGGATATTTTTTTTAATGGCTGCAGAACTGAAGAAAACTTCTCTCCCTCCCCATCACCTGCTGTCTGTGCATAAATCATCAATGAGGAGTAAGACCAGTGAGCTCCTTCCCTCTCCATGACAACAGCATATTGGTAGGTCCAGTCTTGTGTATGGAGTCATAGCTGCTGAGTGGTCCTGGTTATGGCATGCCCCAATGTTGGTGTTCCACACCATGTTCCAGCTTCTAAGGCTTACATCCTTTTTGCTCTTTATTCTGTGATATTTCCTGAGTTTTATGGAGTGAGATAGATATGCTATTTATGTCTAAGCAGCCAATTGTCACTTCTCATTTCGTTAACCAGGTACCACTGACTAGCACAAACAGAAGCCTCCCTAATCAAAGCTGGCAGGTGCACTACTACATTGTGTGAAGATAATTATTTAAAAGGCAAATTTGATGGACATATCACATCCGCTGAGCAAATCTACAGCAGCAGCTTTCTCAATAGAGCATATAGCCTCTCCGGCAACAGGTCTTTGACTGGGTTTACAGTATGAGATATTAATTCCTTTCTTTGGTGTGGGCTTCAGATCCTGCCAGAAAACATTTGCTTTCCCACATAGCAATTGTCCCAGTGGGCAAATCTTTGACGGCTCATCAGTATTGTTGCATATGAGGTCAACACCTTAACAAATTGTTGATTACAATTCTCCCCCACTAGCTTCCATAGCACCTTCTGACACTGTGAGGGCTATCCAGTGGGACAAAGCTTCCAATCCAGTTCTTGATTGATTTCTCCATGTCCTGTGGCCCAGACATGAGGTGCCTTTAAAATCTTGAGATTAGCAACTGATTATGGAGGATTTTGGTCTAATAGAGGTAGTCTCTTTGTTTCTTTCCGTCACATAAAAACAAAAAAAAACTTTCAGAACCACATGTTAGAGTTAGGAAAGCCTTGGAACCAACCATCCCATACCTTGCTTGGCTAGTAGTAAAAGTCCATGTGGGTAGTCACACTTTAACATTGTAGTACAAGACACTTCTAAATTCTTAATCTCATGAGCATGCTGTCACTAAGTGCTTCCCCTTCTTCTATTTCTGGAAATCCTGGTACAAAGCAACCTTGAATTGGACTGGAATGCAAGTAGAACTGACTATACAAAAACTCCATTTCTCATAAGATCGTATGAATTGGCAAGGGCAGAGTGATTGGATTAAAGAGGTCTTTATATCAGGTCACAAAGCTCATTCTGATACCTTCATTGGTAAAACAGAAAATAAATGCCACTCCCCTCAAGTCTGTAGGGAATTCAAGTACTCCTAAATGACATGTTTCCCTTTGCTAAAGAGTGGAGCTCAGAAAACCAGAAGTAACTGCGGTGCTCCTAAGCCCTTTGCAACAATCTCTCACAGCAACCAACATCAGACACGGAGAATTACCCCATTCTTCCAACATCCATTTTTCCCTCTAATTGTACAATGTTGGGGGAGAGCAAGCAGTGGGCCAAGTTTTATCAATCATGAAATCAATCAGAAATATTGAGTACCTAGTTAACTTAAATTTTTAAGTTAAGAAAACTTCCAAAGGGGACTGGAGAGATGTCTCAGTGGTAAGAGCGATGACTGCTCTTCCAGAGGTCCTGAGTTCAATTCCCAGAAACCACATGGTGGCTCACAACCATCTGTAATGGGATCCGAGGTGCTCTTCTGGTGTGTCTGAAGTCGGTCACCGTGTATTCAAATATATAAAAATAAATAAATCTTAAAAAGAAAAAAAGAAAAGAAAGCTTCTAAAGAACTGGGACTTTGATTCTGAAAACACAGTAAAGATGTGGAGAATATTTTTCCTTGCCATGAAAAAAGAAGAAAATACACAGTTGCATTCCAGATCAAATTCATCAAGATAATTATTAAAAAAAGTCTCCTAGAATGAGATATTACACCTATTAATAATGTTTTAAGCTCTGAATTTCAAAAGAAACATATGAAGGTAGAACAGTAATGCTTATGAGCAATATTCATAACTTTAGTCCAATAGTTTTTGGTATTATATTAAGGAAATAATATTTTTTAAAATGGTCATTGCAACATTACCTAAATTATATTGTAATAAGTAATCTGTTAAAATTAATACATCCTAAAACATTTAAAAATAATCAGAACAAATTGTAAATATAAGAAAATGTGATTTTAAGTAATAGTTAGCTAAGATGATTCATACCTGATATTCATGATTCCTATATTATGTAATATATTATAGGTATGCATGTATCTGTGTATAATAAAACCAATGAAATAGCATACCACAGAGGGAAAAATGAAAACCACTGATCCAGAACATATCAGTTGAGTGATCAATTTTTTAGTACTCTCTCTGGTCTCAAGGTATCATTACAAATATTCAACATTTTCAAACAGAAGCTGAAGTAGATTCCACGGCAGAAACATATCTTATAAGGGCTGGGATGGCTCATGAAGATGGTTTCCAGTATCAGTTCACATTATTCAGACTCAGATCTTCTAAATTACCTCCCTCTAAAACATGGTATGATTGTAGATATATTCATATTTATTATATGCTACAAACACCTTTTCAATATACTTGGTGATTAGGGCAAGAATTTGAGAAATATTAAAATTAAGATAAAGTAGGTTAATTTTCCGTCCGGGTTAGTTCATCCTTTTGTTTTGATTCTTCCTTTTAGATTTATTTTATTAGTTTCAGTTCTAAGTGTGTCTGCATGTAAATTTAAACTTGTAAGTGCAGGTACCTGCAGAAGACAAAAAAACCCTGGAGCTTGTAGTTCCAGTGACCTAATGTGAGTCCCAGAAACTGAAACCAGCTCTTCTGCATGAATACTACATGCTATCTCCAGGAAAGAATTATAAGAGAAAAGTAGCTGTAGGATGTAACCCTATTCTTAACCTTCTCTGTCTTATGGAGAGTCCTCATCAGTAGTTTAAGACCTGACCCTTGCTAACCGATTCATAGCAAGTTTGCAGAGAAGGAACCTCTTATCTAGAGCATGCAAATCAGAAGAAGCGTCAGGTAAACTACTGTCTAAACCTAAAAGTGTTCAGTTGTCTCCTCATTTAGATTCCTGAAGAAGAGGACTCTGAGTTGGGAAAGCAAATGTCAGAATTCATTTAGGATGTGATCCCAAGAAACACTGGGAAAGAATGAGCCAGAAAAGAGAAGGACTCTGACATGGCTATGTTCTCAAGTTACTACTGTGCATCCAGCTACCTCTGAATTCTAGAGATCAAGAAAAACAAACATGGGCCTTAATCGAGTCCCATAAACTGGGGCTAGGAGCTGACCATGCATCTAAATGGGAATGAGAAGTCTGTGGGCAATTTCAGGTTTCTCCTTCAGTAATCCCTAGAAGACTTTAACAGCCAGATAAAAATACCCCAGTGCAGTTATAGGTATAGGGAAGAAGAGGAGAAAAAGGAATATAAGAAGTACACTGCCATGGGGATGTGAGCTGGGGATTTGCAGCGTCACCTACAGGGCCCATGCTTATCGACTTATTTATATATTACCTGTCTTCTTGAAAGGTAATTAGAAGATTGTGCTTTTCCATCTTCAGCAGAGAAGAGATTGAGCTGTGTGATTTGTTGTGGGTGTAAGAGCCTCCCATGAGTGAAAAATCTTAAATTATATTCATATTCTTGAGAGGTTAATATCATTGAGAATTTTAAGGTCCCTTATTACATTTCCAGCAAACAATGGCTAGGAAAAAAATCCCAGAAAAGTTGTTTTTCTAAGCAATCACAAAGTTCAGTCCTAGTTCTATTTGAGCGATGCAAAGTCAAGACTAATCAAGACAGAATGTGTGAAAGGATTCTGTCTGTTGCTTCGTTGTTTTGTTAGTTTGTGATGACAGTCACTATTTAAATGGTTGCTGCATTTTAAGGAAGAGCCCCTAGCCAGCTGATCTCTTGCAGCAGCTCTTGGCTGGCTCCCTAGTGGTCCAGAGAGGAGTTTTCTGTCTGGTTTGATCAATCCTGGGGAAGACGCAGCCTCTAAGTGTCAGAATGCCTCAGGCTAACAAACAGATTTCCTGTGGCCTCACTGAAAATATTTAAAAATAGGACACTTGTACTTGTTTCACAGTAACTTCCTGCACTTTCATATCAGACCAAGAAAGAAAAGGGAACAGCTAGACGGAAATACCATGTATGGCATACTTGATATGGAAGTTTCATAAGGACTAGGGGAAGTATTTGCTTGAGTTCTTAAATGTCTTTTTTTTGTAATTAAAGAAAATATTTCATAACTGGGGTAATTAATATATGTGGGACATCAGAATAGTATGTGAGTTTTTCTCCTCACAATACTCATGATCATGATTCTCAAGTCTGCTAAATATGATTCAGTTTTTACTAGTCACTGTGAGCTAGGGGAAGCATGTTTCTAAAGCCATTTTTTTAGTGGATATAGACTTGCATGAAGGAAGTTTGTTCCACTGTGACAGAATCTAAACTCAACATTTCAACTTTTGTTCTTTATCTTCTTCGGTTTAGACAGTGCCTGGAAATTAAACCCATGGTATATTACCTGCTAAGCAAAACACGACTTAAACCCTCTGCTTGAGCAGATACTTGCAGAAAAAATTAACATTTATATTATTTTTGAGAATTTTATAATGAACAGGTCAGCTCAGAGCATTTGGAAAATTCCACCAGATCCCAGAGCATAAAGACCCCTCCCTTCCTGGAAGAGAGAGGAGGTTGATGGAGCAAGTAGATACCCCTCCCTTCCTGGATTACATTCCTCTGGAAAACTGCAGGGGGGGGGGGAGCGGTCACCAGTAGCTACAGCTGTATTTACATCATGGTCATCCCACATTTTCACTCTCCAGCTCTTCCCATGTACACCACCCCCATTTTCTATCAAATTCACAAAATCTTCTTTAATTTTTGTTATCTAGATAGGTAAATAGAAAGAATGGTGGGTAGACTAGCAGCTCAGTTCACTTAGTGTTACATATATACATATATACACACACACACATATACATACATACACACACACAAACACACACACACACACACTCACTCTCACATTTAGGATTAGACAATCCACCAGGGGCCTCATGTCTATCATGTCTAAAAAAACTGATTCTCCCACTCTTAGCATCCATTAATTACCCATAGCTCTTCACCTAGTGGTGAGGTCTTGTGAGGTTCTCCATCCTTGTTGTATATCAATGGTATTATAATTATGCAGGTATTGTTTAAGAGACCATGTTGTTACAATTTTATAGGTGCAACTCTTTTTTGTAGCTAAAAGACATGATCTTTTAGCAGGCATGCAGTCCTCTGGCTCTTATAATCTTTCCAGTCTTTCTTTGCTATGTTCTCTGAGCTTAGGTATAGAGTAGTTGTGCTGCAGTTGGGGATGGGTACTCCATGGTCAGAGATTCTCTTTGTTTTGAACAGTTGAGTGTTTCTGTGATGTGTTTGTCTTTGACAGCCAAACAAACAAACAAACAAACAAGCCCTCCTTGGATGAGGTGTGAAATATACTTATCTGCCAACATGGGCTAAGTACTAAAATGTATTTGAGATTATTCTTGTTTAAGAAACAGCAGTGATAAGTTCTCTTCTAGGATTCATAACTTCACCAGCCACAGGTAGCCACAGTACTAGGCAGGCATTTATTCTTGCCTATCGAGAGGCCCTGAGGCCCAATTAGGTATCTGTTTGTTACACTTGAGATATCAAAGCAGATGTAGAGAAACAGCTGTATTTCTTAAAGATAATAGTGTTATTAAAGAGAAGCTGTATAAAGGCACCTGCCACATGGGTGTGGCAACCGGAGTTCAAAACTGCAAATCCCTGTATAATATAAATATAGAGATAGATAGATATACTCATTATATATTCATATGAGTATATATGTATATACAATATAAATGAGTACATATATTCTAAATATGAGTATATTCTGTTTATACATATACATGCAGAAACCTTGTAATCTGCACTGAATAAGAGAAGATGCATGGTGAGGGTAAAGCCCAGATATGTAAGCCTCTTGTAGATCCACGCTTTCTCACTTTAGGTAAGCACTCCAAAGAACTAAAAGTAGAACAAGTATTATACAAGGCATATTTTTACTGTTTTAATAAACCATTAAATTGATTGTCAAAGTTGTAATGCCATTTTATATGCTCACCAGGCGTAGGTCCGTATTCCTGGTGTCTCTCCACCCTCCTTGATAAAGCTCAAGGTTGTGAGTCTTTCTGTGGTGGTCAACAGAGAGGGAGTTCGTGGGCAGCTCAGGGTTTTAATTTGTACTTCTCTAATATGCAATAGCACTGTGAATCTGTACACATACATTTGCTGTTTGCATAACAACTTAGTCAAGATTCTTTGAAGCCCTTTTTTTCTTTAAATGGCTGTTTTATCTTCCTCTTGTTAAGTTCTAAGAACACCTTCTGCATTCCACATAGGAGTCTTTCGTAAATATGTGCATGTTTTCTTATGATGAAAGCAAGCTTTTGTCTTTTTTTTTTTTGTCTCTTTTACAGAAGATTTGTTTTTTAACCTTCCTTCTAGAAAATGTATCAATATTTTCCATTCATTGCTGGTACTATTATTTATTTGCTAGTTCAGAGTAATTGTTAAGGTCAAAGTCATTTTCCCTCCATTTTCTCTGTGATATTTTATAGATTTACCACTTATAATTAAGGAACAGGTATGGTGGATAGAGCATAGTGTTGGGGGCCGGGATTTTTTTTCTCTTGGCAAACAAAAGGAAAAAGAGAATTCCAGAAGATGTGTAATCATTGATAAGGGGATAACAATGAACACAGACACACAACAAAAATAGAACCCAAGCAAAGAATAGAAGGTATATTTTCCATCCCCGAATATGCTGTACAGATAAAGATGATGAGAGAGTACACATTGTCAAGGAGACACCATTCATGGTATTCATTGAATCAATCAACTTGAAAAAAAAATCAAAGAAACACCTTTTTATTTAAAAAGTTCCACAGTAAGGCAAGCAGGTATACCCCATGAGCCCAGCAGGTTGGAGACCAAGAGAATCAAAAGTTCAAGGCCAGCCGAGACTATATAGTGAGAACATGTCTCAAAGAAAATTAAATAAAACACTTCACTATTTTGAATAGAAAATATACAAAACACCCTGTTTAAACCAGTTTTGTCCAGATTTGTTTATACCTTACCCTTCTCTGAGCACTATTTGCATTGACTTGACATCTTCAGGTACTTCCTTGAACTACTGTCCACATTACCCAGTATTTAGTCCTGCCCCTATTTAAACATGCCTCTTCTTATTTGAATAAACATTTCTTACTTTTAATTGATGAAATAGCACACAATGTACCCTATAAGTTTACATACACACAGGATATATTTTTCTTTATAACTATTTTTCTTTTATTTGTGATCCTTCCAACATACATTATGGAGGTTATTAGAACTAAGCTATCTTCAGACTAACCTGTGTGGGGTTTGTTTGGAATCAGCATGCTATCACCCTTTTTATAGCTCTATATCAGGTTTATGTATGATTCAATCAATACCTTGGGGCACGCTGTTTGATGATTACAATAAAAAAAAGATCTATTCGGTTGTTCTTTGTGAAGGTATTCCCATTATGCCATGCCACTCAGTTACAAGAGTTTATGGAGCCATTTGCACCCAATGGACAATTTAAGCATACCGTTTTTATGACAACTAAACGCCAAGATGAATGAAAACATTTTTAAAATGTATTAGGATCCTTTCCTTGGTCTTTGATTGATATGAACCTGCGCAGTAAAGGGGCTTTCTTCTGTAGCCAGGCTGGTTACAAGTCACTGGAGAAATGGAGCTGAGATGAATGTTTCAAGAAGCTAATGGCTCAGTCTTGCTGCTTCATTACCAGCAGGGCTCACAAAGCCAGGAATAAAAAAAAGTGAAAGTGAGGTAATAGATTTTAATCAATATACAAATTCCTTAGATCAATTAAACTATACTTACTGGACACTTTTCATAAGATTGATTTCAAATGTAACTAGTGCCGCTGTTCTGCTCCCATGTGACAACCCCAGGAATTATTAGTCCCTCCCCCAAGGTATCCTGTTTTGAGTCATGAGATCTATTTTGGTCTTTAAGAAAGTCATTTAAAATGTAACCCTTACAACGGGGTACACTTGAATAAGAGCTGCATATTAGCTAGTGCTATTATATTAATGTTACATTTGAGGATTGTGGGAATTGCACAGATGGCCCATTCAAAAAAGGCCACGGTATAAATCCTCTATCATTATGTACACTGAAAAACTATTTTCAAATGGCTCAACAAGGTAACAGTGATTGCAAAAATAATTAGGGTAATACTGTGAGGCTTTCTATGATAGAGAGATACAGCAAATGCAATAGGGTTTTGACAATGGACTGCCTACAAATGAATGCCTAGTTAGTACAATGAACATTTATGAAAATAGGTATGAAAAATATCATTGAAATGGCATTTAATGTGGGTGGAGGTTCCAAGTGGCCAAATGAGCACCACAAAAAAAGTACCTGGATAGTTTCTAAAATAATAAAGACTCCCAGGGGCCCCTGAGTAGTGTGTGTGTCTACATACTATACCATTGCTGTGTTGTTCTTCCTTCATTAAATAAAGACTTACAGCACACTGCCTAGAATCCCTAACTGTCCAGTCAGGTTGCTGACATCATATGAGCCCCTGGCATCGTCATCATCTGGGTTAACCCATCAACTTCACCACCCATCCCCCGCCACAGAACCAACCTAATGTGCCATCTTCTCTCTTTCAAGGTCTAAAGCATCAAAACACTCTTTGACATCAGATCTAGGTACTTCTCCTTGATGGTCACTGTCTCTCTGCCTTCACCCCAGGATATATGGGATCTCCTTTCACAGCTTTAAATGTAGATTTAAGTTTTCAAAGACAGCCTGAAAATAGAAGAAATGAAGGCTAGACTCCAAACACATAATGTTCACTCTCTGTTCACCCAAGTAGAAACATGCCCTTACCTCATAGAGAAAACTGTCCAGGATCATAAGTGTTGTGTTTTATAAAAAGATAACAACCAGAAATGTTTGGTGGAGTCATGGCCTAGTATGGGGGGGGGGGGAGGGAGCGCCTCTGCCAGCCCATGCTGAGGCAACCCTTCCCTCATGAGGGACCGGCCACAAGATGGGGTATAATATAAAATAGTGTTTATTTAGGACATGGGGAGGCGAGTTGATGGGAGAGGAGAGAGAGAGAGAGAGAGAGAGAGAGAGGAAGGAGGAGGAGGAAGAGGAGTGGGGGGAGAGGCTAGCCATGAACATGTGTAGTGAGAGGGGGAAGGGAATGGGGAAAGAGAGGGTAAGGAGAAGGAGCAAGAGCAAGAGAGCAAGAGAGAGAGAGAAGCAAGTAGCCCCTTATATAGTGATCCAGGCACACCTGGTGTTGCTGAGAAACTGTGGGGTGGAGCCTAGACTAAATGCCAACAATAAGGATGTAGCTGAAAGGAGATCAGTCGTGTTAGCTAGAGTAACAACATGCTAACTACTCAGAAAATAAAAAATGAGAACAAAGCAAATGAGAAACTTGCAGTGATGGAAAACAGATCAAGATTGCCATTGAACAGAGGACAGCGACAGTCAGAGGAAACATTGCAGGATGTGGGACCAGCATTTTTGTGATGGGAAGAAGATCATATGTATTTGTCAAAACCCAGCCAATCCTACCTTTTAAGCTCATTAGTTTTATTGTAGGCAAATTATAACTCAACAAAGTTCCTTAGGAAAATATCTGTTTCTGATTCATAACCTTGGGCAGTGATACAGTTTGTAGCACAGAATAATGAATGGTTGCTGCTCTGTCACCCCTTGGAATCAATAGGACCTTCCCAGTCTGTGGTCCTTACCCTCAAACTAATTTCTTTGGGGGCCTTTCTACACTCCAGTCTGTGTCAGAAAATTACCTGTTACTTGAGTATTCTAAGCTTCTCTCTCTCTCTCTCTCTCTCTCTCTCTCTTGTTCAGAATATTCTTAAGGCACAGCATTGCCTTTTTTAAAGAGCAGAAAGGACACACACAAGCTCTTATTTGTTATCAGATTGTATCTCACACACACCGGGCTTCAAATGACCTATCTTGGCTGTAAAATTCTGCCCTTTGCGTTTCTCCTTTTCTCTGGGTAGACAAAGAAAGAAATGGTCTAATTGCATCTAAGATGGGATTTTTCTTTTGTTAGGCTCAAATAACAAACCTAGGAAATTCAAAATCCTGTCGGTGCCGTTCCCCGGAGACTGGGAGAATGCTTTCATTTAGAGGGAGGCTGCTGTAGGCAGCCACACATCCACTTGGGAAAAATATATCTTTCTTTTTCAGCTGAGGAAATGATTGCTAAGAGGAGTCGGAGCCCTAGTTACAGCCCATTTCAGACGCCTTAGCTGCAGGTTCCAAATAAGATGGTGGTAGCCTGGGGGATTCAGGAATTCAGTTTCTGTCTTACATCTTCAGAAATCCCTGGACACAATAAAAAAAGGAGGACTCCCCCTGTCACCAGCTCAGAAAACCTATCAGCAGCAGGAACCTAGTCATAGCCTTAGGGACATCATCACTGGCCCCTATGTCAACTTTCTGAAGTGGAGCTTGCAGAGGTCGGATGTGATAGAAGTGGCTCTGCACAGGGGAGACAAGCAGGGGCAGCTCTCCTCTCTGGCCTCAGTGTTATCATGAGCTGTCCCTGCTATCCTGCCTGCCTGCCTGCCTGCCTGCCTGCCTGCCTGCCTGCCTGCCGGCTTAGCTCAGTTCTCTATCCAGCATCTCTAGACCCCTCTGCTTCTTCTCTATGGCAACAACAAAGATAGCCCCGGGACCAATCTAATGAGCATTTGATGTTCAGAAATATGTTCAAAGGTTCTCACTCTTGCCTATGTTTGGAGAAATACTTTAGCAGACACTTTCTGATATAAAACACAATGAATTCTAAAGATCAGACGACTCAGTATCTCCTCTAACCTATAAAAACCATTATTGTGCCATGGGTAATGACAAGAATGGAAATGCAGACATTCTAAAGTGCAGATGCTAAGCAGCCAGGCAAGTTTACACAAGTCAAACCCTTGCTCATAGGCCTTTCACCGGTTGATTTTGGCATATGTAACTGTGTATGCTGGTGGACAAGGAGATCTCAATCACTTCCAAAACTAAGAAAAACTCTGTGCATCACCCCAATTTCCTTAACTGTTTCTATCTTTCTTTCTTCCTCTGTTGTTAATACAATACACATTAGTACTGGATCTCCAACCAGTTATTTCTCTCTCTCCCCCCCCCCCTCTCTCTCTCTCTCTCTCTCTCTCTCTCTCTCTCTCTCTCTCTCTCTCTCTCTCTCGTGTGTGCACGTGCACACGCGTATGCTCATGTGCATTTGAACATACATACTTTGAAGTTCAGTCTATAATTATTCTAACACCTGGTAGAATTTTGGACACCTGAGCAGCCTTCCTAGCTGTGTTCTGAGTTGAGTTGAAATACTTTTTAAATAATTATTTGCAGCAATTTCTTTGTATCTTAAGAAAATTAATCTAATCTACTTAGAGATGTGATTGAAATTCAATACTCATCATACAAGATACATCTCTCCCACCCTGGTATGGTTAACATTTTCTCAGATCTTGCTGCTACTTCTCAGATTGGACAAATAGAACCTCATCTCAAATTTTGCTGCCAGTATTGCTTAAACCTCCACCTTGCCAGTAAAAACTCCAGACCTATTCTTATGGTGCCAATACGCCTTTCAGATTTGTGGTCCACTCTTGAAATGCTAAATTCCAGCATTGGGTGTAGAGACAGATGGCAAGGTGGACTTTCTGAACAGAGAGTGAGATAGCCACCCTAGCTTTGTGTTCAGAGATCTACAGAGATGGAAAGATTCTTTACAGGGTAAGAAGGAAGGAAGAAAATGCATAGCCTTATGATGACAAAGTAGCCAGAGGAAGTAACAGAACGAGATCTCCTAGAACATTCGAAGCTGGGGAGAATATGCCTATTTGGAGCTTGTTGGAAAACTTCACTACATTCCAACGATGCACTCTTTGCATGAGCTCTTTGCCTTCTCAGTCTAAGTGTCATGAATGCTGTCCCTCAACAACGACTTGTGCTTCTAATGAGAAAAAACAGTTGCTCCTATCCCTGATGCTTAGTGAGAACATTTGCCTGCTTACAACTCTTGTAATTCAAGGACTGGCTTTGATTTTCTTCTTATCTTTAGATTCTCTGTTTTCTGCAGTTCCTTCAAAGGCAGCATGCATATTAATTGCCACACTCCTGTGGACTTGTCTACAATTATACCATGGAAAACTCATTCTACCCTAAGGTAAGAGTCACAGTGTTAAGGCTGGAGAGATGATTAAGGTTGCCGTCCTCAGGAACAAGGAGACAATAATGAGACCAAGAATGTACGGGGCGCTATGAGAGAGAACCAAGGAAAGCAGAGCTGTGGCTTTGTCACTCTGTCCCCGACAGTCAGTATGCCCCTCTGCAGTTGAATGTTACGCTTAAGTTGTTCCCAGTGTGATATACCACAACACTTTCCTACTTGCAACTAACAACTAGCAATCTTCAAAGACCCTGCCTTCCTTATAATGTCACTTACAATAGGAGTTTGTGCTGCCTCCCCTACCGCTAGGAGCTTTTTATGAGAACGATTGGAAGAAATACTCTAAAGGGGAAATCCAGTTCATAATGGTTTGGTGGAGAAAAATGTCACCATAATCCATGAATATGACAGCCAGTTCATAAACTTTCATTAAAAACTTTTAAATCCACATGTAGAAACTAAAAGGCTGGTTTCCCCACCATTGGAGACACCTTCTTATGTCTGTGTTTAGAGTAATCATTTCCTCAGCTTTGTTGAATATCTGTGACTGCCTGTGTCTCTTGCCTGCATTGTTTGCTTTAAGAGCAGGGCTGAGAAGAATCCTTTGCAGGGTAACAAAGCAGTCCAGGGGAGTGTGTTTTGTTATGGTTTTATTGCATTACAGTTGAGTTTGTTAATGATATGGCTAAAGATTCTCTGAACACAGGTTACATTATATACCATCTGGATGGCTTGGAAGCTTATTTTTGATTGTCAACTTGAAAGAAACATCCAAGGAAATAGTAAGGCATGATTCAGTGTGTCTGAAATGGAACCCACACAGTACTTAAAACTTTCGATGTAATTGGGTGGTTAATTACTTAATAGAGTCGCAATATGTTGAGAATATCGGGGGGTGGGATAGATGGGAGAGTCACTGAAGTAGGGATGACAGAGTTTGAGTTTTGTTCTTTCCCTGGCCTATTCCTGTAGCCCTGTTCTCTGTTCCCTGCCTGTCACGATGCAAACTAGTCTGCTCTGTCATGATGGACTGACCTCTCTGAAAGAGTAATCAAAGATAAATCCTTCCTCTCCTAAGGCATTTGGCTACAGTTTTGCAAAACAGGTACCAATAGATGTGTTACTTTCCCTCCAGAGACCTTTATCTTGAGCACTGTTTCTCTGTCAATAGAATTCATCCTAAGGGGGGATGCTGCTTGTGCTTCATAGCCTTATGACCTCTGTGTTATGTATTAACAATGCTACATCAGATTCTAGGCCCTTTAGCTACAGAACTCATTCTCATGATAGAAGTGATAGGCATCTTGCAAAAGAGGTCTGATGTAGTCACACCTTAAACTTTATTGTGCACATGGAATTGAGATAATTGTTACCAGGAAACTTTCACCAAAGTTGTTCTCTATTTAAATATGCCTAAATAAACTGCCTAGTGCCAGATTCTAGAAGTTTGGACCAACACCAGCTAACTAAGAGAAAAAAACAAAAGTGAACTGAGGTTCAAAGTACCTTGCTAGAACTTAGAGATCGAGCCAGAGGCAAAGATAGAGTTGAACTCACACCAGTAGAGGGTGAACTGCACCCTGCTCAGATTCAGACCCTGGGATCCATGGAATTTTGGATAAGTGGGAAGGTGTGGTTAGAAAACACAAGTGTGGTCTGGAGCCTGAAATGTGGTCTGCCCCAGAAGCTCTGTGGCTTCTGCCTGACCCAGAATCTGTGTAGCTTCTGCAGTCCACACTCTCCCCTGCGCAAACTAGTCTAGGCAGAATCCCAGAACCAAGATGGCTCCCCCAGATGCTGTGGCAAAGCCCCCCTGGGCGGGGTGGACACCTCTCCTCTGGTGCCCAGATGTCTGGAGCCTGAAATGCTGTCTGCCCCAGAAGCTCTGTGGCTCCCGCCTGACCCAGAAGCTGTTAGCTTCTGCAGTCCATACTCTCCCCTGAGCAGACTCTCAAATGCTATCCAGAAAGTGTCCTGTACCCTCCCCCCGCCCTGATCCTCTACACACCCACTCCCACTTATTGGCCCTGGCGTTCCCCTGTGGTGGGGCATATAAAGTTTGCAAGACCAAGGGGCCTCTCTTCCCAATGATGACCCACAGGGCCATCTTCTGCTACATATGCAGCTAGAGACACTAGCTCTGGGGATATTGGTTAGTTCATATTGCTGTTCCACCTATTGGGTTGCAGACCCCTTCAGCTCCTTGGGTACATTCTAGGATCTATTGGATGGATCCTGTGTTCCATCCAATAGATGAATGTTAGCATCTACTTCTGTAATTGCCAGGCAGTGGCATAGGCTCACACAGGACAGCTATATCAGGGTCCTTTCAGCAAAATCTTGCTGGCATATGCAATAGTGTCTGGGTTTGGTGGCTGATTATGGGATGGATCCCCGGGTGGGGTAGTCTATGGATAGTCCATCCTTTCGTCTTAGCTCTAAACTTTGTCTCTATAACTCCTTCCATAGCTATTTTGTTCCCTATGCTAAGGAGGAATGAAGTATTCACACGGTGGTCTTCCCTCTTCTTGATTTTCTTGTGTTTTGCAAATTGTTACCAGGAAACTTTCACCAAAGTTGTTCTCTATTTAAATATGCCTAAATAAACTGCCTAGTGCCAGATTCTAGAAGTTTGGACCAACACCAGCTAACTAAGAGAAAAAAAACAAAAAGTGAACTGAGGTTCAAAGTACCTTGCTAGAACTTAAGAGATCAAGCCAGAGGCAAAGATAGAGTTGAACTTACACCAGTAGAGGGTGAACTGCACCCTGCTCAGATTCAGACCCTGGGATCCATGGAATTTTGGATAAGTGGGAAGGTGTGGTTAGAAAACACAAGTGTGGTTCTTTCAGAGAGGTCAGTCCATCATGACAGAGCAGACTAGTTTGCATCGTGACAGGCAGGGAACAGAGAACAGGGCTACAGGAATAGGCTAGGGAAAGAACAAAACTCAAACTCTGTCATCCCTACTTCAGTGACTCTCCCATCTATCCCACCCCCTGATATTCTCAACATATTGTGACTCTATTAAGTAATTAACCACCCAATTACGTCAAAAGTTCTTGGGTATTCTAAGTTTCTGGGCTAATATCCACTTCTCAGTGAGTGCATATCAATGCAAATCAAAACACCCTAAGGTTCCACCTCACACCAGTCAGAATGGCTAAGATCAAAAATTCAGGTGACAGCAGATGCTGCCGAGGATGTGGAGAAAGAGGAACACTCCTCCATTGTTGGTGATATTGCAAGCTTGTACAACCACTCTGGAAGTTAGTCTGGCGGTTCCTAGAAAACTGGACAGAGTATTACTGGAAGATTCAGCAATACTGCTCCTGGGCATATACCCAGAAGATGTTCTAAAAGGTAATAAGGACACATGCTCCACTATGCTCATAGGAGCCTTATTTATAATAGCCAGAAGCTGGAAAGAACCCAGATGCCCCTCAACAGAGCAATGGATACAGAAAATGTAGTACATTTATACAATGGAGTACTACTCAGCTATTAAATACAATGAATTTATGAAATTCTTCTGCAAATGGATGTATCTGGAGGACATTATCCTGAGTGAGGTAACTTAATCACAAACGATGTCACTTGATATGCACTCACTGAGAAGTGGATATTAGCCCAGAAACTTAGAATACCCAAGATACAATTTGCAAAATACAATAAAATCAAGAAGAAGGAAGACCACCGCGTGGATACTTCATTACTCCTTAGAATACACAACAAAATACCCATGGAAGGAGTTACAGAGACAAAGTTTGGAGTTAAGAAGAAAGGATGGACCATCCGGAGACTATCCCAACCGGGCATCCATCCCACAATCAGCTACCAAACCCAATTGCATATGCCTGCAAGTTTTTGCTGACAGGACCTTGATATAACTGTCCTGTGTGAGCCTATGCCAGTGCCTGGCAATTACAGAAGTGGATGCTCACAGTCAGCTATTGGATGGAACACAGGGCACCTAATGAAGGAGCTAGAGAAAGTACCCACGGAGCTGAAGGTGTCTGCAACCCGATTATGAACTAGCCATTATCCCAAGAGCTCATGTCTCTAGCAGCATATGTAGCAGAAAATGGCCTAATCAGCCATCATTGGGAAGAGATGCCC